>NC_090930.1:938939612-939550779 GCF_040938575.1 Ambystoma mexicanum | reverse complement strand
CCCACTCCTTTGGCCCTCTCCCCGGGCCTGCTCTGCGCTCCCCCTCCTTTGGCCCTCTCCCCGGGCCTGCTCTGCGCTCCCCCTCCTTTGGCCCTCTCCCCGGGCCTGCTCTGCGCTCCCCCTCCTTTGGCCCTCTCCCCGGGCCTGCTCTGCCCCCTCCACCCCCTCGTTTGGCCCTCTCCCCGGCCTGCTCTGCGTTCTCCCCTTTGTCCCTCTTATCATCTTTTCACTTGTGCTGGGGTGGAATGGGCCTGGGGAAGGTGAAGTAAGAATTGAAGGCTGCTTGTAGTTTCGAAGGGGGAAGGATGCTGAAAGCATAAAATGGGATGTTATCTCGGAGAAGTGTAATGCTTTATTATGAAATAAACCCCCTCCCCCCAAAAGACTTAAATGATCTGCGTGTAGTATTTCTATATTTTGCAAGTGGTAGGGCTCGCTAGGTTGGAGAGTTCCTTATGCATGAAACTTAAGGTCTGTTCTTAAGCATATTACTTGTAGGCAAGCTGTGAATAGAGGAGGTGCTTCAGTTTTCCTGGAGGTAAATGGTAGTCATGAATGCTGGGCAAATCTGGCCATCACACTTTCATATCTTCCTTACGTCAGTTATAACTAGCATGTTTAAATTAATGTTGATTCCCTCTTTGGATGGCTGGTAAACTGGTGCCGGGTCTTGCTGCAACACAATCTCGTCTTGCTGCAAACCATCACTATGATGCAGTACATTCTCTCCTACACATTCTTATAGATCATTTATGTCTCTGCTCCATATTGGAGTGATGCGCTCCTAGTTTGTGTGCCCTATTGTAAACTGTAGGGAATTACTGTTCGGTTGAAAATCGTTTAATGCTCTGGGTCGCTCAAAGGCATTGTGTGGGCCTCTAGCAGACTGCAAGTTGCAGGCTCCTTTCCTCACCTACCATGTAAAATGGTTACTCAGTGAGGAGAGGCTAAAGGCTCGCAAGGACCAGTCCTTGAGCATGCATGTTCTTTGAGGTGGCCTTTTTTGTATTTTTATTTTTTAAACATTTTTTTAACGTTCATGGTTATAAATTTCCCAAACCAGGACTGTTGGCTATCCCAGTGCTTGTTTTAATCTGCTCTGGATGTATTTAATTTCCCATGGGGAAAAAGTGCACAACCTTAGATATTTTGGGTTTTCTGTATTAGGACTTATCCTTTCTTGGACTGAAAATCTTTATTTTTTGGGGATGTTTTAATGTTTACTTGCCTCTGCATGACACTTAAATCGAAATGCATTTTTGTGAGGATAAGCCATATCTTCGATGCCCACAGTCCTGCGAAGCAAACCTTAACCGCTACAGCTCAGATGTGCACATCCAGCCCTGTTCTGGAACCCCATGTGCGTGTCCCCAGAGCATTGCTGCATGGATAAAATCTGTGCCAGTACGCTATTGTCTTCTGAGCTTTTTGGTGATGTGTAGCATGGTACCCCACTATGAGAACCTCTAAACACACGCTGAAAGAGCTCTGCTGCAGCACTGTCATACAAGTAAATCCTTTGGGGAAAATGGCTCAAGCAAGCTGTGGGTCCTGGGGTACTGCAGCTCTTCTCTACCGCTGAGTGTTTGAGTTTAGCAAAGGAGCCTCAATAACTCAGTAGTGGTCAGCCAGGTTAGATCTTTGGTCGATGTTCTGCACTCTTTGTAATCGTATGTGGTGTCCCTGAAGAAAAGTTTGATTCCCACCAATGAGCATAATCGTTGGGAAAGTTGGTAAGAAAAATGTATGTTAAAACTTATTTGGCCCGAATAATTGTATGGCATCTTGAAAACGTAGCCTCTGTTCGAAACACGTCTTGACGTAAGTTTAATGTGTTAAATTAAATACACTTTGCTAAGAGAAGATGTATGGATCGAATGTGAATGCTTGAAAAAATGGCTTTATAAATCGGTGGGCTAACATGAATCGGTTCTACTTTGCCAGGCAGTATTGGGTGCACAGAATGTGTATGTGAAACTTGTCTTCATGAATCTCTACAGCTATGATTTAACTATTTTGGATCAAATTTTGTCTAATATAAATAACATGTTCCTTTGAATCAAGATGTTTTAAAACACAAGCTCCAAGTATTGGTTACTTAATAAAATATTTTTCAAGCATTAGATCTTAGTTTTGGATTTCATTTTTACATGTTATTATCGTAAAGTCTAATATCCATTTGGTCCCTTTGCCAAACATTTCAACATTGCGAAATTAGCTACTTTTTAGGAATGGCTGAAGTTCATTAACAAAGAAAAGACTAGGAAGGGCTCTGGCATGCCAAAAACCAGTCCATTAGGTTTGCAGAAGGTGAACTTTTTGTTGATTGCTCGCTGTATCGTCAATTCAAAAGTTCCTGTGACAAGGCGGAAGGATGTGGGATCCAATCATTCCCCTATCCAGTTGCAGGACACTATTCGACAGCCTTCTATCCTTTTCCTCTAAGCTACCTCAAATACTTCAAGCAACAAGTCTGCCTAGGTGGGAATAATGGGAAGGAGTGAGCGCTGCAGAGGCCAGCGTTTTGTCGGTGCTTAACTATCCTACCTTTAGTCAGGTGCAATATGAGACATGTCGTTGGGGATAGTTCTACTGTGGCGGCAGAGTAAATTCTGGGTCAATTGGGGATGGCTTAGGATCTTTGTTTATGGCCAGCAGAGGGTCTTTAGTTTGGTAGTACAGAGCTATAAATTCCAAATAATGTCGTCCAAGAAGACTTCATCAAAAATATTTGTCATGCTCAAATTCTGTTTACGGCACTAGACTTCTATAGGACCTTTAACCAACACGCTGGTCTCATTACAACCACTGCAATGCTCCTGCTTGTCTAAAGGAGTACACTACACTGGAATTTGCACTTCAGTACTGCATTCAAAACCATGTGCAATTGTATTGGAGCAGGCATATACACCTGTCAGCACTACATTCCCTTCAATTCACAGTGCTGCTCCAATGTTGAGATATGGAACCGGAATATGCTCTTTGATTCTTCATGAGACAGTGCTGCTGTGTACCATACAGCAAAAACCTCCCACGATGGTCTTTACTGTTGCACCCAAATGCTTGGAATCTGAAGTTTTTAGCGGCCTTCTTCTGAAGAGAATTTGGTATGTTATATTGTGGAGGGTCCTGCATATTTGTGATGGGCTCATCCACGCTGTTTCTTCTGCTTTCCTTCACTTGAGTCTGGGTAAAGCAAGACAAAGCCAGGATCTTGCATTACAAAATCATACCCTGCACAGCTGCGCAAAGCTCGGGTCCAGCTTCTGCAGGGTTATTGCTGCAAGGATCGCAGCACTGGTAAAAGCATTTATTCCACCCACATTAACACTTCCTGGATAGAGGTGCAGGGGCCATTGGGGATGATTCTGCTGGGCCCGAGGGGCAGTATCTTCCCTGCAGGAGCCACAGGGCTGCATTTTACCTGCAGAGGCACCAGGGTAGCACTCCCTGCAGGTGATTGGGGCTTAAACCTTCATGCGGATGCTCTAGGGGGAGCTTCCTGCAGGGCCAAAGAGTGCATCCTCCCTCCACCTTTCCCAGGTTCTGAGTGCATCACACTCGGTCCAGCCTGCAGGGATCTCAATCCAGCATACTCCCTGCATCTTACACAGACCCTATGGCAGCCACCTTTCCGGGGGGTCACAGGACCCCTGTATCCTACAGAGGCCCCAGGGAAGCATCCTCCCTACATCCCAAAGGGGCCACATGGCAGAAACCTCCCTGTGAAGGACACACAACAGCATGTTCTAAGGATTCTGCCCTTATCCAGCCAACCATTGAAGGTGGAGCATACACAAACTTTGGAGAGCAAGAGTTTTAAGACAAAGGGGCAAGAAAGGGACCCCCAGATGGTCAGAGGAGACACTTTGTTCCTGTTCAGGTTGAAGACCCTGCCCCCTATTCCCAAGGGCTCTATTATTGTGTTGATGCCCAGTGACACTTGGTGATGCTGTCCCGGTCCTGTTTTTTTCTTTGCACCCTGCGACTTGTAGTTTTGCTTTCCCATTATGTATCTCAGACTTCAAGACTACATGGGCAGGAGCTGGATAATTCCCTGAATGACATGTGGCAAGTTGGCATGTATGTTAGGGTGTACACTGATTCCCCCCGTAACACGAGAAGGGAGGGAGCAGGGTTTTATATGCGACACACCGCTATAACCAAAGCTCCTAGAAGGCCTCAAGAACCTTCAGGCCGCCTGGTACAGGGCACTGCTCCCAGTGAAGCTACAGTTCAAAACCCACTTTAAGATAAGAATACCTGTAGTTCCTCCCGTGTTGCCCGTCTATAGAGCATGGCTATTTTATAGCCAATCAGGGTGGAGGGATTAAGAATGCTCTCGTGTTCCTTGTGCACTGTTTGACCACAAGTGCTAACGAGGACACCCACGCAAATGCGCAAGGTCTCGAAGCCTGACAACCACTGAGCAAAAGACATACTTGCACCACTAGATCATTTCACACAGATGTGGCAAACCATCTGCCCCCCTCACAGCCCCCATTTGTTTGTCTATGTACAAATTCGCCTCCCACGGTCTATTCTCGACTTGGCAACTAGGCTTGGCAGTCCCAGAATTACAATCGTGGAGTTTGTGTGAGAATTTAAATGTACCTTTGGTCAATAAATGCTGAACCACTTCATGGGTCCTCATCTCGAGCCAATCAGAGCCACATGCTACTTATTTATCGCTCTGACACGGCCCGCCTGTAATTATTCCCTTCTTCAGACAACTCACAATGTATCCTTCATTTCTGGAATCCTGATCAGGTCTAATTTGGTTAGAATAATAAGCACCCACGCTATCACAAACCCTAGCCTACCGTGTTACCAGCCCCATCCCCATTTGAACACTACTCCTTTTATTTGTACCCTCTATCCCCCATCGATTCAGCACTTCTCCAGCATTGGATCTTTCATGGATTCACATGCTTAGAATATTCCCCGTCGTCAGACTGGGAACCCTCGGTACACATATATAGTCGTTTCCTATAGGAAAAAACTTCTGACACTTGTGTGTCCTATCCACATCTCGTCCTCTCTGGGGCCGTTCACGCATGCCCCGTAGGACGTAGCGGTATAAAAGCCCCGCCCCCGCGGGTCCCGTCAGATTTCAACCGTCTCCAAAGATAGTGGGATCTCCTCGCGTAGTCTCTACTGCTAGATTTTTCGAATTGTCGAACTCCTGTGAGTTTGTTAATTTTTTCGGAATGTCGGGAAAACCTCTATTTCGCCCGTGTGCCACGTGCGGATTGAAGAAGGTTTACGAGGGGGACGGCCATTTAGATTGTATTTATTGCCTCCACCCTCACCACTCGGCAGACCAGTGTGAAATATGTAAAGGTTTTTCCCAGAAAACCCTGGAGGATCGAAATCGACGGCTGGTATCCTGGTTAAATGACGGTGCGGGAGCGTAACCTCAGTCAGAGGTGGGCTCTGTGCGCAGCGTGGCCTCTGCGAAAACATCAGGAGCCCCTCGACGCCCAACTTCGTCGGAACCTTCCGGCTAAGAAGTCACGACCTGTGGAAAAAGACGTTCCACGAAGTCACTCTTCTAAGGACTCTTCTAAAGACTCTGCAAGAAAGACATCTTCGTCAACTTCGTCGAGGAAAGGAAAGGCCTAAATCCTCCTCGGGCGATCAACTCGGATCAGCCACGAGTAGAGATTCGGATAAACGCAGGGAGAGCGCTGTGAAGGCGGACCGCCTAAATCACCTGCAGGCCCAACGTCGACGAACCAGTCAGTGTCCTCACTGCCTCTGACGCAGTCGATTTCACCGGTCATCAACCCGGCGACGATGTCCTTGTCGACGGAAGTTCTGGCCTGGAGACCAGAAGTATTCAATATGGGGTTGCCTGACACATTGCTACAGGAACAGGCAGCGTCAATTGCCTCGAAAGAAGACGGCTTCAGAATTGAGCCCGGAGGACCTCGGTCTACGAGCCAGGTTTCCATCAGGAGCAACCTGCTCTCAGGTGTTTACCCAACCTCCACGCTCTCAGGCGACCCTGTCCATGGAGGTACTGTCCTCCTTACACTCGCTGCTGAAATCGCTGGACGAAAGGCTTCCACCTGTACCGTCGACACCCCCTGTCGACGAGCCCGGCCCTTCTCACCGCCCGACCAGATCGATCGGGGTTCCAACTATTCCAGCAGTCCAGGAGGAAGGTGAGCTTTCGGACTCCCTATCTGACCACGAGTCAGCGTCAGATATATCCCTCTCACCATCTAGGGATCCATCCTGGGTGTCGGATGTGGAAATGGAAACACCAAAGAGTCCCACTCACCCGTCACCACCGGACGATATAGGTGCCGTTCATTCCATGATGGAAAAAGCGTGCAAGGAGTTTGGCCTTGTCCAACAGGAGGAGAAAAAGGACTGTTTTCTTTTCGACCATATGGGCAAGAGTTAGACGCTCAATATTCTCAATACCCATTTTAGACCATGTCTGGAAAGGTGTTCAAACCATGCGTCACCCATTTTCTGAGCCTGCTGTCAAAGGCCGCATTGAAAAGAAATTAAAATTACCAGTCTCTACACCGAAGTGTCTTTCGGCTCCGCCTACACCGGACTCTGTGGTGTCGGCGGCGACGAGAAAAGCAAAGGCCCAACATAAATGCTCTACCCCTCCAGATAATGAGGCGAGGCGCCAAGACGTGTTTGGTAAGAAGGTTCTTTCTGTGGGGGCCTCAACGGTGAAAGCAGCTAACACCCTGGCGATTGTGGCCAGATATGACAGGGAGTTGTGGCACAGACTGGCACCTATTCTGGACCACCTCCCGGAAGAACATAGAAGAACGGCGATGTCCCTGGTTCGAGAAGGCGAAGAAGCATCTAATCATGCTATTAACATAGCGGTGGACCTGGCAGATTCGGGTTTTAAACAAATCAATAACGGAGTTGTTCTAAGACGCCACGCTTGGCTTAAGTGCACCAACTTCAGACCCGAAGTACAGTATAAAGTTTTGGACATGCTCTTCGAAGGTGATCTTCTTTTCGGAGAAAAGGTGGACGAAGCCTTGAAGGGCATGAAGGAGGACTCAGATACAGCACGCTCGTTGGGTGCTCTCCAGAGTGGTAAGCCCTTTCGTTCTTTTCGTCCCTTTAGAGGAGCATCTGGAAACTCAAGATTCTCAGCAACCAGGGATAGATCTTTTAGTAGATCAGCGTATCCTTCCCAAGGATATAGACGCGCCTCTCAGACCTCAAGCCGGCGCAGAAACTTCCAGTATTCCAAGAGACGACCAACTTACTCGTCGTCGACGACCAAACAGAAAGACCAACAATGACGGGAAGCGTACCGTTCTGGGAGGAAGAGTGTCAAGCTGCATCGAGGAATGGGAGACCAGTGGGTTTTGGACACTGTGAGGTACGGACATTCCCTACTGTTGAAATGCAAACCTCCAAAATGTCCACCAATACACCTATCCCAGCCACATCTAAACATCTTGCGGCAGGAAGTAACACTCATGTTACAAAAAGGCGCCATCGAATTAGTCCCTGCATCGCAGAAAGGCCTAGGGGTATACTCACGGTGTTTTGTGGTAAAGAAACCAAACGGAAAATGGCGCCCTATTCTCGACCTGCGAGACCTCAACAAGACCCGACAGAGTCAAAAATTCAAAATGCTTACACTGCAGGAGGTGATCAGATCCATCCAAAGGGACGATTTTTTGGCGTCACTAGATCTACAGGACGCGTACTTCCACATCCCGGTGTGTCAAACACAGGAGGTTTCTGAGGTTCATGGTAGGTCAGACACACTACCAATTTGCAGTGCTCCCATTTGGTCTAAAGTCCTCCCCAAGAACGTTTACAAAATGTTTGGCACCTGTGGCAGCCTGGCTGCGAAAGGGAGGGCATCATGTATACCCGTACCTCGACGACTGGCTTGTGAGGGGATCCTCCCCAGCGTCGACCAACGACAGCGTACAAGCCACCTTACAGCTTCTGCAACGACTGGGGTTCGCAGTGAACTTCGAAAAGTCTTCTCTAAAGCCCTCAAGGAGCTTGAAGTTCTTGGGAGCTCAATTCGAAACCCACTCGGGAATAGTGAAACCGTCCGTAGACAGAATATTGAAGATCGAACAACTGACGAGTCGACTTCGCTTACAGAGCACATTTTCCGTGAGAAAATATGTGGCAATCCTGGGTTCCATGGCTTCGTGCATCCACCTAGTAGCAAACTGCCGATTGTTCATGAGGCCTCTACAGGAGTTCCTGTCGGACAGATGGAAGCAGGCCACGGGCCGGTGGTCAGACAGGATAACCGTCGACGACGAGGGTGTCATCAGATCCCTCAATGGTGGAAAATCTTTCACAACCTGGACAGAGGGGTTCCTCTACAAGAGCCGGAATTTCAGAACACCATCACGGACGCCTCCCTGACGGGCTGGGGAGCACACATGAACGATCATCAAACCCAGGGCAGGTGGTCTTCGACCGAATCGCACCTACACATCAACGTGCTGGAACTGAGGGCAGTGAGATGGGCCTTGAAATCATTCCTTCCACATATCAAAGGATCAAAAGTAAGAGTGCTGACAGACACGACAGCCATGTTCTACTTGATAAAGCAAGGCGCAGTGCTTTAAGTGGGCCGGGGCCTGCAGGGGCCAGGCCCCGCCAGTCTCCAAAAAGTGGGGCTGAGCCGGGGCCCTGCCGGGGCCCCCCGTCCCACCACGCCATGGCAGGACGCATTATCCCGTCACGGCCGCAGCCGCGACGGGAGATGTGCCCGCCAGTGTAACGTTAGGCAAGTGGACAGAAGTGCCAGCCAGCCACAGCGTCGCTGAGGCTGGCTGGCACTTCTGTCAGTCACTGTAACTTCCCTGATGACCCCCCATCTGAGGGGTCATCAGGGAAGTTACAGTTCCTTTGCTTGCCCTCGCCAGGTCACTGACCCTCCGTGAACCTGCAGGCTCCATGATCTAATATGTAGATTATACCACGGAGCCCGCGGGTTCCCAGAGGGTGAAAGACGCCTCGGGCTCTGTGATCTCTGCTCAGAGCAGCAATCACTGAGCCTGAGGTGCCTGTCTCCTTTGGCAAATCTTTATAAAAGATGCCTTGAAATGTGTACATTTCAAGCCATCTTTTATAAACTTAGAAATATTTCTACGTTTATAACAGACGGCTTGAAACGGACACAATTCAAGGCATTTTTTATAAAGCTTTGTGGACGGATAAAACCACCTTGGGTTTTGTCTGTCCTCAACGCTTTATAAAAGATGAGCTTGTACGTTTCAAGCCGTCTTTTATGAACATAGAAATATGTTACAAATGTCTATGTTCATAAAAGGTGGCTTGAAAAGTACACAAACCATAGTAAGGTACGCACACAAGTGTGCGTAACTTACTATGGTTTGTACACTTTCAAGCCACCTTTTATAAACATAGAAATATGTAACATTGCTATGTTTATAAAAGAAGGCTTGAAAAATACACAAACCATATTAGTACGCATACAAATATATAAATGCTCTACTACATTTATATATTTGTTTGCGCACCCTACTATTTGTGCACTTTTAGGCCACGCCCACAGCGGATGCCACGCCCCCAAACGAGGGCCCCCCTCAATTTCTTACCCCACTTAAACCACTGGCAAGGCGGCACCAGATCCAGGACCCTTTCGGTGGAAGCTCAAAAGATCTGGCACTGGGCGTTGAAACACGACATATCCTTAGTGGCTTACCATCTCCCGGGTGTGAAGAATGTGCAAGCGGATTCCCTGAGCAGGACAATGGCTCAAATACACGAGTGGGAGCTGGACACCGGTCAGCTACAATATATCTTCGAAAGGTGGGGGACCCCACCAATCGACCTCTTCGCAACGAAAGAAAACAGGAAATGCGAACAGTTCGCGAGCAGATGGCCTCAAAAAGGATCCCTGGGGGAAGCGTTCTCGTTTCCTTGGACGGACAAATTCCTGTATGCTTTCCCTCCGCTCCCCCTTATACGGAGGACAATCCAGGGGATTTGCAGGTACAAATGCCGGGTCATTCTAGTGGCACCGTATTGGCCGAGACAACCATGGTTTTCCGACCTCCTACATCTGTCGTTGGAACAGCCTATAACTCTCCAGAAAGTGCCGAACCTACTGTCCAGGGACAAGGGAACGGTGTGGCACCACAATCCGGACAGCCTCAACTTAACAGCATGGCTCCTGACTTTTCAGAGTTCGGCAGCTTGAACGTCTCGTCGGATTGCCGGAGATTTCTGCAGGCGGCTAGGGCCCCTTCGACTAACAAATCATACATATGCAAATGGCAAAGGTTCTGTACGTGGTGTCGAACACAGCACGAAATTCAGCCTTTAGAAGTAACCCCTGAGCAAATTCTTCCGTATCTTCTTCACCTAGCTGAGAGTGGGCTGTCATCGTCGTCCATCAAAGTGCACTTGGCGGCCATTTCAAGGTTTACGAGGAGGAGACAGTCTTCACCATTATTCAATGACAGACTGGTGAAACATTTCATGAGGGGTCTCTTTAGAACTTCCCCCCTACGAAATGGTTCCCACCGTCGTGGAGTTTAAATGTGGTGTTGGCTGCCTTAATGAAGCCTCCATTTGAGCCAATGTCCTCTTCATCCATGCAGTTCCTATCTTGGAAACTGGCTTTCTTAATTGCCTTTACATCGGCTAGAAGAATGTCGGAATTACAGGCATTGGTCATAGATCCTCCATATATGAGATTCTTTAAGGACAAAGTAATTTTATCAACTAACCCTTCTTTCATCCCGAAAGTACCGACAGTCTATCACAAGCACTCGACCCTGGTCCTTCCTACTTTCTTTGCGTCCCCGTCGTCGGCGGCGGAAAAAGCCCTTCATACTCTGGACGTCAAAAGAGCGTTAAAATTTTACCTGCAAAGGACGCAAGATATCCGAACTACCAGACAGCTGTTCATTGCCTACGGTCCGTCGGCGAGAGGAAGGGCAATCTCCAAGCAAGACCTGGTTCGTTGGGTCTCTTCGACAATTACTTTTAGTCACTCCAAGGCTGGGAGACCCCTACAAGGACGCCCTAGAGCCCATTCCACGAGATCGACAGCCTCCTCCGCGGCTCTATGGGCAGGAATTCCTCTGACCGACATCTGCCAGGCGGCGGCATGGTCTGTCCCACACACGTTTACATGCCATTACTGCCTGGAAAGGCAGCACGCGGATGAGGTACAGATGGGAAGGGCAGTTCTGCGCCATCTGTTTCAATGAGGTAAGCCAAAAACGGTTAGGCTTTTGTCTTCTGCCTTGCCTATTCTGGTTCGTTAGTGTATGTTTTCAGCAATATAGGTATATATTTGGATGTATTATGAATATGTATATATCGGAAAATATGTTGCTGCCTACGTGCCTATATATATTAGGTTTTGGGGTGTTTTTTGTGGTGTATGTTACATTGCATTCTCACCTCCTTCTTTTAGGATACTGCTATACAATCTATTCTAAGCATGTGAATCCATGAAAGATCCAATGCTGGAGAAGGGAGTAGTTTCTTACCTGTAACTCCATTTCTCCAGCGTTGGTATCTTTCATGGATTCACATGCGCCCACCAGCCTCCCCGGAATGCAATGTGCAAGATATGTGCATAAGCAGGTCCCCCCTTTCTACTTTGGAGGGGCCGAAATCTGACGGGACCCGCGGGGGCGGGGCTTTTATACCGCTACATCCTACGGGGCATGCGTGAACGGCCCCAGAGAGGACGCAGATGTGGATAGGACACACAAGTGTCAGAGTTTTTTCCTATAGGAAACGACTATATATGTGTACCGAGGGTTCCCAGTCTGACGACGGGGAATATTCTAAGCATGTGAATCCATGAAAGATACCAACGCTGGAGAAATGGAGTTACAGGTAAGAAACTACTCACTTCCCTTTCCTCCAAAGACTTCAGTCTGGATACGCTGGGCAAGGGTTCAATATAACAACTTTTTCAGCAAGCTTGGGTGCTTTGAAACCGCTACAGTGGTCATTTGGCACAGTATAAAGATTTGTAACATAACCTGTCTTGAATTATTTTCCATTGCCCAGCCTTTCCCCAGCTGCTTGCATGTATAAGGCACCGGCAGTCAGTGTTGAGGAACCCCATCAGCTCACTCCTCTGCTCACTTACCATCCCTGCAACACTCAGCAAGATTTTCCACCCCATCCTCTGATATAGAGCATTAAGGCTGTATGTGCAAATATCCACACACCCAGAAGATTTCGAAGGACAGTCGGAGATTTGCAGGGAGCATTAAGGAGGTAAGTTAGCTCAATAAAGGAGGGAGTGGAGGATGGTGAGAAAGTGGGGGAGCGCTAGAGAGCGAGCACGAGAGAACAAACGCGCACCTCAGTGACATTCGGAGGGAATGGTGGGGAGGTCGGCAGGGAATTTTGTGGGTACTAGGGC
This sequence comes from Ambystoma mexicanum, assembly GCF_040938575.1. Classification (NCBI taxonomy): domain Eukaryota; kingdom Metazoa; phylum Chordata; class Amphibia; order Caudata; family Ambystomatidae; genus Ambystoma; species Ambystoma mexicanum. The sequence goes on along the minus strand of NC_090930.1, from coordinate 939,538,385 downwards.
AACCTGGGAGAAAATATATGCCCAATTTGTAGGATATTTGAGTGAGATATGCGACATGGGATGCTATTAGTCTTGCATACTGAGGTACTGTTTACTGTTGAATATGACGTGCTGTGTGATCTCCTCCAAACTGTTAAGCAAAATGCATTGTTGTCTGCGTAGCTTCTCTGTAGTAGGGGACGTGGGCATTCTGTGAAAAGTAGTTCTGTTAGTAGTTCTCTACCCTGAGTGAGGCAGCACATTTTAATCTGCAGGACGCCATGAACTTTCTATTGAGTGGCCGTGTGTGCTTTCTCGAACCTTTTGCACTTTTATGGAGTGCTCTCACCTGAGGCACTGTATTGTTGGACAGGTTGTCCTATGGGGATGGCATTGGAAATCTGGTGCAGAGTGCATTCTGAGGTTGTCGTTGCTGGGGAGCATTTTTGTAAGTGTGAGTGCATTCATAGAAATGTAATAACGTGGGCACTTACTGAGTGGATTAATGTGCTTTGGTTGACATGTCTTTTGTGTGTATGGGTGGGGCATCTGAACTGTGGGAACCAGTGCCTCTTGTAGTTTCTCTGTTGAGGCAGCGGTCTTATGGGTTGCTGGCTGATGTGGCACACTGTCATTTGACAGTCTCGTGGAGGCCTATTTATTAAGCGAGAATTGGTGCATTTCGAAAAAAAGCAGTTTAGTAGTACTACGAGATAGAACGTGCATTTACGGAACTATGGCTCTCTGGAGATAGCTGAACCAAGGTGGAATGTATTCCTGCATTCTAGTACCTAAAATCAATTGTATTGACTTCTATTCTAAGCGAGAGAATGCATTCTAGGGTATGCAGCCAAGTAGTAAAATGTGCTTAGGTTGTGGTAAATAAGATATGGGAAAGTCACGTGCAGGAACCTATGCTGAGTGAGGCAGTATGTATGCCTGCAGTGACATTGAGTGGGACATGTATTCATGCTCCGAGTACTAAGTGAGGCAGAGGTCAAGATCAAACATCTGCACCGAGTGAGCGGGCTACATTCTGCGACATGTCAATTAATCTGGCATGCGTATGGTATGTATAGGCTTATGATGGAGAAATATAACATGTTATGAGAATCTGTGCTGATACACTAGTGAAGGATCCCAGCTGAGAGAGATTGACTGTGGAAGACAGCATGTACTGTCACAATCCTTACCTTATGGAATGAACCTCCCAGCTACGTTGGGCAAGCCACCTTACTGCTACAATCCGGGACATTCTCAAAGGACCTGGATATTCAACTAAGATTAACTTGCCTGGTTGTCTTTCATCTCTGCATGCAACTTTTCCCTTTTCTCTGACCCTGCGCCCCCGCCTCTGTCTTGTGGGCACTCCATGGTCGATGCTGACACTAGTAACTATTCACTTTGTGGTGTGCAATATGCAAATAAGTAAACTTGGGATGCTCTACCTAGGCTGTATTTGGCATATGAGAGATACCTTTTCATATGATAGCTATACTTGCCACTGAAGTCTAGCCTGGCTGGAAAATGAATGTGTTTGGCTTGCAACAGGTCAAACAAGGCTGCACACATCATATAGCGGCACATCAATATACTACTTGGACATATGCGATTGCACGTGGCATGAACTGTTTTGTACCGATAGAGCGCAAACGTCCCTATTCCTCAAAGGCTGCTTGCCCTTTCAAGAAGTACATGTTTTAAAATAATGATGGGTTGATCGGTACATGGATGATATCTACAAGCCCAACCCATTTGCAAAGATGGACATTAAAACGTCGGAGAAGAAATGGAGACAACCAAGGTTTTGATTTTCTCTGTGCGCATCAGTGGCCTTTCATCTGTCAGGTCTGATTTTTAATCTGCCCGTTGGTGCCCTTTATTATTTTACACAAGAGACTCTGTATTTTAGAGGAGAATTCAACTCGTACACCTTTTTAGATCGGGGTTTAGATCAGTGACTTTGCTTTTCTATTGAGCCAAAACTGGACTTCAGTGAACACCCTCTCTCCAAGGTTTTTTCCTACACTTGTGTAGTGGGTGGGGCAAAGATGGGGATGGGGATCCCTACTTATCCTAAATTAAGTGGTCATCCACCAGAATGTAAATAGCTACAGTATTCTAGTCTCCGAGTTGTAAGTGGATATTGAGGCCTTGTCAAGGGATTAAGATTTCATGTCGACTTAGTTGCTCCCATTGCGACAGGTTATTCATATTTATTCAGCACCATGCAGGAAATGAAAGCCACACTGTACGTTTGAAGCAGCTTCCTTTCTCTCTCAGAATTGACCAAATTAAATAAATGATTCATTGCAGTTTCTTGATAAATGTAGTACAATTTGCACTCATTTTTTAAAAATCCTTAAGAGGTATCCTTTCCCTTCTATTACCAATTAAGATGCATGGACACATCTGGACCACAAAGGACGAGAATACAATTTACAGGATATGTTTTAGGTGTGTAAAGAAGAGGGACATCCACTGCCGGTTCAGCAGTTTTTTGTTCCTGTTATGGCTCCCCAAGCACGTTTTGCATTATCTAAATCATAACTCGAAACCATTCATTAAAGAATGTATTTGATACAATTATTTATATATGTCTAACTGCTGTTTGGAACTCGTAAATGCTAAAAAGCAGAAAATAGAATTAATTTAAACCAAATGGTGTGTTCAGCCCCCTCCCCCTGGCGCCCATAATCATTTATCCAGGATCATCTTTTCAAGTTGTAAGCCATTTGCTAGGATTTGTCCTTTGCCCATAGAATAGCATGAATGCTAGTTCTTAAGCAGGCAGAACGCCATTTCTTACTCGTCAATGGCTATATAGGCAAGTGCTAGTTTCGATGCATTCCTACTACAACATATTTTTGGACAATTAAATTGACAGGATGACTGCAATCGCATTTTAATATCTTACTAAACTAGTGTAATGCTCTTGTTCAGGGGTACACATTTCTAGTTGCAAGCTACTGGTCAGATTACTGTTTAAATTACTTACACCCTGGCATGAATGCATATTCTCTACATGCACAATTATTTTCTAAAATCATTTTTTATCGATGGCATAATGAGGAGTGTTGCATAAATGTGTATAGGTTATTGGTGACAACCCCCTGCCTCCTCCCACCAGTGCGAACAAAAGAGTACAATCAGTTATGTGAATATAAATCATCAATATGAATATGAAACTTAGCACAAAGTGAAAGGTTGTGAACCAATTCAGAGAAGACTCTTGAACGCATATCTTTGAACCGAACAGTGCATAGGTCTGTGGCACTCCATGAATAAACGATGCTAACATGCAAGAGAGAAAGGAGGAATACAGAAGTGAAGTGTTCATTCACAACTAGGAAACAGAATGGGCAAGAGTGGTTGGCAAACTTTACACATATAAGTAATTACATATAAGTAATTAAATCAAGCCCATATTGCAGCGTATGTCTCAAGTGAGTCTTCAAGTGGGAAGTCTTCTCCCTGGCAGAGTACCTTCCAGCTAACCATAACTTGCAGGTGTGTCTCCTAGGAGACTTGCATACCCCAAGGATCCCCTTTTGGCCCTAATCAAAGCTTGGTACGTCCATTGTATCCCCCTTCAAGGAAGGTTCAGAGTATGCGATGTTACAACCAGCAGCATCCGCGTTTGGTTTTTGGAGAATCCGACGATCCAGAACCAAATCAATCTGGTAAAGGACATCTTTCCAAAAGTCAGGCATTCGCTGATACTCGTAGAACATATGGTTATCGGAGACTACAATCGGTTTTCATGCCGAACAAACCTATGATGAACTCGGTTTGCACAACAGCATTATTACTAGTCCAGTATAGCCTGGGAACAATCTTCTGCTAGCACATTCTCAAACTCAAGTCTACTTTCCTGCATTTCATAAAACAATCGGCTTCATTTTATTGATTGGCTCACCCACCCCTTCCCAGTTTTTCCTTTATGCTCACTCAGTGATGAGAATTAACTCTTTTGCAGCATCTCATGAAGGGCAGTGCATCAAAGAGTAGGTGTCGCTACGAGCACACAACGTCGGCACTTCATGTATTTTGGCTTGCGGGACACTGACTAGCAAATCAAACGCAGCAGCCTGTTAACACTATTTCATGCATTAAGCTTCTATTTAAAATGCAGAAAGTCCAAGGAAAGCAAGGAACCACCTACCCAGACGTTTCGGAATGCATAAATGCCCGCCATATCCAGCAATGCCAGCTAAGTTTCTTATTTTGTGACTACAAAGGTGGGTTACCCCACAGTGAGGCCTCACTCTGAAGCAAATAGCTGTCGCCCATGTCAAACAATGTACTCTTTTGATAGCTTGCATGGGTTACAGTAGGCAAAGGGATTAGAGTAGTGTTGCATTTAATCATAGAATAAAATGTGCTTAATCTATTTGGGACAGCAAAGCTACTTTCTTTGTGGAGCCACCAATGAGCCCTATCTCCAGGCTCGCCCAGTCAGTCCACAAGGCAACTCAAGGTAAATGCTTTGAGGTAGTCGCAACAAAAGGTAGCCACAACAGTGTTAACCCTCTTTTGAAGAATATGTCTTTGCACACCACCCTTGGTTTTGCTCATCCCTCAAAACCTCTTAAACACTGCCGATGCTGTGCCAGGCATTTTTTTTGGTTAAGGAAAATGTTAAAACGGTGAGTACCCTTGGGAGGATTGACACTTTTGTGTGCCTCCTGCCCCAAAATTAAGGAACAGCTTACTCGTTTTTCAGTTGAATTAATATTTTTCCATACCTTAGTTTAGGTTTCCCTCTTGATACTCTTGGTATTGTTTTCGTATCTTCATACCTATGCACGTGGCTCCCATTTAATATTTAAATCTTCAAATAAAGCCACGTGGATCTTTTAGGGAGATCGGGAAAACGTATGTCTTGTTCAGGTTAGCCTTAAAATATGAAACTCATCAAAAAGCTTGAACAGCACTGCTGCTTTTGTGACGGGTGTTAAGAGCTGGACAAATATCATCTGCATATAACACCTGAAGTATATAATCTTTGTCCTTCACTATAGTGATACCCCAATTCCCTCAAATCACTATAGACAAACGGTTCCACAGCAAGGTTGAATAAGAATAGAAGCAGCCTTGTCAAGCGTTTTTTTGGAAAAGCTTTTGGAGCAAAACCAGCCATTGACAGTAATCTGTGCAAAGCGACCAGCCTACAGGGCTCTAAACAAGGAAATGGGTGGTCTAAAACTAAATCTATATAATTAAATGTTCGGTATTTCCAACTGACTCAATTGAGCGCCTTCTGTGTCAATGGTTAACCAAAGAGCACAGCTTTGGGTAATTTCCATGGTGATTAAGGTCATGCCTTATCATATCCGTGGCGACTTAGAACATGAGACTGCGTCAGGCCCTTTTACTCTTTCAGTAAACTCTTTGGATAAGAGTTTCATGTTCACATGGAGTTATTGATGTTGGGCAAAAGTGAAAGCAATATGTCAATTGTTTATTAGGTTTAGGCATAACTGTAATAGCTGATTTAGTGATTGCATGTGAGTTCACCTTGCAAACATATTTCATTGTAAAACCCCATGAACGACAAGAATCTGGCCAAATGTAATGTAGAATTTATTGGTGCCTCATTTATACTGTTAACACTATTGATATTTATCAGCATGGAGGTTGCACAGATTTCCTCCAATAATAATCCACAGTCTAAAAATGTATTCTCAGGACGCAAGCTAGGAACATGCAAACTGGAAAAGAAGTCCACCAGTGCCTGATTATCAGAGTCGGTGTGTGCAGAGAATAAGGTTGAATAATAAAGCTTCTGCAGCAATGCCTTTTCCCCAAATTCTCAGTATGCTTTTCTAGTATCGAAGATGCTGCTGTCTGCATCCTGGACCAACAGAAAATTCTGCTTCCGTCTAGCCAGCTGGAGCGATACTAGGTTGGACTTCGTAGGGTTGGTTACACCACACATCTATGGCTTTTAGGAGCGCTCTTCTTTTGCATGTCTTTCCTCTGGTGTTTTTGTTATGTAACTAATAGATCCGCGAGCTGTTGCTTTGAGGGTATTCCCCAAAAAATAGTCCTGTATTTTCATTAACATCAAGCTGGATAGCTTCCTTTATTGATGCACAAAACCAACATCTGCCAGTAAATGTATATTGAATCTCAAGTTAGCTATACGTGGGCATGATCTGAGACAACGCACTTATTTTTGTATCCGACACCATGTCCAGGTGGTTGTTTGAAATCAGAAAGTAATCCATCAGTGAGTGAGTACCACAGGGCAAGGCTAGAAAGTGCAGCCCTTAGATGATTTATTAATTCTCCATGGGTCACCAAATTCAAAGTTGCAGTACCTAGTTGGATGACTTTTGGTCATAAACCGCAACCTTTCTCGTCACAGAATGGATCCCAGGTGCAATTAAACGTGCCTCCTAAAAGGATGCGGATGCCAGACAACATGTTCAATTTATCAGCCACAGTATCCAAGAAATTGGCCACCCCAAAGTTCTGCGCTTTGACGTCCGTCCACTTCTCCCTGCATCGTTGCTAAACGTCTATTTTTCTAAACCTCTCATACTTGGTTATTTTACCTTACAGGGCCTGATCAAAGTTGATGCAGAAAAAAACTGAAGCCCTCCGATCCAGGTGTGCAGAATAGGCAGGGATTCAATGAGCACCTGCTCGACTTGTAGAAAACGCAGTGAAGTTTGTTCAAATAAACAAATTAAGGGCAGCCCAGTGAACCGAAATGTATACGGGACTCACAAGTAGTGTCCTCGCTCATATGCTGTTTTCTTGCATCACAATCTCCACCAAATGACTTTTAGCTGATCAGTTTCTAATTTATCTTGGGAGACGTTTCTTCTGAGTAACCATAATAGGGTTGACCTACTGCATATTAGGTTTTGCATGATTTAGGAGTATGAAGGGCCCTAAAAAGAATTAGTTCTATGAAGGGCTCAGTTAATTATATTATGTTTGATGGTCTCTATGCTTAGGAGATTGCTGGATAATGTTTTCTTGTTTTTATGATATGTGGTGATCCTTTGCTGGAAATAGATTAACGACGATATCTTTACCCTTTTTAGTTGGCATGTGCATATAGGCTTGAGGCTTCGTTTGGCAAGAACGTTTTTTGTGATTTGTAAGCTTGTTCTGGGTCATGAGTGTGATCACCGTCCCCAGATGTAGGCTCCTTTTGGATATACATCAAATAGTTGGGTAGAAGTGTGTGTGTGTGTGTGTGTGTGTGTGTGTGTGTGTGTGTGTGTGTGTGTGTGGGGGCAATAGAATAATGAAAGGTGATTGACATAGGGTAGTATTACTCAGTCCGTGCACGCTCTTGGTTCACATGCCGTCTCAACTCTTTACATTTAATGAGAATGAATGAAGTATTTATGTTGGTTTCCAGGGGCCTGAGATACACCTGTACCACTTGGACATAGAAACTTCAACTAAAAAAAAAAAACAATTTCTCGGTCATCCAGGGTGTTATGAAACCCACGGCAAGATGATTGTGGAGTGAATCGGATGCGTCAGGGTAGCTGTTTGAATTACTAATGCTTTTTATAGATAATGTTTTTGTAGGTAATGCAACCTTTGAATGTACTAAAACATTTTTTTTACTCTTTCTAGCATTCACATCACAAAGAAGAAGCAATTAAAACGCATCATGTCCACGTGAAACATCCGGCTGCGCTGGATGACACGGAAACGAAGAAACTAATGGAAGAGTGTAAAAGACTTCAGGGTGAAGTGGTGAAACTGTCTGATAAAAATAAACTATTGCTTGTAAGTATTGCTACACTTGCCTCGAGTGGTTTTTGTCCGAGGACTGATTTATCAGTTTCAAATGAACCACCGGTCAATTGTGACTGAGGGCCGAGCTTTACCCACGTGATTCTCCCAGGTAATTTGCCAGCCTTAGCATCTCTACATTTCTTTGTAGTAAATCGTCATTTTACAAGGCTTTGGTGTACTAATCCAGGATTAAATGTTAGTTTGAGAAAACCCTCAGTTGTGCCGATTTTATGGTGGTGTGTTTTGAAGGTTCCTTACAATTATAATTCACGGTTCAACCACATTCATCGCTACTCATTTCACGTGTGTGGGATATCTCGATTTTCAGCACGGTCAGTAACGTGTTATATAATGTAATGTGCTGATGCCCAGGGAATATTTGCAGCCCTTCTGTGCAATATATGCAGCCCTTCTATGCACTGACAGTGCCCCAAAGCATCCGTTATGAACTTTATCCGTCGGCTCCGTTTTTCCATCTCATCAGAATGCTCTGCATTATGCTGTCCCATTTTTTGCCACATTGTGTTTTTGCTTATTTGTGGCGTGCGTTCATCAAAGCAGTTCCGACTTTTAACTGGATACGGAAACCTGATTTCAAAGAATAATAGGACTGCAGTTGTTGATCTTTAATCGCGACATTGCGTTTCATCCGGTCTATTTATCAGTTTGATTCACAGGTTGCCTTTCATATCTTCAGTACTGAATCCAGAGCATAATGGATTTCCTCAAATAGCTGCAGCTCTTCCACATTAATGGATTGCCACTATATGCTCTCAAACCTCCTGGCTCCTAGTATCTTTATAATGTAGTTGATACGCTTCCTCGTGTGTACAGTAGAGCCTGCTCCTACTAATAGCTTTTGCTAAACACTTTCTCAGTCTTTTTATAAAATGAAAACCTATAGGGATTTAATTTGAGAATGTAGGCCTTCAGTGATGGTGAACATATTCCTAGGAATTACTCCTTTCCTGTGAAATACCCTGCAGCTTGCAGTATGCTGATAGGTCTCTCCCTGATAGGGCAATTTGGCTCCTTGTTTAGATGTGTACATGCTGATTAATAATAGCGATCATAAATGGCTGGTGGCTCACCGGGTTCAGTTGAAGGTCAAATAAGTCCTTTGATTTAATCTGAAAGCCAAATGTTTGCAATGTTAAATTGGTTAAGAATTTCAGTCTATTGGTGAATAGTGACAATCATTTATTATAGCTATCTTTTCAGTAGGGTGAAAAATGTGTACTCTCCACTAGCTAGGGATATTGGACTCCTGGCACGTATGCAATGGTGTGCTGTGTGTATGCATAGAATTGAGGTGAGGAGTGACTTCTTTAAGGCTGATTAGTAGCTTCCAACTTGAATGATTGTTGACCCCCTACTTTAAGGTTGTATTTGTTTTTAATGGCACAGTCCCAAATGATTGCCATATGATTATCAGGAATTTAAATTGTATTCTGGTTGCTAGAGGTAGCACTGCAATGACGTGTTCCCAATACTAGTAAGACTTCTGCAATACTTTGTTATTAGCTATAAATAGGCTTGCACAGTGAGAACCAGCGAATACCATGGAGCGTTGTATAGGAGTCCATGAAATAGCCGAGGCTGCTTAGTTTTTCCTTTAGATTCTCTCAAAGGTTGTGGTGAACGATTTGCCAGCAGCAACGAGGTGTTTGTGTTTATTTGAAGAACAGGGCTGACCATTTCGGTCAGAAATGCCTTGCAGCAACATGATTTAACAGATGCGGCGGTATTCCCACAAAGAATTCCTGTACAATAGCGGAAGGATGGGAACAAGTGGGGTGAGCAGTATGAGGGTGTAGCAAAAGTGGCATAACGGGGACAAAATAAACAGAAAAAACTATGTACATGTTTGTATTCAGTATTTAGTTAAGGTGAATAAGTTCAGTGGAACAAAAGCCTTGAAATTCTGTTAAAATACTTTAGTTGAAGGTGCCGATTTAATGCAATTAAACCCCTCGAATTCAGCAGGTGTTGGAAACTATGCCACCTTAACGCTGGGACCTTCATTGAGTAGCCCCTAGGCACACTGATATCCCATTTGACATCACTTTGAACATGTCAGATGCCGGCAGTGATGACATCATATGAGCAATCACTTGGGACAGCACATATGACCTCCTCAATGACCTGAATGGTACGTACAAGCTATAAGGAAACCTTTTTGGCTGTATTTAAAGATATATATTCCATTGTAGAGCTAATGCAATATGTCATATTTTTATGATCTAAAAACATTTGTCAAGCATTGAAAATACTGGTAGGATAACATAGCAATCTACAATTTCAGATGCAATATAGTGAGTCTTCAACCTTTTGGATCTCCACAGGTTATACATTCAAACCTCCACTAATCCCACCCAGCATAGTCCATGGTGAGGGATCATGGAAGTCCTAGTCAAAACAATTTAGCGAAATTCAGGTTTCAAACCCTGGTTCTAAAACAATTACAACTTTCTTCCATTCAGTACATTAGTTACTCTAGTATAGTCTGTTTTTCAGCATAGGTTACCTTTGTAGGCCAGAAATCACTCAGGTGAATTCCTTCAAATGTATACCTCTTATGGGGGAACAGACCTTCCTGTTAATTATACACTGGGGTATCACATACATAGACGGGTACATATCACTATTTCCTACAAATTCCCACACAATCAATGTGTTCCCTAACGCTATCCCTGAACAGAAGAACACCCTATCCCTGTGGAGTGTGCTATCCCTAGGCTCGAGGTGGTGCACCGCCTGTCTTATAGAATATGAGAAGGGAGAAACTATCCCTACTACTACAATGAGCTTGGAAAACTACTACAACTAAGCAGAGATCCTGTCCCATAACTCGGCGCACAGCTGAACAGTTCACATGGGAATATTCAATGGGTGGTGAAATACAATAGTTTATTCACCCTTGACCGGTTACAATGACATATTTATTGTAATCATCTTCTTCAGGTGCAATTTCTTTTCCAAAATGCAGTCCGTCATCTACCCATCAGACAAGTTGGGGCATCCAGCTCAGCCTTCGGTCTTGTCCTGCATGTTTTGCAGGCATTTAGTGCCGATGGTCATGGGCGGTCCCTTTTTGTTGTTCCATCTTTTTTGGCTTTTAGCTGTTCCGGGGAACGCGTATAATGCAGCGAGGCTCCAAAAAGGTATTTCACGCGTATACCGCACAACCATTCATTTTATTGATCGCTCAGCTACCTTTTGGGACACAAAGAATACAAAGTTCTTGTGAAACACCTAGTGTTTAGATGACAAGTGATTGGTTATGCTGTCATTTGTTGTAGAAATGCAATGTTTACAATTTTATTATGAGGAAGACTGTATAAAAATCATATTATGAGATTAAGAGAATAAAAAGGTAATCTAGGGTCTTATCTCCTTTTTAGAGGAATAATTCCTTGTGCACAGGTTGAACACACCTCACGGAGGCTGAATAAACTGGTGTTTCGCAATCCACTGAATATTCCCACATGAACTGTTCAGCTGTGCGCTGAGTTATGGGACAGGATCCCTGCTTAGTTTTAGTAGTTTTCCATGCTCATTGTAGTAGCGGGGATAGTTTCTCCCTTCTACTATCCTATTAGACAGGCGGTGCACCCCTCAAGCCTAGGGATAGCACACTCCACAGCAATAGGGTGTTCTTCTGGTCAGGGATAGCGTTAGGGAACACATTGATTCTGTGGGAAATTGTTGGAAATAGTGATTTATCTTTGTAGGCCACATTCCCTAACCTTCCCCATTGACATGGCTTACCTTTCGATTTGTTATACTGACAGTAAATAGTCTGATATATGAAGATGCAATGATTTGGGAAATTGTTCCTTCTTGTAAATGTTGTATTCTTTGGTGGTCTGGTGCAAAGGCATGATTGTACTATGCAAATGTCTTATTTGCACAGGAGACCGTTTTTAGAACCAAAGTGATTAAAGGGATGGTCTAGTAAAAAATTTTATTTAAAAAATAGATGGGCAACATAAAAAAAAATACTAGCATTCTCCGTTTTTTAAAACTTCCTATGTAAAATTTTGAGCTATTCAAGCTCAAAATTCGCAAAAGCAAGCACATGGGCGCATCCATTTTGTGAAATGGAGGCCCTCCTGTGCTGGCTTTTGCGGCACTAATGAAGGAAAAGCCAGCCAGTGGTAGTAAACAAAGGCTACCGCTGAGTGGCTTTCCCTTCATTAGTGCTGTAGGCGGAGGACGGGGACCGGAGACCAGAGCAGGAAAGCTGCAGCTGAATCTCGGTAAGTGCTATTTAAAAAAAAAAAAAAAAAACTAGCTGCGGTTTTTTTTCTAAGTTTTCCGGGCTGGAGGAGCCCGGAAAACTTAGAAATAAAACCGCAGCTTTAAAAACGTTGTATTTATGTTTGCGGTCGCTTTTGAAGCGACCGCAAAGATAAATACAACGTTATTGTGTTGGAAAACGCTGTGGTTTTTCTTTCCAAGTTTCTCAGGCTCCTCCGGCTCGGAGGAGCCTGAGAAACTTGGAAAGAAAACCGCAGCGTTTTCCAACACAACCGCGTGTGTTTCTGCCTGCTTTGGCTATCACTTTGGGTCTCCGGTGCACCCAGGGGAGCACCGGAGACCCAAAGTGAAAGCCACAGCAGGCAGAAACACACGCGGTTATGTTTACATGCCGCGTAGTGTTTCTACCTGCAGCTGATTTCCCATTTGGGGCTCTCGGGCTCCCCGTGGGGAGTGTTCACCAGTAACCGCAGCCTTCGTCTTGGCCAGGTACACAGCCTAAATTGTGAAGATAATCAATGTTTTATTGAGAGCTTATAAATGATGTAACGTGTAACAATATTATTGTCGTCTGTTATGTACAATGTAATTAGTGATGTCATCTGTGATGCCATTTGTATTTTATTTATATTTCACGCCTGGCCCAGAGGTTTAGAGGGGATTGGGTCCTCCGGCGTATTCCATATCTATGACATGTAATCACCACAGCTGTGCTGCTTCAGAAACTTTTTTCTGCGTCCTGCGTCGATGCGCCGTCGTCGAGGACCTCCTCCGATGTCTGACGTCATCCGATGTGATAAGTAGGACGCATGACGCCCGTAGCCTCAGTTCTGTTTTTTCTGCAAACGTGTTGCTTCGTGATTCTTGGTTCACGCCTCGACTCTTTGGAGTTCTGTTCTTCTCGGTTCTTCGAACCTGTTCGTTTTGTGGAAATCCTTCGTGTGAAGATGTCTTCTACTTCGTCTTCGACCCCGCGTCCGGGTTTCAAGAAGTGCAGGGAGTGTGGGTCCAAGATGTCGGTGACGGACTCGCACGACGCCTGCCTCTGGTGCCTCAGGGAGGCCCACGACACGGATGACTATCGACTGCCAGTCGCTCACGTCCAAAGCCTTATGCGAACGTAAGAAGTTGTCGGTAGGTCGGGTGTCCAAGCCCAGGAAGTCGAAGTCTGCGGGGATTTCGACGGATGATTCGAGGGTGACTCTCCGCGTCATCGTCGGAAGTCTCGTGGGTCTCCTTCTAGGAGTCGGTCTCGCCACTCCTCAGCCTCTTCGAGGCATTCTCGGAAGCGCCGACACCGGTCGTCTTCCAGGTCCTCTTCGGAGGACTCTGCACGGCACGTCGCTTACCCCACCAGCCGTGCGACGCCGGAGGTATGGGCTTCCTTCAGGAAGAAAATGCTGGCGATTCTTGAGTCGCAGGGTACTATGCCGTCCGCGCCCCCGAGTGGGGTCGGTCGTGAGAGGTCGAGAGACACTGCTCGCAAGAGTGGTCGGCACGGGTCACGGGAGAGGTCCCGTTCGGACAAGGAGACTCGTTCTCGACGTACCCGTTCCAGGTCCCGGTCCTCGACGCGTTCGAGACCGCGTGCACCTGTGAGGTCTTCGAGGAAGACGAGGGCGTCGACAGGCTTTCTCGAGGCTCCGGTTCCGAGGACGTCGTCGAAGCCGTCGACGCTCAGGTCGTCGAGGGACACGCTCGAGGCTCCGGCTTCGAGGGCTGTGTCGACGCCGCCGTTGCTGGAGGCGCTGCATCTGACGTCGACGCCGATTTCCTCGACGCCAATCCCCTCGGCACCGATGCCGGTTCTCTCGACGCCGGCACCGATTCGCTCGACGCCTTTCGTGTCGGAGGTACCCCGTGGCATGGGAGAACCCCCTAGGAAGGCTCTGGTTAAGAGCAAGCACTCTCGGGTGCCTTCTTTTCGCCACCTGGACTATATTTCAGAGGCGGATGAGGATTCTGATGGCCTGGTTCCTAGTCAGGTTCCAGATGAAATTGTCTCGGGCCATAGTCAGTTTGACGATTTGAGACAGTCACTGCATGATGCCAGTGGACTGGACACCTCTCCGGGTGGAGTTTTGTAGGCCTGAGCTTGGCTCTCTTGCCGATTCCTCGTACCGGCGCCTTATGGCTAGGGTTTCTGAGTACTTGGGATGGTCTGGTCCCCAAGGGGAGTTTGTGCAGGATGATCTGACGGACATCCTTGATGTTGGTCCCCCAACTGATCCGGTACTGCCGTTCCATATGGCTTTACAGAGAAGGGTGGCGGCGGCTTGGACTGCTCCGGAGAGTCTCCCGGCGGTGGGCAGATCCTTGTCGCGAAAATACCGTCCAGCCAGTAGCGACCCCTGCTACTTGACCAGGCACCCTACTCCGGAGAGTTTGGTGGTGCAGGTGGCCACGGCCCCGGCAAAGCCGGCGTCGTACCCTACCATCCCTCTTGATAGGGACAACAAACGTGTTGATGGCTGGGCGAAGAAAGTGTTTTCTTCTGGTGGTATGGCGCTTCAGGCGGCCAACTCCATTTGTGCCTTGTCTCGTTTCACACACACTCTGTGGAACTGTGTTGCGTTAGCGGCTGAACATATTCCCGAAGGGGACGTACGGGATGATTTCCTTGCTATGGTCCAGGATGGTAAGGATGCCATGTGAGTCCGTTCAGTCGGGTTTGGACTTAGCTGAATGCGTCAGTAGGTCCATGGCGGCGAGCACCGTGATACGCAGGTTTGCGTGGTTGCGGAAGTCGGGGTTTGCTCCTGATGTGCAGTCTCGGCTCCTCAACATTCCCTTTGACGGTGAACACCTTTTTGGCCGCAAGGCTGACGAGAGCCTTGAGAGGTTGCAGACCTCGAAAGCTGCAGCGAAGTCGTTGGGCGCTGCAGTTCGCCAACCTCCGCCTTTTCGTCCTAGGGGACAGCAGTGGAGGGGTGGTTCCTTTCGCTATTACTCGTCCTTCAGTAAAGCGAGAGGAGCTGGCAGTCAGAGGCCAACGCAGGGGTACCAGAGGTGGACGACAGGGTACCCGTGGTGCTAAGGCCGCTCGGGCAGTTGCCTCTTTGCCCTCAGGTAACGCCGCGGCCGCTCCCACTCAGTTATGAGGCCATGTCCCATGGTTCGCCGGTTGGGGGAAGGCTGGCGCAGCATCTTGTAGAGTGGCAAGCCATTACTTCAAATGTGTGGGTTCTGGAGATCATAACCCACGGCTACTGTCTTCCTTTTCGGCACAGGCCTCGCGACAATCCACCGGGGAACCTCTTTGCAGAGTCCGGATCCGCTCCTTGCGCAGGAAATTCAAGCCCTGCTCGAGAAAGGCGCCATAGAACTGGTGCCTGTAGGGGAGAGGAACATGGGATGGTATTCCCCTTATTTTTTGGTTTCGAAGAAAGACGGGGGATTGAGACCCATCATGGACTTGCGCGGTTTGAACAAACTCCTCAGGAAGGACAAGTTCAAGATGGTTACTCTCTCTCAAGTCCTCCAGGCCCTTCAGCTTCAGGACTGGTTGGTGTCACTCGACCTCAAGGATGCTTACTTCCATGTGCCGATCCATCCCAAGCACAGGAAGTACCTGAGGTTCGCGGTTGGCGACTCGCACTTTCAGTTTCGGGTCCTGCCGTTCGGATTGACCTCCGCCCCGAGGGTTTTCACCAAGCTCATGGTGGTGGTGGCAGCGCATCTCAGGCAAGGGGGGGGGGGGGATTCACGTCTACCCCTACCTGGACGATTGGTTGATCAGGGGGAGCTCTCCCGAGCAAGTCCTGGATCATCTGTCCGTCGCCTGCCACTCCCTTCACAGGCTGGGCTTCTCCCTCAATTTAAAGAAATCCCATTTGACGCCAACACAGCGGCTCCAGTACATCGGAGCAGTGCTCGACACTTCCCCGGGGCAGTGTTTTCCTCCCCAGGTGAGGGCTCTTCACATTCAGCAGATGGTGCACAAGTTTCAGCATGCCCAGACGCTCCCAGCGTTCGAGTTCTTGAGGCTGCTCGGCCTCATGGCATCCTGCATTCTTCTGGTGCCAGAGGCTCGCCTGCGGGTGAGATCTTTGCAGTGGGCTCTCAAGCTCCAGTGATCGCAGTCTTCCGGCTGGATGTCGGACCCCGTTCAGGTTCCGCCCTTGGTCGCCCAGGATCTGCTGTGGTGGGCCGTCTAAGGCAATCTGATGAAGGGGGCTCCATTTTGGCTACCCTGGCCGGAGGTAACGATTGTGACGGAAGGGTCCCTCACGGGATGGGGAGTTCATGCCAATGAGTTGACAATCAGCGGTCGTTGGTCCAGACCCCATATCAATCTGTTGGAGCTGAGGACCATCAGGTTAGCCCTCAAGGCTTTTCTGCCGTCTTTGCAGGGGAAGAATGTTCTGATTCTGACTGACAACACAGTGGCCATGCACTCCCTCAACAAAAAGGGGTGGGGGCAGGGTCTCTCCCTCTGTGCAGAGGGGCGATGCAGCTCTGGTTCTGGGCCATCCAGCAGGAAATTTCGATCTCAGCAGTTCATCTGGCTGTAGGCGAAAACGTGGCGGCGGACGCTCTGAGCAGGCAGAGTGGGAGCTGGCTCAGGAGATTCTCCTGGAGATCTTCGCCCTTTGGGGGACCCCACAAGTGGATCTCTTCGCCCCCAGTGCCAACCGGAAGTGCAAAAGATTCTGCTTGCGGGAATTTCCTCCAAGAGGAGCCTTAGGGGATGCGTTCGTAGTGGAGTGGTCCTTCCCATTGCTATACGCGTTTCATCCAGTCCCCGTCATTCCGCAAGTGCTGCAGAGGTTACGGAGGTTCGGTTCCCGAATGATCCTCGTTGCTCCGGCATGGGCCCGTACAACGTGGTACACGGACCTTCTCGACATGTCCATCTGCCCTCCACGCCGTCTTCCCTATCGAGACGATCTGCTTTCTCGGGAGAGGGGTGGGTCAGGTTCTCCATCCAGAGGTCTTCTCCCTCAACCATTATGCTTGGCTTCTGAAAGGTTGAGGTGTAAGGATTGGACCTTCCTGAAGACGCGATGGAGGTGTTTCTTTCGGCCATAAGGCCTGCAACAAAGTGCCTGTACCGTTGCTGTTGGAGAAAGTTCTGCGACTGGTGCAGGGTTAAGAATGTGGATCCTTTTTAATGTGCCATTCCTGTGGTTCTGTCTTTTTTGCTTTCATTAGCCCACAAGGGCCTGCAAGTGGGTACCATTAAAGGTTACAGGCGGCGCTGTCAATATTTAAGCTCTCGTCTAAGGAGTGTTCTTATTTTAAGATTCTTTTGATTTCCCAGTTTCTCAAAGGGCTCACTAATGTGTTCCCACAGTCACCTTTCCAGGTGCCCGGTTGGGATTTGAACCTGGTTCTAAAATTCCTCATGGGAGCTCCGTTTGAGCCGGTACATTCTTGCCCTTTGAGACTGGTGACCTTGAAAACTGTATTTTTAGTTGCGGTCACTTCCGCTCGCAGAGTGAGTGAGTTGCAGGCGCTTTCCGTTAAGCCACCCTTCACAGTGTTCCATAAGGACAGGGTTGTCCTTAGGGTTCGTCCTTCTTTTCTTCCCAAAGTTGTCAGAATTTCATTTAAGCCAGAAGTTCTTTCTGCGTTTTGTCCTCCTCTGCATCCTGGTAAGGAAGAGAAGAGCTTTAAGTTTCTACATCTCGTGCATTTCCCGGGTCAGAGTGGACGATCAGCTCTTTATAGGATACGCTGGAAGGCGTTTGGGACAAGCTGTTACTAAACAGACTTTGTCTAAATGGATTATCTTGACAATTCCTGAATGTTACCGCTTGGCGGGTAAGGACTCTCTGGTAGGCTTACAGACCCATTCTACTAGGATGTGGCTGCCTCTACTGCCCTGCAGAGAGGTGTTCCCATTCGTAACATTTGTGAAGCAGCCACAAGGGTCTCTGTCCATACTTTTGTCAAAATCTACTCCTTGGATTCTATCCATAGGCAAGATCTGGCCTTTGGCAAGGCGGTCCTCTATTCTGCAATATAATTGAGCATTCTCAAATTCTAAATTCTTTCCCACCTCCTTACGTTGGTACTGCTTTGGGAGTCTGTCATAGATGTGGAATACGCCGGAGGAACCAATTCTTTTGAAGAACAAGTTACTTTATTACCTGTTAACGTTCTTTCGATGGGAGGTTCAGACGATGTAGTCCACATCGCTCCCTCCCTGCCCAGCTACAGAATTTCTTATGCGTTTCCGCAAGGCTTTCTGTAGTCATTCTGGTAGAGGATTGGTGCCACACATTCTGGGGAAAAAACTACAACTGAGGCTACGGGTGTTGCGCGTCCTACTTATAACATCCAGTGATGTCGGCTCGACGGAGGCCCTCGACGACAGCGTATCGACGCAGACGCTGAATAAATGTTTTTGAAGCAGCACAGCTGTGGTGATTACCTGTCATAGATGTGGAATATGTTGTCGGACCATCCCATCGAAAGAACGTTACCAGGTAAGAAAGTAACTTGTTCATTTATGCTTGATGTGTTTGAGAAATGTATGTTGTGTAAAATCCTATTTTTGGATTATATCACAAAGTATTTAATAATTCCCAGTTGTCGGGCTGGGAATCCTTGTTAAAGCAAAGTTTCACTTTAAAACTGTATTTCTCCTCTAAACCAATTTCTGCCCTCTGGGTCATACTGCTCCCAACCAATGACAGTCCTCTCCCGAAGGTCCACCCCTGGTGACAATCTTCAGATTTTTACTGCATGCTTCAGTGTTGGGAGTCCTCTTGGTGCTCTCCAAGCTTTTTCGTAATGCTGGATGCCCTGGCCCAAGGGCACATTCTCGAATTTCGAAAGAAGTGCCCCTGCTTTTCTCCCATGGCCAGGAAGGAGAACCACGTCCCTCAACTGCTGTTGAAAGTAAGGGTGATGCTGAAGAAAGGAGCCATTGAGCTCGTCCCAAAGAGGCTCTGGGGCTCCGGAGTGTATTCGCGATACTGCCTCGTCAGAAAGAAGACAGACGGTTGGCGACCCATCCTGGACCTGTGTCGGCTAAACAAGTAAATCAAGGCCCAAAAGTTCCGGAGGGTCACCCTCCAGCACGTGCTGGGACAGCTGGAGGAGGGCGACTTCCTGTCGTCATTGGATTTGGAGGATGCTTACTTTCACATCCCCATTCTAAAAGGATACCGAAAGTTTCTGATTCGTGGTCCAGGGACGGCACTACCAGTTCAAGGCCCTTCCATTCGGTTTGAAGTCGGCGCCCAAGGTATCACCAAGTGCCTAGCACCAGTGGCGGCGCGACTGCGGGGGATCCACGTTTACCCCTACCTGGACGATTGGCTCCTCCGTGCAAGTAATTCTCAAATGGGACACAATTGTAGAAACAAGGAGGTGCCAAAAAAGGCACTGAGAATTAATTACCCCTCACTACTCTTACTCTAGAGAGGGTAGAGATTGAGAAATTATAGTCACACGCAGCTTAACATAGCAAAACATTTGTTCCCTGAACACACAGACATGAGGTTGAATAGACAGACAGAAACCTACTCAACATCAGAAAATTCATAAAAATGTAATTTTAATCATATAAATGTTAAAACAAGATGAATTCATACATCAATGTATCCAAAGGATACAGCAAAATGAAAGGCATGAAAAAAGAATCGAGAAAAATGAGTCATTCAATAGCCCTATTTTCAGAAGACAAATTCATATAACTATACTGCCTATCTTTAGACCTTATCTGAGACAGTGTGACATGCTTCGGCCCACGGGTGAATTGGACATTTGCTCAAGTGTCCATTCGGAGATGAATATGGTGGCCATCTTCAGGACATATGATTTCTTCACAATTGGTCTTTTCTATGATGTAGATGAAACATCGCAAATCTAAAAGTTTTTAATATTACACAGGTGAGGCAAAAGCTGCAACATATTTCGTAGTTGGTCTCTGCTTCAAAAATGACACTGGTGAGACACACAAGCTGTGACATATTTCATGGTTGGTCTACGCAAGCATAGAACTATGTCATGTCAGGGATTTCTTGCACTATAATGTTCAGTATATCCTTCCATTGCTTGTATTCATCTTTAGCCTTATTAATTATACACAAGAATATACACACATACATATTTGCCAAAAACACAGCGGAAAGAGGAGAGAAACAAATGACCTACATAACATTGAGTGACATATAATACATACTCAATCTCTTACTTGATTGCTCTAGGGGGAGTGTGACGAAGTCGGTGAATGAATTTCATCCGTCTTTCACAAAAATTCTTTTAAGTCCACAAAAATGTTGGCTATTTTCAGTTCAATGGCAAGGATCCCCTTGTCCTATATTTCTAGGGAAACCTGTATGAATCAGTTATCATGGAGCCTGTTCCACTGTTAGGCTATTTGTTAATTTAAGGCGGGCATAAGTTCAAAACAAGTATACTCCCCTTATTCTCAGAAAGACGCAGAACGGAAACAAATTCCCCAATGCTGCAAAAGTTTAAAATACCAGTATTGCTAAGAAAGCATATCGAGCAATGCATCGGAAGAAAACGTACTATTAATGGTAGATTATTAGCACCATTACATGTGGTTGTGTTTTTCTGTCTGTAGTTATCGACCACGCGAAGTCACGGGGGGTGTAGCATGACACCTAACGTAGGTTGTAGAGATGTACAAGTCGTGAGCTGCATAGAAATGCAAAGGCAGAGAAAACAGATTTTAAAATCCAAAACCGGAAAAATACCCGCTATTTATCAAGAGGGTGAGCTGAACGGCAAATAGTGAGCAAAGTGGGCAAAGGCAATACCTTGATTCTCTAAGTAAGTGGATGAAACCTTAGAGCGTGCCTGGTGTGGATGATTAGAAAGCACGGGATAGCAGAGGAGTTTCGAAAGTATTCGCGATCATGTAGAGAAAATACACACACCTAGATGCAGTCGTTGACAAAGAAAAAAAAAATTGTAGACTGCTTACTTGGCGGAGGTATTTGAAACAACCAAAAGTGTGTTTAAGACCAAAAAGAACCACACCGTGTCCAACGTACCGCTTACACCAAAACGACTACCACCGACTTCAACCGCATTAGCAGAGATCACTCGCTATGCAAGAAAGAATGGAGAAAGCCGTTGGGTTAAATACGTGTAGGCACGTATATGCGGGCCATACATATTAGAGATCCCAAGTCACGTGTCTGTGGATGATTGTTATGTGACAAGTGTGATGACTGAGTTTTAAAGGTGTAGGACAAGGTAAACCAATGCTACAGGTAAAAGGCATTGTGAAAAACAGCGCATTACGTCCATAAATCGCTGTGTCAAACCTACTAAAAGCATGAGAAAAAGTGCACCTGCGATAGAGAACGGTTGAAAACGGGATGTGTGATGTAGCAAAATGGATGAAACAAACCTCTAATTAGGGGATATATCCAAAACCAATGAGATGGACTCGAAGTGTAAACTATTTTTAGTCATTATTAGAGATGATCAAAAAGATCTGTGCAACATAATTGATCCACAAACAAACAAAACACGTTAGGAATTATAAAGGCTTACACGCGGGAGCCTATGAAATAAATGACCAACAAAGATTTCAGATGAAGGCGATGTATGTAAACTATCCATCTGGGTGAACAGAGGGACAAAAAGAAAATGTATCAAAATATGAGCATGGAGACCAGACCAGTATACCTGTCTCCACATGTGGATATAGGATATCAAAGGTGCCGGGTGAGATTGAACCCTCAAGTTGAAAAATTACTGATGACAGGGAGGAACACATCAGGGGGTGACCTGGTATGTAGTCAAAAAAATGAAGCGAAGTGGAATATTTGATGGAGTGTTAAGTTATCAAATTATTCCACTCTACAGATGCATTCAAACCCTGATTAACCGTGTCTAAATTATATATCCATCTTTGTTGCGCTACAGTCAATGCCAGATCTCTATTGCCACCTTTAGGTGAAGGAGATATTTTGTGAATGACAAAACACTGTAGTTCTGTGTATTTGTGTTTTGCTGATATATAATGGGCCACCAGCGGTTTTTTATCCGTTTTATTTTTGAAACACGATCTATGCTCACATATTCTTTGCCTTATGGGTCTACTAGTTTTTCCAATATATAGTAGATTGCAGGGACACTTAATATCACAGATAAGCCAATCTGAACCGCAATTAGAGAAGAACTTAAGGTTCCAAATCATCCCCTTAAGTTCCAACGTTTTACAGTTGGTGGTTAGGGAGCAGACTGAACATTGGCCACACTTATAATGACCAAGAACCGTAGGTAAGTTCCAGAGGGTAGATTGTGTAGAGTGCGTTGTTCTGGGCAAGTGTGGACCAAAATATCCCTGAAATTCTTCTGGCGTTTGAACGCGAATCAGAAGTCGTCGGTAGCTAAAATGTGCCATTGTTTTTTGATGGTTCTTCGCAAGGCCTTGCTAATCGGGCTAAAGGTACTCGCACAAGTGACCCTTTCCTCTGAAGTTATTGGTTCTGGGTGGAGGCATCTGTTCCTGTTGGCATGTTTAGCCCTCTTGTAGGCTCGTTTGATACATTTTCTAGGGTAACCTCGGGTGATTAACCGCTGTTCAAAATCACAAAACCTACAATTTTCTACAATTTTGTCCCATTTGAGAATTACTCCCCCTTCAACAAAACATCTGGCATTTTGCCAACCTTATATTATTGCATTTTGGACAGCCCTTGGCTGGTAGGCTACATTTGGTAGACTGATTTTGCTTTCCCTTTTTCCCTAGCAAGGAACACCATCAGATAAATTGCCCAGATCAAGATGGATAGCATTAACATCTTGACTTTCTCTGACGAATGTTATCAGAGACTAATGAATTTACCATCTATAGTAGCAGCAGATCCAACTAATGGAACTCCTGTGGCTAACAGTGATGACTTAGATCTACTGTTACAAAAGTAGAAAAAAATTGATTCATACGGAGTCTCATGGCCAGATGATGCTGGCGTATCTAAAGGCAGGCATTATTCCGGAGGGTCTGCAGGTCAAAAAATGTGCCCAGGGTTTTCATAGATAACCCAAAATTTAAAGGACAATTCAGTGCGGTAGGAAACAAATGCTCAAGAGACTACCTGATTTTGATCATTGATACCTCGGTAGAAGAGGCTACAAAACCAAAGTTGGAAATTGAAACGTTAGAAAACAAGATGAAAGGGGATAATTTAATTAAAGACATCAAAGAAAAACTGACTAAAATGGAAGAGGAAATTAAGTTTAAAAAGTTACCTTATACAAAAATATCTGGAAATTTAAAAAAGATACTGAAAATTACAAGGAAAACATCTTACCCTTATCTAGTAGAAACTTTCTATTCTGATCAAAACAAGTTATCTCAGAGCAGAAACAAAAACACAGGCCGCCAGAGAAACATGTAAGTTTCTCTAACACATCGAATACCACGACCAGCAGTGACTCCGATAATGCCTCTGATGGGATGAACCCGAACAACCAACCCCAGTTTTTTTGGGGACGATGCAAGAAAACACGCCACTGGCAACAAGGCTCAATGCACCTCCTGACAGATTCAGAAACACAAGTCCTGAAAAATGGACTGAGCTTTGTTCCAACTACAAAAGCTGAAGATTTTGACACACAGATGTAGCTACACATTTTTCCGTTTAATCCGTCTTAAATATTTTTTTAAAGACGGACATGCATCTACAAAAGAACCCAGCACGACAGGTTTAAAAATACCTTCTAACTTTACTCGATCAAACTCCATGGTCAGCCCGGCTATTTTGGCCTTTGAAAATAAGATCTTAGAAAAAACAAAGCACCTACCTGGGGACAAGAATCATCATAAAGATAATCTAACTAGGGCAGAAAGAGCGGCCCTCCCCACCCTACAAAACAACCAAGCTTTTTTGATTAAACCAGCTGACAAGGGCGTAGGAATTGTTCTGTGGGACACTGCACTATATAAAGCAGAGGCCCATATTCAGTTGGACAACCCTATGGTCTACCGAAAGCTGAATCGAGATCCTACTGAACTTTTACGAGGGGACATTAAAAGTTTGATGGACCACGATTTATTGCAGGAGTGGATTGATCAAAATGAACATCAATTCTTGATAAAAGTTACACCTACTATTCCTGCATTCTACCTATTACCGAAGGTGCATAAAAATTCCGTTAATCCCCCGGCAGACTGATTGTCTCGGCCATCAATTCCATTC
Organism: Ambystoma mexicanum; assembly: GCF_040938575.1. Taxonomy (NCBI): domain Eukaryota; kingdom Metazoa; phylum Chordata; class Amphibia; order Caudata; family Ambystomatidae; genus Ambystoma; species Ambystoma mexicanum. Next base: position 939,514,230 of record NC_090930.1, on the reverse strand, counting down.
TTGAGGGCCTGTCTATTTACGCTGATTGGTTTCTTCGTCCTTTCGTAAGATCTATGAAGTCTTTTTTAAAAGACACTACCAGCATGATTAATCTGATTCGATTCAATTAGAAGCCACAGACCTGCTGGTGACTAGATGTTACCTCACTCTATAAGAGTATCCCTCAGGGAGAGTGCCTGACTGTCATGGAATCATATCTCATTAAATGTACCGACACCCTCAGAAAAGTTCCTACTTCATTTATCATGGTATGTATCAAGATTGCCCTCACGGAAAATGTATTTTTGTATGAGGGCACGTTCTATAAACAAATACATGGCACAAGTATGGGGGAAACGTTTGCCCCCGATCTAGCAAACTTATTTATGGATCATTTTGAATCTACTTCCATCCTCAAAATCCTTTCAAGAGCAATATCATTAAGTGGTTTCGCTATATTGACGACGTCTTTCCTATTTGGAAAGACGACTCTACTCAATCTTTTCTAGAGTGGCTAAATAATCACCACCAACACAACTTTTAACATGACGTATGACCTGCATACCATACCTTCTCTTGATCTTTCCATTTATAAAACTGAGTCGGGTTTGTTGAAAACAAAGTTTTTCTGAAAACCGACCGATAAAAACACTCTAATATTCAATATTTTCCATCCTTTGAGTCTACGAGAGAATCTACCGGTTGGGCAATTTCTCAGAGTGAGAAGAAACTGTTCTGAGGTTTGTGATTTTGTTGAAGAGTGTAAGGACCTTAAACGGTGGTTAATCACCCGAGGTTCAATTTTTTAGGGTATCAATCGAGCCTACAAGAGGGCTAAATATGCCAACAGGAACAGATGCCTCCACCCAGAACCAAAAACTTCAGAGCAAAGGGTCACATGTGTGAGTAACTTTAGCCCGATTAGCAATGCCTTGCGAAGAACCATCAAAATACAATGGCACATTTTAGCTACTGATGACTGCTGTCCAGCCCAACCTAGATTTGCGTTCAAACGCCAGAAGAATTTCAGGGATATTTTGGTCCACACTTACCCAGAACAGCGCACTCTTTACACAATCTACCCTCTGGAACTTGCCTCCGGTTCTTGGTCATTATAAGTGTGGCCAATGTTCAGTCTGCTCCCTAACCACCAACTGTAAAACGTTGGAACTTAAGGGGATGATTTGGAACCTTAAGTTCTTCTCTAATTGCGGTTCGGATTTGCTTATCTATGGTATTAAATGTCCCTGCAATCTGCTATATATTGGAAAAACTAGTAGACCCATAAGGCAAAGAGTATGTGAGCATAGATCGTGTCTCAAAAATAAAACGGATAAAAAACCGCTGGTGGCCCATTATATATCAGCAAAACACAACTACACAGAACTACAGTGGTTTGTCATTCACAAAATATCTCCTTCACCTAGAGGTGGCAGTAGAGATTTGGCTTTTATGCTCACCTGGATTCCACATGGGCTTTGAACGAACCTGGACTGCTGCGGTCTCCACCAGTGTGACTTGTAGCGAAGTGATGAACGACTGCACTTGACCACTCAGTTTCGGCTGCCTGGCCAGCAAAATATTTTCCTAAAAGCTGTAAAGGGGATTAGCCATCTGTGGTAGAGAGGTTACACTAACACTGTTTTCCCTGAAAACTTCCAGTATTCCCCTTCATAAAGTCTCACCTTATTGTTTGGAAGGATGAACTCTTCATCCTGCGTGGAGTGCAGGGGCGCGTAGGAGTTCAGTTACTTCACTGATCCAAAGGTATTTGGCAGAGTTCCAGACAACAATGACTCCAAGGTAAGTAGTGTGTAAACCGAATGTATATTTCTTTTAGAGTTCAAATGTCTGTTAATTCACTCTTGCTCCTTTCATACCTTTTCCCTTGCAGCGTGATCCAAGGAGTGAGTTTGGCTCGATGGATGAAGGTAGCGCTTACGTAAGAGTCAGTTTGTACCAAGCACTGTCTAGCAAGTAATATTGTTCCAAATGTAATTAACCAATAGTTCTCTATCTTCTTTGCAGGTGCGGCGCCTTGCCGAAAATGTTTAACGTAGGATGGTGAACAGCGCTGCCTCGAGCGGTAAAATTCCGAGTAAGTATCTTGCGGTAAGTAATGTCTTTGGCGGAACCCCGCTCACCTTTTGTTTGTTCTTGTCTTTTCAGATGCTGATGTTTCGGGCGGCGATGCAACAGGTGGTGCGCCGGGTCGTGGAGGTGCTCCAAAAACAGGAGAGTATGGCGCGGCACTGCAGCTGGCGATGCGACGCAGTTTATTTTAATGTCTCTTTCCTTTAGTCACAGGTGCGGCTGCTCCAGGAAAGATGATGACCAAATCGAAATCTCCTTGTTCTAAACTTCTCTTCTTTCCTTTTCTCTAGGATCAGCTCCAGACACAAGACGGGTGTGGCTGTAGACTGGATGTTGGACGGCAGACACTGTGAGCGTTACGCTGCTAAGATGCAGAATAACGCGAAGCGTGTGCTGCTCTTCGGGCGTGGTTTAAATAGCATCAAAAAAGTAGTTCCCAGATAAGAAGTTCCAGTGCCACACCCAAGCAGCAAAATAGTTCCTAAAGGAAATTAGTCCCTTCATGGCCTCATGATGGCCTGTACATGAGTTCTTTGCAGGATGACCTGCATAGTTTAAAGTTGGCAATATGAGCCTGGCGCCAGGACTGAACCCATATAGCCCGTAGGCTGGGTTTTGGGAATTCCTGTGTTTTCGTGGGTGCCTGTTCCCTGGACAGATGGACCTGTTCCGGATATCTGGGGGCAGGCATTGTGACATTGGCATTGACTGTAATGGAACAAAGATGGATATATAATTTAGACACGGTTACTCAGGGTTTGAATGTATCTGTAGAGTGGAATAATTTGATAACCTAACCCATATCAAATATTCCACTTCGCTTCATTTTTTTTACTACATACCAGGACTCCCCCTGATGTGTTCCTCCCCGTCATCAGTAATTTTTCAACTTGAGGGTTCAATATCACCCGGCACCTTCGATATTCTATATCCACATGTGGAGACAGGTATACTGGTCTGGCCTCCATGCTCATATTTTGATGCATTTTCTTTTTCTTTTTGTCCCTCTGTTCACGCAGTTGGATAGTTTACATAAATCGCCTTCATCTGAAATCTTTGTTGGTCATTTATTTCATAGGCTCCTGCGTGTAAGCCTTTATAATTCCTAACGTGTTTTTGTGGATAAATTATGTTGCACAGACCTTTTTGATCATCTCTAATGACTAAAAATAGGTTACACTTAGAGTCCATCTCATTGGTTTTGGATATAACCCCTAAGTAGAGGTTTGTTTCATCCATTTTGATACATCACACATCCCGTTTTCAACCTTTCTCTATTGCAGGTGTGCTTTTTCTTGTGCTTTTAGTAGGTTTGACATGGCGATTTATGGACGTAACGCACTGTTTTTCACAATGCCCTTTACATATAGCATTGGTTTACCTTGTCCCAGTCATCACAATTGTCGCATGACAATCATCCACAGTCACGTGACTCGGAATCTCTAATATGTATGGCCCGCATATACGTGCATACACGTATTTAAGCCGACGGCTTTCTCCATTCTTTCTTGCATAGCGAGTGATCTCTGCTAATGCGGTTGACATCGGTGGTCCTCGTTTTGGTGTAAGCGGTAAGTTTGACACCGTGCTGTTCTTTTTGGTCTTAAACACACTTTTGTTTCTTTTAAATACCTCCGCCAAGCAGGCAGTCTACAATTTGTTTCTCTTTGTCAACCGACTGAATCTGGGTGTGTGTATGATTGCAAATACTTTCGAAATTCCTCTATCCCGTGCTTTCTAATCATCCACACCAGGCACGCTCTAAGTTTTTTCTCTAAGTTTCTTGACATCCCGGGGTCGATAACTACAGACAGAAAAACACAAGCACATGTAATGGTGCTAATAATGTACCATTAATAGTAAGTTTTCTTCTGATGCATTGCTTGATATGCTTTCTTAGCAATACTGGTATTTTAAACTTTTGCAGCATTGGCGAATTTGTTTCCAATCTGTGTCTTTTTGAGAATAAGGGGAGTATACTTGTTTTGAACTTGTCCCTGCCTTACATTAACAAATAGCCTAACAGTGGAACAGGCTCCATGATAACTGATTCATACAGGTTTCCCTATAAACATAGGACAAGGTGATCCTTGCCATTGAACTGACGATCAGCCAACATTTTTATGGACTTAAAAGAATTTTTGTGAAAGACGGATGAAATTCGTTCACCGACTTGGTCACACTCTCCCTAGAGCAATCAAGTAAGAGATTGAGTATGTATTATGTCACACAATGTTATGTAGGTAATTTGTCTCCTCTTTCCGCTGTGTTTTTGGCAAATATGCATTTGTGTATATTCTAGTGTATAATTAATAAGGCTAAAGATGAATACAAGCAATGGAAGGTTATACTGAACATTATAGTGCAAGAAATACCTGACATGACTAATAGTTCTATGTTTGCATAGACCAACCATGAAATATGTCACAGCTTGTGTCTCACCCGTTTCATTTTTGAAGCATCGACCAACTACGAAATATGTTGCAGCTTTTGCCTCACCTGTCTATTAATATTAAAAACTCTTTTAGATGTTTAGATTCGCGATGTTTCATTTACATCATAGAAAAGACCAATTGTGAAGAAATCATATGTCCTGAAGATGGCCACCATATTCATCTCCAAATGGACATTTGAGGAAATGTCCAATTTGCCCGTTGGCTGAAACATGTCGACACTTTGTCTCAGCTAATGTCTAAAGATAGGCAGTATAGTTATATGAATTTGTCTTCTGAAAATAGGGCTATTGAATGACTCATTTTTCTCGATTCTTCTTTTTTCATGTCTTTCATTTTGCTGTATCTTTTGGATACATTGATGTATGAATTCATCTTGTTTTAACATTTATATGATTAAAATTACATTTTTATGAATTTGCTGATGTTGAGTATGTTTATGTCTGTCTATTCAACCTCATGTCTGTGTTCAGGGAACAATTTTTGTGCTATGTTAAGCTGCTTGTGACTATAATTTCTCAATCTCTACCCTCACTAGAGTAAGAGTAGTGAGGGGTAATTAATTCTCAGTGCCCTTTTTTGGCACCTCCTTGTTCCATCCATGCAAGGACAAGAGAACTCGCCGTCGAACACACAGCGAAGACCGTCCAGCTGCTCACGGATCTGGGATTCTCCATCAACTACTCGATATCCCGCCTGGTTCCGTCGCAGGTCGCACTGTTTCTGGGAGCCAAGCTCGACACAGTGGTGCGATTAGCTTCTCCGTCGGAGGAGAGGACGAAGGCCATCTTGGGCAAGGTGCAGCGCCTGCTGGCCACAGACGTGGCCAGGGTGAGGTCCATCAAGTCCCTGATCGGCATGATGTCCTCCTGTATCTACCTGGTGCGCCTATGCAGGCTGCGGATGTGTACTCTACAAGAGTTCCACGATGCCCGTCGGATACAAGCGGCGGGCAGCTTCGAAGACAGGTTCCCGCTCAACGAGGCCTTCCGCCAAGCGATTCGGTGGTGGGGCTCCCGTGCGCTTCTCTCGGCGGGCACGGACTTTCAGACCCTGGCACATCAGGAGACTGTGATGACGGACGCCTCCCTGGAAGGATGGGGAGCGCACACCGGAGATCTCCACGCAAGAGGCCTTTGGCTCCCGGAGGAGAGGTCACTCCACATCAACATCCTGGAGCTCTGTGCCGTGTTCTGGGCCCTCTGGTCGTTCTTTCCGTTCCTCAAGGGCAAGGTGGTGAGGGTCTTCACCGACAACACCACCACGATGTTCTACATCCGGAAGCAGGGAGGCGCTAGATCCCCAGCCCTATCGAAGGAGGCCCAGGATCTGTGGCACTGGGCCGTCGCACACGGGATGTTTCTGGTATCCTTCCATCTTGCAGGAATAAAGAACACCATCGCTGACTCACACAGCAGCGATCGTGCCACGAGTGGGAGCTGCGTCAGGATCAAGCGGATCAACTCTTCCAACGATGGGGCAAACTCCAGATCGACCTGTTCGTGATGGCGAGGAACTCCAAGTACCAGAGGTTCGCCAGTAGGTTTCCCCAGCCGAGGAGCCATGGGCGATGCTTTCTTGGTCCCCTGCGACGGCCTGTTCCTGTAGGCGTTCCCCCTGTTGCTGTTGCTGCTGCGACTCATCAACCAACTCAAGAGGTCCCAGTGCAGGATGATCCTTGTTGCACCAGCGTGGCCGAGGCAGATCTGGTTCCGGGACCTTCTGGACTTATCAGCATCCCCCCCAGTCAAACTGTCGACGGGCGCAGACCTTTGAATGGATTGTGTCCTCCCACGTATTCATCTTGTGATAATTCGTTATCTCCAGCTTTGGGAAAAAAAATTCTCAGCAGAGGGCGCTGTGCTTGAGGTCGTGGCGTCGATTGTCCCTCGATGGACTCCGTACTCTGTCGACATCACCGATGGTATAAATAGCTTGAGCCGCGCCCGTTGCTTCAGTTCTGTTTTTCCGATCTCTTCGCTATCGAGAACGGCGCACTTCTATTTTCTGTGAAGAAAATGTCATCTTCAATGCCTTCGACACCCAGGACTGGGTTCAAGAAGTGTGCATATTGTGGATCTAAGATGTCGATCACCGATCCCCACCAGATTTGTCTCTGGTGTCTCGGTTCCAGTCACCGAACCGACGACTGCGGGTCCTGCCAATCAATGACCGAGAAAGCTCTTCGTGAGAGGAGAGGTAAACTGTCGGTGGGGAGGGAGGCCTCAAAAAAGGTTACGTCAAAAAGACACAAAGCGACTGATTCTAAGGAATGGGATCGCCATAGGCACTCAAAGAGATCTCCATCTAGGAGTAGATCGAGACACTCTTCGCCATCATCGAAAAAAATGAAGAGGAGACATAGATCTCCCTCATCTTCTTCAGAGTCGACCGCAGAAATTTGTTGTCCGACTAAATCGGATTCTCCCAGTAAGTGGGAAGAATTCTGCAAAAAGATGGAGGTTTTCGAGAACGCGGCCTCGACCCCCCTAGAAAGACCCTCGAAAAAGCCATTCCCCTAAAGTCGCTCCATTGGACGACAAAGGGACGTCCAAGACTACCATGGCAAAGACCGGTAGCGTCGAGGAATCCAAAAAAACTGAAGTCGACGTAAAACCGTAGAAGACTCTTTCGAGAGTCGAGCACTTCTTCGGTGCCATGCAAGAAACACAAGTCGTTGAAGCCTTCGACTTCGTCGATGCCCTCGGCGTCGATACATTTCGACTCCAAAGCCAAAAACATCCTTGACGCCATTATCAAAGTCATCTTCGAAGACTTTGAAGACCCCTTCGACAACTTCGAAGGATTTGCCAATTCCTTCGAAGCAGATGGAAGAGGAGAAAGGAGATTCACTCCTTTGCCCAGGTCAGACTTTTTCAAATCTATGTTGGCAATTTATGAAGAGTCTGCTTCAGAAGAAGACAAGGTTTCTCCTTCGGGAGTTACTTATGGTAAAAGACAAGTTCCTGAGGAACTTTTTGATCAGGAATCTAGAATGAGAGACCTGAGTGATACTCTACATTCTGCCAGTGGAATTGACACGTCCCCAGAATTGGAGTTTGCCAAACCTGATCCTGCAGAGCATGCAGATGCTGGGTACAGGGGTTTTATGACCATGGTAGTTAAATATATGGGTTGGGGTAATACTTCACCCATTTTTGAACAAGATGACATGACCGATATAATCGTCAAGGGACCTCAGAGATCCTTTTCTCCCTTTCCACAGGGCCCTTCAAAGGACGGTGGAGAAAAACTGGGAGAAACCAGAGACTATTGCTGCTGCAGATAGTACTTTTCCAAACAAATATAGACCAGCTGGAACGGATCCTGAATAGTTGAATGAACATCCAACTCCAGAGAGTTTAGTCATTCAGGCAGCATCTATTTCAAAACAAACTGCTTATCCAACTATCCCTCCAGCTAGAGAGGATAGAAAAGTTGATGCCTGGGCACATAAAGTCTTCACGTCAGGCAGTATGGCACTTAAGTCGGCAAATGTCACCTGTACCCTAGCCAGGTTCACCCATACCCTGTGGGACTGTATTTCGTCGGCGACTGATCATATTCCGAAAGGCGAGGAAAGGGAAGGCTTCCTGAATATAGTCAAAGACGGGAAGGAGGCAATGGGGGAATGTCTCCAGACTGGATACTGCTGATGGTATCAGCAGATCCATGGCTGCAAGCGTTGTGTTACGCAGATTTGCGTGGTTGAAGAAGTCGGGGTTTGCACCAGGCGTGCAAGCAAGACTCCTCAACATGCCCTTTGATGGCTCGAGCCTCTTTGGCAGAAAGGCTGATGAAAGCCTCTGAAAACTTCAGACCTCGAAAGCGACAGCTAAATCACTTAGCACCTCTTTGCGCCAGCCTCTAAAACCCTATTCCGGCTCCTTTTCCTGGAGGGGGCGTTCTTTTCGATACTACTCCTCTTTTGGCAGAGGAAGAGGACAGGCTTCTCAAAGGGGCAAAAGAAACTTCCCTCGTGGAGCACGAGGAAGAGGTGCAAAATCTGCCTCAGGAGCGGGATCTGTACCCTCAGCCACTCCTGCAGCCGCCTCCAAATCCCTCTGAGACCTTGTTACACAAAACCCCAGTGGGAGGCAGGATCTCAACATCTGAAGGAATGGCGGGGCATTACCTCAGATACTTGGGCACTGGAAACAGTAGCCCAAGGTTACTGTCTCCCCTTTCTAAAAAGGCCTGAGTCATCCACCGGGAGCCAACGCCGCCAAAATTCCGGATCCACTCCTGTTGCAGGAAATCTTACCCTGCTAGAGAAAGGTGCCATAGAACTAGTACCTGTAGCGGAGAGGAACAGGGTTGGTACTCCCCATATTTTCTCATCCCAAAAAAGGACGGAGGACTGAGACCGATCTTGGACTTGAGAAACTTGAACAAGTTCCTCAGGAAGGACAAGTTCAAGATGGTGACTTTCTCAGATCTTTCAGGCTCTCCAACTCCAAGATTGGTTGGTATCATTGGACCTTCGGGATGCTTAATTTCATGTGCCAATCCATCCAAATCACAAAGTACCTGAGGTTCGCGATTGGCAATTCTCATTATCAGTTTCCAGTTCTGCCATTCGGGTTGACCTCCGCCCCAAGGGTTTTCACCAAACTGTTGGCAGTTGTGGCAGCAAGTCTCATGAGAGGAGGTATTCACATATATCCCTACCTGGACGACTGGTTGATCAGAGCAAGTTCTCCAGAACAAGCTCAGGAACAACTTTCTATCACCTGCCACTTCCTCCACAAATTGGGCTTCTCCCTCAATTTCAAGAAGTCCCACATGATACCATGCCAGAAGCTCCAGTTTATCGGAGCAGTCTTGGACATTTCCTCGGGGAAAAGCCTTGCCTCCCGAAGTGAGAGCTCTCCACATCCAGCAGATGGTAACGAAGTTCCAGAATGCCCAACGTCTACTGGCCTTCGATTTTCACAGGTTGCTCGGCCTCATGGCATCCTGCATTTTCCTAGTACCAGGGGGCCAGGTTGAGAATGAGATCCCTTCAATGGGCTTCAAGGAAATCAGAACTCGGTGGTCCCAGTTCTCAGGGAATATGTCGGATCTTCTGCAAGTCCCGAGCGCAGTTGCTCAGGATCTTCTATGGTGGGCTTGCAACAACAACATTCTCAAGGGAGAGGCTTGTAGTGACGGACACCTCACTCACGGGGTGGGGAGCACACACCAACGATCTGACAATCAGTGGTCGTTGGTCTCCATCAACCTGTTGGAGCTGAGGGCAATCAGACTAGCTCTGAAGCCCTTTCTGCCCTCTGTACAGGAAAAGAATGTCCTGATAATGACGGACAACACGGTGGCCATGTACTACCTCAACAAAAGAGTAGGGTCACTTCCACTGTGCAGAGAGGCAATGCAGCTATGGTTCTGGGCAATACAAGAAAGAATCTCTCTATCAGCAATTCACCTAGCCGGAGAGAAGAACACGACGGCGGATGCTCTGAGCAGGCAGAGCACGGTCTCTCACGAGTGGGAGATAGTTCAGGAAGTCCTCCTGGAGATCTTCGCCCTTTGGGGAACCCCCCAAGTGGATCTGTTCGCCACCGCGATCAACCGGAAGTGCGATCAGTACTGCTCAAGGGAATTTCCTCAAAGAGGAGCTCTGGGCGACGCATTTGTAGTGGAGTGGAAATTTCCACTGCTGTACGCGTTTCCCCCCAGTCCCTGTGATTCCTCAGGTAATCGGGAGGTTGAGAAAGTTGAGGAAAACCATGATCCTAATTGCCCCGGATTGGGCCTGGAGGACGTGGTACCCGGACCTTCTGGACATGTCCATCTGCCCTTCAATACGTCTTCCGCAAAGAGAGGATCTTCTCTCACAAGAGGAAGGTTGGGTTCTCCATCCAGAGGTCAAGACACTCAACCTTCACGCATGGTTTCTGAGAGGTTGAGATACAAGGGTTGGGATCTTCCGGGTGACGTAATGGAAATCTTGCTTTCGGCCAGAAGACCAGTGACAAAATCTTTGTACCGATGTCGCTGGAACAGGTTTAGTAACTGGTGCAAAGACAAGGATGTGGACCATTTTCAGTGTGGCACCCCAATGGTGCTTTCTTTTCTGCTACATCTAGCTAATTTGGGGCTCCAGATAGGAACAATCAAAGGATACCTTGCTGCGCTGTCCATTTTCAAGCGCTCTTCGGAAGAGGTTTCATATTTCAAAATACCGTTAATCATTCAATTCTTAAAAGGGCTTACTAATGTATACCCTCCAGTACCTTTTCATGTACCAATTTGGGATTTAAATTTAGTACTAAAATTCTTGACTTGCATGCCTTTTGAGCCTCTGCATTCATGTCCATTGAGGCTTTTAACTCTAAAAACTGTCCTTCTTGTGGCCCTATCATCAGCCCGCAGGGTTAGCGAACTTCAGGCTCTCCTGCAAACCACCATATACAATTTATTATAAGGATAAAGTTAAGCCTTCATTCTTGCTAAAAGTAGTCTCGGACTTCCATTTGTCACAAAAAATAGTACTACTAACTTTTAATGCTCCTCATCTGGGCAAGGAAGAGGAGAGATTACACAGACTAGATTCCAAGACGGCTCTTAGTTTTTACATCTCAGGGATGGCTAAATTGAGATAAGATGACCAACTATTCGTGGGTTATACTGGTCATAAATTAGGCTTATCTGTAACAAAACAGACCATTTCCCGCTGGATCATATTAACCATAGTTGAATGCTACAGATTAGCGGGAAAAGAATCACCAGATGGGCTTCGTGCCCATTCTACAAGGGGAATGGCTACTTCTGCAGCTCTAAAGAGGGGAGTCCCACCAGCAGATATTTGTGCAGCTGCAACCTGGAAAACAATGCATACTTTTGTTAAACATTGTTTGGATACTGCCTCCTCTAATGAGGGTTTTTGCCAAGGCAGTTCTGCATTCTGTCCATGAAAACTGAAATTAGTACTCCTGCCTCCATAATTGCTACTGCTATGGGAGCCTATCACAAGATGAGGAATACGTGGGAGGACACAATCCATTCGAAGAACAAGTTACTTACCAACTGTAACGTTCTTTCGACTGGATGTTCCTCCCAAGTATTCCTCATCGACCCTCCCATCCTACCCAACAGTACAGTTTTATGTTTTCTTACACTTTCCTCTCACGAAGAATGTATCGGTCATGGGGCACGCCTGGGTGTTCCTCCTATATGTTTCATCGAAAAAACAGAACTGAAGCAACGGGCGAGGCTTGAGCTATTTATACCTTCGGTAACGTCGACAGAGTATGGAGTCTGTGCAGGGACAATCGACGCCACAACCTCGAGCACAGCGCCTTCTGCCGAGAAATTTCTTTTTCCGAAGCAGCGAAGCTGGAGATAACGAATTATCACAAGATGAGGAATACGTGGGAGGAACATCCAGTCGAAAGAACGTTACAGTTGGTAAGTAACTTGTCCTTTTCTCCAGAGAAGGAGGCGCCATCCTCCATCACGACCCGGGGTCGCTGAACTTGCAGGCCTGGCTCCTGCAGCACTAGAGTTTGGAGGGTACGATATCCCGGCGGACTGCAAGGAGGTGCTTGAAAAGGCCAGGGCGTCCTCAACTCTCAAGTGCTATGGACACAAATGGAAGAGGTTCTCTGTCTGGTGCAGCACACAGAAGATTAACCCCCTACGGATTACGGCCCCGAGAGTGCTGCCGTACCTGCTATCGCTGGCCAAGGCAGGGCTAGCTCATGCCTCCATCAAGATGCATCTAGCAGCGATTTCCCGCTACACCAGAACTCCTGGACGATCATCTCTGTGGTCCCATCGCCTGGTGAAGGAGTTTATGAAAGGACTGTTCCGTTCATTCCCGCCGGTGAAGGCCCCGGCCCCGGGGTGGGAGCTCAACGTGGTGCTGGGCAGGTTCATGGGGCCGCCATGCGTGCCTCTGCATTCGGCCCAGTTGAAGTAGTTCTCGTGGAAGACAGTTTCTTGTGGCCATCACCTCCGCACGACAAGTGGGAGCGATCCAGGCCCTCTCCTGCAAGCCTCCATACTTGACTTTCCGCGAGACGAGGGTGGTGCTAAGGACGCACACCTCCTTCATTCCCAAGGTGCCGTCGGACTTCCACCTCAACAAGCCCTTGGTGTTACCAGTCTTCTTCCTGTCGCCTTTGTCGCCGGCCTAGAGGACTTTGCACTCGCTGGATGAAGCTAGAGCTCTGAAGTTCTACGTGGACCGCACAAAGAGTTTTCAGAAGACATCACAGCTGTTTGTGAACTTTGGACCTGTGAACCAAGGGAAGGCCCTCTCGAAGGCTTCCATTTCCAGATGGCTCTCTGGCTCCATCATGCACTGTCACCGGTAGGCAAACCGACTGTTGCCCGGCCATCCGAGAGCCCATTCGACCAGAGCGATCGCTGCTACCACGGCGTTCCTATCTGGTGTGCCCCTCTGGACATCTGCAGGGCTGCTACGTGGAGGTCGACACACACCTTTACCAGATTCTACTGCGTTGACCGGGATTCCAGGGAGGAGTCCAGGGTCGGCCAAGCAGTGCTGCGCAACCTGTTCGCTTGAAGGTGGGTCTGGTGAGGAGGTAAGAGATGCTTAATGCTGAGTTGATGTAATGCTTAATGTTGTGTCTTGCCGCCTCCCGTGGTTGTGCATGTGTGTACTGCTATGTATTCTTATATTCATGAGCATGTGAATCCATGCCAGACACCATGCTGGAGAAGGAACAAGTTACTTACCTGTAACTTTTGAACTCCAGCATCGGTCTGGCATGGATTCGCATGCAAACCCTCCCTCTCTCCCCCTTCTGCGGCTCTTCACTTGGTCCTACTGCCACTTCACGTGCTACCAAATCTGAGGATGGCTGCCAGGGGAGGGGCTTAGGGAGAGGGCAGCCATTGGCTGGGGGCAGTATGACCCAGAGACCAGTGATTGGTTACTACTAAGAAAGACAGATCAGAAACAAAACTGATACGGATTTTTCTTTACCGAGGATTCCCAGCCTGACGACGAGGAATATTCATGAGCATGTGAATCCATGCCAGACCCATGCTGGAGAACAGTTAAAGGTAAGTAACTTGTTAGGCCTGAAATCAGTCCCGAGGGTCTTTACAAAGTGTTTGTCCCCTGGTGGGGGCACATCTTTATCTCGAGGACATCCACATCTACCCTTCCCTGGATGATTGGCTGGTTTGATCCCACTCCCACTCCCATGCCCTGGCGAGTCAACACACAAGGACTGTGCTCTGCGGCTGGATCTGGGATTCTCAATAAATTCTGCAGTCCTGCTTGGAAACAGTGACTTGCCTGGCGCCTCTCTCCGAGGATAGTGTGGTAGCCATCCTAGAGAAGGTGCAGCGCCTTTGGTGCGGTCAGCTTCTGTACTGGCCGTGAAGTCCTTGGTGGGGATGATGTCCTTCTGAATCAACCTAGTCTCCCTTTACAGACTACAGATGAGACCTCTCCGAGTTTCTGGGTGCGAGATGGCTACATGTCTCGGGGTCCTGGACGGACAAGATTCCCCTCAAAGAGAATTTACAGTGAGAAATACGATGCTGGGTGTGCGCTCCCACCTCACGCAAGGGGCCCCATTTCAAGGAGACCGTCACCACGAATGCTTCTCTGAAGGGTTGGGGAGCTCCGACCGGCCACAGGCCTCTGGCTGCCAGAGGAAAAGACCCTGCACATCAAAGTCCTGGAGCTTCGAGCCATCTTCTGCGCCCTAAAGTCTTTGCTGCCGTCAATGAGAGGCAAGGTGATGAGGATTTTCACGGACAACACCACTACCATGTTCTACATCCGGAAGCATTGCGGGATGCACTCTTTGGCCTTCTCCAAAGAGGTCCAGGGTCTGTGGAACTGGGCCATTCGCCGGGCCAGGTTTCTTATCCCTTTTTGGCACACACAAAGGGCTTTCAGAAGACTTCTCAGCTGTTTGTCAATTTTGGTCCTGTAGATCACAGAAAAGCCTTCTTTATGGCTTCATCTCCAGGTGGTGCTCAAGCTGCATCATGCACTGTCATCGGCTGGCTAACATACCCCTTGTAGGCGGCTGAGAGCCCATTCAATCACTTCCTGTGGTTGTGTGTATGTACTGCTGTGTAATCTTTATTCATGAACATGGTAGTCCATGCAAGACCACATGCTTGAATATTTGTTACTTACCTGTAACTATTTTTCTCCAGCATGGGTCTGGCATGGATTCATGTGTGAACCCTCCCTCCTTCCCCTCTGTGGCTGGTTCCTACTGCCACTTTAAATGCTTATCCAATCTCAAGATGGCTCCCAGGGGTGGAGCTTAGAGAGGACTGTCAATGGTTGGGGGCAGTATGACCCATAGAACAGTGATTGGTTTAGAGGAGAAATGCAGTTTTAAAGTGAAACTGAAACTTTTTCTTTTACCGAGGATTACCAGCTCGACGACTGGGAAATATTCATGAGCATGTCAGACCCCTGCTGTAGGAACAATAGTTACAGGTAAGTAACTTAAACCTTCTCTATCCTTTTTACCACTTTGTAGCTAATCCTCCTTTCCCTTGAATTATTTGTTCTATTCGACTAATCTTTAGTTTTTTTTTTCTAATGCTTTTATTTTCGTGACCTTGCCCTTTTTGAGTTGTCTTTTTTTATATATTTTCCTCCCCTGTCAGCCTTTTAACATGTCTGACCCAACTTGCAGCATTGAAGGCGATGTAGTTGCCACCACGTAAAAGGGCTACAGGAATGAAGACAACATCAGACAGTTGGAAGTACTTTTGAGTAAAGGCACACAGTTGCAGAAAAAAGGCTAATGAGGTGCAATGCACCTTGTGCCGGAAAACGCTACAACAGGCCCTTCAATGTTCCTTCACAAAGCTTTCGGCATCAGTGCTCATCAACCATCTAGTACGGGTCCACTGGCGTGATGACGATGACGTGTACAGGAAGACTCATCGGCATGAGGCGATCTGGATCTCGTTCATTACGTCGCTGTGTAACTGCACCTCCTCCATCCGCCCCTGCATCCACCATCGCAACACCTCCAACCAATATTGAATTCACATCTTCACCTCATGGGACCTCACATTAACCTGCTGGCATTCTACCGGCACCCGATTTATCATGTGCACTATATGCCACGAAAAGGTGCCACAATATAGGATTGGCAAAAGAGCATCTCAACATTAGATTTATTGCCATCCTTAGTTTCTATTAGTTTTTTAAAGTGACAATTCCCCTGTTTCGATGACTGCTTGACATTCTCTTGACGGGTGGTCATGTTGTCGCAGATGCTACACCTAGAGCAACTCGACAGCTGTTTCTTCTCGGCCTTTGCCCTCAGGCTGGCCTCACAGTAGGGAGAGTTGGGACAAGTTTCTACTCACTATTCTCTAGAATGCCTTTTGTTTTTTTTTTTTGCCCCGCCTCCTCTTTTTCCTTCTGCCTGGCTGCCTTTTCCCTCCAGTATGGAGTGAACACCTTTAAGTTTTGCCTGTCGGGTAATGACAAAATCCCTTGTAAGGACGCTCATAAAGAGTGCAATCGGTGCCTCCCTCGTCACCACGATGAATGGCATTGCAAGGCCTGTAAACTCGTTCGTCTCAAAACCCTGAAAGATTGACCCACCAAGCAGTGGGTGGCCTATGCCATGCAGGCTGAGAGTCACTCTCCCGCCGTTGCCTCGGATGAAGTCTCTTGGCAGCTGTGGCTCCGTTTTGGAAGCTGTAGACTCTCATATGCAGTCTGCTGATTCCCGCGTGTCTGTCCCTAGCCCGGATAAGCATGCCACTGACAGTGCAGTGGGGAGTCTACACCCTGGCGACAAGAACACACCATATCCCTAAACCTAAGCACACAACCCCTAGGCTATGCTTGACGGACCTGTTGAGGAAGCAATCAAAGTGTAGGCTTGTCAAACCGTAACAGGGCCTAATGAACCTCATGGTTCTGAGCCCGCTGTGCACCCACCATTGAGGCCTGTGCAAGGCTTTAAGACTACTAACTTAGCGGACGCCTCCCATACATTATCAGACCTCAGTGCGGTAGCGTAAACATGCTGAAACAGGCTCCCCTTTCCAAAACGTTTCCAAAGCTTTGTGAAAAGCTTTTGAAGGACCATTCTGACAGCTCTGGCCCTAAAAAGGCCTCCCCTTTACCTGAGGGGTATTCTCCAGCCTCTTCCCCCTTTATCTCAGAACCTGCAGCAGGGTCCTGTTCCAGCTCCTCCCTCCTTTGCTCCCCCTAATGAATCTTCTTCCTCTGTGTGGTCTAGGGAGAAACTTTAGGCATGTTATTGAGAGAATGTCTGAATTTATATACTTTTCAGACCAGTTTGACATTAAGAGGCATAAGCCTATGAACACTTTTCCAAGTCCCCAAGGCACCACTCTCAAGGTGCAATTTTCATCCTGCCTAGACCACTTCTAAACATGATTCCTCTGGATATCTTCCAGGAAGACTAGGATGAACCAGAGGACTTCTATGATGTCCCAGAACCGTTTCAATTCTCACTGTACCCTATCTCTCGATAACCAGATAACTGGGCCCCTGCTGATGACCAAGGTACTTGGCCCACTACCCCTGCCCACAAACCTGACCTGCACAATATTTTGTTGGATGCTTCCCCCATCTCACAGCCCCAGGACTCTTGGATCAGATGTTATTCAACACCCTCCTCAAGGAGGGGATCGTAACACAGGACGCCAGTCACGGAATTCGTTGAGGATATCCTCAAAGAAAATGTCCCCGTCAGTCAGGCAATTCCTCTTCTGAACTCAGTGAAGAAACTCTTTGCCCCCTTTTTACTTAGACGCTCGCTCAGGCAGTCACCCCTAGAGTTTAAACGATTTTCTGTCAAGTGCCCTCTGATCCTTTAATTATATCAGAGGACATGCTGTTCTGGACTCCCTGGTTTTAACAACTACCCGGAAACGTGCAGGGGTACCACTGTCCTAGTCACCTCCAGACAAGGACTGTTAAAAGCTTTATGCTCTTGTAAATGGATCACCACTTCGACTGTGTTCAGCTCTCATATCACTAATAATACCATGCTTGGGCTTGTTCTAGAAGGCCTACAAAACATCCCAGAGCCTATTTGTACACCACTGTTAGTGGTGGTGACTGAAGGGAGTTGTGTTGCTGAACATTCTCAAGAATAACCTGGATTCAGCTGAGATGGCAGGCTGTGTTGTTGCATACGAAACCCTATTAAAGTGCCATGCATGGCTCAAAAACGGGGGCTTTAAACCAGAAACACAGGATTCTTTCATAAACCTGTGGAAGACTGCCCGCTTTGGTAAGGCGGTCGATGAGGCCCTTGATCCTGCTTAAAAAAAGCATGAAATGCCAAAGTCACTGATCTCAGTCAAGCCTTTTGTCCAACAGGGGGGGCGGGGAGGGGAGTCTTTAACAGCCTCCCTGAAGATTGTTAGAGACATGAAAGTGCTTGGAGGAGAACAGCAACTTGAAATGCAGCAGGTATTCAACACTGGGGACTAGAGTGCGCGCCTCACCCTCCCTCTTTTTCTCTACATATTGGAGTCTTTAACATCCACTGGTCCTTTCGCGGGCAATCCTTTTCCCGCTCTTCCCAAGGGAACTACAGAACATGAAGGTCTCCTTGGTATTCTGGAAAAGGCACTTCCAGCAGTTTCCAGATCCCTCAACAGCAGGCATTGAAAGGGTAGGGGGAGAAACTCTTCAGCCATTGGCTCCCCAATACCAGCAAACAAATAACTTGCGGATACATCTCACCTCCCATGTCCCCCCGATAGGGGGATGATTAACCTTTTACCCATGCATGGGAGGGCATCACCTCGGATCAGTGGGTACTCAAAACAGTCAGCTGTAGTTATTGCATAGAATTCCCGCAACCACCCACCGAAGAACAGTCTGTCGCCGGAACATCTACTCCTCCTGCTAGAAGTTCACATCCTACTGCAAAAGGGAACGATTAAGGTCGTCTCAGATCTTCAGGTAAACAAGGGTGTTTATTCAATATTTTTCCTTGTACCCAAAAAGGATCTAACCATGGGCCCTATTTCAGATCTGCATCCTGCAAACCAGTATGTCAAACCTCAAAAGTTCAGAATGACAACTATACAAAAAGTAGGGGGGGATTACATGGCCACCTTTTGAAAGATGCATACTTTCATATTTCAATTTTGCCAGCACACAAAGTACCTCGGGTTCAAGATAGAAAACACTATCAGTTCAAGGTACTCCCCAAAGGCATTGCCTCAGCTCGGAGGGTATTTACAAAGCTACTAGCAGTGGCGGCAGCTCACCTGCACAGCCAGTCCATTCCAGTGTAACCTTATCTTGACAACTTCCTTATAACTAGAGACTCATACAAAACGTGCCTGGAGAAAACTCAGACAGTAGATCACCCTTTCAACCGGGGTTTCTCAATAAACTAGAAAGTAGTCTGGTCCCCAGTCACACCAAACAGTTTTAAGGAGCACTAATTCAGACAGAGGGCTGGTTTTCCCCTCCAGCGTTGACGACGTGGTCCAAAATGTGTTGCTCCAGATCCCTCAGTGTGTAGCGAGTCACTGGATAACCGTATGAAAAGCCTTGTGACTACTCGGGGTGATGGCCTCCTGCATCTTCCTGGTACCACATGCCCACCTGCTTATGCACCCCATGCAGGGGTGGCTCTCAAGCCAATGTTAAGCATGCGTTCACTGGGACAATCTAGTGGTTGGCTAGATCGCCCTCGTTCGGTCTCTTCTGAAGGTTTTCCTTTGACCACAACTGCAGAGAAAATCCTTCACCACCCCTGCAGTAGAAGCCACTTGTCTCTGGTGCATCCCTGTCTGGGAGGGGAGCACACCTCCTACAACACAGCGCACAGCATGTGGTCTCCATTAGTAGAATCCAAACGCATCAATCGGTTGGAACTACTTGCAGTGTTCAAAGTCCTAAAAGCCTTCCAAACACCTATGTGGCAAGACAGTTCTTGTCCTTACAGAACGCTCCACTGCCATGTACTATCTGAACAAAGGTCCAGGGGAACACTATCTTCTGGTAGACGTGTTGAGCAGAGACTTGCACCTACCCATGGAGCATGTGTGGCGCTTGCAAGAATCTATTCTAAAGTCTTTGCAGAATCGGGTCATCAGATATCGATTTGTTTGCAACTCTGGAGAACGCCCAATGCCCAGATTACACCTCCAGGTTACCCTCAAACGGTCCAAAGGAAGCTGTCTGAGGATAACATGGTCTGGGAAACTGCCTTGCCCATACATTTTGCTGTCACAAGACCTAGGGAAAACACTGTATGCGTGCCACCAAACACTAAACTTAGCACCTTGGCTCCTGACGTCAGTTTTGGCACCTACAACTACCTCAAAGATGTATGGACATTCTTGGAGAAGCACAGAAACCTAACACCAGAAATTGTTACTCCAATAAGTGGAAACAGTTTGTTGTTTGGTAACATCAACTCAATTGACTGTTCAGCTAAAGTTATAGTCCTTTACCGAACGCACCTATTAGAATCAGGACTTGTTTTCAACTCGCTTAAATCAAACCTTGATGTTCTCTCTGCGTATACCATGTCTCAGAGCAAATGTTCCTGGTGGAAAATCCCAGTGATTAAAGCATTCATGGAAGGGGTAAAAAAAAGACTTCACGGTTCCATTTTTAACTCCATTCCCGGCAGGGACTTTAATTTTGTTCTTGAAAAATGAATGAGACCTAATTTTGAGCCGATGCACAAGGCTATTCTTAAGGCTCTCACCTATAAGACTGCTTTTCTAGTGGCTACTACCTCTATCAGGAGAGGTATTGAACTGCAGGCTCTCTCAGTGCAAGACCCATTTGTAAGCATACATAGGGACAAAGTGGTACTGCACACACACCCACGCTTTCCGCCTAATTTCATTTCTAAGTTTCATGTGAACCAATCCATCGAACTTCCAACTTTGTTTCAGTATCCCACTAATTAAACTGAAATAAGCCTCCATACACTAGATGTTAGGAGAGCAGTGGTATCTAGCTTAATCAAGCTTTTCACACACAAATACAACTTGCAGAAAAAATACAATGGTAAAATCAAGAGTACATACAATTCAACTAGCAGAACAGCAAAGAAAACAAATTTGGAGTAATACATTATAAAAATCGCTTAATTCATAGTGCACCCTATTTCAGAATAAAATGTTCACCTAAAAATAGTAAGAATAAAAAATTTATTGCAGAGGCTTCACATAACAAATTTTGCCATAAAGTATAGGACCAAAATTAATCTTCAGTTGGGCCGAATCTAGCAAACAATTGATTGCGTAACTGAATCAATTCCTTGCATCAAACAAACAAATGTTCTAAAGTCTCCACTTCTTTTGACCAGGGGACATAACCGTGTATGTTTTTAGCTTAGCGCCAATAATATCTTCAGTCCAATTTTACCCTTACCATTAAATTTCAATATTGGTTAAAATTGTAAAACATTAAGATTTAAGATCATACAAAAAATGATTGAACAATATATACGTACTTAATTCCCTATTTAGAGCCCAATCATATAAGAGATTTTGTTTTTACCCAAAGTGAATATTTAAGCAATTCTTTACTAGATGAGGGAAAGTCATGTAGTAATATTTCACACTCCAAACGCCAAGATGCTAAAACTGGACATGAATTGGTGCTCATGACATTGTTGAAGAGGGTAAACCACAAACTTACAGGAGGAAGCATGACATTTTGGTATAAGTGTAAACGCCCCCAAGGTGTTTGTGAATCTAGGCAAAGAATACCGAACAAGTGACGAATAGCAGGCAATGGAACGCCTTCGGGCAAATGAACATGATTTCCAATTCTTGCTTCTGCCTTAGCCCAGTCTTTTATCCCAAACAATCTCAGCACCATGAATTAGTTTGGGAACTAATTTCTGATGGTAATAACATAAAACCGGTGCTATTGAGAATTTGCCAAACCTTGACTCTAATCGGCGCAACTGGGAAATTACTGGAGAGGCCATCTGAATTGTAGACCTTAATGGGGCCTGTTTTCCTCTTAGTGGAAATAATCACTCCCAAGTATTTAAACTGGTCCACATTTTCAAGAACCCTCCCTACAAGATGCCATTGCAAGCCTTTTCTCTTAGGGTTAGACCGAAGAGTTCTTTTTGGATTAATTACCAAAACCTGGGATTTCTCAGCAGTGATTTAGGTCCAAGCCATTGCTGTAGTCATTTACAGCTGATCAAGCCTGCTGCAATCCAACTGGTGTAAGATCAAATAAAACTGTTGTCCGCAAACAAGTAATTTAAAGAGACTGAGCCAAGTTTAGGAGGATTGGTTCTAATGTTGTCCAGGGCCAAATTAAAATCCAAAATATGCAAGCAAAGTAAAAACAGAGCCAGAACACAACCTTGGTGTAATCCCCTATTAACAGGAATCCACTTTGTGTAGGAACCCTTCTGATCCAGGCGCTCTCAGCCTATTTGAATGGAGGGCAATGTGGATATTCAATAAAGCCCTGGACAGCACCACAAGGCCACTTTCTATCATAGCAGGGATCTATTAACGCAATCAAAAGCTTTGGAGATGTCAAGGAATGCAACATAAAGGGGTCTATTAGAATCAGCCATTTAGTTTGCCAACAATTGTAAAACAAAACAATTCAGCAAAGTATTGACTCCCTTTTTTGAAACCTGAATTCTGTGCATCCATTGTTGGTCAATTTGGCCCAATCATGCAATTTCTCAAGCAGAAAACCACTAAAAATGTTATACGCGCAATCTAGAAGGCAAATGGGCCTGTAATTATTTGGATGAAATCGATTTCCCTTCTTATAGATTAAAATAACTGTGGCATCAAGCCTAGATACAGGAATAAAGTGCATAATGTTACTGAAAAGATAATTTAAAATTTCAGCCCACCGATAAGGTGCAGATTTAAGGGTCGCATTCGAAAGGCCATCAGGTCGGGGGCATTAGAAGTCTTACATTTCCCAATTGCCCGAACACTAACTTGCACATTAATAGATAAACATTTCCAGCACAATTGGTTCTGCTCAAGGAAACTTGTATCTGAGGCCTCCACACCAACATTTCTACTAGCATACAGCTTAAAAAAGCGATCTTCCCAAATCTCACACACATGGGTGCAGTTTTAGGGAGACCTGAGTTAGTGGAGCTTTAATTAAAGACCAAATGTTTGGGCCATTATGTCGCTGAACTATAGTTAACATTCTTTCAGCATCATGCAGAAGTTTTAGCCGCCATATTGGCCGTAGCCCAGTTTCTATACTTTTGCTTCAGTAGCTTAAGTGAAAGAAGACTGGAAACGGCTGTTACGTAATCCTCGCACAGCCCTTTCTTATTTCTTTATTCAAGTGCTGCCACCAGAGCAATACCAAGTTTTGTTCAAATGAGCTGTATTTTCAAATTCAAGTCCTTTCATGACATTCGTTCAGCAATAGACAAGTGAATAATCATCTTTTGAAAAGTCCCTTGGCTCTTAAGTGATCACCACAGTTTTCAGTTAGTTCAAAATAACTACCCCCCCCCAGCTCCCACACCTAATCCCCAAAAAATAACTAGGCTTGGCTCCTAGTGTCGGTTAACTACTTGCACACTTAGTCCATAGTTTCTTTCTTTACCTGTTCACACTATGGAGAAACTATTAAGCACCCAGGGTCTGAAGAATTGTTGCTCCCTTTCTTTAATATGATTGTGAAAAGGGGACCATATGTTGAGAAACTTCTGGTAAGTACCCCGTGCCAGAGTGCATATCTTTCCCATGGCCAACACTCCCCTGATCTTGAGCCACCACCGGACCTTCTTTTGTTTTCCAACCCTGTGCTAATGCCATTCTGGCTGCTGTCAGCAAGTGTGTAATCAAGGTTGCCCTGGTACCGCTTGCCAGATGTGTCTTCCACTGCAACACCCAACAGTATCACCTTATGGTCTTCTGGGAGTTGGAGCCCCACTATGTCCTTAATATGTCCCAAGATCTACTTCCAAAAAAACTGTGCCGTCAAGCAGGACCACCACATGTGCCCCAGAACTTCCTACCTCCCCACACTGCCGCCAGCACAAGGGTGAGAATTGAACATTCATTTTTTGTATTAGCTGTGGGGGTCAAATAACACCTATAACAGATATTATATGCAGACATTTTGATTGCAGTACACCTAGACGCTTTATGTGCCCTTTCCCATATTTGGCTCCAGTCCTCCTTTTCACTTAATATTCCCAAATCATCTTCCCATTTACCCATATATGAAAACCCATAATCTGCTGCAGCTTTATCTAGCACCCGGTATAACCTTGAGATTTCTCCTGACTTGGACCCTTTTCGGATCGTCAATTTTGGGCTTGATGGTGCCAGAGCGCCTGCTTCCCTTACCTCAGTCTGTGAGATCCAGTGCCTCCTCTGTATATAGCGAAACCTTTCATTCTCACTGATGTTAAATTTCCCCTTGCAGTCCTCAGAGGTTACCCGTTCTGGAAGAGGTCTTGTAGAATGAGAGCCACCCACCCCCCAGTGGTCCCAAAAGGTGTAGTTTATCCCGGGCCGAGGATTTCATTGTAACCCATCGGACTGTATAGCCGGGTCCCTTGGGTATCTTTTCCCATCACGATTGGTCCCAGTAACCCAAGGGGGCCTTGGTGGCCTCCCAATAGTGGGCCACCTTCCCCTCGGGCCGCACCCTTCAAGAATTGTAACACCTCGAGTGGGATATTCATGATTTCCTGCTCAGGCTACACCCCCCTTTCCCCTGCTCAATTCCGGACCAATACAGCATCGGAGCCACCTGAGACGCCAGTACATATCGCTTGACTTCTGGCACTCCCAACCCTCCTACCCTTGGTGGTCAAAACATAACCGATCTTGGCACCCTTGGGCGTTTCATATGCCAGATGAAGAATAGAATTTCAGACTGTAAAGTCCTGGACATATGGGCTGGGATTCCAACTGAGAGCGTACTTGTAACAAATAGGAGACGGGGTAATAGTGTAATTTTAATTGCGGCTATTCGAGTAAGCCACAAGAGTTCTTGCGAGTCCCAAAGCTTCAGATCTTCTCGTAGCCTTTACCACAATGGGGATGGGGGGGTATTTGCCCCATACAGGTTTTTATATTCCCTTGTCAGGATTATCAACTCAGGTATTCCAGCTCCCTCTCTTCCCAGACCAATGGGAATTCCCCTTGTAGAATTACAATATCTCCTGGCTCGTCTGTGATGTTTAAGTCTTTAGATTTAGCAGTAATTGATAGCAAACCCAATACTTCCTTGAGGTCCTGGAGCGAGGGCATTACTTTGGGCAGTGTCGTCAGTGTGTCGCTCATGAATAGAAGTATGTCGTCCGCATACAGCGCCATTTTGTGAGTGCCTATTTTGCTGTCTTTCCCCGGATCCTGCCTAATCGTCTATGCCAAAGGTTCCATTGCCATGGCAAAAATCAGAGGAGACCAGGGACAGCCCTGACTAGTGCCACGTGCAATCTGGACCTGTGCTGTAAGCTTGTCATTAACTACAAATTGTGTGGAGGGGATTTTAAAGTTTTCCAAAACCATGTGTGTAAAAGTTGGTCCACGTCCAAAGGCCTTCAGTGTATGCTCCAGGAACCCCCACTGTAGACTATTGAAGGCTCATCTGTAAGTGGTTTCAACCCAGCACTACACCTAAATCAATGCCCAGCTGGAACCCTGAATTATATATTTTTATGTCTAAAGTTCTTTTATTTCTGAACAATGTACCCTTATATCACGCCCCTCTCTTTAAATTCCCCCCCCCCCCCCCCCAACTCCGGTCTCACTGAACCAAGAAGTAGGTTGTTTTGCAAAGTTAAAAGATTTATTTGATGGATTTGAACAATATATATATCACACTTTTATGGATTTGAACAATATCTAGATATCACCCTATTAATATTTATACAAGATCAGCAATGGGCGATATCACAATCAACAATCTCTTTAATCAATAGGAGTCCGATGAAAAGAATAATGTAGAATAGGATAAAACATAGTGTGGGTGCAATGATAGGAAATTAATGCAACACAGAAATAATACTTTTGTGTGTTCAATCAAATGCAATGTAATCAACCTTTCCCCCTGATACTACTCAATCCCCCCCTAATATGCAATATAGAGATGGAAGGAGAGAAATCAGGTTTCAGGAATAAACAATCTTAACCAATGCAGTTTCAATCCCAGTTCCCCCAGCAAGAGAGAAGCGGGAATGTTTTTTAAACCGGTCAATTGCTTTTGAATGTGGTTTGGTAATGAACGGGAAAAATACTGAAAATGACTTAATTCGCTAAATAGGATTCAGAACTAGTGGAAGCCGCTTTGGATAGGTTCAGGTAAACACTAGCAATGATGGTTGAATAACTGGTAGATAGAAAACTGAATTCAGAGGTTGAATGCAAGAAATAGCTATTTTATAGGTGGTGAAATTGAGCCAAATGCAGAATCGCTGCAAACTTTTCCGTGTGCGGTCAACGCGATTGTGGCAAAACTATAAGGAGTTCGAGTGCGGTTCTGGGTTCGTTTACGGTTCAAGTACGATTCAGAAGTTATGAAGGTTTTTGTTACGCTCACCTGGCTCCCACAGGCGCGTCGGTCGGACCCGGACAGCTGTGATCTCCACCCACGTGATGCCTAGTGCAGCGATGACTGACTGGATCTGCCCTCCTAATGTTGTCTGCTTAACCCGTAGAAATATTCTCCTGCAAGTGGAGAGATGGATTTAGCCACTTGTAGATTCAAGTGATGGCACCCCAACTGATCACCTACGAAATGCCCTCACAGCAATCTCACCTTATATTCTTGAAAGATGAGCTCTTCATCCTGCGTGGATTTGCAGGTGCGCGTCGATTCCAGTTACTTCACTGGTTTGAAGGCTCGGGAGAGTTCCGGAGAGTATTGACTGTGAGATTCCTGGTGAGGACCAGTAAGTATTAAGGTCATAGAGTTCAATATGTCCAATATTCACTCTTGTTCCCCCCTTCCTTTCTTGCTTGCAGCTGGCTCGTGAAAAGATGCTCTTGTGGCAGCTGGTGGCGCTCAGGTAAGAGTCTGTATTACCCGGCGCTGTCCGGTAAATGTTGCACAAGGAAAACGTGTTTCGTCTCTCTTTACAGATGCGGCATGTGAAAATATGGAGAGTCACAAAAGGATGCCTCCGGTGGTAAATCGGGTAAGTCTATGGTGGTAAGAATTATATTTGTTGGTTCCCTCGGCTCACCTTGTGGTTTTCTTTTGTCTACTAGGTGCCGAAGTTCGGCGAAGAAATGATGGAGGCAGCGCCGACCCGAAGGATGCTGTGAAGACTGGTGAGTATGGCGCGGCGCGTGCAGAAATGATGTTCTTTACAGGTCAGGAGACAAGATGGATCCAGAATCGGGTGTGGAATAGAAATGAGTTCGTTTTCTAACCTTGTCCCTTTCTTTCCTCTGTTTTAGGAGCTCCGGATTCGAGGCGGGCGTGGCAGAAGACTTGATGCAGGCTGCAGGCACGGTGAGTGTTACGCTGCTGGATGCAGAATAACATGAAGCGTGTGTTGCTGGTCGGGCGTGGTTTAAATAGCCTCAAAGGTAGTCCCAGGTAAGAAGTCCCTAGAACCACACCTGCGTAAAAAATAGTCCCTGTAGAAAAATAGTCCCTTTCAGGCTTCATGTTGGATTGGAGTCATTTGCAGCATGGTCTGCCTGAGGTAAGTAATGACTATGAGCCTGGCGCCTAAGGTGCCAGGACTGAACCCAGATAGCCCCTAGCCGGGGCTGCTGGGGTTATACTAAATGTCTAGATGCCTGCTCCCGGGACTGATGGGCTTGGTACGGATGCCTGGGGGTAGGCATCATGACAGTTTTAGTAAAGGTAGATTTTTCTCAAAGTCAAGATTTCAAATGAGATGTGCACTTTTGAAGATTACCACAAGAATTTCTTAACACTAAGGGAGGCTATGAAGATGCGAGATCCTAACGGTACAGCCACCAGTCCAGAGGCACCTCTGTCTGATCTTTGCCCGCTGCGACACTTGCCTTTCTTCAGCAAATATATATTGCCGCAAAGATGATCATCACTACAATTATCACAGGATTATATGGATGAAAGAAGGATTCAGGACAAACAAAAGAGATTCTATAATGCAGTCTGGATATGATAGAATGGGTTGGATTGGGATTACTTAAGGACAAGAGATTGGCTCTGGACAATCATATGCTAAATACTCACAACTATGGTTCTGGAATAGGCCCGTCAGGATCTGGTCAAGGGTTTTGGACTGGAATCTGCTCGCCACCGGACAGGATTCAGGGCACCTAGTTCTGCTCTCAGCACGGCACTCTGTCTCTGCACAGCCTCCTGGACTGGATCTGATGTGTTGGTTCTGGGTTACAGCTCTTCTCTACTGGTTTGGATCTCTGGGTTCTTGTCAAGAAGCAGAAACCCAGCACAGCCCGGCTGTTGAATTGGTTGTGATGTGCCCCTTGGAAGTCTGGGGGTAAAATCAGGTTGCAAGATTTTAAAGGCCATCTGAGAAGGGTTCAGCTTTGGATTGGGCCTTCTGCTTTTAGCGTTCTGGAGTCTTGATCTAGGTTCTTCCTGCAGAGCGCTTCGCCAGTAAATCAGTTGATGGGTGAATGTGTGTGCCTTTCTAGGTCCTCAACGGTCCCTGTTTATGTATTTCCCAAAGGGGTGGGTAGGCTGATTATACTATACCCAACCCTCTAAGAAGCCTATTTGTTAAGTATTCCCTCTCGCCTGATTTGAGAAGCAACCAGAGTGTCATGATATGTCATAGTGATGCTGCAATTTACAATGCAGGGAAAAACCTCCCCTTTGTTCCTACCCAGAAAATCTATTTTTCATATAAAACATATTTCCAATATCACCAACTTGCTAATAATAATACATATTTACATTACAGATTAAATAAGGCATGTATTCATCAAAGTCCCATCTTTTTAAGAGTTTCCATTCACAAATGACAGTTTTTTTGCGCTTTTATTTTTGGTTACCCAGTATCGGATCTGTACCAATATTTCCAGATACATGCACATAACATCTGGGCATACTCCTGTGAAGTTTCATATTTTTAGCATTATCACAACTGCTACAAAGTCAACATTTTCGTGGTTCAGCCTCTGAATGTCGCACAAATTCCAGAGTGGTTTTAAAACGTGAGCAAAAATTTAATTTTAACACTATATTTACAGATTTTTACCAATTTTGTTCAGTTTTCTAGGAGTCTTTTTTTCAAAAAGATATTATCTGTGCACTCCGAATAAACAAAACTGTCTCCGCCCCCAAGGTTTTGGCTGGGCCAGAGCAGTCCCAGGCTGCTTCCTGCCAGCAGCAGTTTTCTGTCACACCCAAATTTGCATTTCCTTTCATTCAAGGGAGTCTTTTCTTTCTTGTCAGAGCAACAGGCCAAAGTCCCCTCCCATTTCCTTTCACACCTCCTTGCCAGTTCTTCAGCAGAGGGCAGGGGGGAAGATTCCATTGTTTGGGAGAAACTGTGGAATGTCTTTGAAGCTCATAAAACAATGTTTAAAATAGTCTTTCTCTAAAATACAATTTACATTTTTACAAATATAGCCACAAATCTCTTAATTCCAGCCTTTTTTAAAAAAAAAAACAGATTGAATTGCCACCCTATATTTTTTTTGATGGGAAGTCTCTTCTTTTCCATACTTTGATTTTAAGGCACAAGTTTAAATGACAGTACAAGTAAATGCTAGCTTCTGACACAGGCGAGCGCCAGTACTGCGCCCATTTTAAACAGATTTTTCCAAGCAAGCATCTTTGAATGTGGATTTTCTTCTGATAAAATGTTTCTGTTGACATTGTGCTTAGTTGAATTCTTTAAATAAAGTGATGTTTAACACCCAACAAGGATGTCGGATCTTTTGTGATGTTTGGGAACCATGATTTTTGAACTTTCCACAGCCAAGGAAAACCGGATTTTGAAAGCAATTCTGGGTTTTCCTTTGCAATGCAGCACTGCTTTTTCAAGTAGTTTCATTTTCCTCAGTGGGCAGCCAAATGATAGGTTTTGGCAGTGGTCTCCTGTGTTACCACTGACATAGGCAAAATGGATTGGGGGCCTATTTTTCCGGTGTCCCTGCGCACTTTCAGAGATTTTTAGCGCAAAGATCTTTTTGGCGGCCACTGTGTTTCTGATGCAAGCAGCGCACAGTGATGTTGCAGGGCATAGACTAGTGGTTAAAACATCCCACAAGCCTTGAATCTAGAGCTGCAACAGAGAAGTGCTGCCCGGATGTAGTCCCGAGCTCCATCACATGAATCCCCCACCTTATATTATCCTGAGTGTCTTCCAAAGATCAACCCAGCCTGTTCCATTTGGATTAATTTGGCCAATATCTCTGCCAGCCTGGTCGCTAGGATTTTGGCGTAAATGTTTGCGTCCTCGTTCACGAGAGATATGGGGCGGTGATTTTTACAATCTGTTGCATCCTTCCCGGGTTTCAGAAGTGATGTTTCTGGATATCCCCATATGCTCTGTTACTATTCCACCATCCCTGATCTCATTGAAAAGTCTGGTTAAAGGCTTTATCAACCACTCCCTAAATGTTCTATAATGCCCATTCCCAAACCTATCCCGACCGGGTGTTTTGTTGGCTGGTAGGGAGATTATGGCTTCAGCCACTTCCTCTGAGGTTATAGGTGCTTCCAGATATGTGCCGTCTTTGTGTGACAATTGTGGGAGCTGAAACCCATTAAAAAATGCAGGCTTTTGGTTTGTATTTTTACTCTCCAGTGACAAAAGTTCTGCATGAAACTGTTCCACGATCTTCAATTTGTCCTCCTTTAGTTTTCAGCACACTGGCCCCATCCCTCATTTGTATTATGTAATTCCACGTTTTGTCCTGAGCTTTGCTGCCAAGAAACGATTGGCCTGCCCTCCCACCCCCCAATGGATATAATAACTCTGCATTGTGTTAAGCAACAGCTGTGCAGAGCGGTCTGCCGTATGGGCCTCCAATTGTCTGACTTTCCGTAGTGCCTGTAACAATTTTGCTGACTGCCGGGTTTTGTGTATAGTCTCAGCGTCCTTCCCCTTCTGTTATCTGCTGTAACTCTTGATTTCTCAAGAAAGCCAGTGTTTGCGCTATGAATCGCCATCGTGGTTGTAGTCCGTAGCTGTTGATGCTTTGGTAAGTTAACTGTCAACATTCTCGAACCGTTCGATGAACACATCCTCGACGCATGGACTGAGGACTTGAACGAGTTCGTCCACGTCTCGACGACTGGCTTCAGCCTTCACCAGGCTTCGTCATTACAGTAGGGAGAGTGGAGGGACTGAACATCATTCATTTCTCACTTCCTCTTTCTACTACTAAATTTCTCTGACTGCCTTTACTTTTACACACAATTATGGAAAGAACTTTTAAGTTCTGGCCGTCGTGCAATAGGGAATTCCCGTGGAAAGGTACACATTGTGCATTACCACTGTCTTCTCCATGATCATCCAGTGAGGAATTGAATGTCGTTTAAGCTCTTTGGGCCCAAGATGCTCAAAGAAAGGTGTGTCGTCAGACTACGCCATGCAGGCCGGGTTAGGAACCCCCACCGGCACTTTCACATCGGATGAGGAAGACCATGGTAGCTAAGGCTCTGTTTCGGACGCCAAAGACATTCAAGAGGAGTCAACAGCCCAGTTAAGCAGGCCCAGCACACTTTTATGGGGACAACATGTGGTGACAAAGACAGATAAGCACACTTTTCACGGAGGCACAAACATCATAAACTCACATCCACTAGCCCTTTTTCGAAAGATCCATTGAAAAAAGGCCACACTGCAACAGAAGGCACGTCAAGGCCTTCTGACTCCACGCGTCCTAAGCTTGCTGTGCTTCTACTGTCACATCCAGTGCATGGCAGTAAAGAAATACAGGTGCTGATGTCTGTGCGAAATCCCTCGACGGAACATGTTTAGTGTCCGTCGATACAACCGTCAAACACGCAAACCTGCTATCAGCACAAGAAAATGCACAGGAACTTCTCAGGAACCCTCCAGAGACACGCTTGCCTCAATACCTGCTACAAGTGCTTCAATAACACCCTCTACACAAGAGATACCGGAGTATACTAAAGCCTCCTATATCACAGTCTCTACTGAAAAAGCAGAGTGTTGATTGAGAAGCTATTGTTTTTTTCTCTTCCAGAAACTCCCAGAACAGGTTCACCGTCCACGGAGCGTTTTGAGGCGACAGTGGACAAGGTTTCTTCCTTTGTAACCTTTATGGAATGCAATATTGTAAAACTGCAGGTGGTTCTCCTGCTTGTAAAGACTTCAAAGTCTCCTAGGTTACAGACATTACACACATCACCCACTCAGATCGTCTGGATGATCATGATGACCAGGATCAGGGTGTTGAAGACCAAGGGACATGGTATAATGCTCCTAGTGATCCTACCTTCTATGACTTTACGCCCTTGGGAAGAAAGTAGCTACATCTGCAGCTTTCTCTACTCGCATAGCGAACACCATGTTCATTGCCAGTTACAACAGTGCACAATGGGACTCAGTACAAAATAATTTAGAGTCGGTCCCTCAGCCAATTAAGTCATACTTAATATTGGTAAAGAGGGCAAACAGGTTGCCAAGAACATCCTTAAAAACGCACTTGATTCCGCTGAAACTGCAGGCAAA
Source organism: Ambystoma mexicanum (assembly GCF_040938575.1). NCBI lineage: Eukaryota > Metazoa > Chordata > Amphibia > Caudata > Ambystomatidae > Ambystoma > Ambystoma mexicanum. The sequence continues at coordinate 939,482,120 of NC_090930.1, read as the reverse complement.
ATTACAGCTGAGGGTCCTTGCTGAAATGCCATTCCTAGCTTTGCAATTTCATGCATAGGACACAAGCTACCCTCATCAACATGCCTCTACAAGACACTTTCTCATTTGGCAAGGCAGTAGATGACGCTTTAGAAACAGCTATAAAAAAGACCTTGAAGACTTTAGGTCAGATTACTAATAAACCATACATTCAACAAGGGGTGTTTAATACTAAGCGTTATTTTCTAAGCAAGGGTTTACAAGGCCTGCGCAGTCAGGGTTTGGGTCAGCAACCTCACGGTTGTACACTTCTCATGGCACTACATCTTTTCAAACCGCACAACAAAGAGGTCTTGGGCGAGGCAAAGGTCGGGTCAGAAGTGCAGCCACTAGATGCTCCACTGACCCCTCCAACAAACGATATACCAGTACAAGTCCCCGCCCATGCTTCTCCAGTAGGGGGTCGCATGACTCATTTCACCCACGCATGGGAGGGCATAACTTCATACCAGTAGGTGTTATCAACAGTGGCCAAAGGATATTCTGTCGAATTACTGGAAACTCCTCTCCATCCGCCGAGATCAACAAGAATGACGCATAAGCATCATTTGAGTGTTCAAGCAGAAATACCAACACTGCTACATAAGGGAGCGACCGAACTGGTTCCACTTCTAGAGGTAAACAAAAGGTATTTATTCAATCTACTTCCTTGTCTCCAAAAAGGTTTTAAGCATGCGCCCTGTCTTAGACCTATGACATGCAAACACATATGTCAATCTGCAAAAATTCAGGATGACCACCCTACAGGAAGTAATTCCACTTCTGAAGCAAAGGTATTACAAGGCAACATTGGACATGAAAGATGCAGTCTTTCAATGTTGCCAGCACACAGAAAATAACAGAAGTTGAAGATGGGATATACCCACTACTAGTGCAAAGTGCTTCCCTTCAGCATACCCTCCTCGCCAAGGGTATTTACAATGGTGCTTGCAGTGGTGGCAGCCCATCTGCGCAGACAGTCCATTCCACTGTACCATTATCTATACGATTGGCTAATAACGAGGGACACACCTAAATGTGTCAAAGGAACATTTGAACAACCTTCTATTTCAGTTGGGAGTCTCGATCAACGAGAAAGATCAAGCCTTGATCCAAGTCAAGTGAAACGGTTTCTTGGAGCACTAATTCGAACAGAAGAAGTCCTAGTCTTCTCCAACGAGAGGGTCCAAAACATGCTCTTTCAAGTTCCATAATATGTAGCTGATCGTCAGATAACCGTGCAAAAGGCAATGCGCGTTCTGCGAATTATGGCTTCCTGCATTTACATAGTGCCACACACTCAATTGCGCATGTGTGCAATACAAGAGTGGCTAGCGAAACAGTGATCCCAGTCAAGCGGTCTGTGTGATGATCTAGTCGTGGTTTTGCATCCACTCTTTCAATCAGTGCGGTGGTGGACAAAAGAAAACCTTTCGAAGGTCCTATCACTCACCACCCCCACAGTCGAGGCCTCTCTAACAGACCCATCAATTTAAGTGTGGGAGCTCACTTTCTCCAGCACACAGCATATAGACACAAGCGTTAACAAACCAGCACATCAACCTTCTGGAATTACCAGGGTTCTTTATTTGTTTACAAATGTCAACTCTCAGAGGAAATTGTCCATGTGGGGTGCATATGTGGCCTTCCAGCATTGCAGTATACATCTTTTAGCCACAGCGCATTTCACATTAAAAAGCCTTCTCATGGTTTCAGCCACTTACCAATGTCTCCAAACAGATATTTCAGGGGAGTGAGAGGGACCAGGATTTGTATTCTATTCTGAATCTCAGCAACATTGCCTCAAAACACAGCAATCAGAAGGCACGCCCAGTGCATATGAAAAGCATTTGCATGTGGCTCCCCACATTTCAAGCATTCCCCCAAACAGTTCTCCATAAATTTGGCCATCTTAACGGGGGTTTAATGTAGTTGGTTGAGGATTTTGAACTGAATTGGTGTTTATTTTTATTCGGCTGGCAGTATTTGCGCCATTGTTCTTTGCCCAATGTCGTACCCAGGTCTAATTCCCATGTTTTGATGGTGTTCAGGGATGGGGAATGTGTTTGTAATGGGGCATACAGTTTGGAAACCCCCCGCCCTCGCACCATCCCCGGACGTTATAGCTCGTGTGTGTGTGTGTGTGTGTGTGTGTGTGTGTGTGTGTGTGTGTGATAGGTTCTTCTGGGAACATCGGTCATCTAGCACCAAAAGGGGCCCTCATACGATTATATTGGAGCAATTTCAGCTGCCCTCCCCCGATAGTGTTCATAAAGTCATCTAGACTTACGCATTTGCTGTGCGGGTACATGTCCCGCATTTTTAACTGTTTATCTGGGTCCCAGGTTCTCTGTAAAGCTTCATCGAATGTAGGGGAGATTCCGGGGAAGCGCCAGAGCAGAGCTTCAGGATCGTGAGGTGCCTCTATGTTGATTCTTTCGTATATCATAGACGAAGCGTGGACAGTGACACTAACTGGGTCAAATCTATAGGAGTCTTTGAGTTGTACTGAACATGAGGGGAGATCGGTGGGGGATGCAGCATATCTTTCTATCGGGATATGGGTGGCGTTATCCTCTTGATTATGCCAGTGTTTGGTGAACTGGGCTTGTGCCGTTAAGTAATGCAGCTCGAAATCTGGTGCAGCGATGCCAGCGCTCTCCTATGGTTCCATCATGTTGTCCCATTTCATCCTTGCGGCTCCCCCATCCCATAAAAACGAGATAGCCAAGGATTGAAGTTTTGTAAAATATACTCTGCCTGGCCAAAGGGGAATATTGCTAGAGTAGTATACACATTTTTGATGGACCACCATTTTCAGCAGTGCTACCCGACCATATAAAGAGATGGGGAGTTTTGCCCACATTTGGAGTTTCACAGTTAGCAGTTGCAGGAAAGTGTCATGGTTATCTGCATATGTTTCTTTCCCTGGACACAATTATGCCGAAATAGCGAACCCGGACCAGCGTCCATTTGAATCCACTGATATTAGATGGGCGTTCGGTAGTAGGTGTGAGCGGGAAAAATTCTGATTTAGAATTATTGATTTTATATCCGGCATATCGTGCAAACTCATGTATGTCTCATGATAGGTTCTAAATTTGCTTCAGGATCACGGATATAAAGGAAAGTCGTCCGTGTACAGTGATATTATTTGTGGTAGGGAAGTCATTCGGATGCCCCTGTGTCCATGGTGTTTATGCATAAACGCAGCCATTGGTTCAATTGTTAGGGTAGAAAGTATGGGAGAGAAGGGACGGGCTTGCCGGGTGTCCTTACCCAAAAGAAATAGCGCAGGTAAGGTATGGTTTGTGAGGGCTCTCGCTCCCCAACACATCTTATGCAGTATGCACCCAACCCGAAGCACTGAAGCACCAACAGTAGATATTCCCAGGATACAGAGTCGAATGCCTTTTCGGTGTCTAACGCAGCTACCGCTGCCTTGGCCTTCGGGCATATCTGTGCCATTACCCTTAATAGCCTACAAAGATTGAGGGCTGTGGACCGCATTGGAATAAAATCAGATTGGTTCGAGTGTACCAACCTGGGCATATTGGGGAGAAGCCTAGTCTCAAGGATTTTGGCGAATATTTTTGCATCTGTGTTGATCAAGGAGAGGGGTCTATTTGTGGACATGTCATGAGGGGGGCGGCGTGGCTTCAGTAATAGTTATTGTGACTTTTCGCATTGATTTCAGGAGTGTGCCCTGGTCCATGGCTTCCTCCCACACATTCAACAAAATAGGCTGTAGCTCTCCGTGGCTCTACTCATACAATTAGATACCCAGGCCGTCAGATCCCTTAATAGTCTATTATCTTCTCTTGGGTAATTGGTAAATCCAACAAGGATTTAGCCTTGGGTGGGAGCACAGGGAGCCCTAGTCTGCGTAGATATTCAGACGTCTCCCCTGTTGCCTTCTCATCTCGATTGGAGTACAATTCCATGTAGAATCATGTGAATGCATAGTTTATTGCTTCCCCTTGAGTTACCATCGCACCATTTGCTGTGTGGATACTAGCGATAGGGTTGTAGTAGTTGTCAGCCTTCAGCATGTTAGTCGGGGATCTTCAAGCTTTGTCACCCTCCCCGTACCTGCGTGTTCTTGCTGGGGCGGCCATATATTGCACTTCCATATCAGCCAATTTGTGGAAGTCATTTAACAGTTTGTCTGCTAGGCTGTCCTTGTTATGTGTTTTACTATAGCTCTTCCCATGGCCTCGTAGCCGTGATTCTACCTGGCTCAATTCCTTCCTAGCCGATTTTAAGTAACCCCAAACCCAGATCTTGAAGGTTTGCCAGAGTGTTGAGTGGGTATTAACGGAGCATTTGTTAATGTCAAAGAACTCTTCAATCTCTGTGTGTAGGGATTCAGACACATTGGGATCTGTAAGGATAGCAGACGGCATCTTCCAGCGCTTAGTGTGTGGGGGGACATCATAGTTCGAGGCAAAGGGAGACCGGGGAGTGATCCGAGAGTTTGTGCGGATGTATATCACAACTCAACACCACATTCGAGAGTGAGGCGGTCAGGAGCCAATAGTCGATCCGAGACTCAGTCATGAACCATAGAGTAATGAGTATTGTTTGTCTAATGGGTGGAGTGTTCTCCAAGCATCTATCAGAGGTAACTGTAAACAATATCTGATGGAGGGTGTTAGCAGCTTTTGTGAGCATCTGGGGAGTATCAGAAGACCTGTCCAGTGCTGTATCGAGAATCATATGGAAATCCCCTCCCCAAAGCACCCATGTCTCATCTAATGGGATGAGCATATCTACCACGGCCTGGTAGAATTCCCGTTTGTCTATATTGGACCCGTAGGTATTCACCAGAACCACTGAATGTCCAGCCATTTCCCCCCACACCAGCATGTATCGTCCCAATGGATCAATTTTGCTGTCTGTGTATTGAAAGCCTAGGACTCCCCTGGCCTGTGTGGAGTATTCAGTACAGTATCGGAGTGTGCCCCAATTGGTAATGAAGTCAGCATTAGCTTTCTGTAATGCGTGGGTTTCTTGGAGCATTAATATCTGTGGGTTGTCTCGTCACGTTCGCACCCACTTTCCTGGCCTTACCCGGGTTATTGAGGCCACATTCCAAGTTAACAGCTTGATTTTCAGCCCTTGCCCTTAAGTGTTGTGTGCCATCCGTGACTATCATGTTTATCATCATCTTTACTGGCAATCCTCAGTCCAGTACTGTTCATAGCAACAGGACCATTGATTTAAAAACTTTTAACTCCCCCCAACTCGTCCAGCTCCCCTTACCCCTCTCTGCCTCCCTTCAGGTGCATCAGGGAATAACCATTGCACACCCCACCTGCTCACTCCCCCCTTTGCCCCCCCCCCACGATCAGCCTCAATAAGATGTTTCCCCCTGAACTTGTGGAACCTTCTAGGGGTGCGATGCTGCAGTTTCATGACTGCAACACCTGTACGCTGCCGATCCGGCTTTAACTCACATTTTAGATCGGTGCCACCCATTGACATCTTTCCCCAACATATCGAAAGGATATTACAGTCTGCACCATTCAGTCTGATGGATCTCTCCTCTCATCATTGGGTCGTGGGCTCATCTTCTGGTCCGCACAATGGTCGCGGGGTGGTAGTAGAATCGAAAGCTTCGATCTAGTCCATCGCCGCCGTAGGGTTCTCAAAGAAGTGCACTCTGCCTCTGTGCTGTATCCGCATTTTAGCCGGAAATATTAAGACCTGTGGGGTTCGACGCAATCCGAGTTGCCTTTTCACTTGTTCTGTACTCCTGCAGCGAAGTCAGGGTAAATGTGTATGCTGTTTCCCTCATTGTAGCGTTACCATCTCTCTGGCCATCCTGAGGATGGAGTCCCAGTCCCTATAATTGAGCAGCCTGGCAATTATGGTGCAAGGCGGAGCCCCGGGTTTAGGCATCGGGCCAAAGTGCGATGTGCTCTCTCCACTAGAAAATGATCTGAGAACAAAGTCGTTTCGAAAAGGGATTTTAAGAGCTTCAGTTTGCACCTCCTATGGGACCTTTGCATAAGGATTTTGCGACTCCAACAATCCTGATATTATTTCTCCTGGATCTGGACTCCAAATCCTCGCACTTGCCTTGCATTTTAGCAATTTCTCCTTGCAGTTGTGCTATGTCGCTGCCTTGCTGGCCAATGGTATCTTCGTCTGTACTTATCCTGTCCTCTGTTTCTGTTACTCGGGCACTCTTTATCCAATCTCGCCTTGAGTGATCCGATGGTGGCCACAATATCGTCCAGTTTAACATTTATGGATAGAAATTCATTTTGCATGGTGGCGAGTAGATGATCATCTCTAGGGTTAGCTGGACGCAGTTGGGGTGTCTCCAGTAGTCTTCATTGTTGCTGCTGCCGGGATCTGGGAGCTTGTAAACAAATCCATTGGGTCCTTCTTCCTATCACCGGAGCCCTTTGTCCTTATCGATGAGTTGTTGGGTATCAGCTGCTCTACGGATCGTGTGATGAGATACCACACTATGCTAGTGATGGGAGAATGTCCAAGAGCCGACTGCTGCATGCAAGAGGGGCTATTCTTGCATGGTTACACAATTTGAATTGCTCACTGTAGTATCCTGGGTTCAGTGTATTCAGGGTGTGTTTCTACCAATGGCCACAGCCTCAGTACAGTTCAACAAAGGAAGTTGTAACCTCTGTGTCCGAACCACAGCATGGCAGGGGGGAACCACGTTCACAAATCGAGACTCTGTATCTGTCCGGTGTTAGGAGGAACAGCAGCGGGGTTCAGGCAGTACTGCTCAGCAGTGTTCTAATATCCTCTTGTACGAATTGCAGTATGTGGTGCGCTTAGGCAGCAGTTCCCACGGGGTCCAACGTGGCTATATGGTAAATTCCAGTTTAATCTAGCCGACGTGTCAAAAGGGGACTGAGGTGTGGTGCCGTAGTCAGGGGAGCACATGCTCCAGGGCCCGCGCGCAGCTAAATTAAAAGTTCATGGGAACTGTGTGGATACATTTTCTCACCATCTGAATGTAATTTAGTTTCTGCAAGTTCTGTTGCCCAGAAGTATGTCTTAAAAGGGAAGTGTGCTGATTCAGCTAGTTTTGTCCTATGTCCGTTGTATGTATTGCCTTAAAAAAAAAAAGTGAGGTTAGTCTGGTCCAGTTGACCGGCAGACTACACCAAAGTGCTCACCAGCATACCATTAGAGAGATACACCAAACTTGGTGAATTAACCTATCCCGGGCAGCATGCCCCCCCAAATCACTACGTTGGAAACACCTTATCCCAAGCCTTGATCTAGATGCACGTGTGGACTATACACTGTGCTATGTTGAATAGTAAACGAAACAAACGTCCATAGTTGTGTGCAAGCGCCATCTACGCAGGAACCCAACAAAATCCTTCCTTATCCAGACCAGGGGCACTAGAGCACAGGCCCTTTGGTTCCGACAACCGGCTGCGTAGTTGGGCGCAGTCACCAGAAGGTCCAAGTGCTCTCACCACCCCCAGAATAGTTGGATGCAATTACATCCCGCCATGCTCTAGTGGCATTCCGCGTGTCCCAATGCTGTACACACTACATAACGTAACCTGCTCATTGCAAAGTGTCCCCCATGTTTAATTTGCACAGTGTAAAAGGCTGTTAATTGTTTAATGGCAATGGCTGGCTAGAAGTAATTCTGATTGACACTGATGAAAATGTTATTGAAGTTAAAAGGTCATCTCCCAGCTCACCTTTTGAAGATACCACTACTTCTATGGTGACCAGATTTTCAAGATTAAAAAACAGGGGCGGCCAACAACATAAAAGAAAGACTAACCTCCCTACCCCTCAATTTTTCTCCCCCCACCCAAAAATATCCTACAGCATCTGCATAAAAAGTATGTGGTTTTGAATGTTGATAAAATAAATCGTACTTGTTTGCGTGCTTTTAAGTAATACTGATGTATTTTAATGTTATGTATACGTTTATTTTTTCTTTGTAATTTAGTGTGAAAAATTGAGCATCTCAAATATAAGCTTAATTAAAAAAAATTAAATAACAAAGGAGATGTTGACCTGTTTAACATTACATGCTTTGCTAATTACTTACGTCTCAGCCTCTGTCTGTGGCACAAACAGTTAATGCATACGCCTGGTACCTGGAATGTTGGGAGTTTGAGTCCATCTTCAGAAGGCAACATTCTGAACATCTAATAATGTTTTATTAGTTTATAATTGTTCCCCATTAAAAAAAACTGGGACCGTCGCCCTACATTTCCCCAAAGACAAGGTTTTTAAATTGAAAAAAAAACTCTCTGGACATTGGCCTCAAGTCCCGGCAAAAGCCGAGACATCTGGTCACCCTAACGTTAACAGTACAATGGCATGGATAGTGTCTAAAGCTGAATGGAAAACCGATTTCGTTGATGGGATCACTGTACAGCAGTTACTCTTTCACTCCTCTCTAACTTTTTTGCTTTCTCTCACAATGCAAGATTTCAATGTCTGTAAAAACTGGTTTCTCATTAAACATACGCATAGTATTTTTTTTTCAACATGATCGACCTGATGCTTCAGACCTGTTGTAAGTATGCAAACTTCTCTCATTTAACATGGTGAGGGGAGCACATTTGCTGAGATGCAAGGCCAAAGGGGAATTGTATGGAGTACGATACCGTTTGGCTCTCTGATTCTTGTTTAGATTTCTAAATGTGCTCCATCACCATTCAAATTTGCAGGCCTATCTATTGTTAACACCTTGTATTGTATTATACTTGATGTGGGCAGCACTAACTAGCTTCACAATGAATTGGTATCTGGCTTTCTCCAGCATTGGATCTTTCATGGATTCACATGCTTGGAATATTCCCCGTCGTCAGGCTGGGAATCCCCGGTACATTATATAGACCCTTTCCCGTAGGAAAACTTTTTCGACGCTTATGCGTCCTATCCACCTCGTTTTGTATCATGCGTGCCCGCACCGTCAGGACGTCATGATATAAATACAGGCCCCGCCCCCGCGCTCCCTCAGATTTCAACCGTCTTTCAAAGTAGTGGGATCCTCGTGTTTACTACTAGTGAAAACTAGGTTGTTTTTTCTGTTTCGCTTCGGCGAAGTTCAAATTCTGGAGAATTATGTCTGGTAAAGCGTTATTTCGCCCGTGTGCAACATGTGGCCTCAAAAAAGTTTATGAAGGAGACGGCCACATGGACTGTATCTGTCTCCACCCGCACCACACGGCGGATACATGTGAGATATGCCAGGGTTTCTCTCAAAAAACCCTTAAGGACCGTAAAAGAAGGCTGGTCGACTGGCTTAATGACGGAGCGGGTGCCTACCCGGCTTCGGAAGTTGGCTCCACGGCCTCCAGGAGCAAGTCGGAGCCTCCATCGAAAAAGGTACGGCCAGCGGAAATTCGCACTGCGGACAAGCATAAGGGGAAACATGCTGGATCTTCCTCATCACATAAAAAGCCCTCCTCCTCCTCATCTAAGACGGAGAGGCTAGCGCTGTCAAAATCCTCCTCAGGGGACCGGCCCAGGTCTTCCATGAGTCGAGATGCTTCAGCCGGGAAGTCGGCATCGAAATCGACGACGAAGTCTAAGGGCTCGACGACGACGTGCTCGTCGACCTCGGTGTCATTGACGATGCCTATTACCGTTCAGGCAGCAGCGGTTGGGATTCCTTCGTCGACGGAGACTCAGTCTATGGCTTGGCTGCCAGAGGTCTATGACCCGATCCCCCCCTGAGGTCTTACTGCAGCCAGACACGGCATGCTCGGCGGAAGGAGAAGGCGACACGGTTCTGCAGCCATCGGATTTAGGCTTACGGCCTTCCACGTCGGCGACGACGATGAGTGCGAGCGGGGGTATGGTACCTTTCTCCAGCATTGGATCTTTCATGGATTCACATGCTTAGAATATTCCCCGTCGTCAGGCTGGGAATCCCCGGTACATTATATAGACCCTTTCCCGTAGGAAAACTTTTTCGACGCTTATGCGTCCTATCCACCTCGTTTTGTATCATGCGTGCCCGCGCCGTCAGGGCGTCATGATATAAATACAGGCCCCGCCCCCGCGCTCCCTCAGATTTCAACCGTCTTTCAAAGTAGTGGGATCCTCGTGTTTTACTACTAGTGAAAACTAGGTTGTTTTGTCTGTTTCGCTTCGGCGAAGTTCAAATTCTGGAGAATTATGTCTGGAAAAGCGTTATTTCGCCCGTGTGCAACCTGTGGCCTCAAAAAGGTTTATGAAGGAGATGGCCACATGGACTGTATCTACTGTCTCCACCCGCACCACTCGGCGGACACATGTGAAATTTGTCAGGGTTTCTCCCAAAAAACCCTTAAGGACCGAAAAAGAAGGCTGGTCGACTGGCTTAATGACGGAGCAGGGGCCTACCCGGCTTCGGAAGTTGGCTCCACGGCCTCCAGGGGTAAGTCGGAACCTCCATCAAAGAAGGTACGGCCAGCTGAAATGCGCTCTGAGGACAAGCATAAGAGGAAACAGGATGGATCTTCCTCATCACATAAAAAGTCCTCCTCCTCCTCATCTAAAACGGAGAGGCTAGCGCTGTCAAAATCCTCCTCAGGGGACCGTCCCAGGTCTTCCATGAGTCGGGAAGCCTCAGCCGGGAAGTCGGCATCCAAATCGACGACGAAGTCGAAGGGCTCGATGACAACGACTTGCTCGTCGACCCCGGTGTCATTGACGATGCCTATTACCGTTCAAGCAGCAGCGGTGGGGATTCCCCCGTCGACGGAGACTCAGTCCATGGCTTGGCTGCCCGAGGTCTATGACCCGATCCCCCCGGAGGTCTTACTGCATCCAGACACGGCCGGCTCGGCGGAAGGAGAAGGTGATCTGGTTCTGCAGCCATCGGATTTAGGCTTACGGCCTTCCACGTCGACGACGACGGCGACGAGTGCGAGCAGGGGTATGGTACCGATATCGTCCACGTTATTGACCCCCCAGACGGTTTTGTCTCTGGATGTGCTTAATACTCTTCAGAAGCTCCTGCAGTGGCTGGATACGCAGTTCCCTCAGCCCGGGACGTCATCGTCACTTTTGTCTGTACCTTCCGTCGACGAGCAAACTTGTACGGCTCGATCGACGACGAAACACCCATCGGCTCCCCAGGCAGTAAAAGATCGTCCTCGAGCACAGGAGGAGGGTGAGTTGTCGGAGTCCGATTCTATACTGGGTGACTCAGGGTCAGACATCTCCCTGTCACCTTCGAGGGATCCAACATGGAATTCGGACGTAGAGGTAGAGTCTACGAGGAGCCAGTCACGGCCATCTCCCCCGGATGATGTGGGAGCCTTCCATGCAATGATGGGGAAAGCTTGTTCCGAATTCGGCTTGATTCCGGAGGAGCAGAAGAAAGACTGTTTCCTTTTTGACCATATGGGTCAAAGGAGAAAATCGGTATTTGCCATCCCAATCCTGGACCACGTGTGGCAAGGTCTCAAGACGATGCGCCATCCGTTCTCGGAGCCCGCCATAAAGGGACGGATCGAGAAAAAGTTTAAAGCTCCGGAGTCCACTCCAAAATGTCTAACATCACAGCCTCTGTCTGACTCGGTGGTGTCGGCGGCAGCGGCTAGGAAGGCCAGGGTCCAGCAAAAATGTTCAACGCCACCTGAAAGCGAGGCTAGGAGACAGGACGCCTTTGGAAAGAAGGTGCTCTCGGTCGGAGCGACGACAGTAAGAGCAGCCAATTCCTTAGCGATCGTGTCACGATATGATAGGGAAATGTGGCACAAACTAGCCCCTATCCTAGAACACCTGCCAGACGAACACCGGAAAGCAGCTATGTTACTGGTGCGGGATGGCGAAGAGGCCTCGAACCACGCTATCAATATCGCAGTTGACCTAGCAGAATCTGGGTTCAAACAAATCAACCATGGAGTAGTGCTTGGTCGGCAGGCGTGGCTCAAATGTACTACTTTCCGTCCTGAAGTACAGTACAAAGTCCTTGACATGCCATGCGAAGGGGAACACCTGTTTGGCGAAAAGGTTGATGAAGCGCTGAAAGGGATGAAAGAAGACATGGATACTGCTAGGTCCCTCGGCGCCCTTCAAACGGGTAGAAATTTTCGTTCTTTTCGCCCCTTCAGGGGTGCTTCTGGAAACTCCCGCTTTGGAGCCTCGAGGGACCGTGGATTCAACAGGCCCTCTTACTCTTCACAAGGGTTCAGAGGAGCGTCCCAGTCGGCACGTAGAAGCAGGGATTATCAAGCCTCCAGACGGCGAGGCTCAGGTCCGTCGTCAACGAAGACCAAGCAAACCAGCAACCAATGACGGCCTTCGGAACGTCCTGGGGGGTCGAGTCTCTCATCACTTCGACCGATGGAAATGCATCACCACAGATCGATGGGTCCTAGACACGATTCGCATGGGTCATGCGCTGCAATTCAAAGACAAGCCGCCGCGTCTTCCCCCTTTATTCTCGACACAGCCCCACCTCCGAATCCTACGACAAGAGGCGGCGCTTATGTTGCAAAAAGGGGCGGTAGAGAGAGTTCCTGTAGCACAGGAAGGACAAGGAGTTTATTCCAGGTTCTTTGTTGTAAAAAAGCCAAACGGCAAATGGAGGCCCATTCTCGACCTGAGGGTACTCAACAAGTGGCTAAAGAGCCTAAAATTCAAAATGCTAAAGCTCCAAGAGGTTATCAGGTCGGTGCAACCCATGGATTATCTATCATCACTAGACCTTCAAGATGCTTATTTTCACATTCCAATACGCCCACGACACAGGAGATATTTAAGATTCGTCGTCGGGAGAAAGCATTTTCAGTTCAAGGTCCTCCCGTTCGGGCTCAAGTCCTCCCCCAGGACGTTCACCAAGTGCTTGGCCCCTATAGCGGCCCATTTAAGGAAGGATGGTCATCATGTCTATCCATATCTAGACGACTGGCTGGTCAGAGGTTCATCCAAGGAACAAACACGAGACAGTCTACGAGCCACAATGTCCCTCTTACAGGAACTGGGCTTCGCAATAAACTTCAACAAGTCCTCCATAGAGCCTTCGTGGACCTTGGTCTTCCTAGGAGCGGAGTTTCAAACGCACACAAGCCTGGTGAGACCATCCAGCGAAAGAATTCAGAAACTTCAAAACAAGGCGTCGGAATGGAGAGGCGGTACCAAGGTCTCGGTGCGCAAGTACATGTCCCTGCTAGGGACCATGTCGTCCTGCATTCCGCTGATAAACAACTGCCGTCTGTTTGAGACCTTGCCAGGAATTTCTACCGGACCGTTGGGCGCAGAGCCGAGGTCGCTGGTCCGACAGACTGGTCGTCGACGAACAACTAGTTCAAGCACTCGGCTTGTGGAGAGTGTCTACTCATCTAACGAAAGGGATGCCTCTACTGGAACCAGAGTTCCAAAAGACGGTGGTGACGGATGCATCGCTGAGCGGATGGGGAGCTCATCTGGATATGTTACAGGTACAAGGCCAGTGGTCCTTGCAGGAGTCCTCCCTGCATATCAACCTACTAGAACTGAGAGCAGTGCGATGGGCTCTAAAATCTTTTCTTCCGCAACTGAGGGACTCGGTGGTGCGTGTCATGACGGACAACACCACTACGATGTTCTACTTGAGAAAACAAGGAGGGACACGTTCCAGGTCCCTATCGACGGAGGCACAAAAAATCTGGCATTGGGCCCTACAACACAACATGCAAATCTTAGCGTTCCACCTACCAGGCGTGAGAAACGTGGAAGCCGATGCCCTCAGCAGAGAAATGAACGAAGTTCACGAGTGGGTACTGAACGACCAACAACTACAACAAGTATTCAAGAAATGGGGACACCCGTCCATAGACCTGTTTGCAACGAAGAACAACAAAAAATGCCATCAGTACGCAAGCAGATGGCCTCAGCAGGGCTCTCTGGGGGATGCGTTCTCCTTCCCATGGACGAACAAATTCATGTACGCATTCCCTCCATTTCCCCTGGTCCGGAGGACATTGCAATGGATCCTCAGGTACCCATGTCGTGTAATTCTGGTGGCCCCATACTGGGCCAGACAGCTGTGGTTTTCAGACCTGCTACACTTAGCGGCGGCAGAACCGATGAGATTCACGAAGACCCCCGACCTTCTGTCTCGACAGGACGGTGTTGTTTGGCATCACGACCCGGACAGCCTCCAGTTGACGGCCTGGCTCCTGACTTCGCCGAATTTGGTCAGCTAATGATTCCGGAGGACTGTCGGCGTATCCTACAAGCGGCAAGAGCACCTTCCACAAACGCCTCATACGCGTACAAATGGAAATGTTTCTGTCAATGGTGTGAGGATCAACCAGGCTTGGCCCCGCAATCGATTAAGCCAGAACAGCTCCTTCCATACTTGCTGCTCTTAGCTCAAAAGGGCCTGTCGGTATCTTCAATAAAAGTACACCTAGCAGCCATTTCCAGGTTTACTCGTCGACGGCACTCGGCACCTTTGTTCAGCGACCGCCTGATTAAGCACTTCCTTAAGGCCTCTTTCGGAGTTTCCCTCCAGAGAAGAAATTTCCGCCGGAGTGGAGCCTCAATCTGGTCTTAACATCTCTTATGAAGCCTCCTTTTGAGCCAATGTCATCATCGTCTCTAAAGTTTCTGTCGTGGAAATTGGCCTTCCTGGTGGCCATCACTTCAGCACGACGTATTTCAGAAGTTCAGGCTCTAATGGTAGACCCACCATACTTACGATTTTCCAAGAACAAGGTAGTCCTAGCCACTAACGCGCAGTTTATACCAAAAGCTCCTTCGGTGTTCCATAAACACTCCTCTATTGTGTTGCCTACGTTTTTTCCGGAGCCATGCTCGGGAGCGGAGCGCATGCTACACACATTGGATGTAAAAAGGGCTCTTAAGTTTTATCTCCATCGTACGCAACCGTTCAGAGAAACGAGACAGCTGTTCGTGGCCTATGGTTTGGGTGCTAAAGGAAAAGCCATTTCGAAGCAAGGACTGTCAAGATGGGTATCTACCATTTCGTACTGCCATTCTAGGGCAGGGAAGCCTCTTCTACGACGGCCAAGAGCTCACTCAACTAGAGCAGCGGCATCGTCGACGGCACTGTGGGCCGGAGTCCCTCTGGGGGAC
Organism: Ambystoma mexicanum; assembly: GCF_040938575.1. Lineage (NCBI taxonomy): Eukaryota > Metazoa > Chordata > Amphibia > Caudata > Ambystomatidae > Ambystoma > Ambystoma mexicanum. The sequence continues at coordinate 939,467,063 of NC_090930.1, read as the reverse complement.
ATTTGCATGGCGGCTACCTCGGCGGCTACACACACCTTTACCCGCCATTACTGCCTGTCGCAGCAACATGCCGAAGATACCCGGATGGGACAGGCGGTGCTTCGACACCTATTCCAGTAAGGTAAGCCCCGGCTGAGGGGTTGCATCCTATGGAATTTATGACTGTGGTTCGTTTTCCTATGTTAACGATTACTGATGTATACATGATCATAGGGAACGGGCTTTGCGAACAAAGTATATGGGTTTGCATGCACGCCTCCTCTTTGGGGGTGGTACTGCTATGTAATCTATTCTAAGCATGTGAATCCATGAAAGATCCAATGCTGGAGAAGGGAATAGTTTCTTACCTGTAACTCCATTTCTCCAGCATTGGTATCTTTCATGGATTCACATGCGCCCACCTGCCTCCCCTGAACATGCAAACCGGTTCCCCCACTACTTTGGGGGCCGAAATCTGAGGGAGCGCGGGGGCGGGGCCTGTATTTATATCATGACGCCCTGACGGCGCGGGCACGCATGATACAAAACGAGGTGGATAGGACGCATAAGCGTCGAAAAGGTTTTCCTACGGGAAAGGGTCTATATAATGTACCGGGGATTCCCAGCCTGACGACGGGGAATATTCTAAGCATGTGAATCCATGAAAGATACCAATGCTGGAGAAATGGAGTTATAGGTAAGAAACTATTCCCTTCTGCATGAATCATGAATGATTGCAGATGTGATCACACCCTAGGCAGGCACCTCGGGCTGTTTGACATGATTATTCATCTGATGCATAATAATATATAAAGAGCAACAAATATTCATACTAAATTTTCCCTTTTAATTTACTGCTGATATCCTGGATTTATTGTGAAGTGAATACGTCTTTAAGCTTACTGCAGCAATGCTCCCCCCTCCCACTCTCCCGCACAAGAGCAATTACCTGCTACTTTTAAACACAGTTGTTAAACGGATACATCAATGTTATTAGTTTATTTTTTACTTTAGTGTGTACACAATGCAAGACCCACAAAATACACAGAATTGGTGTTAGGTGGTACATTCATCTTGTTAGGCAACATATATGCTTGGTGTCCCCAAACGGGACAGATTTCGTTGTCTTATTACGTCGCACAGAAAGTGCTGTTAAACCACAACTATTGTCATGGGAAAGGAAAAGCCGGATACTAGTTGTGCTGTGAGGAGTAACACAGTCTGTGGGTGTTATTTGGTTATTCAATTGCCCATTGAACTCCCATGGCTTGCTAGTCCCCATGGTCATTCCGACCCGCTACCTCTCCACCCAAAATGCATCCCTCTGGGATGAGTCTAGCTCTGTACTTTTTGAGCAGGCTTCTGAAACCTAAATGCCTAATTGCAGCTATAAACCGGCAAAACCGCTCCAGATGTGATGAACTTTCCTTAACCAAGTGTGCCATCTGCCACTTTATAAGCAGTATGTCTGTCCTTGCATTTTTCCCTTGCACTGAATTCCTGCTAAACAAGCTTTGGCAAAGCCTGCCGTTTTGGCTGTTGTGTAGGCATTAGATAGGGACGCCATTAATATGCCCAGGTACTAGCACCATTTGCCAGATGATGCAGTCTTCTGCCCAATTAGTACTATTATGGCAGTGTCTGCATAATGTGAATCCCATGCCTACGCAGAAGCCAAACTGTTTAAATTTGGCAGTGCTAATTTTATTTTCATAATAAAGGCTTGTATTCATTGGGGGTGGAGAGGACACGGAGCATTGTTGCAAAAAGTTAGTCACACTCTTTATTGGTTTAGTTTTAGTTTCTATCTTTAGTGCTTCCCTGCCAGAGCCTGAGGTAAGCCGGAGGTGAAGGCTTTCTCTAACGCTGGTAGTGTTCCTGACAGGTCAGTCCATCCCATATTTGTATCATTCTCCAGCATTGGATCTTTCATGGATTCACATGCTTAGAATATTCCCCGTCGTCAGACTGGGACCCCTCGGTACACATATAGCCTTTTCCAATAGGAAAACTTCCGACACTTTTGTGTCCTATCTACGTCCTTTTAGGACCCGCCTACGCATGCTATGTAGGCCGTCCCCGTATAAGAGGCCCGCCCCCGCGGTTCCCCTTCAGATTTCAACCGTCTCCAAAGTAGTGGGATCTCCTCGTGTGGTCCTACTGTTTTGTACTAGGTTGCGTCATTGGATTTCGAGTAATAATGTCCTCTGTGCCAGGTAAAGCGCTGTTCCGTCCATGCGCGACATGCGGCTTAAAAAAGGTTTACGAGGGGGACGGACATATGGACTGCATATATTGCCTCCACCCTCAACATTCGGCGGATACCTGCGACATATGCAAGGGGTTTTCTCAAAAAACCCTCAAAGACCGGAACCGACGCTTGGTGGCATGGCTGAATGATGGAGCGGGGGCATACCCCCCCTCGGAGGTGGGCTCCACACAGTTGGTGAAAACATCACGCCGCGCGGCCTCGTCGGAACCACCGCCGAAGAAATCTAGACCGTCGGAAAAAGAGTTGTCTGGAAGTCACTCCACTAGAGACTCCTCGGCAAAGAAATCATACTCTTCAAAAAAGCATGAGAAGGAAAAGAAACCCTCCTCTGGCGATCATCACAGATCGACCACGAGTCGAGAGTCCAGTAAAAGCGGGCAAAGTGTGGAGAAGGCGGGACCGCCAAAACCACCTGCGAAGTCTTCGTCAACGGCGGTCCAGTCATCGGCCGCCTCCCTGCCACTGGCACAGGGGGCATCCACCGTCCCGTCGACAATGGCGTCGACGGGGTTCCTCCAGGAGGCCTGGAGGCCTGAAGTCTTTGACCCGACCCCCCCGGAGCCTTTGCTTCAAGAACAAGCTATGTTGCTGTCCTCGGAGGACGAGAACGAGAGAGTTGCCGGCCCAGCAGACCTAGGACTACGAGCGGCTGACAAGTCGTCGACGAGGGCATCCGTTACACCGGTATCTGCCCCTCTCCTCAATCCTCAATCGGTTCTGTCGTTGGATATTCTGTCCACGCTTCAGTCCTTGTTGCAGTCGTTGGACCAGCGACTACCCCAGGCAAGCCTGCCACAGTCACTCGTCGACGAGCCGGGCCTGTCCCGTCAACCGACGCACCCACGCACGCCAATCTCAACACTGGCACAGGAGGAAGGTGAACTCTCCAGATTCGGAGTCTGACAGGGGAGCCATCTCATTATCCCCCTCCAGGGATCCTACCTGGGAGTCAGAAGCGGAGTTGGAAAACCCCAGAAGCCCAGCTCACCCGTCCCCTCCGACATTGCGTCATTCCATTCTATGATGGAGAAGGCATGCAAAGAATTTGGTCTGTCCCAAGAAGAACAGAAAAAGGATTGTTTTTGTTCGACCACATGGGCAAGAGAAGGTCGGTGTTCTCGATACCAATACTAGACCATGTATGGAAAGGGGGGGTTGCAGACAATGAGACACCCATTCTCAGAACCAGCAGTGAAAGGACGCCTAGAAAAGAAGTTTAAGGCTCCAGAGTCGACCCCCAAGTGTTTATCCTCCCAACCAAATTGGACTTGGTGGTGTCGGCGGCAGCAGCGAGGAAGGCAAAGGCACAGCACAAGTGCACAACTCCTCCTGAGAACGAGGCGAGACGCCAAGATGCCTTTGGCAAGAAAGTGCTCTCCGTGGGAGCGACCACAGTAAAGGCCGCAAACTCTCTGGCAATTGTGGCCAGATACGATAGGGAGATGTGGCACATACTAGCTCTGCTGCTTGACCATCTTCCAGAAGAACAGAGAAAGGCGGCGATGCTACTGGTCCGAGAGGGTGAGGAAGCCTCAAATCATGCAATAAACATTGCGGTGGATCTCGCTGAGTCAGGCTTCAAGCAAGTCAACAATGGGGTGGTATTGCGTCGACAGTCATGGCTTAAGTGCACCTACTTCAGGCCAGAAGTGCAATACAGGGTCTTAGATATGCCCTTTGAGGGAGACCTTCTTTTCGGTGAAAAGGTGGACGAGGCCCTAAAAGGGATGAAAGAAGATTCGGACACGGCACGTTCATTGGGTGCCCTCCCGAGTGGCAGAAGTTACAAGTCTTTTCGTCCCTTTAGAGGGGCTTCAGGTAATTCAAGATTCTCTTCTGGAGACAGATCCTTTGCCAGATCGGCTGACCCCTCCCAGGGATACCGACGTGCCTCACAATCGGCTAACCGTCGACGTAACTTCCAGTCTTCCAGAAAACGACCATCATACCGGTCGTCGTCAAGAGACAAGCAGAATAAAGGTCAGCAGTGACATACCACACACCGTTCTGGGGGGAAGAGTTTCAGCATATGTCGACGAATGGGAAAGGATAACGACGGACCAATGGGTGCTAGACACCATAAGAAACGGACACTCTCTGCAATTCAAACACAACCCTCCGCAAATTCCACCTGCGTTCACCGCTCAGTCCCATATGAAGGTACTGCAACAAGAGGTTACACTCATGTTAGCGAAGGGCGTGATAGAATTAGTTCCAACATCACAGAGAGGTCAAGGAGTCTACTCAAGATACTTCGTCGTAAAAAAGCTGAACGGCAAATGGCGTCCCATTCTAGACTTACGCGATCTCAACAAGTCCTTAAAGAGCCTGAAATTCAAGATGCTCACTCTGCAGGAGGTGATCCGCGCAGTTCAAACGGGAGATTTCCTGGCGTCCCTGGATTTACAGGACGCGTATTTCCATATTCCAATGTGTCGGAAACACAGGAAATTCCTACGCTTTGTAATAGGGCGAACTCACTACCAATTCACGGTTCTTCCTTTCGGGCTCAAGACCTCCCCCAGAATGTTCACAAAATGCCTGGCTCCAGTGGCTGCCTGGCTAAGGAAGCAAAGCCACCACGTATACCCATACCTCGACGACTGGCTGGTAAGGGGATCCTCCCCAGCGTCGACCAACACAAGTCTGCAAGCCACCATGCAGCTTCTACAACGGCTAGGATTCGCCATAAACTTCGAGAAATCCTCTCTGCGGCCATCGAGAACGCTGGTATTCTTGGGGGCACAGTTCGAGACTCAGTTAGGGCTGGTGAAACCTTCCCTCGACAGGACCTCAAGACTCATTCAACAAGCGGCCCGACTATGGCGAAACACCAGGATCTCAGTGAGAAAGTATGTTTCGGTCCTAGGGGCCATGGCATCCTGCATCCATCTGGTGAGAAACTGTCGACTATTCATGAGGCCAGTCCAAGAATTCCTCGCGGACCGATGGACACAGGCTCAGGGATCGTGGTCGGACAGGATAACCGTTGACGACGACAAGCTACGTCGGACCCTTCAGTGGTGGCAGAGTTCCCACAATCTGAACAGCGGTGTGCCCCGACAGGAGCCGGAGTTTCAGAGCACCATAGTTACGGATTCGTCCCTAACCGGATGGGGAGTGCACATGGGTGCTCTCCAAACGCAAGGTCGCTGGTCTCCAACGGAGTCACTCCTACACATAAACGTACTGGAACTCAGAGCGGTACGATGGGCTTTGAAGGCGTTCCTACCACACATCGAGTTCGCGAGTGCGAATACTGACCGACAATACAACAGCCATGTTTTATCTGAGGAAACAAGGAGGGACACGATCAAGGACTCTTTCCATAGAAGCCCAGAAAACATAGCATTGGGCAGCGAAGCACGGAATTTCCCTCGTGGCTCATCACCTTCCAGGAGTGAGGAACGGCCAAGCCGACTCCCTCAGCAGAAGCATGGCCCAGATACACGAGTGGGAAGTGGACACGGGTCACTTGAGGAAAGTGTTCGAGAAATGGGGTCAACCCCCTCTGGACGCCTTCGCGACCAAAGACAACAAGAAATGCGAGCAATTTGCAAGCAGATTGCCCCAAGAGGGGTCGGTGGGCGAGGCGTTCTCCTTCCCATGGACGGACATGTTCCTCTATGCTTTCCCCCCCGTTTCCCCTCATACGGAAAACAATACAGTGGATACGCAGATACAATTTCTGGGTGATTCTAGTGACACCATACTGCCCGAGGCAACCGTGGTTCTCAGACCTCCTCCATCTGTCGCTGGAACATCCCACAGCGTTTCCGAAAGGCCCGTACCTTCTATCCCGGGACAGAGGCACGGTGTGGCATCATGACCCGGACAGTCTCAACCTTACGTCCTGGCTCCTGACTTCTCGGAGTTCGGCGCCTTAGACATTTCAGAGGATTGCCAAAAAATTCTACAGGCGGCTAGAGCCCCTTCTACAAACACATCCTACTCCTATAAGTGGCGGAGGTTCTGTGAATGGTTTAAGGGGCAACAGGGCCTACAACCGTTGTCGGTGACGCCGGAACAAGTTCTACCTTACCTGCTCCTCTTAGCGGAGAGGGGATTATCCTTCACATCGATAAAGGTGCACCTGGCGGCCATCTCGAGGTTCACAAGGAAAAGGCAGTAGTCTCCTCTATTTAGCGACAGACTTGTAAAACACTTCATGAGGGGTTTATTTCGAGCTTTTCCCCCGGAAAAACGTTTCCCCCCGACTTGGAGTCTCAACACAGTGTTGGCAGGCTTAATGAAACCGTCTTTTGAGCCTATGGCCACGTCCGACATAAAATTCATTTCGTGGAAGTTGGCATTCTTGATTGCTATCACATCAGCTAGAAGAATCTCGGAACTGCAAGCGCTGGTCGTAGACCCGCCATACCTAAGATTCTTTAAGGACAGTAGTCGTGGCAACTAATCCTATGTTTGTCCCAAAAGTTCCGACAGTGTATCACAAACACTCGTCCATTGTTCTCCCTACTTTCTTCGCCACACCTTCATCGGCAGCAGAAAAAGCTCTTCATACCCTGGACGTTAAGAGGGCTCTGAAATTTTACCTACATCGTACACAGGAATTCAGGTCTACTAGACAACTGTTCGTCGCGTATGGTCCGTCGATGAGAGGAAAAGCAATCTCTAAACAAGGATTGGATCGATGGGTCTCATCGACGATTGCGTTTTGTCACTCTAAGGCCGGAAGGCCACTGCAAGGACATCCTAGAGCCCATTCTACAAGATGGATGTCCTCCTCAACCGCTTTGTGGGCAGGAATTCCGTTGAATGACATATGCCAAGCTGCGGCATGGTCAGTGCCCCACATGTTTACCCGCCACTACTGCCTTGCTGGGCAGCATGCGGACGAGGTGCAGATGGGAAGAGCTGTCCTGCGCCATCTGTTTCAGTAAGGTAAGCTCCATGCTGTGGAGAATCTGTTGTCTACCTTTTTAATGACAGTTCATTTTATGTGGGTAAGGTTATATGAGGTAACTTATTCCTACTGTACATATGCATTGTGTAGTATGTTGAGGGTATATTACATTACATTCTCACCACCGTCTCAAGTGTTACTGCTATACAATCTATTCTAAGCATGTGAATCCATGAAAGATCCGATGCTGGAGAAGGGAATAGTTTCTTATCTGTAACTCCATTTCTCCAGCATTGGTATCTTTCATGGATTCACATGTGCCCGCCAACCTCCCCGGAATGTAATGTATTTAATGGATAAAATTCACCCTTCCTACTTTGGAGGGGCCGAAATCTGAAGGGGAACCGCGGGGCGGGCCTCTTATACCGGGACGGCCTACGGAGCATGCATAGGCGGGTCCTAAAAGGACGTAGATAGGACACAAAAGTGTCGGAAGTTTTCCTATTGGAAAAGGCTATATATGTGTACCGAGGGGTCCCAGTCTGACGACGGGGAATATTCTAAGCATGTGAATCCATGAAAGATACCAATGCTGGAGAAATGGAGTTACAGGTAAGAAACTATTCCCTTTTCCCTCACAGTAAAAAATATTTGCACAAGATGGGAAGGAGGACGCCAGCCCAGTGTCCCCCACTGCCACGGAGAGGTACACCTGCTTTAGGCCTGTCATTTGAGTGACACTGTCTCCCTCATCCGAAACAAAGCCTTGCTTGGGCTTGGTGTGGATTTTCTGACTGGCCTGTCCAGGGTGTGTATATAAATATTTCTGAGGCTTGTGGAATCTACTTAGATCTCATGCTGTGCATAGGCCGGCATCTAGTGGAATCTGCGAGTAATCCAGTTGTTGTTTTTGAAACTCAAAGGGACGTCGACAGGGCGTGCCAATGATACTATCTCTAGTGTGATGTCCACTGTACCCATGGTCCTTCACGTGTCTAGGTCCCTTAGATTGTTTTTTTCCGCCATCATAGACGGGCGCTAAAGTGGAGTTCTCCTTTCGGCTCGCCATTCATCATTACCATTTACTGATAGGATAGTTTCTCTTACTATCCTTTATATTCACCAACTATCAAGACCATCTGACGCCAGTGAAGAACAAAAGACCACTGTCGACAGATCCGTTCTGGCATTGGAAGGCCGCTCCGGGCTTCGACCCACACAATAGGGATAGAGGGGCAGGAGATTTTAGAATGTATATAACCCCTTTCTCCAGCATGGGGTCTGGCATGGATTCACATGCTCATGAATATTCCCCGTCGTCAGGCTGGGAATCCTCGGTAAAGAAAAAACCAGTATCAGTTTTGTTTCTGATCTGTCTTTCGTAATAACCAATCACTGGTCTCTGCGTCATACTGACCACAGCCAATGACTGCCCTCTACCTAAGCACCGCCTCTGGCAGCCATCTTCAGATTTTTACCGCACGTTCATGTGTTGGGATCCTCGTGCTTTTGCTCTCGAGCGTTAGTGCTATTTTTTCACGTTTTTTCTCAAAAACTTCGTTTTTTTTCGGTCAAAAGAGCCTCAAGCTCCACCGACTTTCCTTCCGATCAACGGGGACCCGTTTCGGATTTGTCTGCGCCCCTCAAGGGTGAAGATTTCGTCGAGCTACGCTTTTGGAGGACTCCAGAAGTTTCTCAGGCCCGGCTATGGCCCAGGAGAAGGGAGGCTCGACGCCCGGAAAGCTGTTCAGGGTCTGCCCTGGATGCCAGCTGCAGAACGTCTTCAAGGAGGACGAACACTCTTTTTGTCTTTACTGCCTACATGAGGACAAGACGCACGTGGAGAAGGACTGTGCGTTTTGCGGCAACATGTCGGAGCGGACCATGAAGGACCGCCATCAACGTCTCGCCAACTGGCTAGAAGGGAAGAGCCCGTCCGGCGAGAAGAAGAGGAAGAAATCCGAGCGGTCTTCTAAGACCTTTGAGGACGCCCCGGCGACGGGGGTCCAACACAAGGCCAAGCACCGCGAGTCCGCTGGCACCGGGAGCGCCGAACGGTCGGGCTCTACGGGCGCCAGGCAGGGCGCACCCTCCCCGGCACCATCAACCACGAGCCAACGCTCTGGGTCGGGTAAGAGGAAGGCCGAGCACCCGGCGAAGCTCCTGGAGAGGCCCCGGTCGAGCTCGAAGGCGGAGGGGGAGCGAGGCAGTGTCCCCCCCCCTCAAGGATAAGGCGGTGAGCGCACCTAAGGTGGTGAAGGCCTTAATCCATCCGGCCAAGCCCTCTATCGAAACTGTCGCGGCGGCCCTGGCTCAGCCTGTGGAGGCTACACCAGTGGTGGCGACCTCGGGGCTCAGTCTCCCTGCCACCTCGGAGGGAGTCCTCTTTTGTGCCCATCGATAGGACCCCCGTGAAATCCCCCGTGGGGAAGAAAAAGGGGGGGGCAGGGCGTCGTCGTAGATTCGGCCTAAACCTCGGAGGAGGAACTGGTCGAGGTCTTAAGCCACGGCTTCGGCGTGGAAGAAGACCGGCCCGTCGGGATGGATCCCGACGCAGGTGACGACGACATCGTCGAGGGTACCGACGGGGCCCCTGATCGCCCGTCGGATTCCCCTCGGCCAGCGCCGCGAGACAACTCGGCGGCCATTTTGTTGGCTATACAGTCCTTATGCTCTGAGATAAGGACGAGACTACCGTTGCCGATGGAACCTCTCCTGTCGGGGGACCCAGAACCGGGACCTTCTGGTGTTCCCCCTACCAAGAAAAGAAGGATCCACCCTCCACCTCCTTTTCAGCCGTCGCGCCCCTTCCAGCCCTCCTCCCCGTCCACCCGAGGGGATGATACGGGGACTGACACGGCAGCGACGGGTACGGACGACGAGGTATACGACGAGGATGTACCGTCGTCGCCTCCCACCAGGGCTTCTCCGCCCGACGAGATTGGATCGTTCCACTCAATGATCGCCAGGGCATCCGAGCTTTTCCAACTCTGCCCTGAGGAGAAGAAGGAAGGTTTCCTTTATCAGCGGCGCGAGGCCAAGAGGAAGACGGTCCTCGCGGTGCCTCTTTTGGACATTTGGGATGAGGGCCTCACCCTCCTCAAGAACCCGTCCACGACTCCAGCTAGAAGAGACTGGTACGAGAAAAAGTACCGGGTCCCGGACACGGCCCCCCTGTGCCTCCGGGCGCAGCCTACCCCGGACTCCGTCGTCTCCGCGGCGGCCAGGAAGAAAGCGGGGGGGGGGTGCGGCCTCCACTTCGACTTCCCCACCGGACGGCGAGGGAAAGAAATTGGACGCTATGGGACGCAGAGTCATCTCGTCTGCAGCGACGAAGATTAAAGCTGCCAAAGCCTTGGCTATCGTGGCCCGATACGACAGGGAGCTCTGGTACAAACTGGCTCCCCTGCTGGACTTCTTGCCGGACGACAAGAGGGCGGAGGCCCTGGAGATCCTGCAGGAAGGTGAGATGGCTTCGGACCACGCCATTACCGTTGCAACGGACATCACCGACACTGGGTTCCGCCAGTTAGGCAACGGCGTTTGCCTTAGGCGGCGTGGATGGCTCAAGGCTACGGACTTCCGTCAAGACGTTCAGACCAGAGTCCTGGACATGCCCTTCGACGGGAACAACCTGTTTGGGAAAACGGTGGACGATTCCCTTCAGGCCATTAAAGCGGACACTGAGACGGCCCGGGCCCTTGGAGTTCTGCAACAACGACGGACGCCCTTTCGGAGCAGCGGAGGCAAGGGCGCCTCCAAAGGTTCCGGCGGCGGTTTCTCCTCCTACCGTCAAGCGGCCCGCTCGTCATCTCAGGAGGCCTACAGAGGACGAGGCAACCCTGGCGGACCCCGCCGTCGTCGCCAAGGACAAGGCGCTAAAGCCTCGTCGAAGCAGGATTGAACCGGCCGGGGGGTCGGGCCCCCACTGAAGCACCCCGGTGGGAGGCCGGCTGGCGAGCTTCGTCAGCGTGTGGGAGTCCATCTCCACCGACCGTTGGGTGCTGGACGCCTTGGCCCGGGGGCACGCGCTCGAGTTTCAAGGAAAGTGTCCGCGCGTCCCCCCCGTGGCCAGGAAAGAACTTCACGTCCCTCAACTCCTCCTGGAGGCGAAAGCGATGCTCAAGAAGGGCGCCATCGAACTCGTCCCAAAGAGGCTGCGGGGCTCCGGAGTCTATTCGAGATACTTCCTCTTGAAGAAGAAGACGGGGGGGATGGCGCCCCATCCTGGACCTGCGACGTCTGAACAAGTTCATCAAGGCGCAAAAGTTCCGGATGGTCACCCTCCAGCACGTCCTGGGTCAGCTGGAGGAAGGAGACTTCCTGTCGTCGTTGGATTTGGAAGATGCCTACTTCCATATTCCCATCTTGAAGGGGCACCGAAAATTCCTCAGGTTTGTGGTCCAAGGGCGGCATTACCAGTTCAAACCCCTCCCCTTCGGTCTACGGTCGGCACCCAGGGTGTTCACCAAGTGCCTCGCACCGGTGGCGGCTCAGCTGCGCCGCGAAGGGATCCACGTCTACCCCTACCTGGACGACTGGCTCATCCGAGCCAAGACAAGGGAGCTCGCCGTGGTCCACACGGCAAGGACCGTCCAACTTCTCAGGACCTGGGATTCTCCGTGAACTACGCCAAATCCCACCTGGTACCCGCGCAAGACACTCTGTTTCTGGGAGCGAGGCTCAACACAGTGTCCCTTCGGGCCTCCCCGTCGGAGGAGAGGACCAGGACCATCCTGGGCAAGGTACAGCGGATGTTGGTGGCCGACGCGGCCAAGGTGAGGTCCATCAAGTCCCTCCTCGGAATGATGTCTTCCTGCATCTACCTCATTCCCATGTGCAGGCTCCGGATGCGCCCATTGCAGGAGTTCCTGGACGCGCGCTGGATCCAAACGACGGGCAACTTCGAGGAAAGGATCACACTTGACGAGATTTTCCGACGAGCGATCCGGTGGTGGGGCACCCGCGCGCATCTTACGGCGGGCATGGCCTTCCAGACCCCAGCCCACCAGGAGACAGTGACCACGGATGCCTCCCTGGAAGGGTGGGGAGCGCACACCGAAAATCTGCACGCAAGGGGCCTTTGGCTCCCGACGGAGAAATCCTTACATATCAACGTCCTGGAGCTCCGTGCAGTGTTTTGGGCCCTCAGGTCCTTCCTTCCGTCCCTCAAGGGCAAGGTGGTGAGGATCTTCACCGACAACACCACCACCATGTTTTACATCAGAAAACAGGGCGGAACCAGGTCCCCAGCACTGTCCAAGGAGGCGCAGGACCTGTGGCATTGGGCAGTCGCCCAAGGGATGTTTCTGGTGCCGTTTCATCTGGCAGGGATAAGAAACACCATCGCCGACTCACTCAGCAGGGAGCTGCGCTCGTGCCACGAGTGGGAACTACGGCAGGATCTGGTGGATCGCCTCTTCCGACGGTGGGGCACACCCCAGATCGACCTGTTCGTGACAGCGACGAACTCCAAGTGCCGGAGGTTCGCCAGCAGGTTCCCCCAGGCGAGGAGCATGGGCGATGCTTTCTCGCTCCCCTGGGAGGGCCTGTTCCTCTACGCGTTCCCTCCTTTGCCACTGCTAATCCGGCTCGTCAACCAGCTCAAGAGGTCACGGTGCAGGATGATCCTCGTCGCACCTGCGTGGCCGAGGCAGATATGGTTCCCGGACCTTCTGGACTTGTCAGCGTCCCCGCCAATCAAGCTGCCGGTGAACGCGGATCTGCTCTCCAGGGAAGGAGGCGCCATCCTCCACCACGACCCGAAATCGCTGAACTTGCAGGCCTGGCTCCTGCAGCGCTAGAGTTTGGAGGATACGACATACCGGCCGACTGCAGAGAGGTTCTTGCAAAGGCCAGGGCGTCCTCGACTCTTAAATGCTACGGACACAAATGGAAGAGGTTCTCTGTCTGGTGCCACGCACAGAAGATTAACCCTCTACGGATTACGGCTCCCCAAGTTCTGCCGTACCTGCTGACGCTGGCCAAAGCTGGACTGGCACACGCGTCCATCAAGATTCATCTTGCTGCGATCTCCCGATACACCAGAACCACGGGACGGACGTCCTTGTGGTCTCATCGTCTGGTGAAAGAGTTCATGAAGGGACTGTTCAGATCGTTCCCGCCGGTGAAGGCTCCGGCCCCGGCGTGGGAGCTCAACGTGGTGCTGACCAAGCTCATGGGACCTCCGTTCGAGCCTCTGCACTCGGCCCCATTGAAGTTTCTGTCGTGGAAAACAGAGTTTCTTGTGGCCATCACCTCCGCACGACGGGTGGGAGAGATCTAGGCCCTTTCCTGCAAGGCCCCGTACTTGACTTTTCACGACACAAGGGTAGTTCTCAGAACGCACCCCTCCTTCATGCCCAAGGTACCGTCGGACTTCCATCTCAACGAACCCTTGGTGTTGCCTGTGTTCTTCCCGTCGCCTTCGTCGCCGGCTGAGAGGATTTTGCACTCGCTGGATGTGGCTAGAGCGCTGAAGTTCTACGTGGACCGCACGAAGTGTTTTCGGAAGACGTCACAACTCTTTGTGAACTTTGGACCTGTCAATCAGGGGAAGGCTCTCTCGAAGGCTTCCATTTCCAGATGGCTCTCCGGCTGTATCATGTACTGTCATCGGTTGGCAAACCGACCGCTGCCCGGCCGTCCGAGAGCCCATTCCACCAGAGCGATCGCAGCTACCACGGCGTTCCTTTCTGGTGTGCCCCTGCTGGACATATGCAGGGCTGCTACGTGGAGGTCGACGCACACCTTCACGAAGTTTTACTGCGTCGATCGGGATTCCAGGGAGGAGTCCAGGGTCGGCTAAGCAGTGCTGCGCAACCTGTTCGCCTGAGGTGAGCCTGGTGAGGAGGTAAGATGCTTAATGTTGAGTTTGATGTAATGCTTAATGTTGAGCCTTTGCCACCTCCCGTGGTTGTGCATGTGTGTACTGCTATGTATTCTTTATTCATGAGCATGTGAATCCATGCCAGACCCCATGCTGGAGAAGGAACAAGTTGCTTACCTGTAACTGTTGTTCTCCAGCATGGGTCTGGCATGGATTCACATGCGAACCCTCCCGCCTACCCCTCTGCGGCTCTTCACTTGGTCATACTGCCACTTCACGTGCTTCCAAATCTGAAGATGGCTGCCAGAGGCAGTGCTTAGGTAGAGGGCAGTCATTGGCTGTGGTCAGTATGACGCAGAGACTAGTGATTGGTTATTACTACGAAAGACAGATCAGAAACGAAACTGATACTGGTTTTTTCTTTACCGAGGATTCCCAGCCTGACGACGGGGAATATTCATGAGCATGTGAATCCATGCCAGACCCATGCTGGAGAACAACAGTTACAGGTAAGTAACTTGTTCCTTTTGTACACTACATTTGCCTAGCTGCTGTCATTCCGTTATGGATAGGACTCCCTTTAAATTGTGCCCAAAGTGCAACAAAAGGTTCTTGTGGGTCGACAAACATCTGGTGTGTAACCTGTGTCTCCCTCAGGACCACGTTGAGGGTTCCTGTGGAGCGTGTGTAGACTCTTCAAACCCAAGACATCGAAGGACCGCTTAACTAAGCGCTGGACCCACCACGCAAGGCAGCTCTAGGCCATGGAAGTGGAGGGTGCCTTCAGCGACAGCAGCAACGCTGCGGTATCCGATGGCAAGGCGACAGGGTTACTCCGGTTTCCCAAGCGCAGGCTCCCGGCCCCAACAGACAGGCCGGCGGCCTTGTTACGGGGACGACACCCGGCAGCGAAAGCGATCACTGCCCCTCCACCAAACCCACAACTCACGGCAGAGACTCGACACACGTGTCTAGTAAACGGCAACGCACGACGTCTAGGGAGAGGTCAGTTGAATCACTGTCCTCTGTAAAATCGAGATCGCCACATGACGGGCCCCAACTGTCGAAAGACAGAACTGACGTGGATAAAAGCATTCCCGAAGGTCGTGAGTCAGCCGACACTTCGGACCTGACCATAGCCGAGATTCGACGTTCTGCATTGATAGCGGTCAAAAAACCCATACAGGCCGGACTGGCCCATTTAGTTAAAAAGCACATCCCAGAAGGCCTTGTTAAGTCAAGGGAGTCAAAGAATAGCTCTTCCATGACCCCCGATAGGGATAAATCACAGAAAGATAGGTCCCCTCACAAGAGTAAAGAACCTCAGGTGCAGGCTTCCCTGTCTTCAGCCTTAAAAAGGCTACGCCTTCTACTCTAGCTCGACCAACAGAAGATTTAGGTCTCAATCCTCAACCTATGGGCATTCCTAGTTCTGCCCAATGGTTAGATGAAAACATAGATGGGGTCACGAGACGAATGTCCTTCATGGCAAATTTATATGAAAAAGACCCTAGCTACTTCACATGTTTTCACGCCACCCTCCGCCCCCCTCCCCTCAACAGCGGCCTCTGGGTCTCAGAAACCTGTTCAACCTCCTGCTAAGAGGTCTCGCCCCATTGAGCTAGAACAAGAGCCCACTGTCATTGACCTATATGACCCGGACACTGATCATGAAGACCTCTATAGCCAAGAAGCCACAGAGCCTTATGGGGATAATGAGGACAATGAGGGTGATTCGGATACAGACATGTACAACATCGACTCCCCAGTTGATCAGGACCTCCCTGTTGTAGACTCACCCATAGATAATCAGCCTCTTCTGAACGAAGTACTCATCAAAGCGACTAAGCATTTCTCTATATCTACCCAAGAGGATCCACAGGACAAAGCTTTTGTTGAAGGGATCTTAGGAGATAAAAAGGCTGTATCTCAATTTATTCTCCTACTAAAGTCTGTCCATCGAAAGGTACAACCCTCGCTGGAAACACCTAAACAGACACTTGCGGTGAACCACTGCATAGAAAAACTTTTCAGACATGCTCCATCAGACCCGCTGTACATCAGGGAGCAGCTGAAGCCTGACTCGCTCGTTGTTATTACTACAAGGAAAAGAACAGGCACTCCCCTAGCCTCTTCTGAGGCTCCTCCAAACCAGGAAAGTAAAAAGCTATACACAATGGGCAGGAAGGTTGCCTCTTCCGCTGCATTCCAGACCAGAATAGCTAATAGCTCTACTTTATTAGCCAGTTTCAACTGCCATAAATGGGATGAGTTCTCGGCCTTACTCTTCTCAGCCCCGGAACTCCTGAAGACTCGATTAGCACTGGTGGCTTCAGAAGGAAGGGCAGTTTTGTGCTGCTTGCTAAAGAGCAGTCTTGATGCCGTAGACAACGCAGGCAGAATCCTAGTGTAGGGAACCATTATTAAGCAGCACGCTTGTTTACGCCAATCCGGGTTTTAGCCAGAGACTCAGACCACTCAAGCCTAATGTACTCTTTGGCAAGGCCGTCGAACGCTTGTAAGACGCCAAAGAAGAATATGGTACACTGAAATCATTGGGCCAATTGACCAATAAACCTCCTGGCCAGAGGGCAAACGGCAAATTTCGTTGCTCATGCGGACAATTTTCCCAGATGGGTTCCACCTATAACCAAAATCGGGGAAGCACATGGGGGAACAATCAAGGCCAAGCCTCTCAATTACCAGAGAGGGCCGCGTAGATCACGCAGTCAGGGAAGGGATCCCTCCTCCAGAGGTGGTACCCCACCTCAGAAACAGTGACATCCTGCTTCAGGTCCCCACCCATGCCTCTCCAGTAGTAGGGCGCATTTCCAACTTCACCCAATCATGGGAGGGAATCACCTCAGACAGATGTGTGCTGTCCACCGTAGCAGGTGGATATTTTATAGAGATTCTCGCGTGACCCCCGGAACCACCCCCCATGCCAGAAAAACCACTCCAAAGAAGACCAGCGCATCCTCCTCGAGCAAATTGCCACACTGCTCCAAAAGGACGCCATAGAAATCGTTCCGGCCAAATAGGTAAACAAGGGGTTTTATTCCGCTTACTTCCTTTTGTCAAAGAAAGATCTAACAATGTGCCCAGTATTAGATTTATGCCTTGCAAACAAATGTCAAGCCACAAAAGTTCTGCATGACTACGCTACAAGAGGTAAAAGGAGTATTCCATGGCAACACTCGATATGAAAGATGCCTTTTTTCATATTTCAATTTTCCCAGCGCACAGAAGATTCTTGTGTTTCAAGATGGTGAACCAGCACTACCAATTTAAGGGGCTGCCCTTCGTGAATACCCTTGGAGCAGATACTATTCCGAAGGTACTGGCGGTGGAGTGTCCCCTAATTTGCAGGCTAAACATTCAAAGAACTATCAAGCTTCTTTCAATTGGGCTTCTCCATTGTTAACCTGGATTTCTGAACTCTGTCCTGGAGGGCAGAGGTTCAGAAGGCCAGCCTAGTTTCTTGAAACAGGGTAACCTCTGGACAAGCCAGGCCAATCAAGGTAGCGATCGCGGTGGTCAAGACTAGGTCTCAAGAGGGGTGAGGGTGACTGAAAGCCCGCAATGAGCACACAAAGCAAGGACACTTACAAATTACTCCAAGCAGGTGTTATATTAAAAATATAGACACATTTATTACAAGGCCTTTGTAACATTGACCGTAGTGAGAAATCACAATAAAACTCAAACCAACACATCACAATCAAATACAATATATATACAATTACCAACGAGTGTAACGAGTTAGACGCACAAAATGTGCAGACCACGTAGATGGGGAGGAAATCAGGCTGTGCGAATAATAGTTAGACCCAGTCCGCCTTCAGAGGCACCTAACTAGTAGGAAGTCCGAGCCCTACGAAGAGTGGAGCCTTCTGCTCAAAAGTACCTGCACACGCGGGTGCCAACGGGCAAAGGGGAGTCTCCTCGAGGGAATCGGGCAGTTCAGTTTGGTGAACAAATGAGGATGAACCGAGCTCTGCGACTCAAGCGCAGCCTCCACTGTGGGCAGAAACAGAGCGTGAGTATGGAAAGGCGTGCTGTTTGACACAGCGGGGAAAAGATATGGGCTACTACAGGAGGGTGACCAGTTCCAAGAGGTGTTACTCACCGGTCCCCGATGCAGGCCGACCCAGGCTTCTCCGTGTCAGTTTCAGTGCTGGCAGGTTCCGATACGAGCAGGGAACGTCTCGGTGTCGTGTAGATTCCGCAGCAGCAGAAGTAATAGTTGAGGATGTCCCAAACGCAGTGAACCCGCACAGTTTGTTACCACAGCAGGGCAACGGAGCGGCCGCGTGTATTTCAGCCCAATGTACACTTCTCACCTCAGACCTGGGAATGCCAAGTATACGAATCGTGTGAGAGTGGCAAGGACTCGTAATACAGCAGCAACCTGATGGCGGCTACAGAGCAAGAATCCTGGGTAGGCTGGTCAGTCCACTGGATGGCCCAGAGACACTTCCGAAGGCTTACGTGCAGGAGATGGTGAAGATGCTGAGAATAGTTGTTCCCACTATTCCAGGGTCGAAGTACCAGTACACGCCTTCTCGTTCGATCAGAGGTAGAAAGGGTTTCACAAAGCGACAGCTGTGCAAAGGAGCAGTCCTTCAGCGGGTCACCAGCGATTCCTTGGTTCAGCCTCGTAGTTGCAGGATACTTGGCTCCTGCATTCCTTTGTTCGTGAGAACTCAGGAGATCGACATGATAGTGGTGTTTCCAGCCTCCTCTTATCCACGGTTCCCTTCGCACCAAAACGGAGGGGACCCAATAGGAGATCTGCTCATAAAACACTCACACCATACGTGGACCTATCACGGACCACAGTGGTCCCAGGCATTCACGAAACACTAGACTCTCTGGCACCCAGGATGTGTATTGGGACCAGACATCCCAGCCCACATCCTGGAGGCACACACAAGGCCTGTAGAAGCCCGCGAAAGCATCTGTGTTTCGTGGGAAAGTACATGCCCAAATAAGGAAGGACCCGGGTCGGCTCGACCTGGCGAAGGTGAAGGGGACAAGACGGTCAGCGGGTAGGACAAAGAGCCTCGTGGTCTGGCCATTTTGGAAGCCAGGCCACCATTTTGGGCCAAGCACAAGAAACGCGATTAAACAGCCAAAAGGAGCTCAAAACACAGACGATCGCTGCCACCAGTCCCGTCCGTGATTCACTTGCACCGTTTGTTAACAAGCCAAAGAGTGTCTAGGGCCTGTAGAAGACTAGAGATCCAAGAGAGCAGTAACTTAGCTTACAGTGCCCTCTTACGCCATGTTGCGCGAAAGCTGCAACATGATAAAAGAACTACGGAAAACAGCGTTTCCCGGTACTGATTGTCTGAAGGGCATGCCAGTTTCCCCGTAAGAATGGAGCGAAAGCCCAGAGGAGTGTGGCAGAAGGCTGCACTTCTCTGGCAAAGTCTAGATCATGGTGAAAACAGCAGCAAAAAGTTTAGGGGTTGCCACATGGAAGGAAAATTACCCACAATTAAGAAATCTTTCCTAACATCCATCAATGAGAAAAAATCAAGCCTAGTGCCAAGCACAACCAAACACTTCCTAGGAGCCGTTATAAACACAGAAGAGGGGTTGGTCTTTCCGTCAGAGGAAAGAGTCCACAACATGTTACTGCAAATACCGCATTATCTGGCCGGCCGCCAGATGAGGATGCGCAGAGCTTTGCGTTTGCTAGGCATGATGGCATCTTCCATTTACCTGGTACCACATGCGCCTCTGTGGCATGTGACCCATGCAGGAGTGGTTGGCGAAACAGTGGTCTCAGGCAAGTGGTCAGTGGGACGATCTAGAGGTCGTTTCGCCAACACTAGTACAAAATCTTCACTGGTGGACTAGAGAGAATCTGCTGAAGGGGAAACACTTCCACGATCCGGAAGTATAAGCAATTGTCGCGACAGACGCCTCACTCGCCGGTTTAGGGGCTCATTACCTTCACCACACAGCTCAGGGTCTGTGGTCTCGGGCAGCTGCATAGAACCACATCAATCTGCGAGAACTACTGGCAGTATTGCTTTGTCACCCCGAGTGGGACGGGTATGCCCAGACGTGGGTCCCGTGCCTGCTGGGCCTAGAGACCCAAGCTACTCCTCACTGATGAGGCCCAACTAGGCCAAAACATGTTTGGGGATGCTTGTGGTCTCGTGCAGAAG
The DNA here is from genome assembly GCF_040938575.1 of Ambystoma mexicanum. Lineage (NCBI taxonomy): Eukaryota > Metazoa > Chordata > Amphibia > Caudata > Ambystomatidae > Ambystoma > Ambystoma mexicanum. Next base: position 939,446,934 of record NC_090930.1, on the reverse strand, counting down.
GGATGTGACCTAGCAGTTCGGGCTGGACTGCCCCTTTTGGAGTGGGACCAAGCTTGATTTTCATATGGTCTTTCCCCTTCTGTAATGGCTTGGCAGGCGAAGAACGATGGTCTGAAGGGTGCCCAGAGCAATGCCAGTGGTTAAGATTCATTCTAAACCTTCCAGCCATCACCGCTTTGTTTTTGTTTAGTATTGAAAGCCCTACAGGCATTTTAGTTTCACCTAGCGAATCAATCTGTGCAAGTCCTGACAGCACTACGGCAATGTTTTACATCAACAAGCAAGGGGGCACACATTCTCCAAATCTGTCCTGGCTTGTGCAACAAATTGGGAGATGGGCACTCAAACTGTAAATGTTCCTGTCATCACAACATGTTCCAGGGGAACTCAACTCTCTGGTAGACTCTGAGCAGAGATACTCTACCAGAGAAACACGAATGGCAACTACACGCAGGGGTCATAGAGCACCTCTTCTCTAAATGGGGTTTCCCCACAATAGACCTGTTTGCTACAAGCGAAAATAGTCAATGCCCAGACTTCGCGTCCAGGTTCCCCCAGCCAGGCTCAAAGGGGAACACTCTATGGATGAACTGGTCAGGGAAATTTGCTTACGCTTTTTCCCCCCCAACACCTCTCATGAAGAAGGTGGTGCACGAGATCCACAAGGAACAAGTGACACTCATCCTGGTTGCTCCTATCTGGGCAAGGCAACCTTGGTATCCACATCTGCGTAAACTGGTGATGGATGTGCGATTCCCATTAAGCGCCCGTGCCCGTACAATCTGCTCATTCAGCACGGGGCACTAACAGTGCATCCTCAACCTCACTCAATGAACTGGGCAGCATGGCTCCTGAAGTCATAGTTTGGACATCTTAACCTACCACAAAGGTGTATGGACATCTTGAAGGAAGCAAGAAAGCCTAACACTAGGCACTGTTATTTCGACAAGTGGAGATTTGTAATTTGGTGCCAGTCTCAACAAATTAATCCCATAGAATGTACTCCTTCCCACATTCTTACTTTTATGCTCCACTTGCTAGATTTGGGGTTAGTATTCAACTCTTTAAAGGTCCACCTGGCAGCCTTGTCAGCCCATACCACCTCGCACAATAAGGTCTCATGGTGGTAGGTACCTGTCATCAAAGCATTCATGGAGGGAGTAAAGAGACTCCTCCCTCCAATTTCAAACCCGCCGCCAGGATGGGATCTCAATGTTGTACTCGCTAAGCTCATGGGACCTCCTTTCGAGCCGATGCATAAGTCTAGTCTTAAACACCTGACTTAGAAAACTGCCTTCTTAATGGCTATTACTTCCATAAGAAGAGTTGGTGAAATACAAGCATTGTCAGTGCAGGATCCTTTCTTTATCATACACGAGGACGAGCTGGTTTTACGTACTCAACCCTGGGTTCTCCCCTAGTTCATCTCTAAATTTCACGTAAACCAGTCTATTGAGCTACCGCTTTCTTTCAGAACCCCACCAGCTCAGCTGAGGTAAAACTCCACACACTAGATGTGAGGAGGGTGGTCCTTTACTATGTAAAAAAACCAGACCGCTCTGAAAAACAGACCAACTGTTTGTCTCCAAAGCAGCAGGCAGAGAAGGAGACCGCATTTCAAAAAATGACATCTCCAGGTGGATAGTCAGATGTATACAATTGTGCTATTCCCTATCAAACAAGACACTGCCTTTCACGCCCAAAGCTCACTCCACAAGGAGCACAGAAGCCACTCTGGCCTTCATTGCAAATGTCCCTCTAGACCGCATTTGCAAAGCAGCTACATGGAGCTCAGTACACACTCACTCAGCATTCCTACATTGACACTCATTCCAAGACAGATACACAGGTGGGACAAGCGGTTCTAAGACATCTCTTCGCCCATGAACCTTCTCACATCCCACCACCTTCTCCTAACACTGCTCGCTAATATATACACAGCATGTGATCTAAGCAGATGCCACAAGCCTCAGAAGGGATACATTACTCACTGTAATCGTATTTCTGATGCTTGTATCTGCAGGGGCACAGATGCTTATGAGCTTGTCTGATATGTATGTGCTTGGATACAACTGTACTTGTGCTAGTCTTCATGTACCTGATGTCAGAAAAATAACAATGTGAGGGACCTCGACACGTGAAGGACCATGGATACATTGGAAGTCACACTAGGGATAGTATTACTGGCACGCCCTGTCGACGTCCCTTTTTGAGTTTCAAAAACAACTGTAATACTCTACAGCTTCCACTAGATGTTGGCCTATGCAAAGCATATGAATCTAAGCAGATATAAGCATCAGAAATACAATTCACATGCTGTGCATAGGCCAACATCCAGTGGAAGCTGCAGAGTATTAGTTTTCGAAACTTAAAGGGACGTCGACAGGGTGTGCCAGTAATATGGTATACGCGCATTTCGTCGAATGATTTTACATCCTAGGACTTTTCATCGCCAACCCTTTCATCGCCAAAAACGTTTTTTTTAAAACTTTTTTATGGGGCGGTGTTTGGTGCGGTTTGGGGTATGATTATTTAAGTATGGGGGAGTTTGGGGGGGGAGAAGCCCTCCCCCCATAAATAACAAAAAAGGAGTTTTTGGCGATGAAAGGGTGGCGATGAAAAGTCCCACGATGTAAAATCATTCGGCGAAATAACGTAGAACCCAGTCATATTATCTCTAGTGCAACATCTCCTGAACCCATGGTCTTCACGCGTCGAGGTCCCTCAGATTTTTTTTTCCGCCATCATAGTCAGACGCAAGTTGCTGAGTTCCTTCTTCTGGGTAACGCCTTTACCTATACAAAGTTTAAATTTAGACTTTCTATCCTTTCGATGGCCATACACCACAAAATCTCCGGCAACAGGTTTTGAGGACAAGACCATTCGTAGACGAAAGCTACTCACCCGTCTCAACAAACTTTGTCTGCAGTTTACCTAGACCCTGCACAGTTGTGAGAGTGCGGTGAGGTCATAATTCATCTCATTTAGAGAATGCCTATTTACCATCGCTGAGCTGCCATCTTTCCATACTATGGAAAACATTGTTTAAATATTGTCCTTCCTGTAACAGGAAGTTTCCCTGGAAGGACTTGCACAGTGTGTGTAATCTCTGCCTTCCTATGGACTATTCTGAAAAACAGTGCAAGTCCTGGAAACTGTTTCGGCCCAAGACACTGAAGGACCGGAAGACAAAACGATGGGCCCACCACGCCATGCAGACCGACGCTGGAATGGATGTTGAGGGGAGCCTCCAGCGACGGCAGCATAGGCCTAAGTGATGCAAAGGGCGATCAGGACCCAATGGTTTCCCGCGTGCAAGTCCCCGACTCAACAGGCAGGCCAACGGTTCTGCTACATAGACAACACCCATTGGCTCAAGCACCCACACTGCACACAACACGAAACACACACCCCCATGGACGTCAGTCGACTGCGTCGTCGACCGATAAGCCACACGCAGTGTCAAAGGGAAGGTCCAAAAAGTCCCTGTCCTCATGGCCACCGTGTTTGCCCCATGACAAGCCAACAAAACAGAGTGGTTTTCCAACACCGGGAACAAATCGGACAAATCCTTGATGCTAATCACTCAAAAATGAGAACTCATTAAAAAAAACATGTCCCAGACGCTCCTCGAATCCAAAACATCGAAAAACTCCAAATCTTCGATGCCCTAGCCTCAAAAATACTGGGTTTGAAGGATAAAGAACTCTGCCCCTAGTGACACCCTCTCTGGGCAATGTACCACAAACAGCCCTCAACACTGGATCCTTTCCCTACCCCTCTTCCCACGGTTTTACCAAGCTCCAATCAATGGAACCTGGAACAATTTGACAGAATAATGAGGTGAATGTCTAGATTTGTTAACTTTTCTGATCAACACTCTGATCAACTTTTCAACCTCCAGGGGCCCTCTAAAGGCAAAGCAGCTAATAAACAGCCCAACGCCAAAAGACCCTGCCTAGACACAGCACAACCTAGTGCAGGGGCCTAACACAGGGGCAATGCTCTGGTGTTGAAAGCAAGTCCACGCAGAGGAACAGAGGTTTGAATCCTGGATCTGCGCTTTGAAACCGAAACTCAGGTGAGCTATGTGGCACGTTATTGAAAAATAATTAAAACATATCTGACTTGTACTGTTTTGAAACTTCAGGTTTGCAGAACCCTGGCTCAATAGCAGACCAAGGAGGACAAGGGGACATAGAGGATACAGACCAATATTATGATGATGTATAAATCATTCAATCGCCAGACCATATGGACCAACCTGTGGCTGATTCCCCTTTGGATAACCAGCTGCAGTATCATGTTCTAAAAGCTGCAGAACTTTTTAAAATCGACACACAGGAGGCACATGTCGGCAAAGACTTTGTAGAGGACATTCTCTGGAATAAGATCTGCAGCACAGTTCATTCCACTGTTCCAATCTATCCAAAGTCACATTCAGCCTTCTTTACTTGCCCACAACCTGACGAGGGCAGTCAACACTCGCATTGAGAACATGTTTAGACCAGCCCCGTCAGACCCATTGTACATCAGGGGGCAGCTAAACCCAATCTCTTTTGTGGTGACCGCCACAAGGAAAAGAGCGGGCATGCCCAGTCGACGTCCCTTTTCGAGTTTCAAAAAAAAAAAAAAATGCAATACTCTGCTGCTATTACTAAATGTCGACCGATAAATAGCATGCGAATCTAAGCAGATACAAGCATCAGAAATACGATTACGGTGTGTAATGTATCATATATACAATTTTCATATTCAAGGACACAACTTTGGTAAAGGGATGTTATGGTTCCAAGTAAAACCAAAAAACCTCTGAAATGTGCATGTTATGGTAAGCTAAGCAACCATAACTCGTGTCACCACTGTGCACTGCTAAGACTAACACCCAGGGCATCAAAGATAACGCAAATGTCATTGACATCACATATGAAATTAATTTTGATGAAACGTCCCTGCAAAGGGTTGTGTTTATAATGTTGGTAACAAGATGCCAGGGATAAACGGTAGACCCATCATTAACTACTTAATCTATTAAGGAATGTACTAATCTCAACAAAACAGTATATTGGATGCACCATAGAAGTACAATATTTATAGACTTGTAATTTTGAATAGTAAAATAATGAATGCTACCTTATCAGAGTTTTAAGTAATGTTAAACATGTAATAATGAGATAACAATTCAAGACTTACTGCACGCTTGTGCTAGTACAAACAATACATATGAAGACTCGCAATGCATACAAATCAGAGGCACATACAGGGACACTAAAGTAAGGAAGAAATAAACAGCATCACCAGAACATGTTAAGTTTATCTTCATCTATACAAATAATTTGTGTTTGAGGCCTGCTTATTGCCCCAGGTATGCGCACCATGAGCTGAGACCAAACCTTAAGGAAAGTACTTTAACAACATATGTCAAGGTTAACATCTAGATATATAGCACATTTAGAATTTTAATGTTCAGACTGTTAGTGAACAAAACCACCTGGCCTAGATATGTCGGTGAACAAAATCTAGTGGACCAGATATGGGATTGTGATGCTGGAAATACATCAGAGGAACAGAGCCTCTGAATCCTTGTCCTTAATTGTTTTTTATCATGTGTTCTGTCTTGTTTTCCGCGCAGGAGTTCACGTGGGACTCCTGGCGGTGTGGCTCTTCCTGTATTTGGTTTAGTGAACAGACCCTTGAGATACCCTTATGGCACCCATGGGTGGGAGTACGACCCTGTACTCCCAGTGTTTTTGAACACCTGTGTGTGGCCCACAGAGCAGGTTACGGGCTGGTGCTAGCTCAGTGCTGAATTGACAGGTGCCCTGAGCGTCCATTTTGGGATGCCCAGACCCTGTCATTGGAATCATTGGATTCCTGATAGGAAACAAGATGGCCTCCTGCTTTCTGTTTCCTGTTACCTTGTTTTTCCCAAAGTCCTGGGAAGCCCTGACTGTCCCTACCCCTGACTGGCGGTTGGGTGGAAGTTCCATATATGGTGTTGTGGGGAAGGCCAGACTGGCTCGAGCCTTCCCAATGACTATGTTGCGGGTAAGCCCTTGGGGTGGGACCTGGGTGAAAGGAGTGTGACGAATACGCATTCTGTGTTATGGGTGCCTAGTATCTGGTGTTTGACACAATGACTGAGACAGCCCTGCCGAAACTGGTATGAATGCAGTGTGTAGTGCTGAATGGCAGAGTGCTTGTCCGAATCCACATTCTGTGTTGAGTGTCTGGATGGGGAAGAACGGCATGAATGCACTGTGCGCCTTATTGGCTGCCTGACTGCCCTTGTGAGTGATTGGTTGCCTTAGTGTGGCCCAGCAGAGTGAATGGGAGATCAACAGTATATATGGGGATCTCTCACTGCTAGACATCGTTCAGAAGCTGAAGTTGAAACTGATGCTCAACTTTGAAGCCCACTAGAAGAACTACTGCTGCGGTCCTTTGCTAATCTGAAAGCTGCTCTGCCTTCAAGAAACTGATCCAAGAGAGGACCTGGCTTGGAGACCTCTTCCCAAGCTACGAGGTACCATCGTGCACCAGCTGATCTTTGCCAAAGCTCCCTGGTAGACAGACCTACGAAAGGCTGCCGACCAGAGTCTGGGACCGCCGCAGAACCATGAAGAGAAACGCCCAGACATTGAAGTCCATCACCGTTGTCGACGGGAGCCGCAGTGCTACTTTGCCTAAGAACGTTGATCCAACATGGCGGGGACTTTGAAAAACATGACGTGCCTCTTTGGGCCAATTGGAGGTCTGTCCGCGAACCTAACCCAGATATCACTTTCTTTTTACCCAGTTTTTGGTTGTTTTTTTTTTAAAAAAAAACTACTGGACTGATTTACACCAAATTTACAAAAGCATGCTTTTGGGACCAAACTGCCGCAAATGGTATCTGTATAGATGCCGTATATAATGTTGCCAGGAAAAGGTTGTGGTGACATTGTATAGGTGACCATATATATAGGGACAGGGCGAGGAGGGTTTGCGGGGGTGTCCCCTGCATGTTCCATGTAATAATGTCCCCTCAAAAAACAGCTTTTTTTTTTTGCATGGTGATATTTTTTAGGGTCATTATTACATGGAGCCCCGCAGATGTGCTGAAAATCCATCCAGCGTTTTGGGTTGTAGGCGCTTGCAACTTTTTTTTACTTTGAGTCTATGGAAATAAAATGCATTTTGGGATCACCCCAATAATATTTCCCCCCTTAACGAAACTTCACCAAACATCACAGATCAATCTGACAGGGGGGGGCATATACTTTTTTTTGCCAAGTTTCCTGAGGATTGATCAAGAAGGAGGGGGGAGCGAAGTTATAAGCCACCAAAGAAGTCCTCTTCCTAGGAGTTGAGCAACTTAACCATAACTACAGGGCCCTGTAAAATAATATTTATATATTTTTTTTTGTTACCCCCCCCTCAGGGCCGAAAGCGAACGAAGGAGAAAACTGAAGGGAGCAGCTGAGGGCAAGTTTCCTCCTATCCTCCAACAATCCAGTCAGCCCTATAGCTGGCATTTCTGGCCTGTGAAGAGATGTCTCCCTACCAAGGAGATGCAGGAGGAGAGTGAGGCAAATCCGAGGGGTAGCAAACTGGCTGATAGCCGGAGGACGGGGGTTCACTACCCATGTGCTACACTCTGCATATGCGACGCCGTCATAGCTGTTCGTTCCCCTCCCTTTTTCCCTTCAGGGCCGCATCACCTATGAAATAAATAAAGCGGATTCCATGCTGCAAAACAGCCCACAGTTCATGTATAGGCATAGTCATTCACTTTGGCTTGTTTGGGTGAAAACCAGCGTAGGGTGTTCAAGGCTACTGTAATGTAATAACTGCCTATGGTGTTGAACTCTGTCAAGGTCTGCTGTGGCTGTGTTTTTTTCCTCTCTGTTTGGGTAGTCGTCAAAATGGAAAATAGATCAGACAGCTCTTTACAGAATACAGAAGAGCATTATGGCCAATCAAAGGGTTAAATCACCGTAGAGCTTGAAAGTTTGTTTGGCTAAAATGAACTGGGAGGTGGGAGCTGCTGGTTGGCACATGTGTTTCAGGTTACTCAGCACGAGACGAGATTACGCAAATCAAGGAGGATTGTTTTTTTGTTTTTTTTTGTTTTGGTAGGGCAGTGGCGTTTCAGCAGGATAATCGGTGAAAACATACAGGCCACACAGTCATGTGGTACCTAGCCGTTGCTACCGGATTTACAGTTTTACTTACTGACAAAATTGTGCATTGAAAGACGGCTTAATCCATTTCGTACAGTGTTTGTTGGCTGTTCTCCGCTGTGCTATGACGCAAAGGGTTCTCTGTCGCACATTCTATGTCAATATATTAACCTCCTGAACCTAGTAGATATTGGGCGTTAAGGTTAAATGTCTGTTTTTTCTTCGTTCTTTTATGTCTCTAAAATATTTACGTATTGGTTTTGTTTTTGTGGTAGACTGCAGCGACCAGTTGGTCATTGATCATTAAGTGTTCTCACACTTTGGTATTCATAGGCATGTATAGGTTTATATAAAATTGAGGTATTGTATTTTATACCATCATAGGCGTGGCTCAGTCACCACAGGGCTATCACTTAATGATATGTGATGTCTTATGCCATGTACCTTTTATGATTCAGAGGGGGTACCATGCCATTTAGTGATGTCCAACTATGCATTAACTAAGACGACGAGGCATTCTATTTATACATTAATTCTTCAGCCTCACTGCCAATAGGTGCGGTTATAGTTAAGATGATTTGATATTTATATGCAGTGAATGTTTACATTGATTTCGAGTTTTATTGGTCATTGATTTCAAGTCTGCAACGGTTTATACTGTGTCGTGGTATGTACTATGATCCAGCCATTGTTCATATGGTTATTTATCTATGGTTGCAGTATTTATATTTTAAGACACCCTGTCCCAAGAGTGATAAATTCATTTGTGGCATGGGCATTATTTCTACATTAGACAACATGAATGTTTAACCTGTCCATTGAGAAAGGACATTGTTTCTCCAGCATGGGGTCTGGCATGGATTCACATGCTCATGAATATTCCCCGTCGTCAGGCTGGGAATCCTCGGTAAAGAAAAAACCAGTATCAGTTTCGTTTCTGATCTGTCTTTCGTAGTAATAACCAATCACTGGTCTCTGCGTCATACTGACCACAGCCAATGACTGCCCTCTACCTAAGCACCGCCTCTGGCAGCCATCTTCAGATTTTTACCGCACGTTCATGTGTTGGGATCCTCGTGCTATTGCTCTCGAGCGTTAGTGCTATTTTTTCGTGCTTTTTACAAAAAACTTCGATTCTTTCGGTCAAAAGAGCCTCAAGCTCCACCGATCCTACATCCGATCAACGGGGACCCGTGTCGGATTCATCTGTGCCCCTCAAGGGTGAAGATTTCGTCGAGCTACACTTCGGAGGACTCCAGAAGCTTCTCAGGCCCTGTCTCGGAGATGGCCCAGGAGAAGGGAAGCTCGACGCCCGGAAAGCTGTTCAGGGTCTGCCCTGGATGCCAGCTGCAGAACGTCTTCAAGGAGGACGAACACTCTTTCTGCCTTTACTGCCTTCATGAGGACAAAACGCACGTGGAGAAGGACTGTGCGTTTTGCGGCAACATGTCGGAACGGACCATGAAGGACCGCCATCAACGTCTCGCCAACTGGCTGGAGGGTAAGAGCCCGTCTGGCGAGAAGAAGAAGAAATCCGAGCGGTCTTCTAAGACCTTTGAGGGCGCCCCGGCGACGGGGGCCCAACATAAGGCCAAGCACCGCGAGTCCGCTGGCACCGGGAGCGCTGAACGGTCGGGCTCTACGGGCGCCAGGCAGGGCGCACCCTCCCCGGCACCATCAACCACGAGCCCCCGGCGAAGCTCCTGGAGAGGCCCCGGTCGAGCTGATCCATCCGACCAAGCCCTCTATCGAAACGGTCGCGGCGGCCCTGGCTCAGCCTGTGGTGGCTGCACCAGTGGTGGCGACCTCAGGGCCCAGAATCTCCCTGCCTCCTCGGAGGGAGTCTTCCTTTGTGCCCATCGATAGGACCCCCGTGAAACCCTCCGTGGGGAAGAAGAAGGGGGGGCACGGCGTCGTCGTAGAGTCGGCCTCAACCTCAGAAGAGGAGCTGATCGAGGTCTTAAGCCACGGCCTAGGCGTGGAAGAAGGCCAGCCCGTCGGAATGGACCCCGACGCAGGTGACGACGACGACATCGTCGAGGATACCGACTTGGCCCCTGCTCGCCCGTCGGATTCCCCTCGGCCAGCGCCGCAAGACAACTCGGCGGCCATTTTGTTGGCCATACAGTCCTTATGCTCCGAGATAAGGACGAGGCTACCGTTACCGACGGAGGAACCTCTCCCGTCGGGGGATCCAGAACCGGGACCTTCTGGTGTTCCCCCTACCAAGAAAAGAAGGATCCATCCACCACCTCCTTTTCAACCGTCGCGCCCCTTCCAGCCCTCCTCCCCGTCCACCCGAGGGGATGATACGGGGACTGACACGGCAGCGACGGGTACGGACGACGAGGCATACGACGAGGATTTTCCGTCGTCGCCTCCCACCAGGGCCTCTCCGCCCGACGAGATCGGATCTTTCCACTCCATGATCTCCAGGGCTTCCGAGCTTTTCCAACTCTGCCCTGAGGAGAAGAAAAAGGAAGGCTTCCTTTATCAGCGGCGCGAGGCCAAGAGGAAGACGGTCCTCGCAGTGCCTCTGTTGGACGACATTTGGGATGAGGGCCTTTCCCTCCTCAAGAACCCTTCCACGACGCCAGCTAGAAGAGACCGGTACGAGAAAAAGTACCGGGTCCCGGACACGGCCCCCCTATGCCTCCGGGCGCAGCCTACCCCGGACTCCGTCGTCTCCGCGGCAGCCAGGAAGAAAGCGGGGGGGGGGGGTGCGGCCTCCACATCGACTTCCCCGCCGGACGGCGAGGGAAAGAAATTGGATACTATGGGGCGTAGAGTCATCTCGTCGGCAGCGACGACGATTAAACCGGCCAACGCCTTGGCTATCGTGGCCCGCTACGACAGGGAGCTCTGGTACAAGATGGCTCCCCTGCTGGATTTTCTGCCGGACGACAAGAGGGCGGAGGCCCTTGAGATCCTACAGGAAGGTGAGGTGGCCTCGGACCACGCCATCACCGTGGCGACGGACATCGCCGACACTGGATTCCGCCAGCTGGGCAACGGTGTTTGCCTTCGACGTCGTGGATGGCTCAAAGCTACGGACTTCCGGCAGGACGTCCAGACCAGAGTCCTGGACATGCCCTTCGACGGGAACAACCTGTTTGGGAAGACAGTGGACGATTCCCTTCAGGCCATCAAGGCGGATACTGAGACGGCCCGGGCCCTTGGAGTCCTGCAACGACGGACGCCCTTTCGGAGCGGCGGAGGCAAGGGCGCCTCCAAAGGTTCCGGCGGCGGTTTCGCTTCCTACCGTCAAGCGGTCCGCTCGTCGTCGCAAGAGGCCTACAGAGGACGAGGCAAGTCTAGCGGACCCCGCCGTCGTCGCCAAGGAGGTCAAGGCGGCAAGGCCGCGTCCAAGCAGGATTGAACCGGCCGTGGGGTCGGGCCCCCACCGAAGCACCCCGGTGGGAGGCCGGCTGGCGGGCTTCGTCAGCGTGTGGGAGTCCATCTCCACCGACCGTTGGGTGCTGGACGCCCTGGCCCGGGGCCACGCGCTCGAGTTTCAAAGAAGGTGCCCGCGCGTCCCCCCCGTGGCCAGGAAAGAACTTCACGTCCCTCAACTTCTCCTGGAGGTAAAGGCGATGCTCAGAAAGGGCGCCATCGAACTCGTCCCAAAGAGGCTTCGGGGCTCCGGAGTCTACTCGAGATACTTCCTCGTGAAGAAGAAGACGGGAGGATGGCGCCCCATCCTGGACCTGCGACGTCTGCGACCCGAAGTCGCTGAACTTGCAGGCCTGGCTCCTGCAGCACTAGAGTTTGGAGGATACGACATACCGGCCGATTGCAGAGAGGTTCTTGCAAAGGCCAGGGCGTCCTCGACTCTTAAATGCTACGGACACAAATGGAAGAGGTTCTCTGTCTGGTGCCACGCACAGAAGATTAACCCTCTACGGATTACGGCTCCCCAAGTACTGCCGTACCTGCTGACGCTGGCCAAAGCTGGTCTGGCACATGCGTCCATCAAGATTCATCTTGCTGCGATCTCCCGATACACCAGAACCACGGGCCGGACGTCCTTGTGGTCTCATCGTCTGGTGAAAGAGTTCATGAAGGGACTGTTCAGATCGTTCCCGCCGGTGAAGGCTCCGGCCCCGGCGTGGGAGCTCAACGTGGTGCTGACCAAGCTCATGGGACCTCCGTTCGAGCCTCTGCACTCGGCCCCGTTGAAGTTTCTATCGTGGAAAACAGCTTTTCTTGTGGCCATCACCTCCGCACGACGAGTGGGAGAGATCCAGGCCCTTTCCTGCAAGGCCCCGTACTTGACTTTCCACGACACGAGGGTAGTGCTCAGGACGCACCCCTCCTTCATGCCCAAGGTACCGTCGGACTTCCATCTCAACGAACCCTTGGTGTTACCTGTGTTCTTCCCGTCGCCTTCGTCGCCGGCTGAGAGGACTTTGCACTCGCTGGATGTAGCTAGAGCGCTGAAGTTCTACGTGGACCGCACGAAGGGTTTTCGGAAGACGTCACAACTCTTTGTGAACTTTGGTCCTGTCAATCAGGGGAAGGCTCTCTCGAAGGCTTCCATCTCCAGATGGCTCTCCGGCTGTATCATGTGCTGTCACCGGTTGGCAAACCGACCGCTGCCTGGCCGTCCGAGAGCCCATTCCACCAGAGCGATCGCAGCTACCACGGCGTTCCTATCTGGTGTGCCCCTGCTGGACATATGCAGGGCTGCTACGTGGAGGTCGACGCACACCTTCACGAAATTCTACTGCGTCGACCGGGATTCCAGGGAGGAGTCCAGGGTCGGCCAAGCAGTGCTGCGCAACCTGTTCGCCTGAGGTTAGCCTGGTGAGGAGGTAAGATGCTTAATGTTGAGTTGATGTGATGCTTAATGTTGAGCCTTTGCCACCTCCCGTGGTTGTGCATGTGTGTACTGCTATGTATTCTTTATTCATGAGCATGTGAATCCATGCCAGACCCCATGCTGGAGAAGGAACAAGTTACTTACCTGTAACTGTTGTTCTCCAGCATGGGTCTGGCATGGATTCACTTGCGAACCCTCCCGCCTACCCCTCTGCGGCTCTTCACTTGGTCATACTGCCACTTCACGTGCTTCCAAATCTGAAGATGGCTGCCAGAGGCGGTGCTTAGGTAGAGGGCAGTCATTGGCTGTGGTCAGTATGACGCAGAGACCAGTGATTGGTTATTACTACGAAAGACAGATCAGAAACGAAACTGATACTGGTTTTTTCTTTACCGAGGATTCCCAGCCTGACGACGGGGAATATTCATGAGCATGTGAATCCATGCCAGACCCATGCTGGAGAACAACAGTTACAGGTAAGTAACTTGTTCCTTTCTTTACAGGTAGTGTGGGTTCTAGGAGCTCGCCCCATTATCACCTGCCCAGTGGAGGCACTTATTTGCCAGCAAGACGCCCCAGTGTTTGGGGTTTTCTCTATCCCACTCCCCATGCCCAGGAATCAGAAGAAGCGCTGTTGCGCGGTAAGGTGTTGGCCCAGTTCTCATGTTTTCCTACAGGTTGCTGTTCAATCCTACATTCCCACAGCTGCTCAGCACACATCTAATTAGGGGCATAAACACCTTGCATTTGGAGCCCAGTCAATATTTCTCAGATTAGCAACCGAGTCACAGCTCTACCTTGACCCAAACAGTAGCAAAAGTGTTAACGCTTTTTGAAACGCATGGTGGCTGAACTGTAAACTTGCATGTAAAGCTGAAGATTAGATTACCTTTTTGCTCAATGGTAAACTCTCAAGGGGCAGAGGGATTAATTATTTACTCTTCCCTTAAAGATAAAAAAGCTGGTATTAAGTGATTGGAGGACCACCTAAGGAACTAAGTGAAGAAATCCATGTCGTAGGGAAAAGAATAGCAATGGACTATTTTCTTACATGACTGTCTGAAAAGTGTTTTGCATATGACAATTGTACTGAGCAATGGACAAGAGCTAGTGAACTTTTAATAGCACATTTAAATAAGCTCTAGCAAAGCCAGAGGTTTTGTTGGTAGTTCCTTACATTTAATTTTTCTCGGCACGAATTCGCCCCACAAAGAACTCGCCCAGCTCAGAAAACGTGCAAGCTGAAGGCATGGTCATGTGACTTATCATTTTTATTTATTTAACAGTTATTGGCACTGTCAACAGTGTATTTTAAAATATAGTGCATTTGTTTATGAAAAACCTTTCTCCCTAATCTAAAAATATCAAGTCCTACATTTCACTAAAATATTATAATCCCCCAATTTAATTCAGAGCTCGTATTAAAAAAAAAAAAAAAAAATCACCACTTTCTCCCACAATGTATTGCCACAACTTTGTCAAAGCAAGAGTGGGAGAAATAATCCTTCATAAAATACATCTTTGCCAAAATTAATTTGTATCAATTATGTTTAACATGATGCACACATTTACTTTGAAATAACCGACTAAAGTCTACCAATTCCATTTTGTGCATTTTTTATTTTATCTTTTTTTGCAGTCTGCAATATATTTATCAGACGCCAATCCTAATCTAGGACCAATTACATTTAAACAGGGAGTTGAATTTAATCTCGTATACATAGTCTTCTCTATTTTCCACTCTGGGAAAGTAAGTAAATACGGTTGGGGATAGAAGACTGTACAGCCCATCAATTCTGTGTTATTATATAGTTCTAATTTAGCTAAATAACAAGCATTATCTTGCCAATCCCATTCCCTGTCTTGTTCTCTTAATTTGCTTTATAAGAACAGCAATATCTTCACGTTCATCAAATGTCCAATTAATCCGTTTAAAATGGGTATTAATTTGAACAATTTCGTTAAGCACTTGAAATGTGCCAATTTTAATAACTGTCCCAATTAATGCCAATTTCAGGCTTTTCGGATTAAAAAATGCTTTCAAGTATAAGGTGTCCTTCATGTATTAACATTGTACGTGTGACTATTACAGGAGTGGCAACCTTTGCTGGCTAACAATGCATTGCCAACATTTTGCGTTGACAGCAGAGACTCGAAGCCTGCAGTTTACAGAACCTGCCATGGAACCCAGAACATACATTTGAACCCTAACATCTGACCTGGTATCATCAGTAATGTTGAAACACAAATTCAAGTCCCTGTTACCCAAGGCCGTAAAAAGTGTTTAAAAGAATGGAGTATTCACTAACGATCAGATTACTACAAGGCCGTATCCCTCTTAAATTGATTAGACCTACATGTTCTACACAACCTGACTAAGAAATCATGTACTGATTACTTTTGTTTGCTGTAAAATGAGACAATTGTGCTTTAGCAACACAAGACCAGGTCTTGGCTGTGCCGTGCAACAAGGGCAAAATCATTAATGGAAACATGCTAGTTATAACTGATACTGTAGTGTGAAAGCTTTATCCCCGTTTCCATCTGATAAACATTTGAACTACATTCATACCTTAACAGTTACTTCCAGGGCAATTGAAGAAGCTGCTCTACTCAGCCTTGCCTGTTGTGGTTGGGAGCTGCGATATGCTGGTGCTGTTGCAAAGGTTATCACGAGGGACTGGGCTGAGGCTGACTGATAGGCTGTGCTGCCGCCCACTGGCTGGTGGGGCTGTGACTGACTGGGGCTGCGACTGACTGGGTCTGGGTCTGGGGCTGCGACTGACTGGGTCTGGGGCTGCGACTGACTGGGTCTGGGGCTGCGACTGACTGGGTCTGGGGCTGCGACTGACTGGGTCTGGGGCTGCGACTGACTGGGTCTGGGGCTGCGACTGACTGGGGCTGCGACTGACTGGGACTAGGGCTGCGACTGACTGGGACTGGGGCTGCGACTGACTGGGACTGCGACTGACTGGGGCTGCGCCGACTGAAGGCCTGCCTGGGGCTGTGCCGACTGCTTGCCCACCTGGGCCTGGTGTGACTGCTTGCCCGCTTGAGGCTGGGCCTGGTGTGACTGCTTGCTCGCTTGGGGCTGGGCCAGGTGTGACTGCTTGCTCGCTTGGGGCTGGGCCAGGTGTGACTGCTTGCTCGCTTGGGGCTGGGCCTGGTTTGACTGCTTGCTCGCTTGGGGCTGGGCCTAGTGTGACTGCTTGCTCGCTTGGGGCTGGGCCTGGTGTGACTGCTTGCTCGCTTGGGGCTGGGCCTGGTGTGACTGCTTGCTCGCTTGGGGCTGGGCCTGGTGTGACTGCTTGCTCGCTTGGGGCTGGGCCTGGTGTGACTGCTTGCTCGCTTGGGGCTGGGCCTGGTGTGACTGCTTGCTCGCTTGGGGCTGGGCCTGGTGTGACCTCTTGCCCACTTGGTCCTGGGCCTGGTGTGACTTCTTGCCCGCTTGGGCCTGTGTGACTGGAGAAAGAAGTCACCTAAAGCAAACCATATAGACTTGTTCCTTGGCGGTAGTACAGTTAGTTTGCCTCTTTGGGCTAGGATGCAAAAGGCTTCTAATATTCAGGATTCATCTCCATGGCAAGATCCTATTCCTGCATATAGAGATATCCTTGTCAGTGTTCCCTCCATCCAAGAGCCGGGCTCTACACTTAAGTTGGAGGCACTGCCAAAGTGGATCTCTAAAGTGAGCTCTGGAGGTAACACCTCTCTGGATTCGCCTCTTGGGACTTGGGAATTAGAGTTTGAGTGCCACAATTGAGTGTTGTAGAACTTCTCCTATTACTGACCATAAACTTGACTTCTTTGAATGTAAGGGGTGATCTTTGCCTAAGGTCTATTATTTTAAGTCCTTCTAGGATAGCAAGGTCAGAAGTCTCCCCTCCAAGTGTACAATCTGGGTTGTCAGGGATGGGTGTATATGGCTCTAGCTCAATCCCCCATAGCCTCATCACCTTGTCCCAGTAGTGTAGTGAAGTTTGTGAAGAAGTTAATAAACTGCTCCTTTGAATCTTAGTAAAAATATTTTTTTTAATGGATGCTTTGATAAGGGAGTAGTTGATTCCTACTTTTCCACCTACCAACCTCGCAACCTATGATGAACCCACTCTGATATGGGATATGTGTGATCCCATTAAATGGTGTTTTATGTTCAGTACACTGAACCCACCGAGCGCAGTGCACCTAATTAACACACTGGAAGACGCTCTGAGGTCTCCCAGCCCAAATAAACTCAAGAACCTTCTGTTGTAACGTGTGAAGGGAACTCCCCGGGATCTTATTTGGGAGGCTCTGTAAGATGTGCAGAAGCCTAAATCCATTGAATTCATAATCACTATTTCAGTTCATGCAACCATGACCACATAATGCAACACATATAAAATAATAAATGGGTTAAGCATAAAATGTTTTAAAATGAGTTAAATGAATATTAGTCAGATGGCAACTCTACCAAACATCATAGACTAGTCTTATTGATGGGTGGTTCTGGGGGATATGTACAAATGTGTTGGTTCATGACTAGCAATTGGTAGAATTTAGATCGAATAGAGCACACCAGTTGACTAAAACTGAGGGGGGCAGCAGGGTAGGTGAGATACGCCAAAGTTAAAGGAATAGTGCGCTCAAAACATTTATTGTCCCGATCGTTTAAGGCAATTTGTTATAAGCAAGCAGTGATCGATCGTAAAAAAAAAATCCGATGCATCTTACCTTAGTTTTCCTCACTTTTATACATGCGAAAACAAAGTGTTGGGAGCAGCCATTTTGTGCTAATCTTATCCATGGATCGATCGCCCTTAGTTCAAGTGCGCTCGCGGCAATAAATCACAACACCCGCCCCTGAAGCTGACATCATTTGTCCAAATAGATGTGTTCCACCTATAGTCATTACGTTCGTGGCTAGCGTAGCCCAACATGCCACGTCATCACCCACGCCCGCAGAAACAGAAATATAAACACAAGATAATCACTGACCTCCTCACACAGCGCATACCTTCTGTCTTGTCCTAAATAGCATTTGCGTATACAATATTTCAATACACCAAAAATAGTGTGCAATGTTGCAATGCTCTTATTTTTCAAAGAATGTTCCCAAGAAATTATAAACTCCAGGAAACGAACGATTCTTTAATTTTGCAGATAAGTTCAAGCTGACGACCATCGCATGACTCTCTAGCTACGCAGATTACGATGAACGCTCAATATTCTTTGTCCTTGTCTTGCCATATGGCACAACAGCAAAACAATTCAATGACCACCCATAGTGCTCTGTGTGGGAGGAGACATTTCTTTTTTGCACTTTCAAAGCCCAACGCTCTTGCTTCTCCGCGTTCTTACATCAATGCTGACATGTTGCTCCCTATTGCCTGACACGCCAATGGACATATAGGGCCATATCGAGCGTTCCACATAACGCTTATCGAAAAAACACTGCTTATGGTAATCCTGAAGTGTTGATTGAAGAAGCCATCTGCTGGCACCTGGAAGCTAAGGCACGGGCAGTACGGTACAAAGTATCTGCAACAAAACACATACTTTTCAGTAGCCGTTCTTCATTTTAATATAACAAGTTACTTTATAACTGTTTGAAACCTAATCATAAGCACAACACAACCAATATTTAACTCTCAAATGAAAACAAGGTGTAAACTTGAGACCACGATTTGCGTACAACTTGAGCACTGTGAAGAAGGTATAACTCCCAATGGAATGGAAAACAACATGGAGACGACAAAGAACATACATGGCAACCATTCAGCTTGAACCCCGGACATGTGTCATCATAACGAAGCTTGCAAGATTACTGTTCTTAAAGCGATGACAGTGCACACGGACAACGTTTATCCCACCGTCAATTATTTATTATGCATAAAGCACTGCAACCTATTTGTTTTTAATCCCAATAAAAATGTTATTTAAATTTATGTAATTTCTGGAAATTCCATGGTTAGTTTCTGGCGATGATCAAACGCTCTGTGCGATGTATCACACACTTTCACAATAACTTGGCGGTACATGTCCACTCTATAGTTTAATTTATCTTTTTTTTTTCTATTCCCCACAACATATGTCCTTCGAGCAATTGCTGTATAGTGTTCAAGACCACATTACAATAAGTCACTTGTCCTATTCAAAGGCATAGACATTTAGCTTTCGATTTTGGCAAAAAGGATGCAGGGGGGAAAGAAAGGCATTGAGGCGGTACAGTGTTTCAGGATAGGAAGAACGGCTTGAAACATCCATTTAAAGATGTTACGCCACATTAACGTGTCAACATTCACAAATTGTGTGTTAGTGCAACACACAAGTGTTTATCAGCCCTCAAAGGAAATTCCAAATAAAGCTAACCGCACCCTCCTCCAGAACTTTCATTTAAACAAGCGGATTACCTGTTGATGGAGTAGCCAGCTCTAGCATATTATCGTGTTTATTTAATATGGCGTGCAAAACCCAGAGGTAACAGGGCATAACAGAGAACAGGAAGATAAGATTACAAAAAAACGTAGTTACAAGGTAAGGCACAATTGAGGAGAGAGCAGCTCATTAGATTACATATATACAAATATACATATAGGAATTTACATTTCAGTAGGTCATTTTATGTACATATATACAGTCAGATTGGTTAAGGACTGTTAGTATGCGGTGACATGGTTCAGTCAAAGGGGTCGTTGGATCGTAACTAGGTAAGAGTGTTTCGCCTAAAGCTGTAGTAGGATTGGTCGGTTCTGATGAGTGGGAGAGCATTCTAGTGTTGGGCTGCCATGACAGGGAAGCTGCTGCCGCCCGTTTTCTTTTGTCTGAATTTGGGTACCTGTAGGTAATAAGAGTTGGTTGTTCTGGTGGGTCGGATGGATGTTCTTTTTACTATTCTGGTTGCGAGGTATTGGGGGCGGCCTGCGTTTAGGCATTTGAATTTGAGTGATGCCGTTTAAATGAGATGCAGTCGCAGATTTTGAGCCATTTGTGTTCTCTTCTTTTGTTGGATACGTGTTCCTTGTATGGTAGGTTAAGGGGTGTTCTGAGTGTGTTGTTCTGCAGTGTTTGTAGTTTGCTGGTGATGTGTTTGTTGGCTCCTAGGTACATAGCATTACAATAGTCGAGTCTGGATAATAGAGCATTGGCGATGATGATGCAGCTTGCTTGGGAGAGGAATGCTCTGCCTGCCCTGATGAGCTTGCATGTATAGGCGGTAGAGGATGCTAGTGAATTAACTTGTTTTTTTAGTGACAAGGTTGAGTCAAGGTGGAAGCCTAGGTATTTCACTTATTTAGCAACTGTGATAGCGTTGCCATCAATGTTAAATGCCTTGTAGTTGGAGCTGAGTTTTTTTAGGTTGGCGTTGGAGCCGAGGAGCAGGATTTCAGTTTTCTCATCAAAGGCCATGTGTGGCCATCCATGCCTGAATGATGAGGTATATTTTGTTTACCAAGGCCGTATCTGAGTCAGTTGCCCAAAAGGGGTATGAGGATCTGGGTGTCATCTGCATAATTAGTTTGTGACACCCAGTCTATTCAACTTGTCAAATAAGGGCTTGGTGAAGATGTTATAGAGGGTAGGGGAGACGCAGGAGCCCTGGGGTACACCGCAGGTTATTTTGATAGGGTCTGCTGAGGCTAATGAGAAGACTCTCCTGGTTCGATTACCCAAGAATTATTGAATCCAGGCTATGGCTTCTTTGGAGAAGTGGGCAGCTGAGGCCAGGTGTTCACACAGGATTGTGTGATCTACCAGGTCGAAGGCCGCCGACAGATCGAGGAGTAGCAGCATGGCAGTGTTTCCTTTGTCATGAATCTCATTGATCTGGGTTTTAAGATCGATAAGGCCGTCTCTGTGCGGTGGTCTGAATCCAGATTGGCGGGTGCCTAAGGGTTCGTGAGTTTCTAGATATTGCTGGATTTGCAGGTATGCTACCCTCTTATTTTTAGCAGGAAAGGCACCATGGGTATAGCAGGGTCTAGGGTTTGCTTCTTGAGGAGCGGCAGAACCCAGGATTCTTTGAGATTACTTGGTATGGTGTTGGAGGAGAAGGATGCGTTGATCAGTTTGGTTATAAAGGGGGCGAAGTCCCTGGCTGCATCCTTTATCCTGCATTGTGTCTTTCGCAATGTAACTTGTGTGAGTTAGACCTTAGCATTAGCTACATGGAGAGATGATCCTAGCTTACACAAGCTGTAATCAATAGACTGATGAGCAAAAAAGCAATTGTAGCCTTCCAGCCCTATGTAATACTGTTATGTACACTGTTTTACCAATGAACGGTGCATGTTCAGACACTGTGTGATCTCATTACTGGCGCTGTGGCCTTCCGAAAGGCGCCTGGGTCAGCCCTCTGTAGCCATGCAGGACAGGTGACATAGCACATCCTTGAGCAGTGTGTCAGCATGTTTTTAAAATGGCAGTAGCTGGTGAAAGTGCATGATCGTGCCGCTGAATGGAAAAACGGTTCTTCTTGGGAGGTCCGTCAAGTCAGGAAGGGGCATGAGGCGTTGAAGAATTGGTTCCCACTATTAGAGTATGGTATGCCCCTGGAGTCGGATCAGTTTTCAGAATGCAGAGCGCACCTGGGTGGCACAGGATAACAAAGCCAACATCAAATGTCTTTCTGTCTGCTATCCTGGAGCGGTGTGCCTCCAATTATATCACCTTCATCCAGATGCTCACTGTGTAGAGAGCACTGGTTCTGTCGAGGCCTTTCCAAAGGCAGCAACATTCACTCTGTACTGAGAGAACTTTCATGTTTTTTCTTTCTTTTTCTGTAAGAAATCACATACTAGAATGAACTGGACAATATATTTGTATGATCTAGTGAAACTCAGATACTAGGCACAGTATAAACCAGTAACTCTGATGCAGGATATCATATTTAATATAGGGGAGTTAAACCAAGGGGTGTAATATTCAATTACAGATTCTTTTGAATTGAAATTTTCATTTTTGCCATTTGATTTGGCATTTATAATACCTTCAGATGTGTATGTGAACCCATTTTATAGAAAGCTACAAATCATTTGAATCTAGAACTACGCATTATGATAAGTTCGGATTTTGGAGGACAAGGCTTGTTTGCCACGTTTTGTGGCATTGTACGGCTCCTGGGAACAAAATCAGCTTCTAGTCCATGACTAGGCATGGCCAACATAATTGTCAGATCTTGGACAAATTCAAAATCCATTTCCTTGTATATTGGCTTGGCCACCCATTGTTCGCTTCATTTTGTAAAGGCTTTGTAGTAATGTGGAACCCCCCAATTTTCCTGAAGTTCTCGCATGATTCTTACCGACGATATTGTTATGGGCAAGTACAGCTAGTCTTGTTCTCGCCTCCATACCGTCTACGCCTTTTGGGCCTGTACTTTAGGCACATATTATGGAACACCTCCAAATCTCCAGTGTGACAGAAATCGGTGAGTCCCTTCAGGTCTCAAAAGCTTTTTATCACACATCTTTTCAAGTGCTTTGTATGGCATTGAACACGGCACCAACCACTTCTTCCGTTCCTCCTCCCTCGACAACCGTCCATGCGTGTAGGTTGGTACAATGGTGCATTAATGAACGCCATTTCTCAAGTAGAATTTCCACAGATCCATCACAAGTTTTGGCGCTCCACCAAAGATGGTTGCTGATGAACTGACACCATTTTATATGCCCGTTTTACTTGATTCTTCTACCCTGTTCCCCCACCCCCTCCAGCCTACTTCTGCAGGCGTCTGTACTGATACTATCTGGTTTCACCATCACCGTCTTGTGGCCAATGCTGGATTTCACTTTTAAGGGCTTCATTGATTCACGGTGCCTCACCCTTTCTCAACTCTTATGCTGGACTTCCTTTGTATCTTGTACTCATGGTGGCGCTGAATCATGCTGTTCCCATCTTCATCCTGTATCCTGGCTTGCAGCATTGTGTTACTTCTGACTTCTGTAATTGTATTTGCTCTCCCCTCTTGCTGCTCCACTCTTTTGACTGATTACTCTGTTCTCTCCTCCTCTCCCTTTTCCTATCCCCCCCACCTTACTGTCTTCTATGCACTTACTCTATCAGAATTGTCCCTGGGGCTAGTATGATAGCAACCTCGTCTGTCTCCTGCCTCCTCTGCTTACTTGGCCCCCCCCCCCGCAACACTATCTGAAATGTCGTCCAGCCTAGTACTAGTCGCTTGTTTTGTTCCTCCCCACCCTTTCTGCGCCCTCTCCCTCACCTTTTGTTGTTCTCCGGCTCTTCCAGAAATGTTGTCAGGCCTAGTATGGTAGTCGCCTGTCTGTTTCCATTTCCTTCCCACTCTCCCTTCCTTATCTGTCTTAGCTCTTGCACTATCAGAAATGTCGTCAAGCCGAGTACGATAGTTCATTTCACATCCTTACTGTTCATGGCCTGGAAGAATGTTGTATTTTCCCTTGTTCCCTCCCTTGCCTTGAAGCGCTTTGAAACGCATTGTGTGTAGGCTCTATATAAATAATCATATCATCATATGGTTTTCCAAACCCTTCTTTTTCCCAGCAGCTGTAATTTTTGTATTGATTGCTTTAGCAACGTGCCATACATCAAATCGATGCCGAATGTGTGGAAACTGCTCTCGCATGGCCTTCTCTATCAAAGTGTCTGTCGATGGCTATCACTTCTATTTCCATTCCCCTGGATTGCAGAAGTTGAATGGATTTGATGAAACCATGTTTCTCCATGGCAACAGACAAACATTCAGACACCTGCACCACGACAGAACTCACAATTTATTTTATTTTCAGTGTCTTGAAAGTGGTAAGTGCAGTACTTTGTGGAAAATCCTGGACTATCACTGTCCGTCTCCAGCTAGCCAGAAAAGTTTGCCAGAGAATGTACTGTCCATTGACATCTGTTCAACATTCCAATCATGACTAATAGAGGGAATAAGAAGTCCCTTTGGTATTTGTAGTACTGAGTTTTAGCAAGGAACTCAAGACAAACAAACAAACTGGAAATCTTGCTGAAAGTCCGCTGAATAGTAAAGCTGCTGAACAAAGTAGATTCCTAGCTGGCACTTTGCTGAGCATCTGTTGAGCAGACCATGTAAATGTATGATGGAGGTTGACGCAGGTTGCTTGGATTTTCAGGTTGGTGCTTTGTAATACGCGAGACACATTCACCAATGGCTCCGCGCATTTCTTGGCCTCGAATGTATGTTCCCGTTTGAGCATGTGTACAATCTCTACCAGGCAGCTATCGAATACAATGTATTTTTGCTCCTTTAGTAGCCAATCGTCCTGCAATACTGATTTTATATGAGTCAACAGTGTTGGAAAAATCTTTAAGACTTTGAAAACTGAAGTCGAGATCTTGTGCAAGATCGGTCAATTTCGGTGAAGCTTCAACCTCTGTCATTTCATGATGTGATAATTCAACATGAATTGGAGAAACCGCTAACTTTGAATGTGTGAAGGGGTCGGCAAGCAGTTGCAATACATCATCACTTTCTTCATTTTCATTTGTTTGACATGGCACAAAGTAGTAATGGTCCACGCTGACTTTGTAAGGGTTGCATGTGACATTACATTCATTGTCTGGAACGTTACTACCAAAATCAGGAAAGTGTCAAACAGTGTACAGTCACATACATTTATGTCTCAAAGTATATCCTATTTTGGTGAAAGTTAAATGTGAATAGAAATACCTCAAGCTGTGGACCTGTTACAAAGGTGGACGAGATAGTAGTCGAAGTTCCACCATCCACCTATGATACAGCACTTGTTTTAACTCTGATTAGAAAGCAAAATGAAACACAAAAAAATGCAATGCAGAAGAAGGTAGATACTGAAATGCAGACAATGGTACACACGTACACAAACCCATACCTGCCACTTTGTACAAATAGCCAGTACTGCACATAATACATTTTGATAAGTTTAGATTGAAAGCATACCACATGCAAGTAGTTAAATCGCATACAAAGAGTAGTGTAATATAATTACTTGGTATCTTTATGAGGTTGATGTTGACTCCGGAAAAGAAATTGATGCAGAATCTTGCTCTTTCATTTTCAGCCCAATGTCTAAAAATAGTACAATGGAAAAGGGAAATTAGTACTTGAAAAGTGGACTTAAGCGACGCAATAAAATTTCACTTTGTGCAGGTCGTCAGGGCTCACCATTGGGATGTCGTTTTTGTCGCTTGCGAGGGTCTGGTCTTCCATCAATGTGCTCTAAGTGAAGACGGATATGTCAACCAACACATTTCCCAAACATAATTTCTAAGGGGCACTGTGGAAGTTTTCATCAAGGATCACATTTACTGGCTCCAGAAAACGGGGAAAGCTGAAGTGTACTAAGATGAAATATTTGACACTTGTGTTGAATCCAGTGGCTATGGAAAATTGAGTAATGTAAGTTATATAGATACAGATGGAAGATAATATTTATTAATGTAGTCCATCGTCCTACATACCAACAAACATAAAGTCAACTTTCACTAGTCACTTCACCTTTCACATGCGTAAATTGATTTGGCATGGCATTTGGAAGCAATTTAGGAAGAACTCGCAGTTGACGTTTTTAGTGTACCTTGACAGGTCGTACGTATCCTGGCTCAAGTGCCGGCTGCAGACACGGAATCGATTGGCCCTCGCGTCGGCCAAGATTTCCTTGGCCTTAATTTCAATCTTGCCACTTTACAACTGCAATTTCTAAGCCATCTTCTTATTAAATCAATATCCTTTGGGAATACATATACCCCGATCTTTGACGTGACTTGCAGAGTGCAAATGACAACCACACATGATGGCATTCTTGAAAAGTGCGTGAGATCTGTATAAAGAAATATGAGCTATTAGCACGAATAACACAGGATGAATGTGAATAAAGCAATTTGCACCAGAGATGTGTCTTTAAAGTTTAATTAGAATAAAGACAGAAAAGCTGTGTGACCTAGCCCAGTGACCTATGTGACAACTTTATTATGAAATTGTTATACTGCACCTTCTACTACAACGCACAATGATGAATTGTGGTAGTTATCAAGAAGAAAATACCTGAACTAATCGCTAATGCATAAGTCTTTGAGATACATGAACTTTAAAATCCTGGGTACATTTGGTGGAAATTGACATTAACGTTCGATGAACATAGATAATTAATTAGTTGACTTACCCTTAATTTTGGCGATCAGATGAGCAGATTCAGCAAGCAGAGGGACAAGTATCCGGTGAACAGGTAGCTTGATGACGATATACCTAGTAGGTCTTTCAGATGTCCTCAAGGTGTTTAAAAAGGCTTACACAACTGGGTGTGTATGTGAATGGATGACGTGTTCATAGACACCCACTCTGCCTCCATGCCAATGGTTCCCATCTGCCATATGAACCCACCTTGCTGTTTTTCCAGTGCACAGGCATAGGCCTACTCGTACAGAATGAAGGGCAATAGGGCCAGGCCTGTAACACAAATGCAAATCAGGTTGTCATCAATGTTTGACAAGTTGAGCGGTCACACCATCCCCGCCCCCCCGTGGGAGTGCAGTCATAGGTGCGAAATGCCATTAATACTGGAAGGGTGGGTGGATGGGCATGAGGCGAGTGCGAAAAAGCTAGAACAATGCTGAAGGCACACAAACGTTTGACTGCAGGGGCTGGGGTTTGAAGAGGGGAGTCTGGAGACACAGGGTCTGGGGAGGCCATGTGGACAATGGTGAACGTGACGCAGATGCCTTTGAAGTGTACATGGTGTTTGACAACTTGGAAGCGCACGGTCATAGGTGCAAAATGCCATTGATACTCGAAGGCGGATGGATGGGGATAAGGTGAGCGCAAATGTGCACCAACCAGGGCTGGACTGGGCTACTGTGTACTGTGGAGATTTCCATGTGTGCCTCTGCACTCTGTGCCTATTTTGTATTTTATTTTCACATTGTCATATGAAAAGGGTGGAGCTAGATCAAAATTTGTTATATGGGATCACTTTGCAAATTATTTCCAGTGCCTCCATTCGTTCAGTCCACCAGGGCAACAACCATTCTAGCATGACACTCGTAGACGATTGCATGTGTTGTTGACTCACTGAAAAACTCAAGAAATATCCTTTATTACTCAGTTGTATTTTATTTAATTGGGTGATGTTGATGGCAACAACAAACTATAAATTGAAGTACAGTATGAGAAAATCCCCTGTACTGTCCGCTGTCACTGGGGAATTTGTCGCAAATGGCTCGAACGACACAGGCAGGTATTACTTATCGATTGCGGTATCCAAGCCTTCCATAAAGCCACCATGTAAACGAACGATAGGCCACCAGCCTGTACCACCTGAGAAAGAGAAACATACCTATTTTAATTGAATGAACCTGATAAGTGTACCAGCCAACTAATAAAAAGTGCATCCGAAATTCGATGGCATAGTTGCCCTTAGAAAAATGAAGGCGGAACCCTTACAGCAGAAGTCCCCCACTATATGGTAAAAGAAATATTTATAACACACCACAGAGGTTTGATCTACCATCTATCTTGCTTGGATCCTAGTGATGAAGGTGATGTGTTGCTTTTGGGAGAGTATACTGATGCACGGCATTAGGGCTGTGGTGGGTGTTCTGGAATGGTCAGTGCAAGGGGGTCAGATGAGTATCAGCATGAAATCAACTGGGGGGACTGGGCTGGTGGGACCATGGACTGGAAGGGTTGGGTTTGAGAGGGCACAGGCAGTTTAAAGGAGATGAATATACACTTGGGATATGGCTTACCACGGTCTCGCGCTCTCCGCCGAGCACATTCATTCGGTAATGATACTACAGAATTGTAACTGGCATGGCAGGACTTTCCTAAGAACAGTGCTCACGTGGAGCTGATGGGGAGGCGATGGTGTGTGTGTGGACTTGCTATGCGAGGCACTGGGGAAGGTAGCGCTTCATTTCTACAGAGAGATTGATCACAATTCGGAGAAGTTAAGAGAAAAACATGAAATTCAAATGGTCTAGGTAGTAAAAATTACATCACATACTTACTCGTTACTTGGATTGCACGGCCAAACTGTTCTGCGATAAGAACACTTTTAGATACCAGAGAGGCCCAAGGAAGGTGATGGCCTGAAGGACTCTAGCTAGTGCAGCTTGTGTGCACTGCAAAGTGCATATTTAAAGAATGGAATATAAGATGTTTGTTGCCATGCCATACGATTCATGACTGCTAACATGCAAGCAGCTGCTGGAGAACCCCCTGAGACTCGGGCCCCTTTCAACTTAAAAAGTTTGAAAGGCCATGATGCCACCCCTGGAATGCAATGATTTGCTGCTGCCCTCGCGTCAAAGAGCATTTAGTAGGCATGCATATACCCACAGGCTGTGTGGCATCTAGTGTCTGGGAATATTTCTCCTGCTTGATGATTGGCTGGAGATATATTATTCCTAGCCATTTGCTAGCAGTTGTGCCTGCACTGATAGCCTGCAGCCATGAAGCCTTCTAAGTGTTGTTTCAGTGTCAACATAATAAATGGATGGTGCCTGCTCTGCCTGGTTAAAAAGGCCTGGAGATTACTGCTGTAATACATTGGATTTTTAGCCGCACCTGTGCCTTATTTGGGCAATTGCCTTGTTGCAATTAACTACTCGTCCCTTTAAAAATAAAGATATCAAAATTGCTAACCATTTTGGTTCGATTGCTAAACATTTTTTTTTATTTACCAATTTCTGCTAATCAATTTTGCAAAACTAATTTATGCTTTGCTACCACTGTGCAGAGAGGCAATGCAGCTCTGGTTTTGTGCACTTCAAGGAGGTTGTGTTTTTTTTAGCTGCAAGCTGGAGAACGAATACGACGGACTCTGAGCAGGCAGCGCACAGTCTTCCACAAGTGGGTGTTGGTGCAGGAAGTCCTTTTAGAGATCTTTGCCCCTTGGCTAATGGTCTGTTTGCGGCCAGTATCAACAGGAAGTGCAACATGTTCTGCTCCACGACATTTCCTCAAAGGAGCACTAGGGGATGTGTTTGGGGTGGACTGGGATTTTGCATTCCTATACGCATTCCCTCCAGTCCCTGTCATTCATGTCATCAGGAGGGTGCGGAAGTTCACGAAGTCTGATTCTGATTGCTTCAGATTGGGCCAGGAGGACATGTTATCTGGAACTTCTGGAAATGTCCATCTGCCCTCTGATTCATGTTCCCCAGAGAGCAGACCTAGTCTCCCAAGAGACAGGCCGTCTTATTCACCCAGAAATCTGAAGATGCAAAGACTGGGATCTCCCGGAAGACGTGGTGGAGGTATTGCTTTCGGGCAGGAGGCCAGCAGCAAAAGCTCTTTACTGCTGCTGTTGGAATACATTTTGCAGCTGGTGTAGAGCTAAAGACATTGACCCTTTCACTTGTGACACTCCTACTGTTATCATTCCTGTTACATCGGCCCACCAGGGGCTCAGGTGTCTACTGCCAAAGGTTACCTGGCAGCTCCATCGATTTTTCAAGTGCACGACAGAACAAGGCTCTTACTTTAAGGTTCCCGTTGTTTTACAGTTCCTCAATGGACTTGCAAATCTTTTCACCGATTCCTTTCATAGTTCTCGCTTGGGATCATAACTTGGTTTTACACCTCTTAACGGGATTCCCATTTGAGCCTTTGCATTCCTTACCGCTTAGGTTATTGACTCTCAAAACTATTTTTCTAGTGGCCATCACTTCTGCCCACAGCGTGAGTGAGCTTCAGACTTTATTGTGCAAACCTCCCTTCAACATTCTTTTCCAAGGAGAAGGTGGTTTTGAGGGTTTGCCCCTCCTTCCTTCCGAAGGTGGTGTCGGAATTTCACTTCAGACAAAAAATAGTTGTAGTAGCCTTTTACCTACCTCCACATCCTTACAAGGTTGAAAAGAGGTTACATCGATTGGATCCTAAAAAAGCTCTAAGCTTCTAAGTAAGCGGACTAGCTAACATTAGACAAGGCAACCTACTTTTTGTTGGTTATACTGGACATGGATTAGGGCAGGCTGTGACTGAACTGACTTGGACAAAATGGATAATTCTGTGCATCTCTGAATGCTATTCCTTGGCATGTGAGGATGCCTTGATAATTTAAGGGCACGTTCTATCAGGGGGGGGGGTGGGCAACCACTTCAGCCCTAAGAGGTGCACCATATCTGTAATGCCACACTCTGGTCCTCGTTAAACACCTTCTCAAAGCATTACTGCCTAGATTCCTTGTCGGGATGCTAGATTTGGGAAAGCTGTTATTCACATTATAAACCAATAATAAAAATCATTAAGTCCCACCTCAATTTACAAACTGCTATGGGAGTCTATCAAAGATGAGGAATCAGTGGGAGGACACAATCCATTAGAAGAACAAATTACTTACACCTGATAATGTTCTTTCTACTGGATGTTCCTCCCACGGATTCCTCATCGCCCCCCCCCCCCAGCCTGCACCTCTGATTGCAGGTGAATTTTGCTGAAATAGATCTTCCTCTCAACACTTAAGGGTTTTTGAATCCTCAAAGTGACTATGCAAGACTGGGGCAGGGGGAGACTTGAACTGGTCAACGGGCGCCGTGAATGCTATTTATACCAACCTCCTTTTGAATGCGGGGATGGAAGCCGATGAGGGACCTCGACTACATGTGGCGCCCTCTGTTGAAGATTTTCCAAAGCTGCAAGAAGGGTATCGGTAGCTCAGATGAGGAATCCATGGGAGGAACATTCAGTAGAAAGACCATTTTTAAAAGGGTTAAGTGATTTGTTCTTTGGTCCTCGTTAAAATAACTTTACATTTTACTTGTATGGATGTTTTCTTGGCGTTTTGTCCTTGGGACTTTTTCTCCATTTACCGTATGTTTTTTAGAATTATTAAAAAATGTATATATTTTTTAAACTATTACTTTACAACTTTTAGGCCCTTTCGTGTTTGAGATGGATATTGCTAATAATTTCACCATTTTAGGCACTACCAGTTGCTAATAATTTTGAAAGTTTGATTTATCTTGCTTTAGGACTTTATCATGTTTGCATAATGCCATGTTAGTTTCTGTAGCTAAATTACATGTACATTTTTCACAAACATTTGTAATTTATAAAGACATTTTTCACATGTTATAGGTGGTTTAGGAACTATTGGGTGAAGTACAAAAGGGGCTACATTGGTCGGTGGGCAATACCAGAAGGGTCAGTAACCACTTTGAAGACCTTTGTGGGCTGCTAAGCAACTTGTATTAATTATGTTGTATTCAATCACTACTTTACCTGCTATGTCAGTTTGTCTAATGCCCTATCTAGCCCTGAAAGCAGGTGAATACCAGTTTCACCCCCCAAAGGAGCTCTGAAAATAGCTTGGTGGCATGTGACTGGAAAGCCTAACTATTGCCAATTAATCTAGGTAGCATTTTAAACCATTTTATTTTCAGCCTGCTGTACTGTTGAAGGTGAAACATCTGCCTTTGTCCTGCCTCTGAAGTGGCAATTCTGTTTGAACTGTTAGATCACATACCTCCTGCAGCAAGCAGCCCCAGACATGTTCCATCCTCGGGCATGATAGTGTGGCTTGGGATTTTAGGCACAGTCTGCTTGGAGGGTTCACTTCATGTAATAACTATGACGCTGAATTATGCAGGACTGAGCAGGGGCCACAACAGTCAACGGGGTGATGCGCGAAGGTAAGGCGATAGAGCGGGGGTATGCCAGGGGAAGAGTGGCGGGTAAGCGATTGTGTGGGGACAGGGGTTGCAAAAATATGGGGGTTGGAGGGAAAGAAAGAGCAGCTTTGCTGGGTCAGCCTTCCTTCCGTGCAGCCTTTTGCAGTGTTATGCTTTCTAGAGTGATGATCCAACTTTGGTCCCCCATATACAATGGGTTGTATTCCCAGCCCAGAAATGGTGGTTCATCTCAGAGTAATGAAGGTTATGATTAACCTTTTCAGTGCATCCCCCCAGCCCCCATAGGCCAAGAACGCAGAGTTAAAATAATATAGCATCGGAGTGCGCGCGGCTTAGCTTTAACAAAAAATGTAGGACACATGCATCTTAAGGGCACAAACCATAGGCTTAAGAGTCTTATGCATGACCTAAAAGCATCCCAGGGATTAACGCAAAACTTTCCATCTATTTTTGGTGTTAGCTTGTCTCCCTAAGTGAGTGGAGATATGCTGAGACGTGTCTACTTGAACATGTGTAACAAAGCTGCGCCTTGTTAATGAGTCCCAACAAGACCGAAGTCCCACTGATGGCAGACCCGTATTGCTAGTTTCCTTGTGATTTCAAAAACCGGCTAAAACCAATACTTTTGAGGTTGGCTAAGAGCAATGTCCATGGTTATGAACAATTGCATACCTTTTGTTAATTGCCTTTTGGTGAGGAGATTGAGCTTGCTTTCAGTGTTGTGTGCCCTTATCCCACTTGTTACCTGGTCCCAGTGACCTTGAGGATAACATTCTGCTAGATTCATCATGCCACTCTTCCATTCTACCAATCACCTTAGCTTGCTTCTCACTGCACCTTTCCCAGGATGGCATGCCTAGTGGCAGAGTACTGATGAGCACCACTCGGGCTGGTACGGAATGCAAGCTGCCGCAAATGCTTTGTGATGGGTTTTAGAATGTTGGTGCTCAGAAATGTTAAGTGTTAATTTGCAATGAATTCACATTTGTGTACATTGTGTTGGAATGTCTTGATTCAATTTAAGTTTAGACACAGGCAAGTAATCTGCTTCTTTCTTCATCAGAACTGATAGCAAGAAAAATAGGACTATTTCTCCCTACACATCCCGGAGGAAAAGCATAGTCTATTGAACAAAGTAACCACATTTATTCCACCAATCTTAATAGATGGCCTCTTGAGTCATAGCCTCACTCTGATCAGTCCTCTTTTGTTGCTGCAAAAGAGATTCTAGAGAAGAAACCCCACAGTCAAACACATGTTCATCCTGGGAGCTTGCAAGACATCCATGGGGGTGTTCCAATCCTCCTTGGGGGATTCAGTGATGAAACCAAACATAAAGCACCATTAGGGAAGGGAGTAAAGTCACTCGATACAAGCAATCAAATGTCAACAAACCATTATTGAACAACCCTCTTTTTCCCCCTCCCCACCCGAGAGAAAGTTCCCAGTAACCATAGCTTACTGACAACTGGCCCGTTATTACTCAGATCAGACTAAACACGTGTCTGTTTTACATGGGTGTGAAAAAGCTCCCCTGCGTGTCTTTTAATAGAAACATGGCTTTCTTGAATGCTGGTTTGCAATATCCGAATTCTAGGTCAAGACCAGAGGCCCCTATTATGCTAGTTTCTAAAACTTGCCTTCAACAAAGCCACTTTGTCAATTGGTTTAAAATATTTTTGGCACTACATGTAGCCCAAGATCTCTGGGTAGAAGCTGTGAATCCAGGGAATTTCAACCTTGAGTTGTCCAGAACAGGGTACTCCATACTAACCTCTCCAACTATCCTACTCTTCTGCGAATCATGACAAATGGAGGATAAGCATATTCCAACTGAGCACCCACTTTAGAAGGAAGGCATCAGCCGCTTCTGGCCTCCAGCTGAAAACATTGCTGTCTGGTGATTGTCTACACACACATATTTAAGTGTCCTATTTTCTCATCAAGGCCAGGAACACTGTTTCAATCAAGACCCTAATCACTCATCTAAAAGTTAACTGGAGTACCATTCCACCACTGTTTTTCGACATACCCCAGAGAGATTCTGCTTCAACACAGATGTTCCATCGGAGCCAGAAGTGCCAAAAATCCTTGTTCACCTCTGCTAGTAGTTGTGTGGCGACAAGGAATTAAGAGACTGATAAAGTGGTGCCATGAGGATTGCTGTAAACTTTTATTCAAAAGATAGATAAACCTATCTGTCCTGAACTCTAATGGATTTCTCTATCTAAACTAAAACGTGGGTGCTTGTCAGGTCTGTGTAAGCCCAAATCAAAAGGCTCCTAATCTGTCCATGTCACTACAACAAACAATGTTCTGGTTCTGCCCGGGACCCATGAGAATGACTTCCTTCTCCTGGATGTAAAGTGTCCCAAAGACTTTGTGTTGCCTCAAAATAAAGTTCCAGCAAACAAAACAGTTCTCCCTTCTCCTAGCTGGTTCTTGAATGTTCCATATAGTTTTCAGCAAAACTTGTAATTTCTTTAGAAGTTTTCAGACTTGACTTTCTTTATATTGTTTCTTCTGCCCCCGCTGGGACAACAGATGTCCCTATATCCCTCTCAACTCTCCAGCACCACACTCCTTTGGAACTGCCCAGGGAATTGTGCCACAAAGTGATTCACTACTACTTTCTGTCTCTTCGGGGCTTACTCGCACATCTTCCTGACCGCCTACCAGACTTATACATGTTACACTGACCTTCATCCCAGGGAACTCTTCATTGGTTTTGCCAGGGGTCGCAGGTCCACTCTCTACTTTCACGCTTTTGTTTTGGCTTGCTTCCCGCCACGGCCAGTTTGTGCTGGTGCCCTCAACGTAGTTGTCAGACCGCCTTAGTCCATCCACGACAGGTCCCACTGCCACATTCTCTTGCATTCTCCACACATTCGTCTACCCTGCTCTGTTATAGGCTTCAGTAGGCAGTCTCTGCACAGTTGTCGGACCTGACAGTTCACCCACTACAGGTCAGGCCAACACCTTTCTGTCCCTATGGAGAGGAGTCCCTCTCCATGAGATCCTCCCGCATGCTACCACCCCTAGGGGGACAATTAGTTGGTGGCCTCACCTCCCTAGTCACATAGAAAGCCCCCCCGCAGCCCTCCCCTGGGGAGAAGTGACACTATATAAAGGATCGTCACAGTTGGTGTTTTTTTTCCAGGTGATACACATACCTCACTGCAGACATATTTTGCATGCAAAGCAGAATACTGCACCCTTTCTGGTGCCTGACACTTTACTACAAAGGAACCTGCCAAAGGTTCCAGTAAGTTTACTTGGCGACCTAATTTCTTAAATGCCAGATCGGTCGCCTGTAGTCTTGATCCTGCAACATGTACCCCAGACCAACTTGCTGGCATCTGACTGGATCAATGGATCCAACGAGCAACCTAAAATCTTTGTACTGTTCCATGCTTTCACATGATCCAGCCATCAAGCCATGTCTGTCCTGGTTTCTTCCTTTCTAGGGAATGTGGTGAGCATAAAATGGGCCCCTGATCAGATGATGGATTTTTAATATCTAGAGGCCTCTGTTTTGTCTTTAGAAGAGGCTAGCAGCCCAGCCAGCCCATCAGGAAATCAACTATCTCACTTGCCTGAAAAAGAGGAATTACAGTTCCTTCAATATACTTCAAAATAGGAGGAGCGGATCAGTCTACTGACGACCGAAATGTGAACAGTCCATGCTATTCTGGGCTGGTTCTAGTTGAGATTACGTCCAGTTCACAATGAAGTCTAGGCTCTCTGCAATTCAAATTTCTTTGCAAAGCTCAGATCTGTCCTGGGGAATAAAGAGCTCCCACATAATATGGATTCCTCTGGCTTTCAAGACCATCACCACGTGGTTCATGATTTTTGTCCACCAAGGAGGTGGACGAGTGTCCAAAGGGGGGAAGGCAGGAGAATTCTCCCATCTCTTTTGACCCGCAACCCTCGTCCCCAATTGGAGGAAAAGGAACTATCCAAATGGTGAGAGATGCATCTTTAAAATCGAGACTTGCCAAACAATCTTTCTCATGTGAAACATCTGCCAAGATATCTATCCCCTCTATTCAGAAGTGTTTGTACATTGCCCAATTTTTGAAATCCCTGAGATTTATCACAGTGCAAAGTTTTTCATTCCTTTTGATGAAATAATATTGCTGATGAAACAGTTCTTGGCTTTAATTGGACGTAGGTCATATTCATTGATTGAAAAGGAAATGTGGAGGAGTGGGTGGGCGTAAAGTCAAACAGGTTTTCCTTGAAAGATTGTTTGTGGAAGCCTCAAACTGTCTTTAGTGCCAGTGGGTCCTCAAAGCGTCTCCCATTCCCTTACAAGCAAAGTCACTCTTCCTACCACTGCTGGTGTGGTGCTGGTGCTTGTCACTCACCTGCTGTAGTAGCAGTTGTCTCGGGCCTCCTCTCCCCTTTCCTCTATCGTGACCTCTTGAAGTGAAGAAAGGGCTTTACTGTTTAAATCTTGCCACTGAATAAATGCTCGGGGAACCGGTTTGTTTGCACCCTGGCTGTGACTGGACAGCCTCCCACACTCAGCCTGGCATTGGAGTAAATATGTCTCAAAGGAAAACCCTTGTTGAAAATTGGACTTAAGGGCAGCCTAAGTGGTCATGAATTTGCTCAGCTGTCAGATGAGTGAATCTTCAAAGAGAATCTCATCTGCCTTGGGTTTTGACTCAAGTGGCCACATCCACTAGCTTGAAGTCCATTTGTATCAATACGTTCCACCCCTCTCTGCAGAAGGTGCGTACATTTGCATTCCTCAGAATGCATATCACTTACGGTTAGAAGTTTGGAATCCACAGTGGCAACTGCCTCGATAGCCTCAATGTCTGTTTAGGAACTGTCAGTGGGCCCACTGGATCAAACAACCTTTTGTAGCAGCTTCCGGCCCCCACCCACCCCTCTCCTCCTCACCCCCAGAATCTGCTGTGACCCTTCAGGTACTCCACATATTGGATCATAGAGGAGACACTTTTTGTTAGGCCAGCTCTCCAAGTGTATTCTTGCTTCCTTATTCGGTCCCTTCCTCATTTGCGGCTCCACATACTCTGCAACCCTTGCTGAGGGGGTTCACACCAAGAGACATGGGTGTACAATATCTTCAGGTTCTAAGTTGTCATCCCTTAAAATGTGGGTTACTTTCATAGACTTTCAGCCTAGACTGCAGCTGCGATTTCCCTTTCTGGACCACCTTAGCGATCACTCGGGGCAGCAAGTATTCTGGAGTTCCATGGCGGTGTGGCTGTGCCAGAGTTGGAGAATTCCTCCTCCTCCTCCTCTTTGTGCCCATGTTGTTCTTAAGAACCAGAGGGTCTAAGGCCTTATTACCCATCATCTGAAATGTAGCCATTGACCAGTTTACGAAAGGAGTTTGTACCTCTGCAAGATTCAGAACTTTAATCTTATTTCTGCCTGGTGGGGATCAGAGTGTCTTCTTTCAGGTCTGGATTCTTGCACCTTTTGAGAGGCTCTTGTATAGATGCTGTTCTACGACTGGCGTGTGGGGGGGCAGAGGCAGCTTGGCTCCTTCTAGCCCGCGTATTTCTTTGGAGTGCAAAGGGGGTTGGGGAGTGTTGGATAGCCATGCCTCCATCAATGCTAACCTTTTATGGACTGCATACAAGCTGACAAACTGCTCTGGGTATCGTATAGCCAACTGAGCTTTTAAACTTTTAAACCTTTTAAACCTTTTTGTCAGCTTGGTGCCTTGCTCCTAGATGTCTATTCAGGTCTCTGTGAGCTACTTTCTTACCTTGCATAGGTGGTAAAAGGCTGTGAGAACCTCTTGTTCGCAGAATTGGGCATTCTGTAATGGTTATGAGGCATAAGGCATGTACATTGTATCTTCCCTTGCACATCACCTGTCAAACGAATAGGTTTGTACATGGGCTGGATTTTTGCGCTGAGCCTGCTCTTCTCACTAGTTAATTTGTTTTTCTTTTGGCACTCCCGCCTCAATATTTCAATTGGCCCCTACATTGCTAGAAATACTGATAGGTGCAGAGTGTGGTCAGTGCATAGGGAGGAAGCAGCACTTCCTCGCCTTTTCTGGAATCCGATCCCAACTCAGACTTCGTGCTGATGCAGCCCTGCTGTCTAGGTCCAAGTGCAATGAGCCACGTGCTGGTATTTCGAGTTGTCCCCTAGAATGCTGCGAGGCGACAATGCACAACACTCTTTGCACCTGCATGGAGGAAGCAATCAGTGATCGGTTTCTATGGCAGAGCTCTGTCTGGTCCCAACTCAGTGGAGGCTAGCCAGGATGGATTCCACATGTTCGGTTTTTTTTTTAAACCGTTTTTATTGATTTTTCCTTACATATAAAACCAACATTTAATTATACATTTTTATACAGTGAACAGCAGTGATCCAGTATAGTCTCATCATAAACCTTTTTCCCCAACTGTAAGCCCCCTTACCCCCGGTTTCCTCACCGTAATTCGCCTGCAGTGCCAGCCCGTGGCTTTCCTTATCATTCCACTAAGCACAGGTTGCCATCTTTATAATATTCGTGCGTGGTGTCTGTTAGGAAAGATTTCATGATTGTATGTAATTTTCCCTCCATGTGTCAACCCCCAAACTTTTTGCTGCTGTTTTACACCCTGATCTAGACTTTGCCAGAGAAGCGCAGCCTTCCGCCGCACTCCTCTGGGCTTTCGCTCAATTCTTATGGGGAAACGGACATGCCCTTAAGACGGTCAGTACTGGGAGACTTTGTTTCCCTTAGTCCTTTCCTCATGTTGCAGCTTTTGTGGAACATGAAACAAGAGTGCACTGTAACTTACTTTACCGCGCTCTTGGGTCTCTAGTCATTCCAAAGGTCCTAGAAACTCTTGCTGGACTTATTATGAAATGTGCAGGTGGGTCACAGACAGGACTGGTGGCAGCTATCGTTTCTCTTGTGTTTTGAACCTTTTTTTGCCATGTTATCTGGCTTACCGCGTTTGGCACGAATAACTGGCCTGGCTCCAAAATGGCCATGCCACGAGGTTCTTTGTCCTGTCCTTTAGCCATCTTGCACCTTCACCTTCCCCAGATCGAGCCGACCCGGGTCAGTCCGTATTTGGTCATGCACTTTCCCGCAAAACCCAAAGCTTTCGCGCAGGCTTCTGCATGCCCCGTTTGTATGCCTCCAGGATGTGGGTTGGGTTGTCTGTTCCAATACACATCCTGGGTGCTAGAGAGTCTGCAGTGTCCTGAAGGCCTGGGACCACCGTGGTCTGTGATAGGTCCACGTATGGTGTGTGAGTTAGTGAGCAGATCTCCCATTCGGTCCTCTCCGTTTTGGCGCAAAGGGAACTTTGGATAAGAGGAGGCTGGAAACACCACTACCATGTCGATCTCCTGAGTTCACACCGAACGAGGGATAAGGAGCCAAGTATCCTGCAACAAAAAGCTGAGTCGAGGAACCGCTGGTGACCCTCTGAAGGTTTGGCACCCTGAACCGCTGTCGTCCTGCGAGACCCCTCTGCATCCGATCGTCCTAGAAGGTCTGCAAAGGTGCTTCGACCCATTGGAATATTGGAACTATTCCCAGCACCTTCATCAAACCCTGCAAGTAAGCCTCTTCGGAAATGTCCCTGGGCCAACCAGTGGGCTGACCAGTTTACGCATGACGTTTTGCTCTGTCACCGCCACCGTTTCGGGGAAGCCCTTGAAACTTGGTCTACTGCTTGCTCTGCGTCCACGGCACCCTCGCACCGAATTTTGTACACTTGGCATTCCCAGGTCTGAAGTGTGACGAGTGTACCCGGACCAGAGTAAACGCGGTTGCCGTGTTGCCCTGCTGTGGTAAAAACTTGTGCATGTTCGCTGCATTTGGGACACCCTCGACCCTGCATCCTGCTACACGGAATCTACACAGTATCAAGACGTCCTTATTATTGCAACTGAAGCAGTGTGAACTGAACTGGAGAAGTCTGGGTCTACCTGCGTCGGGGACCGGTGAGTAGTCCATACCCCAACCAGTGGCCCCTCGCGCAGGAGCCAGTTTCTTTTCTACCGCTGTTGCGATATAGAGACTCTATCCCGCACTCTCACCCTGCCTCTGCCCACAAGTGGAGGCCTTGCATTAGGAGGGGGGACTTGTTCTTCATCGCTTCACTCACCTTCCTGAACTGCCTGAGACCCTTGAAGAGACCCTATTTTGTCCATTGGCACAAGCGCGTGCAGGTACTTTTGAGCATAAGGCTCCTCTCTTCGTAGGGCTTGGACTTCCTCCTAGTTGGGTGTATTTCTGATGTTGAACTGGGTCTAATGATTACTTGTACTGCCTGTTTTCCTCCCCATCTCGGTGGTCTACATATTACATGCTCATAACTCCTTAGACCCCTTGGTCTTGTATATATATTGTATTGATTGTGATGTGTTGATTTGCTTTAGTATTATTGTGAATCCTTGCTATTGTCGATGTTGCAAAGGCCTTGTAATAAATGTGTCTATATTTGTAATATAACACCTGTCTGAAGTAATTTGTAAGTGTCCTTGCTTTGTGTGCTCATTGAGGTCTTTCAGTCACCCTCACCCCTCTTGAGACTTAGTCTTGACAGCCGCCATCGCTACCCTGATTGGTCTGGCTTGTACAGAGGTTACCCTGTTCCAAGAAACTCTAGGCGGCCCTTCTGAAACTCTGCCCCTCCAGGTCAGAGTTCAGAAATCCATCTCAACAATGTCTATCGGGATATGTCCTCCTGAACTGCTTCTGTGACTGCCGGAGCGTACAGATCTTGCATCAGGGCGTCTCATGCTACAACATCCTCCAGAGTGGCCAAAGTGGGTTGCCCCCTTCCAAACCTCAGTCTCGGCCTGCACCCACTTCTCCAGGTCCCGCCACTAGTCTTCTGTTAGGGCCCCTCTGGGCTTTCCATGCCATAATGATTCTGTGTTTACATAAGATTTGATCTTATGTATGTACTTCACTCGTTTGGGGCCTGAGAATCGACCCAACAGGCATGCCCTGCTGGAAAGTACATCCAATACGAACTTTCCCCTATTCGTTCTGGCTGCTACCTCCTGCCAGTATATCCACACCGTGGGGCAAGCCCAGAACATGTGTAGCATACCCACGTCTTTGGAATTGTACCTAGAGCAGTGTTGTGTGCCCGCACCAGGGAAGCACAAAATTCTCAAGGGGGTCATATATGCCCTGTGTGTTAACAATTGCTGGATCATTTGTAATCTAGCATTCCGGGACACACACTTGTGATATCCCAGGATTTCCCTCCAATGTGTCTGAAAGGGGGCACCAAAGTCTTCCTCCCATTTGCGTCTAACCACTAATGTTGAGGGGGGGGTCCTCCCATCAGAAGTAAGTCATATACCCTGATATGGTATGTCCTCCCTCAGATGTCATACAGAATGTCTACAATTGAGAGATTTTCCATCAATTTGCCAAATGTGGACCAGCGGTGTATTATCTCCCTTTAAATGGTGCAATGTAGAAAATCTTGGCCACGATGCAGACCTGTTTGCAATTAACTCGCCAAAGGGCTTGAAGGATGTGTCATGCAGTAGATCGCCTATCGTGGCAATACCACTGGATTTCCCAACTCCCCAGCCGCGCTTATGTAGAAGTCAACAGCCCCAATATCAAGGGAATCTGTACTGAGATCGGGTCCTTAAGTCCTATCTGTTTGTGCCCTGTCCCACATTTGCACCCCCAGAGATGCCAAGTGTGAACTGTGGTGGGCTCGAAGCCTCTTATTCCACAGCAACTCCCGCAGGTAAAAGTGTTGTTCCGTGAGCAGAAGCATCTGCGTTTCTGGGGAGCGGTCATCTGCTAGCCAGTCTACCACAAATTGCAGCTGTCCTGCTATGTAATAGAGCTCGAAGTGTGGAACCCTAATTCTGCCTTACTCGTAAGGAGGACAATGCTATTCTGCACCTACCATTCTGCCATAAAAACCCCACCCATACAGAGTAACATCTTAAGGAAGGGTTTAGGTATATAGTACGGGACATTTACAAAAAAGTGCAATAATCTAGGCAAGATCACCATTTTCAACAGAGCCACCCTACCCATAATGTTCTTTCTACTGGATGTTCCTCCCACGGATTCCTCATCGCCCCCCCCCCAGCCTGCACCTCTGATTGCAGGTGAATTTTGCTGAAATAGATCTTCCTCTCAACACTTAAGGGTTTTTGAATCCTCAAAGTGACTATGCAAGACTGGGGCAGGGGGAGACTTGAACTGGTCAACGGGCGCCGTGAATGCTATTTATACCAACCTCCTTTTGAATGCGGGGATGGAAGCCGATGAGGGACCTCGACTACATGTGGCGCCCTCTGTTGAAGATTTTCCAAAGCTGCAAGAAGGGTATCGGTAGCTCAGATGAGGAATCCATGGGAGGAACATTCAGTAGAAAGACCATTTTTAAAAGGGTTAAGTGATTTGTTCTTTGGTCCTCGTTAAAATAACTTTACATTTTACTTGTATGGATGTTTTCTTGGCGTTTTGTCCTTGGGACTTTTTCTCCATTTACCGTATGTTTTTTAGAATTATTAAAAAATGTATATATTTTTTAAACTATTACTTTACAACTTTTAGGCCCTTTCGTGTTTGAGATGGATATTGCTAATAATTTCACCATTTTAGGCACTACCAGTTGCTAATAATTTTGAAAGTTTGATTTATCTTGCTTTAGGACTTTATCATGTTTGCATAATGCCATGTTAGTTTCTGTAGCTAAATTACATGTACATTTTTCACAAACATTTGTAATTTATAAAGACATTTTTCACATGTTATAGGTGGTTTAGGAACTATTGGGTGAAGTACAAAAGGGGCTACATTGGTCGGTGGGCAATACCAGAAGGGTCAGTAACCACTTTGAAGACCTTTGTGGGCTGCTAAGCAACTTGTATTAATTATGTTGTATT
Source organism: Ambystoma mexicanum (assembly GCF_040938575.1). NCBI lineage: Eukaryota > Metazoa > Chordata > Amphibia > Caudata > Ambystomatidae > Ambystoma > Ambystoma mexicanum. The sequence goes on along the minus strand of NC_090930.1, from coordinate 939,404,478 downwards.
CAATCACTACTTTACCTGCTATGTCAGTTTGTCTAATGCCCTATCTAGCCCTGAAAGCAGGTGAATACCAGTTTCACCCCCCAAAGGAGCTCTGAAAATAGCTTGGTGGCATGTGACTGGAAAGCCTAACTATTGCCAATTAATCTAGGTAGCATTTTAAACCATTTTATTTTCAGCCTGCTGTACTGTTGAAGGTGAAACATCTGCCTTTGTCCTGCCTCTGAAGTGGCAATTCTGTTTGAACTGTTAGATCACATACCTCCTGCAGCAAGCAGCCCCAGACATGTTCCATCCTCGGGCATGATAGTGTGGCTTGGGATTTTAGGCACAGTCTGCTTGGAGGGTTCACTTCATGTAATAACTATGACGCTGAATTATGCAGGACTGAGCAGGGGCCACAACAGTCAACGGGGTGATGCGCGAAGGTAAGGCGATAGAGCGGGGGTATGCCAGGGGAAGAGTGGCGGGTAAGCGATTGTGTGGGGACAGGGGTTGCAAAAATATGGGGGTTGGAGGGAAAGAAAGAGCAGCTTTGCTGGGTCAGCCTTCCTTCCGTGCAGCCTTTTGCAGTGTTATGCTTTCTAGAGTGATGATCCAACTTTGGTCCCCCATATACAATGGGTTGTATTCCCAGCCCAGAAATGGTGGTTCATCTCAGAGTAATGAAGGTTATGATTAACCTTTTCAGTGCATCCCCCCAGCCCCCATAGGCCAAGAACGCAGAGTTAAAATAATATAGCATCGGAGTGCGCGCGGCTTAGCTTTAACAAAAAATGTAGGACACATGCATCTTAAGGGCACAAACCATAGGCTTAAGAGTCTTATGCATGACCTAAAAGCATCCCAGGGATTAACGCAAAACTTTCCATCTATTTTTGGTGTTAGCTTGTCTCCCTAAGTGAGTGGAGATATGCTGAGACGTGTCTACTTGAACATGTGTAACAAAGCTGCGCCTTGTTAATGAGTCCCAACAAGACCGAAGTCCCACTGATGGCAGACCCGTATTGCTAGTTTCCTTGTGATTTCAAAAACCGGCTAAAACCAATACTTTTGAGGTTGGCTAAGAGCAATGTCCATGGTTATGAACAATTGCATACCTTTTGTTAATTGCCTTTTGGTGAGGAGATTGAGCTTGCTTTCAGTGTTGTGTGCCCTTATCCCACTTGTTACCTGGTCCCAGTGACCTTGAGGATAACATTCTGCTAGATTCATCATGCCACTCTTCCATTCTACCAATCACCTTAGCTTGCTTCTCACTGCACCTTTCCCAGGATGGCATGCCTAGTGGCAGAGTACTGATGAGCACCACTCGGGCTGGTACGGAATGCAAGCTGCCGCAAATGCTTTGTGATGGGTTTTAGAATGTTGGTGCTCAGAAATGTTAAGTGTTAATTTGCAATGAATTCACATTTGTGTACATTGTGTTGGAATGTCTTGATTCAATTTAAGTTTAGACACAGGCAAGTAATCTGCTTCTTTCTTCATCAGAACTGATAGCAAGAAAAATAGGACTATTTCTCCCTACACATCCCGGAGGAAAAGCATAGTCTATTGAACAAAGTAACCACATTTATTCCACCAATCTTAATAGATGGCCTCTTGAGTCATAGCCTCACTCTGATCAGTCCTCTTTTGTTGCTGCAAAAGAGATTCTAGAGAAGAAACCCCACAGTCAAACACATGTTCATCCTGGGAGCTTGCAAGACATCCATGGGGGTGTTCCAATCCTCCTTGGGGGATTCAGTGATGAAACCAAACATAAAGCACCATTAGGGAAGGGAGTAAAGTCACTCGATACAAGCAATCAAATGTCAACAAACCATTATTGAACAACCCTCTTTTTCCCCCTCCCCACCCGAGAGAAAGTTCCCAGTAACCATAGCTTACTGACAACTGGCCCGTTATTACTCAGATCAGACTAAACACGTGTCTGTTTTACATGGGTGTGAAAAAGCTCCCCTGCGTGTCTTTTAATAGAAACATGGCTTTCTTGAATGCTGGTTTGCAATATCCGAATTCTAGGTCAAGACCAGAGGCCCCTATTATGCTAGTTTCTAAAACTTGCCTTCAACAAAGCCACTTTGTCAATTGGTTTAAAATATTTTTGGCACTACATGTAGCCCAAGATCTCTGGGTAGAAGCTGTGAATCCAGGGAATTTCAACCTTGAGTTGTCCAGAACAGGGTACTCCATACTAACCTCTCCAACTATCCTACTCTTCTGCGAATCATGACAAATGGAGGATAAGCATATTCCAACTGAGCACCCACTTTAGAAGGAAGGCATCAGCCGCTTCTGGCCTCCAGCTGAAAACATTGCTGTCTGGTGATTGTCTACACACACATATTTAAGTGTCCTATTTTCTCATCAAGGCCAGGAACACTGTTTCAATCAAGACCCTAATCACTCATCTAAAAGTTAACTGGAGTACCATTCCACCACTGTTTTTCGACATACCCCAGAGAGATTCTGCTTCAACACAGATGTTCCATCGGAGCCAGAAGTGCCAAAAATCCTTGTTCACCTCTGCTAGTAGTTGTGTGGCGACAAGGAATTAAGAGACTGATAAAGTGGTGCCATGAGGATTGCTGTAAACTTTTATTCAAAAGATAGATAAACCTATCTGTCCTGAACTCTAATGGATTTCTCTATCTAAACTAAAACGTGGGTGCTTGTCAGGTCTGTGTAAGCCCAAATCAAAAGGCTCCTAATCTGTCCATGTCACTACAACAAACAATGTTCTGGTTCTGCCCGGGACCCATGAGAATGACTTCCTTCTCCTGGATGTAAAGTGTCCCAAAGACTTTGTGTTGCCTCAAAATAAAGTTCCAGCAAACAAAACAGTTCTCCCTTCTCCTAGCTGGTTCTTGAATGTTCCATATAGTTTTCAGCAAAACTTGTAATTTCTTTAGAAGTTTTCAGACTTGACTTTCTTTATATTGTTTCTTCTGCCCCCGCTGGGACAACAGATGTCCCTATATCCCTCTCAACTCTCCAGCACCACACTCCTTTGGAACTGCCCAGGGAATTGTGCCACAAAGTGATTCACTACTACTTTCTGTCTCTTCGGGGCTTACTCGCACATCTTCCTGACCGCCTACCAGACTTATACATGTTACACTGACCTTCATCCCAGGGAACTCTTCATTGGTTTTGCCAGGGGTCGCAGGTCCACTCTCTACTTTCACGCTTTTGTTTTGGCTTGCTTCCCGCCACGGCCAGTTTGTGCTGGTGCCCTCAACGTAGTTGTCAGACCGCCTTAGTCCATCCACGACAGGTCCCACTGCCACATTCTCTTGCATTCTCCACACATTCGTCTACCCTGCTCTGTTATAGGCTTCAGTAGGCAGTCTCTGCACAGTTGTCGGACCTGACAGTTCACCCACTACAGGTCAGGCCAACACCTTTCTGTCCTTATGGAGAGGAGTCCCTCTCCATGAGATCCTCCCGCATGCTACCACCCCTAGGGGGACAATTAGTTGGTGGCCTCACCTCCCTAGTCACATAGAAAGCCCCCCCGCAGCCCTCCCCTGGGGAGAAGTGACACTATATAAAGGATCGTCACAGTTGGTGTTTTTTTTCCAGGTGATACACATACCTCACTGCAGACATATTTTGCATGCAAAGCAGAATACTGCACCCTTTCTGGTGCCTGACACTTTACTACAAAGGAACCTGCCAAAGGTTCCAGTAAGTTTACTTGGCGACCTAATTTCTTAAATGCCAGATCGGTCGCCTGTAGTCTTGATCCTGCAACATGTACCCCAGACCAACTTGCTGGCATCTGACTGGATCAATGGATCCAACGAGCAACCTAAAATCTTTGTACTGTTCCATGCTTTCACATGATCCAGCCATCAAGCCATGTCTGTCCTGGTTTCTTCCTTTCTAGGGAATGTGGTGAGCATAAAATGGGCCCCTGATCAGATGATGGATTTTTAATATCTAGAGGCCTCTGTTTTGTCTTTAGAAGAGGCTAGCAGCCCAGCCAGCCCATCAGGAAATCAACTATCTCACTTGCCTGAAAAAGAGGAATTACAGTTCCTTCAATATACTTCAAAATAGGAGGAGCGGATCAGTCTACTGACGACCGAAATGTGAACAGTCCATGCTATTCTGGGCTGGTTCTAGTTGAGATTACGTCCAGTTCACAATGAAGTCTAGGCTCTCTGCAATTCAAATTTCTTTGCAAAGCTCAGATCTGTCCTGGGGAATAAAGAGCTCCCACATAATATGGATTCCTCTGGCTTTCAAGACCATCACCACGTGGTTCATGATTTTTGTCCACCAAGGAGGTGGACGAGTGTCCAAAGGGGGGAAGGCAGGAGAATTCTCCCATCTCTTTTGACCCGCAACCCTCGTCCCCAATTGGAGGAAAAGGAACTATCCAAATGGTGAGAGATACATCTTTAAAATCGAGACTTGCCAAACAATCTTTCTCATGTGAAACATCTGCCAAGATATCTATCCCCTCTATTCAGAAGTGTTTGTACATTGCCCAATTTTTGAAATCCCTGAGATTTATCACAGTGCAAAGTTTTTCATTCCTTTTGATGAAATAATATTGCTGATGAAACAGTTCTTGGCTTTAATTGGACGTAGGTCATATTCATTGATTGAAAAGGAAATGTGGAGGAGTGGGTGGGCGTAAAGTCAAACAGGTTTTCCTTGAAAGATTGTTTGTGGAAGCCTCAAACTGTCTTTAGTGCCAGTGGGTCCTCAAAGCGTCTCCCATTCCCTTACAAGCAAAGTCACTCTTCCTACCACTGCTGGTGTGGTGCTGGTGCTTGTCACTCACCTGCTGTAGTAGCAGTTGTCTCTGGCCTCCTCTCCCCTTTCCTCTATCGTGACCTCTTGAAGTGAAGAAAGGGCTTTACTGTTTAAATCTTGCCACTGAATAAATGCTCGGGGAACCGGTTTGTTTGCACCCTGGCTGTGACTGGACAGCCTCCCACACTCAGCCTGGCATTGGAGTAAATATGTCTCAAAGGAAAACCCTTGTTGAAAATTGGACTTAAGGGCAGCCTAAGTGGTCATGAATTTGCTCAGCTGTCAGATGAGTGAATCTTCAAAGAGAATCTCATCTGCCTTGGGTTTTGACTCATGTGGCCACATCCACTAGCTTGAAGTCCATTTGTATCAATACGTTCCACCCCTCTCTGCAGAAGGTGCGTACATTTGCATTCCTCAGAATGCATATCACTTACGGTTAGAAGTTTGGAATCCACAGTGGCAACTGCCTCGATAGCCTCAATGTCTGTTTAGGAACTGTCAGTGGGCCCACTGGATCAAACAACCTTTTGTAGCAGCTTCCGGCCCCCACCCACCCCTCTCCTCCTCACCCCCAGAATCTGCTGTGACCCTTCAGGTACTCCACATATTGGATCATAGAGGAGACACTTTTTGTTAGGCCAGCTCTCCAAGTGTATTCTTGCTTCCTTATTCGGTCCCTTCCTCATTTGCGGCTCCACATACTCTGCAACCCTTGCTGAGGGGGTTCACACCAAGAGACATGGGTGTACAATATCTTCAGGTTCTAAGTTGTCATCCCTTAAAATGTGGGTTACTTTCATAGACTTTCAGCCTAGACTGCAGCTGCGATTTCCCTTTCTGGACCACCTTAGCGATCACTCGGGGCAGCAAGTATTCTGGAGTTCCATGGCGGTGTGGCTGTGCCAGAGTTGGAGAATTCCTCCTCCTCCTCCTCTTTGTGCCCATGTTGTTCTTAAGAACCAGAGGGTCTAAGGCCTTATTACCCATCATCTGAAATGTAGCCATTGACCAGTTTACGAAAGGAGTTTGTACCTCTGCAAGATTCAGAACTTTAATCTTATTTCTGCCTGGTGGGGATCAGAGTGTCTTCTTTCAGGTCTGGATTCTTGCACCTTTTGAGAGGCTCTTGTATAGATGCTGTTCTACGACTGGCGTGTGGGGGGGCAGAGGCAGCTTGGCTCCTTCTAGCCCGCGTATTTCTTTGGAGTGCAAAGGGGGTTGGGGAGTGTTGGATAGCCATGCCTCCATCAATGCTAACCTTTTATGGACTGCATACAAGCTGACAAACTGCTCTGGGTATCGTATAGCCAACTGAGCTTTTAAACTTTTAAACCTTTTAAACCTTTTAAACCTTTTTGTCAGCTTGGTGCCTTGCTCCTAGATGTCTATTCAGGTCTCTGTGAGCTACTTTCTTACCTTGCATAGGTGGTAAAAGGCTGTGAGAACCTCTTGTTAGTTCGCAGAATTGGGCATTCTGTAATGGTTATGAGGCATAAGGCATGTACATTGTATCTTCCCTTGCACATCACCTGTCAAACGAATAGGTTTGTACATGGGCTGGATTTTTGCGCTGAGCCTGCTCTTCTCACTAGTTAATTTGTTTTTCTTTTGGCACTCCCGCCTCAATATTTCAATTGGCCCCTACATTGCTAGAAATACTGATAGGTGCAGAGTGTGGTCAGTGCATAGGGAGGAAGCAGCACTTCCTCGCCTTTTCTGGAATCCGATCCCAACTCAGACTTCGTGCTGATGCAGCCCTGCTGTCTAGGTCCAAGTGCAATGAGCCACGTGCTGGTATTTCGAGTTGTCCCCTAGAATGCTGCGAGGCGACAATGCACAACACTCTTTGCACCTGCATGGAGGAAGCAATCAGTGATCGGTTTCTATGGCAGAGCTCTGTCTGGTCCCAACTCAGTGGAGGCTAGCCAGGATGGATTCCACATGTTCGGTTTTTTTTTTAAACCGTTTTTATTGATTTTTCCTTACATATAAAACCAACATTTAATTATACATTTTTATACAGTGAACAGCAGTGATCCAGTATAGTCTCATCATAAACCTTTTTCCCCAACTGTAAGCCCCCTTACCCCCGGTTTCCTCACCGTAATTCGCCTGCAGTGCCAGCCCGTGGCTTTCCTTATCATTCCACTAAGCACAGGTTGCCATCTTTATAATATTCGTGCGTGGTGTCTGTTAGGAAAGATTTCATGATTGTATGTAATTTTCCCTCCATGTGTCAACCCCCAAACTTTTTGCTGCTGTTTTACACCCTGATCTAGACTTTGCCAGAGAAGCGCAGCCTTCCGCCGCACTCCTCTGGGCTTTCGCTCAATTCTTATGGGGAAACGGACATGCCCTTAAGACGGTCAGTACTGGGAGACTTTGTTTCCCTTAGTCCTTTCCTCATGTTGCAGCTTTTGTGGAACATGAAACAAGAGTGCACTGTAACTTACTTTACCGCGCTCTTGGGTCTCTAGTCATTCCAAAGGTCCTAGAAACTCTTGCTGGACTTATTATGAAATGTGCAGGTGGGTCACAGACAGGACTGGTGGCAGCTATCGTTTCTCTTGTGTTTTGAACCTTTTTTTGCCATGTTATCTGGCTTACCGCGTTTGGCACGAATAACTGGCCTGGCTCCAAAATGGCCATGCCACGAGGTTCTTTGTCCTGTCCTTTAGCCATCTTGCACCTTCACCTTCCCCAGATCGAGCCGACCCGGGTCAGTCCGTATTTGGTCATGCACTTTCCCGCAAAACCCAAAGCTTTCGCGCAGGCTTCTGCATGCCCTGTTTGTATGCCTCCAGGATGTGGGTTGGGTTGTCTGTTCCAATACACATCCTGGGTGCTAGAGAGTCTGCAGTGTCCTGAAGGCCTGGGACCACCGTGGTCTGTGATAGGTCCACGTATGGTGTGAGAGTTGGTGAGCAGATCTCCCATTGGGTCCTCTCCGTTTTGGCGCAAAGGGAACTTTGGATAAGAGGAGGCTGGAAACACCACTACCATGTCGATCTCCTGAGTTCACACCGAACGAGGGATAAGGAGCCAAGTATCCTGCAACAAAAAGCTGAGTCGAGGAACCGCTGGTGACCCTCTGAAGGTTTGGCACCCTGAACCGCTGTCGTCCTGCGAGACCCCTCTGCATCCGATCGTCCTAGAAGGTCTGCAAAGGTGCTTCGACCCATTGGAATATTGGAACTATTCCCAGCACCTTCATCAAACCCTGCAAGTAAGCCTCTTCGGAAATGTCCCTGGGCCAACCAGTGGGCTGACCAGTTTACGCAGGACGTTTTGCTCTGTCACCGCCACCGTTTCGGGGAAGCCCTTGAAACTTGGTCTACTGCTTGCTCTGCGTCCACGGCACCCTCGCACCGAATTTTGTACACTTGGCATTCCCAGGTCTGAAGTGTGACGAGTGTACCCAGACCAGAGTAAACGCGGTTGCCGTGTTGCCCTGCTGTGGTAAAAACTTGTGCATGTTCGCTGCATTTGGGACACCCTCGACCCTGCATCCTGCTACACGGAATCTACACAGTATCAAGACGTCCTTATTATTGCAACTGAAGCAGTGTGAACTGAACTGGAGAAGTCTGGGTCTACCTGCGTCGGGGACCGGTGAGTAGTCCATACCCCAACCAGTGGCCCCTCGCGCAGGAGCCAGTTTCTTTTCTACCGCTGTTGCGATATAGCGACTCTATCCCGCACTCTCACCCTGCCTCTGCCCACAAGTGGAGGCCTTGCATTAGGAGGGGGGACTTGTTCTTCATCGCTTCACTCACCTTCCTGAACTGCCTGAGACCCTTGAAGAGACCCTATTTTGTCCATTGGCACAAGCGCGTGCAGGTACTTTTGAGCATAAGGCTCCTCTCTTCGTAGGGCTTGGACTTCCTCCTAGTTGGGTGTATTTCTGATGTTGAACTGGGTCTAATGATTACTTGTACTGCCTGTTTTCCTCCCCATCTCGGTGGTCTACATATTACATGCTCATAACTCCTTAGACCCCTTGGTCTTGTATATATATTGTATTGATTGTGATGTGTTGATTTGCTTTAGTATTATTGTGAATCCTTGCTATTGTCGATGTTGCAAAGGCCTTGTAATAAATGTGTCTATATTTGTAATATAACACCTGTCTGAAGTAATTTGTAAGTGTCCTTGCTTTGTGTGCTCATTGAGGTCTTTCAGTCACCCTCACCCCTCTTGAGACTTAGTCTTGACAGCCGCCATCGCTACCCTGATTGGTCTGGCTTGTACAGAGGTTACCCTGTTCCAAGAAACTCTAGGCGGCCCTTCTGAAACTCTGCCCCTCCAGGTCAGAGTTCAGAAATCCATCTCAACAATGTCTATCGGGATATGTCCTCCTGAACTGCTTCTGTGACTGCCGGAGCGTACAGATCTTGCATCAGGGCGTCTCATGCTACAACATCCTCCAGAGTGGCCAAAGTGGGTTGCCCCCTTCCAAACCTCAGTCTCGGCCTGCACCCACTTCTCCAGGTCCCGCCACTAGTCTTCTGTTAGGGCCCCTCTGGGCTTTCCATGCCATAATGATTCTGTGTTTACATAAGATTTGATCTTATGTATGTACTTCACTCGTTTGGGGCCTGAGAATCGACCCAACAGGCATGCCCTGCTGGAAAGTACATCCAATACGAACTTTCCCCTATTCGTTCTGGCTGCTACCTCCTGCCAGTATATCCACACCGTGGGGCAAGCCCAGAACATGTGTAGCATACCCACGTCTTTGGAATTGTACCTAGAGCAGTGTTGTGTGCCCGCACCAGGGAAGCACAAAATTCTCAAGGGGGTCATATATGCCCTGTGTGTTAACAATTGCTGGATCATTTGTAATCTAGCATTCCGGGACACACACTTGTGATATCCCAGGATTTCCCTCCAATGTGTCTGAAAGGGGGCACCAAAGTCTTCCTCCCATTTGCGTCTAACCACTAATGTTGAGGGGGGGGTCCTCCCATCAGAAGTAAGTCATATACCCTGATATGGTATGTCCTCCCTCAGATGTCATACAGAATGTCTACAATTGAGAGATTTTCCATCAATTTGCCAAATGTGGACCAGCGGTGTATTATCTCCCTTTAAATGGTGCAATGTAGAAAATCTTGGCCACGATGCAGACCTGTGTGCAATTAACTCGCCAAAGGGCTTGAAGGATGTGTCATGCAGTAGATCGCCTATCGTGGCAATACCACTGGATTTCCCAACTCCCCAGCCGCGCTTATGTAGAAGTCAACAGCCCCAATATCAAGGGAATCTGTACTGAGATCGGGTCCTTAAGTCCTATCTGTTTGTGCCCTGTCCCACATTTGCACCCCCAGAGATGCCAAGTGTGAACTGTGGTGGGCTCGAAGCCTCTTATTCCACAGCAACTCCCTCAGGTAAAAGTGTTGTTCCGTGAGCAGAAGCATCTGCGTTTCTGGGGAGCGGTCATCTGCTAGCCAGTCTACCACAAATTGCAGCTGTCCTGCTATGTAATAGAGCTCGAAGTGTGGAACCCTAATTCTGCCTTACTCGTAAGGAGGACAATGCTATTCTGCACCTACCATTCTGCCATAAAAACCCCACCCATACAGAGTAACATCTTAAGGAAGGGTTTAGGTATATAGAACGGGACATTTACAAAACAGTGCAATAATCTAGGCAAGATCACCATTTTCAACAGAGCCACCCTACCCATTACTGAGAGGCGCAACTTATTCCAAAATCTCAGTTTTTGATACCTTTCAGGGTGGTCAAGGTGTTAACATGTTCTGACCCTGAGTCACGGTAAATATTGACTCCCAGGTATCTAAACATATCAACCGTCTACTGCAATGCCAAGATTGGGAGCATGTTCCGAAATTTTTTGCATAGGCCTCCAATCGGGAACAGGGATTACTTATCTATGCTAATCGTAATCCCTGATAATTCTACAAACACTGGCTTCCATGATCAACTCTAGGTTGTCGTCTGGGTTTTGCATATATAGTAAGGTATTGTCGGCATACATTGATATCGGGTGGCTAACGCCGTCACTGAATAAGAACGCTGCAATATATTCTGTCCTTAAATACTGCAATATCTGTTCCATGGCGAAGATGTAAAGCACTTGGGACAGAGGGAACCCCTGCCTATTACCTTTCTCCAGCTCCCACGAGTTCGAAATGTGTTTGCCTGTCTTAACTCTGGCTACTGGTTAAGTATAGATCAGCCGCACCCATCTTATAGAAGACTGTCCAAAGCTAAACCTGCGCAGCGTTGCATTGAGCCATTACCATCTCACTGAATCAAACGCCTTCACAGCGTCTAGCATTGCTATAGGACAAAGGTGTCTGCCAGGACACAGTGCTATCGATAACATGGTCCAACTGCTGCAGATTCCAGGTCATACTTCTGCCTGGCACGTAACCAGTCTGGTCGGAATGTATAATCGTGTGGATCAACCTTTTCAGGCTATTCGCTAGTTTAGCCATCAATACCTTGTCTTGAAGTGAGCATGGATAGGGGCCTGTATGAGCCACACTCGACCGATGGTTTGCAGGGCTTGAGAAGGGGAACAATGTTAGACTCCTTCAGACTCTGAGGGACCACTCCTACTTCATAGGAGTCATTAAATGCGATCAGGAGCTTAGGGGCCAGTTCTTCTGCATATTCTTTATAGAGCTCCCTGGTCAGACCATCCGAACCTGGGGTTTTGGCCATAGGCAATGATCTAATCGTACACTTTATTTCTTCCAATGTGATAGATCCTTCCAAATTGTCTATCGCGGGTTGGCTTAAACAAGGGAGCTCTATCTCGTCTAGTACTTCTTGTATATGTGCATCTGGGACTTGGGGTGCCTCCTGATAGAGGGTATGATAACATTCTTTAAAGGCCGCGTTAATTCTCACCTGGGTATGACATAGGTCACCATTCCCCATGTGTATCAAGTAGATGGGACTTCGGTGGACTTCCCTTGTTTATATAACCAGGTTAGTAACCTACCCGACTTGTCACCCTCTTTGTTGTCTCTCGACGTATTTAGAGTAATTATACTTGCCCAGTCTTTCCCAGCATTCTACACACTTCTTTAACGTGGTAGCATCTACCACTGTACCATTCTGGCCCATGCAGAACATCTGAAGCTGTTCCTCCGCAGAAGCTAGTTCCCTGCTTATCAAAGTCTGAACACTGCTGGTTTTCGCTTCTGTAGAGACCTGGCAGGTGGGGCAGGTCTGCTAAACCTGGTTTCAGATCTGTCTAATACTGGATTCAGAGTACAATTTAAGTCTCCCCTCGTATGATGTTGCTGTTTCTGTAGGTGCTACGTCTTGGGTATAGCATCTGGAATCTGGAAGAACCCCGACTTATTGTAGTTGGGAGTGTTTATCAAGCATGTGTCTGTGTTCTAAGAGCCCTTGTACCAGCACCATTCTGCCTTTGTTATATGATATGATATGGTATTTGTAACGCGCCTATACACATTGTTGTCCATTTTGACCTGGCTGACCCCCAATGGCACAGAAGGCGCTATCCAAATCAAGACTGCTCTGGCGTAAGCAGAGTATGGGGACCCAAACACTCGCCCACTTCATTTTCGTGGAGCGCAAAGCTTGTTTTATCAGCCGTTAAGTGCGTCTCCTGTAGCAAGGCAATATCAATTCTACTTCTCTCCAGGTAGGAGTAGACCCAGTTTCGTTTCACATAGTTGTTCAAGCCCCTGACATTCCAGGTAAGTTTATTTACGGCGCTAGCCCTGAGTGTTTACGTATAGTAAATAAAGCCCCCCCACCACAGACCAGACAAGTGTCCTATATTCATTATGGACGACAATTGCTGATCAGTAACTTCACTGAGGTTCTTTACAGGCAAAACATAACCCTTGTTAACTAACCCAACTTCCCCAACCAGCTCAAGTATAAGCAAAAAGTAACCCCCTTTTACTCAAGTTTTGTCACCTTTCCCCCATACTGTATGGGCGTCCCTTCCAAGGGAAGGGAAACTGAACCTTTTTCACCAGAAAAAAATCTTCTTCCCCTTTTAGAGGCGTGCGGCCCAGGGAGCATGCGCTGCCCTGACTCCACCCTCCGGCGCCACAACTCTGTCCCCTTTTCTGCGTCGACGGGAATGGGCTGAATTTACCAGCACTTTTGGGTTTAGCTTCAGCCATGTTATTCCACGCACTGATACTTCTGTCTTCTTTTTTGTGTTTTTATCATTCAGGTACTCTGTCCGAAGGCGTCGCACTCCTCCCCGGCACATGTAGACTTCTACAGGGTTCAGCAGGTGTCCATCCTGCAACGGGCTCTTCCCTACTTCAGACCCCCCCCCGCCCTCTGTCTACGTTGCCTTGGCCCAGACCACGGTTGACAATCTTGTTCAGCGTGTGTCTCGCTGTCCTCAAAAGTGCTGAAGAACAGACTAGCCAGGTGGAGGGAGCTCTTCCAGAAGTCACCTCCAGAGGACTTCAAGAACTTCGTGAAACATCGAAACAGGCCCAAGGTAAGGCTGATATTCTCCATCGCACCTCGCAAGGGAAGACTCCTTTCCAGGGACTCTCCTGTGCAGGAGGGACCGCTCTGGTGCTTCTACCAGCACATGCACTGAGGCTGCTGCAGCTACCAGCCCGCAGGCTGAGGGATCCTTGGATTTTCCCGGTGCCAGTGTTGAGGGACCGAAAGGTTTTTACCGGGTCTTAACCCTTATACCGGCACCATGGCGAGGGGCTACGCCCTAATACTGGCAATACGTCTGAGGGGGCACCTAAGCGCAGCTCTACACCTACCCCCGGGTCGAGGGTGTCGCACCTACCGGGCCTAGGCCCAAGGAGCAGGGTAGGCTTTGTGATCCACACGCAAGAGTCTTGGAGGACGACGGGCCCAGCGGGCCGAACACGTCACATGCATGTGGCAGGCAGCCCGACAAAATGGCTGCTGTGCCAGAAAAAGGCATTAGGTGAAGAAAGAGTGTCCAGGTGGGACTGGCCTCAACCAGGTACGTGGCCTACAGTCTACCCCTCATTTACTCAGGGCAGCTTTCCTTTGCATCCATATGGACAGGGTATGCAGCAGCCTCTTGCTACCCCGTCAGCACCCCCTGCCACCTCTTAAGTCAGTGAGGAGGTTTTCTTCGAGAGGTTCCTCGGCCTCATGAAGTCACCTCGGATGGGCATTATCCTCAGACACCATCAGGGAAGTCATTCCTGCAATGCTAGCAGCAGCACAGCCGCCTCCTCCGGCTCCCCAGCCGACTCCTCAGCCTCAGGCTGCTGTCCCTGCAACCCAAACTCTGGCGCCAACTACTACTCCTTCTCCACCACAGGACCCCCCCAGATCAGCAGTATATGGATGAGGAGGAGGATCCGGACACGTCATCCTCAGACAGGGGCCTTCCACAAACACCTTGCTGGCCTGGCGTAGTATCTGGGCCTACCCCAACCCGAACGGATTCCTCGCTCGAGGGCTGGGTAGTCACCCTGGACGATCTCTCGGTCCACGGCATCTGGACGCGACAGGAGCAGGAATACCACATCAATTGGCTAGAGCTGAACGCCATCTGGATAGTGCTCAGGGCATTCCTACCACTTTTCAGTGGCAAGATTGTCCTCATCCAGACGGACAACTCGACCAGCATGTACTACGTCAACAAGCAGGGAGGCACCAGATCACCTCCTGTGTGCAGACTGGCGATCAGCATGTGGAAGTGGCCCTGGAAAACATTTACCTCACGGCAGTCCACCTCCCGGGGGAATCCATCCTGGAAGCGGACAGGCTCAGCAGGCTGGGAGCGGACAATTCCGAGTAGCAGCTAAGCGGCCTCGTTATTCAGGAGATTTTCATGGGGTCACCCCCAGGTGGATCTTTGCCACCTGGTACAACAATAAGTGTCCCCTGTTAGCATCCGGACAAGGTCAGGGCCCCAGCTCTCTGGGCAACGCATTTCAACTCTAGTGGACCGGCATGAAAACCTACGCCTTTCCGCCCACTCCCATGATTCACAGGGTAATTTGCTAAATCAAGGAGTCTCGCCAACTCCTCATTCTAATAGCTCTATTCCATGGTAGCCGGCCAGGCCATGGTTTTCGGAGCTGCTCAGTCTCGAAGTGTCCCCGATTCACCTCCCGATGGGCCAAGCACATCTTCTGGCACAGCCGGGGGGGGGCAGTCATCCACCCTGCACCAGGGAAACTAGCCCTCAGAGCATAGTACCTGAGCAGGTAACGCTTTGGCACCTTAGCCTCTCGCAGGCCAATCTGGAGATCCTGCAAGGTGCCAGGAGCAAAGCTATCGGGGCCCAGTACAAAAGAAAATGGACCAGATTCTGCCACTATGCAGACTCCAAGGGAATCGCCACCCCCCCTGCCGTGCACCTTGGACGACATGCTCTCCTTTTTGGCGCACCTCGCCCACTCAGGCATGCAGGTGGCACCTGCCACACACACACCTCAAACCGCTCGAGCCAATGGCGTCTGTGGACATCATGCTGGTCACCATCGAGACGGCATTACTTGTCGGCCTCGGCTCGTAGATTCAGCGAAATCAAGGCGCTGGTCACCTCAGAACCATATACTAGCTTTCACAAGGACAAGGTAGTCCTGCGGGGACACCCGACATTTCTGCCGAAGGTTCAGTCTGCTTTCCACTTGAAAAAGGAAATGGTCCTTCCTACATTTTTTCCTGATCCCAAGGACGAAGCACCAAGATTGCTGCATTGCCTGGATGTCAGGCATGTTCTGAAATTCTACTTTAACAGGACCAAGGGCTTCCACAAATCGGACGCCCTGTTTGTCACGTTCAGAGGCTCAAGGCCAGGCTATCGGGCCTCTAAGGCTTCCATATCCCGCTGGATGGAGCCGCTCACGGCCAGCATGCATGCCCACGCAGTCGGCCAAGGCAACGGCCATCGCATTCCAGCACCATGTCCCTTGGCAAGTCATAAGCATTGTGGCCACTTGGGCCTCTCCCACGGCTTTCTGCAAGCATTACTGTTTGGATGCTGCCTCTAGATCTGATGCGGTTTCGGACAGGCGGTTCTCGGGAACCTATTTGCTTGAGGGTCTCCTCTCCACCCTGGGGCTACAATCAGTTGTAATCGCCCATACAGTATGGAGGAAATGGGACAGGAGTAATTATGTTACTCACCGCAGTGACTAACATACTCTTAGTCCATAGTCCCCTTTGCTCAATAAGTTCCACCAACCTCCCCCCTAATACTGGTGTCATTAGGCAATGTTAAATCCATTATTGGCGCGTCAATGGGGACTGAGGTGTGACGCTGGAGGGCGGAGTCAGGGCAGCACATTCTGCCTGGACTGCACCCCCGCACGCCTCTAAATTTAAAGGGGAAGGTTTTTTCCTGGTGAAAAAGGCTGTCTCCCATTCCTTGGAAGGGACGCCCATACAGTATGGAGGAAAGGGGACTATGGACTAAGAGTATGTTAGTCACTACAGTGAGTAACTTATAATAATTCTGCAAACCCCCCCTCCGCAAATTGCCCAGCATTGTTACCCTTGCTCAGGAATGTCAGCTTCTCATGTCCACCTCCGGTGCATACGCCCGAGGCTTCTACGCAGCAGGTGGGCACCAAAACAAATACCCTCAAAGAGAAAAAGGGAGACAACCCGAGGGCATGATCGTGGCAGCTACATGCCTAGTCTCTCTCTATGAAAACAGTAGTTTCCCCCTGAGGAGGGTCTCGTATGAGGTGGGATCAAGAGACCCCAGAGATGGGGGCCATAAATCGTATGTGCAGGTGCCCCAGTTAGTGACCCGCTTGTCTTGGGGGTCCCGATTGAGGCATGAGTCCCGGCAGACCAGTACAGGGGGTTTGCTACAGTGTCAGCGGTTGTCATTTGTTCTCCGTTGCCTCCTTGAAGCTTGTCCAGGGTGCCTTCTTCCCCTGTGGCTGGATGTATTTTCTCTGTCCAGCCACTCCTGCACCTCTTGTGGGAGGTCGAAGAACAGGGCTCGGTTCTTATACAGGAACGTTAAACGCGCCAGGTAAACGAGCATATATTTCAGGCCAGCTGACCTTAGCCTTGCTTTGGCCACTGAAAATTGTGCCCTGCTCTTCTGCACCTGAAAGGTGTAGTCGGGTAGACCGCTAGGTCTGCTGAAGCTCTTCGCAGTGCGCCGCCTTGTCTAGAATAGGAAATCATTTTTTCCCTATCCTTATAGTCTTGGGAGGGCACCTGGCGGCGGCCGTCTAGTGAGGGCTCTGTGTGCTCTTTCAATTGTAAAGCCCTGTGAGATGTTCACCAGTCCGATCTCTTGTAGGAACATATTTTCGTATGCCGTGGTATCTTTGCCTTCTTCCCCCTCTGGCAGGCCAACAATGTGAACATTGTTTCTGCATGCTCTTCCTTCTGCGTCTTCCACTCTATTTTCCAGTCGATTCACTTTCTGCTGTAGTATATGCACCTTGGTATGTGTTTCTTGAAGCTCCAGTGTTTTCTTTCATTTTGGTTTCCAAGTTTGTAGTTCGCTCAGCCAGCTTCCTGGCGTCCTGATGTAAGAGTTCCATGTCCATCTTGATGGCTTCAATTTGCGTGCCTAATGTGGCCTTCAAGTCCACAATTGCCTGCATCACTTGATTGTGCATTTCTATGGGGTCCCCTTCTTTCACTGGTGCTGATGCCATGTTCCCCCTCCCTTGACTCTGCCCCCCCCAGTGTTTGCTGAGGGCTTTTGGCGTAACTGTCGAGTGTCTTTTGGTTAGCCCTCAGCTTGGCTGCTTTTGGGGGCATCCAGTTAGTCGGGGGCGCTCCTGTAATACTCTGCAAATGTTGTCTGTGTGCACCCCAGGTGTGTCTTGACGCTCATCAAGATGGAACCCTAGTAGCGTACCGGCTTGGAAGCCCATATCCTGTATGTTGGGGCTCTGTGGTGTAATAAGGGCAGTTTCTGTGGATCCATCTTACTGCCACCCGTCCCACTGGGGTTTCAATATCGTGCCGTTCCAGATCATACGTGAGTTGTGCTTCCCTTATGGACTTGGTGCCAGGCCCTCAACCCACCAGAGAGCTGGCAGCAGTGTCCAGGCCCTTTCTTTGATACGCTTGGTTCCCGCTGCTGTGAGGTCTGTGTCCTGCAACTGAGGACAGTCGGAATTCTGAGCGTGTGACACTGGGCCAGGGCTGGTACCAGTGTATGGCAAGTACCCCGAAAGGGTAATACTGTAGGTGGAGCCTCTCCAGAGGCTGAGGAAAGTCACTAGCTTCCCGGATCTGTGTGATATCACTTGCCTCGGGGTCCTCACTTCAACCCCAGCTAAAGTGGCACACGCTAACCTCCCTGCTCAAACTGGGGGCACTCAAGGTGTCACTCCCATCTATACCATCGCTGCCCGGGCCAGTTGGGTTCTGGTGCCGGCCAGATCTTCTATGGCTGGATCAAGCACTATACCACAAAGTATTTGC
Organism: Ambystoma mexicanum; assembly: GCF_040938575.1. NCBI lineage: Eukaryota > Metazoa > Chordata > Amphibia > Caudata > Ambystomatidae > Ambystoma > Ambystoma mexicanum. The sequence goes on along the minus strand of NC_090930.1, from coordinate 939,386,316 downwards.
CCACTTCACTTATATGACCTGTTGCGCCTTGTTGGTGGCTTAAATCAGGGGGACTCCTCAGGCTCTCTGGCCCCAGGCCAGCACGATGTCTGCCCGCTATGCGCCGGGTTGAGGATCTGCACCAATGAGACCCGTGCAAGGTCTGCCGCACTTCTTGGTCTCTGCTCATGTGTAACCCATACAAGTCACACGCGACATGGGCAGCGAGGCGGGGCACCAGTAACACCCAAAGCGCTGTTTTGTGGGGCTAATAATGCCGGCAGCTTGGATCTTCCTCCGAGCCCCTTCGGACAGGGCTGCACACCGCAACGTTTGTCCTAGCTGCGGTCCACAGCTGCAAGATCCACCCTGCCTCTTCCCGCCTCTACCCTTAGGCTGCTTCTACATTTCTTCACTGGAGCCTAACCGGAGCTGTCCCCCTTCACTTGAGGGTTCTGCTGCCTGCACATCGCAGCGTCGGGAACTCGGCCACCATTCCTGTTTTTAATCCAGTGCTTCAGTCTTTACCGCACCGGCCACCGTTCAGTACTCTGGGGCCCCTGCGCCGCAACTATGACGAGTCCGGCGGTCATTGGGCTACAATCGCTGCAACACAGGGCAGTAGCACTCCGCTCCTACTCCGTTCGCCCTTTACTGCATCAAGGGCTCATTTATACAACATAGGCCGCCATCTTGCCGCTCGGCCAGGCATGAACTTAGTCAAGTGGCGGCATTCTACGGCAATCAATGCAAGCCAAATTTCGTGCAGCCGCTCCTCAGACCCTCCGACGCCTGATACTGTTCTTGATCATTCTCGAGTGCAGACCTTAAGCACCAATTACCGGATCGGCCTTGGGCGCTCGCTTCTGGTGGTACTCATGGCACCATGGCAAGCCACGCCTCTGGATTCCACATATGTTGTGACAAATCAACTTCCGGGGCACCAGTGGTCCAGGGGTAAATATCTGTTTCTAAACCATCAATCAGCCCCACCCCTCTAGTACACAAGGAGAGATCCAAACAGATTTCAATAACAAATTATAAACCTGCTTGTCCAATTTGGGTAACGTGGATGAAACGGCAGGCTCATCTCCGAAAGGTTGTGGATCAAGGTTTCTTGGCTTTAGCACAAAGGGAGCAACGGGTCTTAGAATGTCTCTAGGGGACTTCTGGGAAGCATTAGGGGGACATAAACAGAATGTAACCTGTGCTGTAGATGTCCTTGGTGCTCGACAGTGTCAAATCTGCTTCAGTATGCTTTGCAGGCTTCTGTGACAGTTCAAGACGGGAGTCAGTTTCGGGTATAAGACTGCAAGACAGTTCGGCGAGTGTAGCTGGACAAACGACTGCAGGTTGGCCTGCATGGCGGCTTGTGGTCAGGAATGGTTGTCTCCGTGCTGATCGGTGGTTCAGAAGCACTGGTCGAGACATCTTGCATGTCTTTGAGCGACTGCAGCTTGACAACGGCTAACTAAGCTGGCTCGAAAATGTCCTTTAAGGAAGATGGCTGTAGATGCTCATAAAGGCACTTATCCCAGCTACTTCAATTTCCTTGTGCCGTCCTTTAAGGTGGACTGCCCAAGTTGTGGAGTGTATTGCAGGCAGCTGCATTGTACTTTGTTGTAGATTCAGAGACCTTCTGGCACTTCCTACCTACGATGCTTGCTGCAGATCCTAGCAGGGCATGCTGTGTGCTGACTGGGTACCGGTTCTGGAGCGGCTTGAGGGCCCTCTGGATTTCTCCTCTCCCTCTGTTCCCTGGCAGAAATTTAGGGGAGAAATCTTGCTTCCCACTTTGGAAATCCTGCTCTTCCTTCACTGGCGGAAGATGTAAGGCAGACTATCTTCAGCGAGGGTCCAATGAAGAGGTCTTCTTGCTACTCCTTGCAAAGTCTTCAGATATGCTGAAAGAGGGGTTTAGTTCTCTCTTTTTAAAAGCCAAATGGGCCACAGTGATTGGTGAAGGCTAAGCCTACCTTAATGAACCAATCCTGGGGTCCCCACCAACAATCTCCTGTATGCACGAGGTCATAACCAAAGTTCTTTGCAACAAAAAAGGTAAAGGAGTGAAAACATGTGATACCAAGTCCCACCCAACTTCCTGTCTGTTGTTGATCAAAGGGTCTCTGGTTAATGGAGCTCTCTGGTTCCTGATTAAAGAGGGCAGGTCTCCCTTGAAGCTGCAGTGAGACCAGACTCTCTGGCTCCTGAAAACCACATTCTTGTACCTTATGAATGGGGCCCCCATGTGGGGTGGACTATTGAAAACATGCAGTCCCAGACACTGAGGACGGGAGCTGGCTTCAGGTTGACAGTTGCATATGAAAGGTTGTTGGGATTTCCCATCTACTTTAACTTCTGCAGCCAGGCCCAGTGGCCATGTTTGAAGTACACTTCAATGTATATGCTAATCGCTGCCCGGCTGCAGTGCCCAACAAAAGAGCAGGATAGATCTATGGAGCCGTTGTTAATCAAGCTGGCCATGGCAGGGGGAAGGTCTGTTCCTCCACCTTCTGGAGATTCAGTGTGTACTCCCGCTGTAATATTCCAACTAAATATGACATGGTGGACCGTGCATGTAGTTTGTGTCCACCCAGAGTACACAGGTCTGTGCGTTTATTGTGCTGCGAGCATAGGAAAATGTGTGTGGATTAGCCGCACACATTTTCATGAGGCTGGTCTACCATCATTCTGTTAATTAAATATTTCAAAAAAGCCCAGGCGAGTACACACCCACCGTGCGGATGGTCGAATTCCTCACCTGCGTGATCCTCTCACTTCTCCAAAAGGCACTGGACCTCTCAGAGGGCCTGCCTCCCTTTTTTAAACACACATTCTTTACAATAAGTGGAATAAACTGCCCACCCTGAGATCACAAAACACAAGTGACTTATCTTGGCTATGAGCAGCAAATGAAGAGGACTGCTCAGTTCGGATATGACTTAAGAGGAAATGGATTCTGATTGGTGGAATAAATGTTGCTTTAGTGGAATACTCGGGGTTGTTTGGAGAAGTAGTCTTTGTTGCTTTTTCTTGCTGCTCTGTGTGTTGATAAAGGGAAGCCCAATAGGCGTATTCTGTCTTGACATAGAATTTGAGAATCATTGATAACCCTATGAATCCACTTTAAGCATAAAATGCTGCCAGAGCTGCATCGCAAATCTAAGGTGCTTGCCTGCTCTTCACTAGTTTCAAACGTTTCCTTTCACAGCTAAATGTGTTGGTTTCCAATTCTTAATAGTCAATTCAGTAAGACTGACTGGTAAGGGTAAGTTGAGTTTAGGGCTAGCCTCAGATGGCTCTGAAACCTACATGACATAGTGTTGATAAGCTGCAAGGCCAACCCTGCCCTTCGTCCTTCCGAGGTTAACAGTACCATACAATTGGCTAATTCTTTTTCTTACAGGGTTTACGGTGAGGAGAAATCTAGCATGAAGCACTGATTCGAATAACCATTAAGCATGTTTACTGTCCCTCAGCTGGAAATGGATTAAAGTCCTCTTTTACATGAACTGTATCAGATGCAGTAGGCTGTAGAAGTTGAACTTGCCTAATGAAGTTTACCATCTTTAATAAAGTTATGTAATACAATAAAATATGCAATTAAATGTAAAACTTTGAGTTAACCCTTCTAATTCTTTTTTTTATTGCAGGATGAAAGATCAAGGTTTGTACATGGAGGAGTGAAAGTAAACTCAAACGTCGCTCACCCGCTTCCCTCGCTCCTTGTTGTAATTGCAGCCATTTTCATTGGATTCTTTCTAGGGAAGTTCATCTTATAGACGACATGTCATATTTCTATATTGATTTTTTTTTTTCCCTGGCCATAAAGATTTGTTGACCTACCCCTTCGTGGTAGTGATGGCCCACAGTGACTGTTTGGTGCACAATGTCCTGCAGGCGTTGCCTTCAATGATCACACTGTTAAAAAAAAAAAACACAGTAAAACAAACTGTTTGGCTGTTGGACAAAAGTGTACATGAAATCATCAATAGTGGATGTCTGGTGCACTTTCAGTCAGCAGTTACTGGAAATTCATTAAATAAAGAATTGTTCTTTCTGTGGTTTTAATAAGAGTTTAAAGAAATGTTAGTCTTGTAAATGTTATTTTAATCCTTTTTAGTTAAATCTGTTGCTGTGGCCTCCAAAAAAGAAATTGTCTAAATTGAAAATTATACTAATTTAGGAACATGACAAGAGGTATTCTAGGGATCACTGTGCCGAAGTGTACATTTTCTTCTATTTTACTTCGCTAACATCATTGCAGAATTTTCTTACCTCACATTGTCTGTGAGGTGGTTCTCGATTGAGCTTTCCTTTTTTAAGTCTTCTCCAGTGGTATTAAACAAAAAAAAAATAAACCTCGTAACAGATTCATCTGGTTAGCCCTTTTGTGTTTGTTTTGAAATTGAGGCATCCATAAGAAGTTGCTTACTTGGTAAATCTGCCTATTAACAGTTATATTAGCTGAGGAAGTTTTCATTTTGCTAAAAGCAAAAGTAGGACTTTAAATTAGTGAGCATGACTATCAACAATGGAAATTTACAGATAATTGCAACTATTTACATTGAGTAAGGGTCAAGCAGCTTCAGCGGAAATAAATTATATATGTGCACGCAGAAATCTTTTCAGTGTGCGCAAAGCCGTATGAAAAGGCAGAGGTGTTTTTTCCACCATATAGGCCCATTTTTCATACATTCTGCAGATGATTTTCGACAATTGTCAATTTTCTAGTCGGCATGCTAACACATAAGAATTACTGTAGGTTTAGGTCTTCCATGGGCGCCATAGTTTTCTTGGATTAATTTGGGGAGGATATTTCTACTTTTGTGTTACTTTTTCTAGTAACAATTTGTAACAGTTAAAAATTGCATTATTTCTACTTCAGTTCATGGTACATAAAAGTGAATGCTCTGAATACAGAAGATCCGCTACTGGGCTCAAATATTTATTTTCTTTAAAATGATAATAGTTTAAACGGTTTCTGAATCAGCTTACATTTGTAATACATGTAAAACATACATGGTTGACACTGTAAAAGTATATTGGTTTTGATTACATGTCTGTGCTTATCCCCAGTCTCGTCTTTTGTTCTTGTAGGCTTTTGTCAGTATGTGACATCTAGGGGACTAAGTGAACAAACAACCATAGTACAAGCATTAATAACCTCTACCGATTACTGAAAATCCAAAGGTTCTGTAAAATGACCAACTACTGTAATTCTAATTGTACGTTGTCCGGTAAAGCAGCATTTCTTGATGTGGTACATGTTTTTGACATGGTTTGTACACAGGATGCAGCTGAAATCTATGTTCTGAAGAAAGCCAGTTGTTTGCTAGTTGCACTTAAGTTTCTTGTTTTGTTTAATGAAGAGTATAAATACAGTGTGTACTGTCACAATTATTGATGTCTATGGTAAGCTTTAAAACATCTCGTGTGTAACAAAACATGACAATTATGCTTACTTTATGACTTCTTGGCATGCAAGCACAAGATGGAGATGTTTTTTTCATTGCTGTAGATTCCATTGTTTGCATCAAAGTCCCACCCACCATTCATTGATTGCATTTGTATGCTAAAGTCTAATTGGTTAAAATGTTTTTGTATTGTTCCAAGAGTCTGGAGGCTATCCTTCTCATCTTTAAAACATGATTTCTCAAATTGTTGTCACTGATTTGTTGTAAACTGTTTTTGCCTTGCCCTTCCCATTGGTGGAGTGCTCATTTAGCACACAGTTTACAGTATGCAAAATGAATGGCAGTGTGTTCAAAATGGGTCATTGTGTGGAAGGATCCAATTTCCTCCATCAGAAAATTGAGCAAGATGGTTATAAGTCTCTTCTAGTATATGACCACACTAGAAGAGCTGTTCAGCAGTCTGCAGTGCGTCATCAATCCCAGAGCTGTTGATGTTTAGCGCAAATTGTGAAGGAGTATGTTACTGAAGGGATTCAAAAGGCTAAACAATCTTTTGAAACAAATGCTTACTGTGTACCAAATGTTTGGCACAATAGGCATTGAACGATTGGAAAAATTAGGATGTGATTTGAAGAACTGCAAAATGTTTGAGTTGCTTTTAGGTATCTTAACTCTTATCCATCTCCTGAGGTACTCTTCTATAAAGATTGTTCCTTGTATTTCAGTGACCCCATCATTGTTGTATATAAAATGTAATGCTCAAAATATTTTGCTATCAGGCGTGATTTTGGATGAGAAACTGTACTCTACAAATTATGGAATATGGATTAAACTCAAGTTTGTCTTTGTTCTTTAAATGTTTAAAGTGGTTTCCTTGTTTCTGATGCAACCTGTGCCTTTGAATAGGGGAAGTATTCTGTTTCAACTGGCATCTATCACAAGTCTACTGGAATGTTTGTGTGTAAGGCAGTATCCCCCATTCCACAAATAGTGATTGTAAGAGAAGCAGCATTGGAAAAATCAAACTGTGATGCTCAACTTGCCCTTCTTTTCAAACATGTGCAGCATATGCCATTATCAGTTGGTGGGACATTTCACATGTTGTGTAAATTATTTGTTTCTTGTCAAACCTTGCCGGTATTTATAGAGGCGCTGTGCCCTGTGACCTCAGTTCTTTTTATCTGCGCACTCTGCTCGCTACTGGAACACCACTCATGGCTTTATTCATTTGTTGAATTATAACTTTGTCTCCGGAGTTCCTTACGATGCTGAATCCAACAAGGTCTTCAGAGTTAAAACCCTGCCTGGATTGCGGGCATCAGATGTCTGTATCTGACCGGGACTGTTTATGCCTTTACTACGTTGAGGTCTACGACGCGCGGGACTGCATGTCCTGTCAGTCGATGCATCTGAAGGCGCTCAGAGAACGTAAAGCAAAACTGTTGACCTTCCTCCACAAGTAGAAAGGTGACGAGTGTACCTGCTCGAGGTTGCCAGGCGATGACCTCAGCAGTGAGGAGTGGTCCCCTGTCTGAAAGGACAAAAAGATAAATTGCTGCTGCAAGAGGTAAAGATCATCCAGTGGTTCTTCACAGCTTCACTAATCTTAGACTTCACTCCAGGAGGGCCAGGGGAAGCCTCTGCACCACCTATCCCCCGCAGGTACCTTTTCCAACCTAATCCTCTTCACCTAAGGAAGGGGAGGGTTTCAGATTAAAGATGTTTGACATTTTTTTTAATTTTTTTTAAGTAAAGTTTCCTTGTTTTTTATTTTTTTTGGACCATCTGTTGTTTGGCTGACCACCAGAAAGCCAAAAACATTAATAGTCCTTCCCCCAACTCTCTCCTTCCAGGAGCATTTCAGACCAATGACCAATAAAATAAGTTGGGCTCTACAGGTATTGTTATACCAAGTACTGCTCAGGGATTTCTATCGGGATCAGAGCCCTTAGTCGTCTTTGGACACGAGGGCATTAAAATATTTTTGCATATAGGACAAAATGGGTGACCACAGCAACATAACGGGCAGTTGAGTTTCTAATGTTCACTGAGTTTTGCCATCCCCAGGATGGTCTAAACCTTGTCAATCCATAGATGTGTGGAAGGGGCATCCGTGTGTCTCCAGAGCTGAAGTATTGCCAGTTTTGTTGCCAAAAGTACGCGAGTCAATAATTTCCTCACCGAATGAGTACCCACCTGCGACCCTGGTCGAGAAAGACCCAGGATACAAAACGCTTGATCATCTGGTACATTGAATTAAGCATATCCTTTATTTTACATCTCATCTAACCAATAGTCATGGATCCCTCAACAGCCCCAAAGCATGTGTAATAGCGTTCCCTCCCTCTTGCAACCCCTACAGCCCAATTTAGTGTTTCTTGGGTGACTGTGGTGTAGACCAGATGGGGTTTTGTACCACCTTGTTCATATCTTGACCTGTTTCAGCTAGCCAAGGGCCCAGTGACGTTGTTGCCCCTCTCTATAGTTATTGGATGTCCCAACTCTTTCCCAACCGTCGCAGTACAATCTACGGTCCAGGACAGAAATTGAATTAATAAATTTATGAAGTCGACAGATGTGCCTTAGTATCTGCCACTGACTGCAAGACTAGTTCAATCTCTGTCAGCTGCCTAGTAGCCCCCGCTTCATTATATGGATCAAGAGCCCAATACCTGTCCTCTAAGTACCTAAACCTGTCCTTCTCTGCCAGGCCCATTGTGGCCTTGCATTAATCGAAGGTCTGGATCTTCCATTACAAACATAATCTCCAATCATCCCTACACCCTTATCCATCCGCTTGGTGAATCCCTTGTCAATTTGCACCGGCGTGAATACCACGTTATGAATAAGGGGTGGGGCAAACAGTTTGGGAAATGTAATGGACCCCTGCATTCTTCCGACACTGTTCCATTCCTCAAGGGACCTTCGTGTAATAGGTTCACGGGACAAGTGACATTGCGCTACCACCTGCTCCATATTAACCCATACTTTGAGAGTCTCTTTGAACCCTGTCCATGATATGCCTAATTTACGATGCTCAATAGTAATCCCATAGTTTGGGGAACATCCGACCATCCCCTTTACCCTTGCTGGCATATAGCGTAGGCTTATTAACTCTGAGCCCCCCCCCCAGTCCCCTTTCACAGGAAGCGCAGTAGGAGAGATTCTCATGTTTGCACCGTCTCCTTGGAGTCCGGAATGGGGAGAATCTGAAAAAGTACAATTATCTAAATAAGATATTCATTTTTAGAATTGCAATTTTATTGAACCAGGATAGGCTGAGACCAGCCCATCGATCCAAATCCCTCTTAATGACTTGTGCTGGGTAGTTGGCTACAAAGAGCTCTCCTAACTTAGCCAGTATGTTAACCCCCAAATATTAGTGGCCAACGAGTACGTAAAAGATTGTTCTACTTTATTCTGGAGAGATGGTGGAATGTTGAGCCCCAGAATCTCCAAATTGGATGTGTTAATTTCAAACCTGGTTACCGAGCCATACTTGTGGATTTCTTCAGCTATCCCTTGCAAGGTGGTCAGGGGATCTGTGACAGACAGTATAAAAGCAGCAAAGAGATTAATCTTATGCTGGATCTTTCCAAATGTGATACCCGATAAACTGGCATTTGACCGGATCCAGGCTGCAAAGGGTTACCATTGCAAAACAAGGGACACCCCTGCCTAGTACCTCTACCCAGTTTTGTAGGTTTTATTAATGCCGCATTAATCGGCAAGTGTGCGGATGGTGACACGTAGTTTGCCATAATCATGTGGCACATCGTAGGATCCAGATTTAATTTATAAAGTACCTTCTGTATAAAGCCCCATTCAACCCGGTCAAAGGCTTTTTCGGCATCTAATAGTGTGCTGCATTATGACCGGATTTGTGAAGCACTGGTCTATTTACGGTGTCCCTGCCCCCACACAAATCCCGATTGGTCCTGGTTAATCAAGCTAGGGAGGAGCTTTTCCAGTCTGGTAGCCAAAATGTTGGTAAAGATCTTGGTGTCCAGCTTTAATAAAGCAACAGGTCTATACGAGGCACAAAGAGTTGGGGGGGGGGGGGGGTCCTTCGCTGCCGTGGGTATTCTTGTCACCTGAGCTTCCCTCTTAGACTGTGGTAGTCCCCCCCCCCCCCCACCCCTTTTTGCAATACCTCCATTTACATATTGAGTTGAAAAGATTGGTGAGGGGTTTAGCCAATACCAGACTTAGCGAGCAATGAAATTTAGCCACCAGGCCATTAGGGCTTGGGACTTTGTGGGCCTCGGCATTCTGATAGCTTGGAAGACTACTTGTGGGTCTATGGGTGCGTCCAGGAGTTCCCTAGCATTACTAGACAATTTATTTAGCTCCACCCCATCTAGGTAGGCTATCTGGTCCTCCCGAGCCAGGGAGCTTGACGGGTAGATGGATTCATAGAATGCACTAAATATTTCACTTTTCTGGTCCTCCTCCCACCGTTCCCTGCCTCCCTCATCCCTCACTGTATGGATGAATGCACAGCTTGTTTGCTGCCTGAGAAGATGTGCCAATAGCTTCCCTGGAACGTTCCCCTGTTGAAAATACCACTTAGCCTCGGCATTACCTGTTGTCTTCTGAGCCCTCAATTTCAGTTGCTGTTTAGCTGCATTCAGTTGCCTAAAGATGGATCTGTTCCATAGCATTCATTTCATCTGCCTTTCAAAACTCCTCTATCAAGTCCCTTTCCACTATTCCTCTGGTTTCCTTCAATGTCACTGCACTCACTAAAATATTCCCCCTACCCACCGCCTTTAGGATGTCGCACCATGTGCCGTCATTGGAATCCACCCCTAGGGTTATGTCTTGGGTAGTCCCATAGGGCCCCCCTTCAGTTCCAAACAAACCGGGTCCCGTACGATATCCGGTGGCATCCTCCTATGATGCAGCTGTGGAGGCCCCCACCACCCCCCAATCCCTTAAGGTATTATACCATGCTGTGGTCTGTCAATGTCATGGGTTCTAGATTTGAGGCGATGGCCAGCCCAGTGGATATGGACATTTTATCTATTTGTTATGCTGATGTGTGAACATGAGACATTTATGTAAAGACAGTATCGTTGAGATGGAGGGTGCACCATAGATAAATGAGGTCACACTCTGCTATATGGGACCACAGCACCTTAGAGGCAGCGCCAGTATGTTGAGTTCCCCGATCTGTCCTTGTCCCCATCCATGACCCGGTTCATGCCCCCCACCACTATCAGGTCACCCCGTGTCTTAAGCTTTACCTTATCAATCATCTGATGCATAAAGAACTCTGGCCCTGTGTTGGGTGCATAGAGACTATTGTTATCGGGAACCCCCGAATCTCACCCACAATCAAAACTCAACTCCCATCGATGTCCCTTTTGGTGTCTGTATGCTTGAACCCAAAGACTTTATGGAATAGAATTGCGACCCCTGCCCTCTTAATCATCACAGAAGAAAGGAATTGGTGTGTAGTGCCTATTCTTGAGCCTAATTTGAGCCTTAAGGTGAAGATGCATTTCTTGCAGACCCACTATATGTAGCTGTAGGTGCTGGAGTTTTCGAAATAGTTGGTTGCGTTTGCCCAGGGTATTAAGACCTCAGGTGTTTAAGATGGCCACCCTAATCACCTCCGTCCCAGTTGGCGTTCTCCAGCTTAGCCCCCTCAGGTTCTTTTGCTGCTTGAATTGCCTCCTTCCCCCTGCAAGTCCCATTTATCGTCCTGAAATCCTGTAGTGCTACAAGTGCCCCTTCTTCATGCCTGCGTCTCTGAGAATGGTTGCCCCCATACCTGCATGAAATGTTAACTACCGTAAATTTCCCTATCCTACGCACCTCAACTGCCTCCCAGCACCAAGCACAGATTCCACTGGAGCCCCTTCTGGCTGTGTTTTGCATCACGCTGGTGCCAGGAGCACGATCCAAGTTCATCCACTGTGCCGTTGGAGTCGTTCCTCTTTAACAGGAACCTGCTCTACTCTGCGGCTCACGGCTGCCCTGTTCCTACTACTGGACACCGGGCCCCCTTCCTCCCTCAGATTTCTGCTCTGGTGGCTGCTTGCCTTCAAGTGCCGCAAGTTGATGCCCTATGCTCCCCGCTAGGTAGCCGGGCCCCTGCCAACATCTGGCAAGTCACTGCACAGGCCCGGGATCACTCCTCTCTGCCGGGGTCCCTCCCAGCAGCCGCCATTTTGAGAGGTCAGGTGCCTTTGTCAGGAATTCTTCTTAGGCACTGAAGATGCTATTATAGTGGCCCAGGGATCTCTCTCAGCCTCCACTGCCTACTCCGCAGCAGTCAGTGCTTTTGTTGGGTGCAGGATCGCCTTCATAACAGCAGGCTGGAATGGATAACAGAGCGGCTTGCAGAAAGACTGGCCGCTCTGCCATCTTGGCCATGTCCCGCTATTGGACATCTTTGCCATGGCTATGATGCCAGCGGCATTGGCACAGCCTGCTTTGGCCCTTCCACCGACTTCTTCAGCCCTGCCAAGCCGATGAATCCCACCATGCTTGGAACAGCTGGCAGAGAGTTCTCAGTGAAACGCGACACGCTTGTGAAGAAGGGGCACACCGTTCCCTCTTCAGACATCAGTCCCCTCATATGTCGTCCAGGAGCAGCAGTGCTGACAATGCTGAAGTTGCGAAAGAGTTCCTTCCGCTTCCAAGCAGGGGATATCTGTCACAATTTGAGGACATTTATGATGAGGAAGGGGATCCTGTCCCTTTCAGAGTAGGATAACTTCCCGGCAGAGTTTTATGGGGGAACAAGGTGACTTGGTGGACCTGACAGCTGACTTGGAGTAGGCAGGTGACCAGAGCATCTTGTCAGAGGTCGACATTCCTGCTGCTGTCAAGGGGAAGCCACTGCCAGTTTTCCAGCACGTAATGGTGAAGGTGGTTTGACAACTGTCTGCTCCTCGCGGCCTTTGGTGCAGTATGACCGGACAGACGTCTTGGACACAGGTTCTAAAAAGGAGACTGCTGCCTGTCCATCAAGCAGTGGAGGGGCTGGTTATGCAAACATGGACCAAATCGACATCCGTCCTCAGTGGACCGCAACCTTGCTAAGAAGCACAGGCTGTCCCCCGAGGACCCTGTATTTCTCTCTGCCCACACTTCTCCATAGTTTGGTGGTACAGGCCGCTACGGCGAACCTCAAAACCACCTAATGTCTGGAAAAGGTTAGATCTGTGGAGCAGGAAGATTTGTGGCTCTTATAGCCTGGGACTCTGGGGTATCAATGCCTCTTTTGACTTGGCCAGTTTCTCTTTTGCCCTGCGGTCAGTGATGGCTGAGGTGGTGGTGCACATCCCCAAAGGGGAGATGTGCGATATCTTTGAGACCCTTAAGTATGTCGAGCAAGATCCTGGACAGGGCATGAACTTGTTCGGCACCAATGCTGATGAAATGCTCTAGAAGTTTCAAGTCGTTAAGGCTAGCGATGCAGCAACAGCAGCCTGTGTTCCCGGCGGCCAGGGGGTTTTGCTGCTTTGCCACATATGGTCTGAGGGGTAGAGGTCAGGCTCCCTTGGGCAGGCAAAGACAACACTGCCCTACAGGGTTTGGTGTGCAGTGCACCCAGAGGAGGTGCTTCCACCTTCCTGTGTTCTCCACAACCCGGTACAAAGCAGAGCATACTTCCGCTGTTTGTCCCCTGTGAGCGGCAGGATATCTGTTTGGTGAGGAATAGAAAAAATTCACCTCGGACACCAGGCTTTGCAGGTCGCCCAGCAGGAATACGTTCTTCAATTTGCCTCTCGCCCTCCAGAACATCCCCATTGCCACCAACCCTTACCCCCGGAACCTCGCCTGCTCGAAGAGCGACTGTCTAGTGTTCCTACATCTCAAGGATGCCTACTTCCATGTGGCTATTCACAAGAATCGGAGGAAGTACCTGACATTCAAAGTATGGAACAGCTATTTCCTTTTCAAAGTCATCCCTTGTGGCCTCTTTTGCACACACGGTTTTCACCAAGCTGCTAGCAGTTGTGGTGGCTCGCTTCAGTAGGGAGGGCATTCAAGATCTGAGGGTGAACGGACTGTTGCCCCCATCGGAATGCCGGGGGCCCATCATTTTGCTGGAGATAAGGGCCATCAAGACTGTCCCTGGTCGCTTTCCTCCCCTCTGTGAAAGGCAAGACTGTACTGGTCCTGACAGCAATGCATTATCTGAACAATAGGGGTGGCGTGGGCGCCTTGCCGCTGTGCAGTGAAGCAATGCGATTGTAGTCTGGCCTCTGGAGGAACGGTGTCTTTCTGGGACCCATCTGGCTGGCAAGGAGAACACTTTAGCAGATACACTGAGCAATGCAGTCCTCAACCTCCCACACGCTGGAGCTCTGCCGGAAAATACTAGAGATTTCGCCCTCTGGAGTGCTCTCCAGGTGGACCTCTTAGCTTCCAGTGTAAACGGGAAGTTCAGGTGGTTCTGCTCCAGGGAATTTCCTTATTGGTGAGCTCTTGGGGATGCCTTGGCAGTGGAATGGGACTTCGACCTGCTCTGTGTTCCTGCAGATCCCTGTCATTCCACTGGTTCTCAGACTGAGTCTGTTTCGGGACCACGATAATCGTGATCGCTCCCGACTGGGCCCGGAGAACATGGTATCTGAAGTTGCTGGACATGGCCATTTGCCCGCCCTAGCGTCTTCCGTGAGGATGGTTCTCTTCAACTCTGAGGGGAGGCTTCTGCACCAGAACCTCTGCAGCCTGAACCTTCATGCTTGGCTGCTGCAAGACTGAGGTATAGGGAGTGGTATTTGTCGGAAGTTCTGGATGTACTCTCATCTGCTAGAAGACCGCCCACCAAGTCCATTTATTTCTGCCAGTGGGCAAAGTTTTTAACTTCCTGCCAGGGAGAGCAATCTGGACCCTTTTGCTTGCTCCGCTATGTTTTACAATGGATTCTGTTCTTGGCTGGATGGGCCTAGGGATTTAGTACAGTGAAGGGTGTATCTTGAGGCCATTTCAGTCTTTAAGAGGACCCCGGTGCAAGGCTCCTTTTTTTTATGATCCCCACACATTACATTCCTGGGGCTATTTCCAATATGTTTCCCCCACGCCAGTTTGTTCCTGTGTGGGATTTAAATTTAGTGTGCATTTTAATGGGTGTTCCGTGTTAGCCTTTTTATTCTTGTTCTTTGGCCCTTCAAGTGGTTTTCCTGGTTGCCATTACTTCCGGTAGATGGGTGAGTGAGCTCCAGGCTCTGTCTGTTACTCCTCACTACTTGGTTTTCTCCAAGGAGAAGGCAACATTAATAGTGAACACCTTCGAAAGTGAGGACGCTCTGCGATTTCTTTCTCAAAAGATCCATCTACAAGTCTTCTTTCATCCGCCTAAACTTTCCAAGGCAGAGGAGCGTTTCCATTTTCTTGATTTGGTGTGGCCCCTCCAGTTCTATATCTCTGACAAGGGAGAACAGGACTGATTACCAACTTTTCATTGATGTCTGAGTGCTCGAGCTGGTAGGGCCGTTACGAAACAGACCATGTCTTGATGGATCTTTCTCTGCATCTTGGAGTGTTGCGATCGGTCTGGCAAAAAGGTCTCTGGGCTCAATCCACCAGAGGGTTGGCTTCGTCCTAGGCTCTGCAACGCAGAGTATCTGTTCTGGATATTTGCCAAACAGCTATGTGGGCTTTCCGGCACATGTTTGCTTGGCATGTCTGCTTGGATGCTTCATCTTGTCAGGACACTTTTTTTCAGCAGAGCTGTCCTTCATTATGTTTTGTTTTAGGTGGTGTCCTTGCTACCCTCCCACCTCAGCTGAGATAGATATAATGGATGAGTAAACTGTGGGAGGAATGTCCATCAACATGAACATTACCTGGAGGTAAGCAATTTATTATTCACATTAATTTAATCAAACAAATGACAGGTAGCCTAACCAGCACACTTTTACGGCTCCCTTTGTGTACTCCACCGCTCAGTGACCATGACAGATGACCACCTGACGTTAAAACAAAGTTTTCAGTTGCCCATTAAAATCCACTTTCGACACTGGATTTTACAAGGGAGTTTGAGGTAGAAAAAGTGATTGGCCTAGTCAAACCATTTTGGTCGGGTAAAGTAGCTGACATTAGGCTCATGTTCTTTTGGCTCCAAATTGACACTTTGCTTAACCCACCTCCCTTTTTTAAATATGTAATGCCAAACTGTATGTTGTTCAGTTTACAATGTGCCTCCATGCCCATGTGCCTCCTCGTTTTTGCTCCTTTCAGCTCCTTGCCCCCCCCTCCACTGGAACTCCCTTCCTCTCTATCCATTCCATCCCCACCTATTCCTCCTTTCGTGTCTCCTTGAAATCTCTTCTTCTCCACTCACCTCCCTGACACTCTTATTCCCCCCTTCCACCTTCCCCTCTCCTCCCTTTTACCCTCTTCTTAACTCTCTCTCCCTGCTCCGTTGCTTTTAAGTCCCCTCTCCTCCTCTCGTTCTCAGCTCATTCCTTTTCCTGTTTCCCACTTCCTCCCCCTTCTCCGCCCCCTCCTCCCTCGTTTATATTCACTGGAAAATTGTTCTACTTACTGTATTACTGGTTTGATTCATATTTTGTAATTGCTTCTACTGTTGTTGTATCCTTGTTATTATAATGTAAAGCGCTTTGGCGTAAAGCGCTATATAAACATTGCAGCCTTCTAAACGTTTGACTCCCTACAAATAGGCAAATACTCCCGAAAAAGAAAAAATGAGTAAAAATACTCAATAATTGAAAATGGACACAAACTATTATTGCTGCCTCTTCTGAAGATGAAAAAATGTTTGTTTTTCCAGTTAAAACATTTTTACTCGCTTATAAAATAAACGCATTAGAAATGGGATATACTTTTTTCCCTTCTAAAAATAAATTAGGAGTACAATACTTATTTGGAGCACTGAGTGGAGGTGTTTGGGCGACCTGGGGGGGATATCTGCCCAAGAACTCACAGGTTCCAACACGCAGAGAACCTGGGAGAATAGAATTCTTGGCATTTTACTAAAATCATAGAATACACATATATCAGGCCATCCTTGACACCTCAAATACCAGGAATGGGTTTCTAATGTTCTTTGACTCCACTTATGTTCGTGTTTTAAATTGTTAACAAAGTTGATCTGTTATTTAAGACCTCAGAACTAATGAACAAATAGTGATTAAATGTGGGCATAAACACCAAGCTAGTTATACTACCAAAAGGTTAAAGGTGTTCAGGCCTTTAGCAGTTAAGTACTCAAATTGGATACATGAGATGGTTGCAAGCTGAAACATGGAAGTAGCGATTTCTGTCATTCCCTTTCCAAAGTTTGTAATTAAGCTTCTCCAGCATGGGGTCTGGCATGGATTCACATGCTCCTGAATATTCCCTGACGTCAGGCTGGGAATCCTCAGTATAGAAAAAAAATCAGTATCAGTTTCGTTTCTGATCTGTCTTTCTTAGTAGTAACCAATCACTGGTCTCTGGGTCATACTGCCCCCAGCCAATGACTGCCCTCTCCCTAAGCCCCGCCTCCGGCAGCCATCCTCAGATTTTTACCGCACGTTCAAGTGTTGGGAGTCCTCATGCTGTAGCTCTCGAGCTTTTGCTGTGTTTTCACGCTTTTTCAGGAGATTTCTCTCATTTTTCGGTTAAATAGAGCCTCAAGCTCCACCGTTTCTACAGCCGATCAAAGGGGATCCGTTTCGGAGTTTTCTACGCCCCTCAAGGGTGAAGATTTCGTCGAGTTACGCTTTTGGAGGATTCCAGAAGTTCCGAGGCCTACCCCGGGCCTGGCCCAGGAGAAAGGAAGCTCGACGCCCGGTAAGCTGTTCAGGACCTGCCCTGTATGCCAGCGTCAGAATGTTTTCAAGGAGGACGAGCATTTGTTATGTCTCTACTGTCTCCATGAGCACAAGACGCACAAGGAGAAGGACTGTGCGTTTTGTGGTAACATGTCTGAGCAGACCATGAAGGATCGCCACCTCCGTCTCGCCAACTGGCTGGAAGGGAAGAGCCCGTCAGGCGAGAAGAAGAAAAATAAGTCCGAGCGGTCTTCTAAGTCCTGTGAGGGTGCCCCGGCGACGGGGGCCCAACAAAAGGTTAAGCACCGCAAGTCTGCGGGCACCGGGAGCGCCGAACGGTCGGGCTCCTTGGCTGCCAAGCAGGGCGCATCCTCCCTGGCGCCATCAACCACGAGCCAACGCTCTGGCTCGGGTAAGAGGAAGTCCGAGAATCCGGCGAAGCTTCTGGAGAGGCCCCGGTCGATCTTGAAGATTCCGGCAGAGGGGGAGCGAGGCTCGGACCCTCTCCCCAAGGTGAAGGCCCCAGGCATCCAGAAGGTGATGATGGCCTTAATTCACCCAGCTAAAACCTCGATTGAGGATGTCACCGTGGCCCTGGCTCAGCTTGTGGAGGCGCCCTCAGGACCCAGAGTCTCCCTGCCACCACGGAGGGAGTCTTCTTTCAGGCCCATTGAGAAGACCCCCACAAAGTCCTCGTTTGAAAAGGTGGGGGAGGGGCTGGTGGCCACGTGGATACAGACACGACCTCTGAAGAAGAGCTCATCGAAGTCGTGGAAGAGGCCCAGCCCATCGGGAGGGATCCCGACGAGGGCGACGATGAGAGCAACGGTGTCTCTGACAAGGCTCCTCAAGAGCCCTCGCGCCTGTCGTTTCCGGCGCCGCAGGACACCTCAGCGGCCATTTTGTCAGCAATTCAGTCCTTATGCTCGGAGATAAGGACAAGGTTGCCCCTTCACCCCCGACGGAGGTACCTGAGCCAGACCCGACGGGGGAACCGGAGCCAGGACCATCGGAGAGTCTCCCGCATAAGAGGAGGACAACACATACTACGCCACCTCTCCCACCTCTGCGGCCTGCTCTGCCTTCCCCCGGTCTACTACCCACGGGGATGATACAGGCACGGACATGGCTACGACAGGTACAGATGACGACGGGACGTGTCCCACGTCGCTCCCTGCTCGGGTGTCCCCGCCCGACGAGATTGGATCCTTTCATGCCATGATTTCCAGGGCATCTGAGCTTTTCCAGCTCTGCCCAGAAGAAAAGAAGAAAGAAGGGTTCCTTTACCAACGGCGCGAGGCTAGAAGGAAGATGGTCCTCGCCGTACCGCTTCTTGATGACATCTGGGATGAGGGGCTCGCCCTCCTCAAGAACCCTGCCACGGCGCCGGCAATGAGGGACCGGTACGAGAAGAAGTACCGGGTCCCCGACGCTGCCCCCTTGTGCCTTCGGGCACAACCTACCCCGGATTCGGTCGTCCCGGCAGCGGCAAAGAAGAATGCTAGGGGGGCATCGGCCTCGACATCAACTTCCCCGCTGGACGGCGAGGGCAGGAAGTTGGACACAATGGGACGACGGATCATGTCATCCGCAGCGACGACTATCAAGGCGGCCAACGCCCTGGCTATCGTAGCCCGCTACGACAGGGAGTTGTGGGTCAAAATCGCCCCTCTGTTAGACTTCCTCAAAAGGGCTGAGGCCCTTGAAATCCTACAGGAGGGGGAGATTGCTTCGGACCACGCCATCACGGTGGCTACGGACATCGCCGACACGGGTTTCCGTCAGTTGGGCAACAGCGTTTGCTTGAGACGACGAGGATGGCTCAAGGTCACGGATTTCCGCCAGGACGTACAAACCAAGGTTTTGGACATGCCCTTCGACGGGAATAACCTGTTTGGGAAGGCAGTTGATGAGTCCCTTCAGGCCATCAAGACAGACGCAGAGACTGCCCGGGCACTGGGAGTGCTCCAACAACGACGGCCGTCCTTTCGGAGCTCCGGAGGCAGACAAGGTGCCTCCAAGGGATCCGGCAGTGGCTCCTCCACTTACCGCCAAGCGGCAAGATCTTCGTCCCAGGAAGCCTACAGGGGACGCGGCAAGTCAGATGGTGCCGTCGCCCAAGGGATATTTCTGGTGCCTCTTGATCTGGCAGGAATAAAAAACACCATCACCGACTCACTCAGCAGGGAGCTGCGTTCGTGCCACGAGTGGGAACTACGTCAGGATCAAGTGGATCGACTCTTCCGACGATGGGGCGAACCCCAAATCGATCTCTTCGCGACGGCGACAAATTCCAAGTGCCGGAGGTTCGCCAGCAGGTTGCCCCAGCCGAGGAGCATGGGCGATGCTTTCTCGTTCCCCTGGGACAGCCTATTTCTTTATGCGTTCCCTCCGCTGCCGTTGCTGCTCTGGCTCATCAACCAGCTCAAGAGGTCCCGGTGCAGGATGATCCTCGTCGCACCGGCGTGGCCGAGGCAGATCTGGTTCCCGGACCTTCTGGACTTGTCAACGTCCCCACCAGTCAAGCTGCCGACTGACACAGACCTTCTCTCCAGAGAAGGAGGCGCCATTCTTCACCACAACCCGGAGTCGCTGAACTTGCAGGCCTGGCTCCTGCAGCATTAGAGTTTGGAGGGTACGACATCCCGGCCGACTGCAGAGAGGTTCTTGCAAAGGCCAGGGCGTCCTCAACTCTCAAGTGCTACGGACATAAATGGAAGAGGTTCTCTGTCTGGTGCCATGCACAGAAGATTAACCCTCTGCAGATTACAGCCCCTCAAGTACTGCCGTACCTACTGTCGCTGGCCAAAGCTGGACTGGCTCACGCCTCCATCAAAATACATCTGGCTGCAATCTCCCGATATACCAGGACGACGGGACGGGCGTCCTTGTGGTCTCATCGCCTGGTGAAAGAATTCATGAAGGGACTATTCGGATCATTCCCGCCGGTGAAGGCTCCTGCCCCGGCGTGGGAGCTTAATGTGGTGCTGACCAAGCTCATGGGGGGCCCCATTCGAGCCTATGCATTCGGCGCCTTTGAAGTTCCTGTCGTGGAAGACAGCTTTCCTCGTGGCCATCACCTCTGCACGACAAATGGTAGAGATCCAGGCCCTATCTTGCAAGCCTCCATACTTGATTTTTCACGACACGAGGGTAGTGCTCAGGACGCACCCATCCTTTATGCCCAAGGTGCCGTCGGACTTCCACCTCAACAAGCCCTTGGTGTTGCCAGTTTTCTTCCCGTCGCCTTCGTCGCCGGCCGAGAGGACTTTGCACTCGCTGGATGTAGCTAGAGCGCTGAAGTTCTACGTGGACCGCACGAAGAGTTTTCAGAAGACGTCACAACTGTTTGTGAACTTTGGGACTGTGAATCAAGGGAAGGCTCTCTCGAAGACTTCCATTTCCAGATGGCTCTCTGGCTGCATCATGCACTGTCAACGGTTGGCAAACAGACAGCTGCCCGGCCATCCGAGAGCCCATTCGACCAGAGCGATCGCTGCTACCACGGCGTTCCTGTCTGGTGTGCCCCTGCAGGGCTGCGACGTGGAGGTCGACGCACACCTTCACAAGATTCTACTGCGTCGATCGGGACTCCAGGGTCGGCCAAGCAGTGCTGCGCAACCTGTTCGCCTAAGGTGAGCCTGGTGAGGAGGTAAGAGTTGCTTAATGTTGAGTTGTTGTGTTGCTTAATGTTGAGCCTGTTGCCACCTCCTGTGGTTGTGCATGTGTGTTCTGCTATGTATTCTCTTATTCATGAGCATGTGAATCCATGCCAGACCCCATTCTGGAGAAGGAACAAGTTACTTACCTGTAACTGTTGTTCTCCAGCATGGGTCTGGCATGGATTCACATGCAAACCCTCCCGCCTACCCCTCTGCGGCTCTTCACTTGGTCATACTGCCACTTTACGTGCTACCAAATCTGAGGATGGCTGCCGGAGGCGGGGCTTAGGGAGAGGGATGCCATTGGCTGGGGGCAGTATGACCCAGAGACCAGTGATTGGTTACTACTAAGAAAGACAGATCAGAAACGAAACTACTGATTTTTTTTCTATACCGAGGATTCCCGGCCTGACGACGGGGAATATTCATGAGCATGTGAATCCATGCCAGACCCATGCTGGAGAACAACAGTTACAGGTAAGTAACTTGTTCCTACAAGAACTCACTTCTCACAATCATTTTTGGTGTACTAGTTCTTCATATACCAGTACTCTTAATTTTAACCATAAGTAAGAAACATGGCAGAGAAGCGATTTGCCCCATGATCAACCGTTTTGGTCAACTGGGAAAGTCTGAATTAGAAACTGTATGGTTTGGTTTATAAAGTGTATTGCTTTTACCATGCCCTGCACAAGTTGCCAGACAAGCCGCACGTGGACCAAAATTCAGTTTTGGAATCAGGAAAGAGATTGGACTGCAAAGTGCATGATTTATTTGTATTTACCTAGTCGAAGAGAGAACTCATTCCTGCCCTTGAAGGTACCCCTCCTTTTTAATACCTCCTTGGGGCTTTTAGTTGTCCATTGTATAGCCTGCTTCACTTCATAGCTCAAAGCTGACTTTTTTCCAACATCTTATTCTTTGGGACCCAGCACTTCGGTAAGTAGGATGTTGGAACTCAAGTGCAGACTCCTCTTGAAGCTTACTTGCTCTGAGGCTGATGCAATCTATTGTCAGACTGATGCCACATCCAATTTAGTGAATCGCTACCAAGGCTGCCGAATATGGTTCAGTTTGAAAATATTTTTAATGATTTTGCAAAGGGATCGCGTCTTACCTCCTTCATGGTACTGTGGTCGATTATGGGGTTGTTGTGCCCATGCGCACATTTGACCACTGATTCTAAGGTGGATGGTTTGGCCTTATGTTTTATAAAAAGCCATTGGTGTGGATGTTTCCCACGAGTTAGACTTTCCAGAAGCAAGGAATAAATTAGCTTCCAAAAATTGATTTGCAAAGTTTGCTAATTAAAATATTAGTGATTAGCAAATAAACTGAACCCGTGGACTGGGTCCTTTAAGATGAGGTAACAGTATCTGAGATGGATTGGGATGCAGATCATACTCGTACATCAATCGGACAGACTCGGGAAGCTTAGCAAAAGTCAAAGCTGTTTTAATAACAAGTCTTTAAAAAGGGGAGTACAATGGACATCGCACAGAATTAACTCAACATATTTCATAAACCGTTCCTTTATACTAAATATTTGTCATACCTGATATCGCACTACGTGGCCAATAAGAAAACCTGCAAGAGATTGTGGTTGGGCAAAAGGGAACATCTACATATACTTTCTATTGGATACAGGGAGGTGATTGGGTCTCTAAGATCTGGTGGACGATTAAGTCCATCCCGAGTGCAAGTCATCTTCCGAGTTAGTCTACTACTCTACAGAATATTGGCGTCTCAAAATATAGGGCTCCTTAATACGTGACCATCTATGATTAGTTGGCATGTTGGTACCCTTTTTAAAATATTCCACTTGCTAGCAGCACACAAGCTGGTACCCCAGGTGCCAGGGATTTGGCCTGGTCATGCCTCCCCACCCAATAGCCCAACATCCATTACACTAGCTCCTTTGAACTCGGCCTTGCAGAGACTCACTATGCCTGTGAATAAAGGAGTGTCACATGGCCTTATCTTCTGGTCTCGGTTTAGCTCGCCTGAAGTCTATTTCATCTGACCATGTGACTGGAGACCATGGTTTTGAGTTCTTTGTTGTAATAAATACTATTTGAAGGGCAGAGGGACATTCAAATAGAAATTAGTGAAACAGCTGTCTCAGTATGGAGATCCTCATAAACCCTAAAACAAACATTGGCACCTAATGAACTGCGAAAGAGAAAGGTGGTGGTGGCGGCGTGAGTTATGGTTGCTTAGCTTACCATAACTGGCGAATTTCAGGGGTTTTCGGATTTTACTTCAAACCATAACATCCCTTCAACAAAGTTTTTTTTTTTACTGAATTTCATAGGTTTTTAGTAGCGCAACATAACCATGAAGTCCCTTTAACAAAGTTTTTTTTCACTGAATATAGATAATGTAAAAGTGATGTTTACTAAGACTTCCTTAGCTTACATACATTTAACATAGAAAATACTGACCCCTAACCCTGCTAGTGATTTAGATGTCCGCGGACGGACGCGGTCACAATGAACACTATCTAAAAACTCAGGGATATCTTACATTATTGTATCATACAATAAAAACACCAAACATGTTCAAAAAGCACCACATAAATACATTACATTTAATAATAAATAAGAAGTGGAAATTTTGTATGTAAGACACCAACCATCCACTGAAATAGCGTTTCCAAGATAATGGAATATATGCCTCCAACAGAATTACCTCACAGAAACTGTGCAGCAAAAAGCAAGAGCAGGCCCACACAGCAGTAATACCAAACGTTTGTAAGAAACTAGTAATAACGCTATATTTATTTCATATATTTATACATTTTCTGTATTGGGTACACTAAAACTATTTTTTTTTTTTTTACACAGAAATGTCCAGTACTTAGGAATGGCTGGAAGAAAATTTCCTACGAGATGAAATGAGTGAAGAGAGTGATACTAATGGTAGACGCAACATTTCTCTATATAAGCCAATTAATAACCATTACTTTGTGTACTTAACACATTTTTCTTAGACCAGACAGGCAATAAATATAATGTACCAAGAGAGACATTAGAAGATCCTCTGAAACGAATGGAACTAAAAATGGATATGTTAATGAAAAATGTCAATCTTCTAAAAGTTTGAGGATCACATAAAAGAAAAAAATAAATATCACTGCCCCACATGTACCTGTTCCTCCTCTCCATGTCCCTCCTCTCCATGTCCCAGCCAACTATACCTATACCCTCCACAGGAAGACAAACGTTATGATGAGACTTCCTGCCTTCCTCCCCTCCCATACATCATGTCCAAACCCCTAATTCCCCTGTATTTGTTTCAGTTTCTGCTTCCCCCCTCTTGTAATTTTTATACTGTTAAACAATAACAACATGTTAAGTGTGTTCTTAATATATGCCTGTATCTTATTTATTTTTTTAAAGCCAGTTAGGGTGTCCGCAGACAGCGCCGGTGTCCGTTATGTCCGCAATTAACCAAAATGGGGCTGTCCTAAGGACACTATACCTGTCCCTACTGTCTGTAATTAAAATGGAGGTGTCCTTAGAACACACAAGATGTCTGCCTGTCTGCAATCTTCCAAAATGGGGGTATCCTAAGAACACCCACCCTGTTCGTAATGTCCGCAACCAGAATAAATATATCCGTAGAACACATATCCTGCCTGTAAAGTTTTGACGCACATTTATTTTATTCGAGGACTTCAACACTGTTCGTTGAACACCCGTGCACATGCGTATCACACACTCGGGTCCTATGAACATCGCGCCTGTCCGCAACGGTCTGCTGAACGTGACACACTTAATTAGTTCGGAGACCCAAACACTGTCCGTAGAACGCATGCGCACAACCGTCCCCGCGCATTTGGTGTCCTGCGGAGAGCTGTCCCATTCTCAAACTTATCTTTGACGTCATCCTGTGACCGCACCCACGCTGAGAATGTGTCCTTATTTGCGGACACTTTCCGGGCACCCAGACATTTAAAAGGTGCTTTTTTTTTAGCAATCCAAGGTATTTTACAATAAAAGTTCACCATTGTACTTGTCCCAGACAATGTCCCTGACGATCTACATATTTTTTTGAACTTTTTGAACCCTTTTTTTGGTGTTCGACATGTCCGCTGACAGTGCGGGTGTCTGAGGCGCACATCTGCACCCATCTGCACCCCTATAAAAGGCCACACCCCAGAGCTGCTCCTCATCCTGTTTTTGGACTTCCAGGAGATACACTACTCCACATTGCTGGACTGCTCTTTTGTGTTCCTCAAGTCCTGAGTTCTTGCTGGTTCATAACTTTGAAGATGCCATCCATGACTGTTGCTGCTGCAGTGGCATCTGCCTCAGCCCCACCTCCAGCCCCTCCACCTCCCCAAGGGCCTGCAGAGGGGGAACAGGTGTGAGGATGCAGAGGAGCATGAGGTAGTGGAAGTCCCTACTACTAGCACTCATCGTGAGTCTTGGGTGTGGCGGTTATTTACCACTCCTGATGGAAAGCCAAAATCTTGTGCGAACAAGGTGATCTTCACCCAGTGCCACATGGTGCTGAGTCGTGGCAAGCCTGGTTCGTATAGCTATGGTAATACATCAATGAAGCGACACCTAAAGTCGTTCCACGGTGGGGCTTTTCTTAAGGTTGTACCTTGCCATAAACGTAGTAGGTTGAGTTCCTCTGCAGTGTCCTCTGTTTCCCCCTCCTGTCACCACAAAAAACACTCCTGTGGGACGGTGCATCCCTCCAGCTACCTCGCAGGCCATTCATGATGCTGTTGACTCTTACCTTTCGAGGGTCGCAATATTGTGCATGTACTGCGAAGCAGTACTCTGCAGGGGGAGGAACTTCGTAGTGTGTTCGAGACTGCGGTCAAGGAGCATGAGAAGGTCTGCGACCTACCTAAATAAGGCCCACCCTACATCTTCCTCACTCCACCTGCCCTTTCTTATCCCCGTGTTTGGTGTCCCTGCCTTACCTTCCTTTTCCCTCCTTTCCTTGTGTTGTGTTAAAAAAAATATATATATATACCAGTTAGCCACATTAGATGTAATCTCCCTGTACACTTCCATTAATCACAAAGATGGACTACAGTCCTTTGAGTACTTCTTAAAGACAAGATCTTTGAACTACCTCGAGCATGGTAAAATGATTTTGGAAATGATCAACCTCTGTCTAACGAACAATAGTTTCCTTTTTGACAATACGTTTTATACACCGTTGCAAGGCACAGCCATGGGAACAACATTTGCTCCTGTATATGCAAATTTAACGATGGGCTGGTGGGAGAAATTCGTAGTATGGGTCCCTTCTAATAAAGACTTTACGGACAAAATTGTTCTATGGCTTCGTTATATAGACGATTTATTTGTCATTTGGGATGGACCCACAGAAGAATGGGTGGACTTTGTTAAGTCACTAAACTCAAACGAATACAACTTACAGTTTACTGAGTGTCACAGCAAGACCACTATTGTCTATTTAGACATAACTGTAACTGTGGCCCAAGATAGTTTAGTGACTGAATTGTATCTCAAACCCACAAGTTCCAACACACCTCTCCATGCCAAAAGCAACCATCCAACATCGTTAAAATGGAGCATCCCTTATGGCGAATTCATTCGAATTAGACGCAACTGTTCACAATTGGAAACCTTTGACAAGGAATGTAAGTTTATGGCACAGAGGTTCCAACAAAGGGGTTATCCGAAAAAAAGTGTTGGACCGTGCCTATTCTAAGGCACGACAGAAAGATCGTTCAACATTGTTGATGCCTAAGGTACAAATAGCAAAAGACATAGAAGAGACGGAAACGCGACTCATCTTGACATTCAGCAAAGCCTCTAAGTACATTCGACACAATGCAGAAACATTGGCATGTACTTAAGCAAGATGAGCATTTGGGGTCTACCTTGGGGGCTAACATCAACATTACTTATAGACGATCTACCTCTTTGAAAGATAGCTTAGTCTCAAGTTATGAGTCCCAAAAGTACATCAGTGTTGCCAGGTTGGCTGGGAGCAAATCCGGAAGGTTTCTATAAATGCACAAAGTGTAAGGCATGCAAGTTTGCTAAAAATATTAAGAACTATCAACATCCAATATTGAAAAACAATGTGAGCATAAAATCTAGAATTACTTGCGACAGAGTTTGTTGTATATGTCCTTACCTGCCCATGTAACCAATGGTATGTCGGAAGTACGATTTGTAAGCTAAAATTGCGTATTTTACAACATATACGAGCAATTAAAAATATCGATCCAACATACCCCATGGCTTTACATTTTCAAGAGAAACACGGAGGGAAATTGGAAGGTTTCGGATATTTTGGAATACATGCCATCAGTAATCCTGTAAGAGGTGGAAATCGGGAACTCCTATTGAGACCAACAGAAACTAGATACATTTTGGATTATGAAACAAACCATGTGGCCATAATCTGGATGAAGAATTATATACATTCCTTGGCACCTGATTGATGAAATGACATTTGAAACTAGTTTGATGCATGATAAGATTTTAAGAAACCCCTGACTTCATGGTTGATTTAGTCCTTACCTCCTCAAATAGTGAATGGTTTTCAGTACTAATCTAATGTTTAATTTAACTAATAGCCTCATGATATCGTAAATGCAGAATATATTGGGTTGCTTGCAGCTTATCTGGTAACTATGCTGTTCACAAGTTTAAGGGTGCAATGGTCTCAACAGATTATTTTTTATAACATTTGATAATTTCATGCATAATGAAACTCCAGTGAGGCCTGGATGCCCTTTATTTTAAAGTATTTTAACCTTTATTTTTACATCACTCTTTCTCTTTTTTTGGCAGGGCTAGCATTTTATTTTTTGCTTAAATATGCATGGACACAGGAACTTTACCACTTATACGCTCATTTCTCTTTCTAGAAGGGTAAATTAGAACTCTATATTCATGCAGTAAATCATGACACATGTAATCTTTAATGTACCAAAGGGAAGCCTTTTATGCACTAAGCACTTTATTCCATATTGAAATGGAGAATTTTAATGAAGGTCATTAGATGCACTAAGCACTTTACTATCCGGCGTCACACTCCGTGGAGGCTGCTAGCACATAGCACTTTAACAGCATTAAGCTGTACAGAGCATATTTTGCACAACAATTCCAATAAGGTACTACTGTATTAGAATTTGTAATTTAAACATACTTGTGTCTTAAAATGAAGAGTTCGTGTGCACTATGCACTTTAATCCTTTCTTATTTTTATCAAATGGGTAAAATAACTGCATTGATTCAATTACGTTAAAAACTTAAAAATCAAAAGATTTAATATTGATGTGACTTGAATGTTTCCATTTATGTTTTAGAAATGGTCGTTTTGAACACATGTTTTATTTGAATCTACTAAAATATGTGCAAGTTTTTTAACTTTTTACCCTTTGAACCCAACGTAAAATGGTGGATATGTGAAACGAACGAATCGAGAATGAGCGTGACTTTCTACACTGCAATCATAGAGTTTCAATGTGGATAAATTGTCCTTTCTTAGTGTTCATTGCCCTGAACGTCAGCAAGCGGCCAGTTGCCGCGAAACGCGTCATTTACCATGTGTTTTCTTTTTCTGTCCTGGACATATGTCCAAATAAAGTACAATTTTTTGACTGAACTTAATGGATTGCTGCCTCAGTGTTTTGCCATAATTGGTACCAGCAGAACTCGCTTCCTGGAGTGCCTTCTGTTTTCCCTGCACTCGCGTACAGGGTTGACTATATATATATATATATATATATATATATATATCAAAAAAAGGCTCTTTTCAGAGCTGCCTTTCACAGTTTTAAAATACAAGTGACAAATAGTGCAGTGCATTTTGTAGAAGTCCGCAGACACTTTATTTTTTGGGGGGTGCTGCCCTATCAGAACCATTGCACTTTTCTATGGGAGGAAGTGGTGGCTCTGAAAAGAACCTTTTTGTGGTGTTTTTTTGTGTTTTGAAAAACTTCAAATGGTCAACACCTACTACAAAATGGATTACTGTAATTCCAAAAAAGGTAGTAATTCCAAAAAAGGTTGCAATGTAATTTGAATATTTCGGCATAACTAAGATGTACTTCATCTCTGCGAAAAATGTGTGTGCTACAAAACAATGTTTTCATTCTGAAAAGCGGACAAACCAACATCTCTCAAAGGCTACAAACAGCCTGGTTAACATTGCGCCTTGCTTTCTCCATTTGTGGACCAAATGAAAAAGAACACAGCCAGATTTGTCTCTGCGCAATACGGGAAAAAATTACTCTGGAGTTTAGATACATGTCCATGTCTTTCCCAAGTCCTTCTTTCATTGCAAATTGCAGAGATTCCAGACACATGACCTAAACTGTTCCTTCCACAATGAATAATAATGATGTCTGGATGACGCTGTCACCAAAGTAGCACAGAGAGGTACCAAATCCAGCCACTTCCACATGAGAGAATCCAAGATGTGCAGCCACTCCACAGCGATCTGCATGCACCTCCAACCAATTTATCCACGAATCTCACAAAATCCAAACAATCAGCTTTCTGAAACACACAGCCACAGCTATGTGCTCTTCTCTCAGGAAAAAGACCTACTGACAAACTCTTACACAACAACTAATCCCTTGCTGAACCCCAAAATTCCCTTATGTAATACGCGCTGTCCGGGAAGAACCGCGATGTCTGCGGACAAATCGAAAAATCTGAACGTGGGTGATCACAATTTAAATAGTGTGCCCCATTTCCCCTTTGGGGTTGGCTCTGAAAAGATTTTTTATTTTTTTGCAGATGCTTCAGAAACACCTTTTTATTTTGTATTTATTTTTTCTTTTCTTATTTTCCTCCAAAAATCTTCACATTAGCTTCTCCAAAGCAACCCTTATGTTCCAAAACAACATGGCATTTCCCATAAAAGATAAAGAAATGCCATCTTATTTAAAATAAACATTACCAGAATCAATGTTCTCATTAAAACAAAAGAACATGCCAGCTCCAAGCATGAAAGCAAACATGCCTCGGTTGATTGCATACCTAGCAATATTTTGCTGAGGACAGAAAACAAAACTATTGTCCCATATTGCCCTAGGTACTAAACCAGAAAAAATAACCTTGGCATTTGGAAGTATTTTCATTACTGCTTGAACCAAGTGTTCCAAATCTGCCAACAAAGTAGAGGCACTGACATAGCCCAAATGCAAAGCACCAGAGTGCAAAACTACATGTGGACTGTTCACCCTGCCCATATCTCCACAAACTTGTGCTATTCCCTGCACATTGAAACCAGGCACAGTACACCACCTCCACTCCTTTAACATCAGAATTGTTTGCGACATTCCTGCATTTAGCATACTACTCCAAACCATGCACAAACATATCTCCAACCACCAAGACCCTGACTTTCTCCACACCAGCCATCTTCACTACACTAGCCTCGTTCAACACAAACCACAACCTCAACATCTGATTGGCTGATCCCTATAGTCCCCTTTCCATGCTGGATTTGCTGAGAAGCCCTGGATGTGGCACACCATGCCCACGTACACCAATATAGAATCCAATATTTTAGACCATTATACAATTCATCCTTTACACTCTAAAGACACTATAGATGATGCACTGGAAACGTACCAAATGCGACAAGCCAAAGGATCTCCAATCAGCATATGGGAAAGTATAGAAGCACAGGCCTTTCCTCTACTCTTTCCTACTAGAAAAGGAGGAATGTACGATGATAGACACACACAGATAACAGCATCAGAATATCGCTCTTTACAAATGTATTCTGACGACCCCAGATTCAGACAAAAGGTGGAATACATATTCCACCTCTTTGAAAGTGAACTAGTAACTCTATGCTACGGAGTTGCACACACATTAAAATCGGGTACCCATTTTCCAAATATCTCAGTTATGCAATTATTACAAAAAGTGCAGGAAAAAGATGAGGTTTTACAGTCCAGTATACAAATCTTTTAGCAAACATGCGCAGTACAAAAGAATACTGGTTCTGACATCGGGGAGATGTACGCTGTATGAGAAGAAACCTTGGCCCACCCACTTGATTTGTTACATTAAGTTGTGTAGAATATGCATGGGAAGATTTTCACGATTTCCTACATAGGAAAACAAACATAGATATAAAAACACCAGGAGAACTCTGCTTACTCCTATGTCCCGTCCCCTTTCCTCCATACTTGTGGGACATCTCTCCGTCCTGTGGGACGGGACCGGAGCACTTTGTAAAAAGCATCCACATTTTTTTCAAAAATGTGTCACTCCTCTTTCCTGCGCGCAGCCCGGCACATGGCCGTAACCCCACCCACCTTGGCTCCGCCCCACGCATTGCCCATCAGTCCTTTTCTCCGCTCGATCGGGGCCGGACGCACTTGCATCCTCGGAAGAGTTTCTTCCCTTTGGGTCCGGAACACCGTTGGGACTCCTGTTTTTACTGTGACTCCTTTTCGGTCCAGGCACTTCAATGTCGGTTGCAGCGGTGGGAGGAGGTGTTCCGACGAACTCCTTCGCATTTTCAGGCGTTCATCGACGAGAAGAAGAAACTCCCGGTAAGTTCCTTACTTTTCAGAGCACCCCGGCCGGGGATACCTTTCCGGGTTCCTCTTGGTCCAGGAGGGGCATTGATCGCTCCGTCACCGGGGTTCGCCCTGAGGTGCCCGTTGGGCCTAATAATTCTACCAGAGTTTTCTCTGAGGGTCTCCGTAAGGGGCCTGTGAACACTAGAGTACGCTCCGAGGCCCCTCCTGTGGGGGCTGTTTGTAGACCCAGTTCTACTGAATCGTGGGGTACCGGAGCTCGCTCTGAGGCCTCTCTATCGGCTACCCTCAAAAACAAGACCGGGGTGCGCCCCGAGGCCTTGGCTGGGCTGGTTGTTACCGTGCAGATGAGGCTATTACCGTGCCTGGGTCCGAGGTCCCTCGTTCAGAGGCTAAAGCTACCAACAGTTCTGAGAGGCCGGACAAGGCTTTGTCAGTGAAAGTGGTTGCTCACCGTTCCCGCCCTTGTGGTGATACCAGATTTGTTGAGGGGGCAAATAAGCGAAGTTCTTCTTTTACCGGCAGTGCCGAGGTCCTTCCTTCGAAGGCTAATTTGGCGGTTGATATGTCACAAAAACATTCCAGGCCTCATAGTACCGGCTCGGCCGAGGTTCCTTATGTTAAGGCTAAGATTAAGACCCCTGATCCATCGACGGGGACCCCTGCCTCACTTCCTCAAATGTTGCAGTTCCCCTCAGATGATGACAAAATGGCACCTGTTCCCGCCACGACCACGTCGGCCATTTTAGGTGCTACCCCTACAACTACGCCATCAGCCTCTGGTGTAGGGCGCAGTCCCTTGGGTGAACCTAAGGTCCCTTGTGCGCATCCTGACCGGCCGGTTTATGATTGGAACGCCCAGATGCCTCTTCCGCACAATGTTTTGTTGCCCGCAGGGGCGGCTCCTTTGATTTATGTGGATACGTCGGTGGAGGGGCCGGTGTGGCACCCTTCCCTGTTACGTCCCTGGATTTGCTCACCTCATGAGAGGCCTCCTCAGGTTCTGAAGCAATCTCCTGAGGATGCTTTTTTCAGTACTTTTCAAGCGCTTATGCGCACCGACCCCATGAGGGAATATTTCAAAGGGCTTTTCGAGGAGATATGTCCACCTGCGCCTCTGGCTCCCCCCCCGTCCCTCCGGTGGTTCCGCCCTTGCCTGTGGTGCCTCCCCTGGCTCTTCTGTCTGTGCCTCCATTGTCCCCAGTGGACAAGGCAGTGCCTGACGCAGCTCAGCAGGATCAGGACCTGTCAGATGACCCTCAAGGCGATCAGGACAACGAGGACTTTCCACGCTCTCAGAGCCTTTCATGGCCGGGTACTGGACATGATGAGTTTCTTCTGGTGCCCGAGGCACCTGCTCCGCAGGAGCGTGTGCTTTCTGGGGCGTTCACCCTGTCTCCTTTGGAGCGTATCGGCCTGTTCCTGCAGAAGGACGTTCTGGCTGAGGTCCGAAGAGGCTGGGAAAAGCCACACTCGGAACTTTTTGTCAATAAAAAGATTGACGCGAGGTACAGGCTGCATTCTTCGGAAGAGGTGCCTCTGTCGTCTTGTCCGCCTCCCTCCTCCACAGTGGTGGCTGCGGCTACGTTGCAATCCAGACATGCAGCATCCTCTTCCATCATGGCTACTCAGCTCTTGGGAAAGGAGGACAAGCTCCTGGACTCCCTCGGGAGGAAAATGGCAGGCCAACGCTGAGTTGGTATTAGCGGGAGCTAACATGCGGCTGTGGAAAGGTCTGTCAGAGTTTGAGGAGCACATCCCGGTCGAGAAGTTGGAAGACTTCAAAGGAGGCCTTTCCGATGCCAGTGTCTTGGCCCAGGATCTCCTGGAGGCTGCGGCTCACCACGTAGACACCTCGGCTCGGGGCCTAATACTTGGGGTTGATACCTCACAGCAGGCGTGGCTGCATGCTTCTAAATTTTCGAAGGAAGTGCAAGACAAGGTGTTGGACTTTCCATTCGATGGTAAGGAGCTTTTTCAATATACTACTGATGTAGAGCTCACCAAGACCAAGGACATCATTCAGACGGCTAAATCATTCTCTGTTCTGGTCAAAGCTCCTTTTAAATCCCAGAGAACGTTGTCGCAAAGTCGACCCTCCTCTGGTTTTAGGGGCTTCCTCGAGCGCAAATCTCAGAGTGGATACTCCTGCAGGGAATAACCGCCATAGACAACAACGCACGCGGTTTTTCTCCCGCTCCTCAGCCTCCTCATCAGGTTCAGGTGGCACCGCCACTGATAAACCTGCCAAATGAGGGTTTTCAGCGCTCGCACGAAACCCCGGTTGGAGGACGTATTGCGTCTCTTTGGGAGGCATGGCAGACCATCACAGAAGACAGATGGGACTTGTCAGTCGCTCGAGCGGGCTTCCGCTTACCTTTACCCCCTACCCTACCCCACCCTCAACCCTCCTTTTCAGCTGTCGGGCTCACCCCCCCCCCCCCCTCCCTCAAGAGTGAAGTTCAGAAACTTCTGGACCACAGAGCTGTGGAACCAGTTCCCCTTGGGGAGCGAGGGGAGGGTTTCTACTCCCGGCTCTTTACGGTGCCCAAACCCAATCAAGCTGGCCTGCGCACCATCCTAGACCTTTCCCAGTTTAATCTTTTCCTACCCCAAGAGAAATTCAAGATGATCACGCCCAGCCAGATACGCTCCTCCTTATAGATGGGCGATTGGCTCAGCGTTGTGTATCTTCAGGACGCGTACATGCATATCCTGATTTGGAACCCACACAGGAGATATCTCCGCTTCTCTTTGGGAGAGGAGCACTTCCAGTTTCGAGTGCTTCCTTTTGGCCTCAGCTCGACGCCGCGTATCTTTACGAAGATGTCGCTGACTACGGCCTATCTTCGTCTCCAGGGTATCCATGTTTATCTGTATTTGGACGACTGGCTCTTACGCGGCCCTTGTCCGCTAGCAGCAGCGGGCAATCTCCAGTCTCTCCTTCAGCTCCTGTTCAATCTTGGCTGTCGGTGAACTGGCGGAAATCTTCCATGACGGTCTCGCAGGACCTGATTTTCCTGGGTTTCCGCTGGAACACGATCGACTGCAGAGTGTACCTGACCGGGGACAGAATGGCAGATCTGTTAGCCACGTGTCAGATGTTTGCACAGTCGGAGAGCATGTCGGCCTGGTGATTCCAGAGGCTTCTGGGCCTCATGGCCTTGTGCGTGCTGGCTCTTCCTCTTCCTCGTCTCAAGATGAGACGGACCCAGATGGCTCTTCGGAGTTCATGGCGTCAGGCAGTGGATCCAGATTCCATGCGGATAATGATTCCGGATTCCATGAGAGTGGACCTGGATTGGTGGTCATCTCTCAGCAATCTGTCTGGGGGCGCAGTGTTTCAGGACCCGGTCCCCATGGTGATGATCACAACGCACTCTTCCCTTCTAGGGTGGGGTGTGACGTTAGATCTTCAGGTTTCGGACCTCTGGTCGCCTCAGGACAAGCTCCTGCACATGAATCATTTGGAGCTTCTGGAGATCTTCCTAGCGCTCACGGCGTTCAGACCGCTCATCGTCAACAAGGTGGTCTGCATAAGAACTGACAATGTTGTGTCAATGTATTACATAAACAAACAAGGGGAACAAAGTCTTACCCCCCAACCCCTCGTGGACCTGTACATCCAGATTTGGGAGTGGGCCATGCTTCATTGTGTCTGGCTGCTTGCAGTGCACATCCTGGGCCAGCTGAATGTCACAGCGGATGTCCTCAGCTGGCGGACAGTGGTCAGCTACGAGTGGTAATGGAAGGCGGAGGTCCTCTCATGGATTTTCTCGCGCTGGGGCACACCAGAGGTGGACCTCTTTGCTACCACGGCGAACAAGAAGCTTCCTCAGTATGCCTCCAGAGGGGGGCTGGGAGCCTCCTCTCTTGGGGATGCTCTCGAGATTCCATGCCACAACATGAGAGCTTACGCCTTCCAGCCTCTGCCTCTAGTTTACCGTGCAATTTGGAAGCTGAAGAACTAGGCGAACTGTTCCCTTCTACTCATAGCCCCGTGGTGGCCGGCCAGGTTTTGGTTCTCAGAACTTCAACACCTGTTGGTGTATCCGCCGATCAGGTTACCAGTAACTCCCGATCTTCTTCACCAAGGGGAACAGATGTGGCACCCCTCCCCACAATTTCTCAGCTTGGCGGCATGGTGCCTGAGTTCAAGTCTTTACAGCATCTGAGTTTGTTTGGGGATAACATGCGCATTATCCAGGCAGCCAGGAAACCCTCGACCAGATCGCAATACAAGAGTAAATGGCTCAGGTTCTGTCATTGGTGTTTGGAGAAGAAGTTGGATCCGAAGGTGGCCACGATGGACAGTGTTGTCCTTCGTGTCCTCCCTAGCAGAGTCAGGGGTTCATGTCCTGTCATGCAGGACCTATCTCTCAGAGGTTTCTGCTTACCTTTCTACAGACCTGTGTTCTTATTCTCTAACTAACCCAGGGGTGAAGAGGCATTTTGCTTGGTTTGTAATCCGCACCCGCCATGGGACCTAAATGTAGTCCTGACGGCACTGTGCCATAAACCCTTTGAACCAATGGCTATGGTGGACCTCAAGTACTTGTCTTGGAAAGTGTCCTTTCTCCAGCATGGGGTCTGGCATGGATTCACATGCTCATGAATATTCCCCGTCAGGCTGGGAATCCTCGGTAAAGAAAAAACCAGTATCAGTTTCGTTTCTGATCTGTCTTTTGTAGTAGTAACCAATCACTGATCTCTGCGTCATACTGACCACAGCCAATGACTGCCCTCTACCTAAGCCCCGCCTCTGGCAGCCATCTTCAGATTTTTACCGCACGTTCATGTGTTGGGATCCTCGTGCTATTGCTCTCGAGCGTTAGTGCTATTTTTTTCACGTTTTTTGCTCAAAAACTTAGTTTTTTCGGTCAAAAGAGCCTCAAGCTCCACCGACTCTCCATCCGATCAACGGGGACCCGTGTCGGATTTGTCTGCGCCCCTCACGGGTGAAGATTTCGTCGAGCTACGCTTTGGAGGACTCCAGAAGCTTCTCAGGCCCGGACATGGCCCAGGAGAAGGGAAGCTCGACGCCCGCAAAACTGTTCAGGGTCTGCCCTGGATGCCAGCTGCAAAACGTCTTTAAGGAGGACGAACACTCCTTTTGTCTCTACTGCTTACATGAGGACAAGACGCACGTGGAGAAGGACTGTGCGTTTTGCGACAGTATGTCGGAGCGGACCATGAACGACCGCCATCAACGTCTCGCCAACTGGCTGGAAGGGAAGAGCCCGTCAGGCGAGAAGAAGAGGAAGAAATCCGAGCGGTCTTCTAAGACCTTTGAGGACGCCCCGGCGACGGGGGTCCAACACAAGGCCAAGCACCGCGAGTCCGCTGGCACCGGGAGCGTCGAACGGTCGGGCTCTACGGGCGCCAGGCAGGGCGCACCCTCCCCGGCACCTTCAGCCACGAGCCAACGCTCTGGGTCGGGTAAGAGGAAGGGCGAGCACCCGGCGAAGCTCCTGGAGAGGCCCCGGTCGAGCTCGAAGGCCCCATCCGAGGGGGAGCGAGGCAGTTTTCCCCCCCCCCCCCCTCAAGGATAAGGCGGTGAGCGCACCTAAGGTGGTGAAGGCCTTAATCCATCCGGCCAAGCCCTCTATCGATACTGTCGCGGCGGTCCTGGCTCAGCCTGTGGAGGCTACACCAGTGGTGGCGACCTCGGGGCTCAGAGTCTCCCTGCCACCTCGGAGGGAGTCCTCTTTTGTGCCCATCGATAGGACCCCCGTGAAATCCCCGGCGGGGAAGAAAAAGGGGGGGCAGGGCGTCGTCGTAGATTCGGCTTCAACCTCGGAGGAAGAGCTGATCGAGGTCTTAAGCCACGGCCCACATTTGGGATGAGGGCCTCGCCCTCCTCAAGAACCCTTCCACTACGCCAGCTAGAAGAGACCGGTACGAGAAGAAGTACCGGGTCCCGGACGCAGCCCCCCTGTGCCTCCGGGCACAGCCTACCCCGGACTCCGTCGTCTCTGCGGCGGCCAGGAAGAAAGCAGGGGGGGGGTGCGGCCTCCACATCGACTTCCCCACCGGACGGCGAGGGAAAGAAATTGGACTCTATGGGACGCAGGGTCATCTCGTCTGCAGCGACGACGATTAAAGCGGCCAACGCCTTGGCTATCGTAGCCCGCTACGACAGGGAGCTATGGTACAAACTGGCTCCCCTGCTGGACTTCCTACCGGACGACAAGAGGGCGGAGGCCCTGGAGATCCTACAGGAAGGTGAGGTGGTGTCGGACCACGCCATCACTATTGCGACGGACATCGCCGACACTGGGTTTCGCCAGTTGGGCAACGGCGTGTGCCTTAGGCGGCATGGATGGCTCAAGGCTACGGACTTCCGTCAAGACGTACAGACCAGAGTCCTGGACATGCCGTTCGATGGGAACAACCTGTTTGGGAAAACAGTGGACGATTCCCTTCAGGCCATTAAAGCGGACACTGAGACGGCCCGGGCCCTTGGGGTTCTGCAGCAACGACGGACGCCCTTTCGGAGCAGCGGAGGCAAGGGCACCTCCAAAGGTTCCGGCGGCGGTTTCTCCACCTACCGTCAAGCGGCCCGCTCGTCGTCTCAGGAGGCCTACAGAGGACGAGGCAAGTCTGGCGTACCCCGCCGTCGTCGCCAAGGAGGTCAAGGCGGCAAAGCCTCGTCGAAACAGGATTGAACCGACCGTGGGGTCGGGCCCCCACCGATGCACCCCGGTGGGAGGCCGGCTGGCGAGCTTCGTCAGCGTGTGGGAGTCCATCTCCACCGACCGTTGGGTGCTGGACGCCTTAGCCCGGGGCCACGCGCTCGAGTTTCAAAGAAGGTGCCCGCGCGTCCCCCCGTGGCCAGGAAAGAGCTTCACGTCCCTCAGCTTCTCCTGGAGGTAAGGGCGATGCTCAGGAAGGGCGCCATCGAACTCGTCCCAAAGAGGCTTCGGGGCTCCTGAGTTTACTCGAGATACTTCCTCGTGAAGAAGAAGACGGGAGGATGGCGCCCCATCCTAGACCTGCGACGTCTGAACAAATTCATCAAGGCGCAGAAGTTCCGGATGGTCACCCTCCAGCACGTCCTGGGTCAGCTGGAGGAAGGAGACTTCCTGTCGTCGTTGGATTTGGAGGATGCCTACTTCCATATTCCCATCCTAAAGGGGCACCGAAAATTCCTCAGGTTTGTGGTCCAAGGGCGTCACTACCAGTTCAAAGCCCTCCCCTTCGGACTACGGTCGGCACCCAGGTAATTCACCAAGTGCCTTGCACCGGTGGCGGCGCAGCTGCGCCGCGAGGGGATCCACGTCTACCCCTACCTGGACGACAGGCTCATCCGAGCCAAGACGAGGGAGCTTGCCGTGGAGCACACGGCAAGGACCGCCCAACTTCTCACGGACCTGGGATTCTCCGTGAACTACGCCAAGTCCCACCTGGTACCCGCGCAAAACGCACTGTTTCTGGGAGCGAAGCTCGACACAGTGTCCCTTCTGGCCTCCCCGTCGGAGGAAAGGACCAGGTCCATCCTGAGCAAGGTACAGCGGATGTTGGCTTCCGACGCGGCCAAGGTGAGGTCCATCAAGTCCCTCCTCGGAATGATGTCTTCCTGCATCTACCTCATTCCCATGTGCAGGCTCCGGATGCGCCCGTTGCAGGAGTTCCTGGACGCGCGCTGGATCCAAACGACGGGCGGCTTCGAGGAGAGGATCACACTCGACGAGAGTTTCTGCCGAGCGGTCCGGTGGTGGGGCACCCGCGCGCATCTGACGGCGGGCATGGACTTCCAGATCCCAGACCACCAGGAGACAGTGACCATGGATGCCTCCCTGGAAGGGTGGGGAGCGCACACCGAAAATCTGCACGCGAGAGGCCTTTGGCTCCCGACGGAGAAGTCCCTCCATATCAACGTCCTGGAGCTCCGTGCAGTGTTCTGGGCCCTCAGGTCCTTCCTTCCGTCCCTCAAGGGCAAGGTGGTGAGGATCTTCACCGACAACACCACCACCATGTTTTACATCAGGAAACAGGGCGGAACCAGGTCCCCAGCACTGTCCAAGGAGGCGCAGGACCTGTGGCATTGGGCCGTCGCCCAAAGGATGTTTCTGGTGCCGTTTCATCTGGCAGGGATAAAAAACACCATCGCCGACTCACTCAGCAGGGAGCTGCGCTCGTGCCACGAGTGGGAACTAAGGCAGGATCTAGTGGATCGCCTCTTCCGACGGTGGGGCACACCCCAGATCGACCTGTTCGCGACGGCGACAAACTCCAAGTGCCGGAGGCTCGCCAGCAGGTTTCCCCAGGCGAGGAGCATGGGCGATGCTTTCTCGTTCCCCTGGGAGGGCCTGTTCCTCTACGCGTTCCCTCTTTTGCCACTGCTAATCCGGCTCGTCAACCAGCTCAAGAGGTCACGGTGCAGGATGATCCTCGTCGCACCTGCGTGGCCGAGGCAGATATGGTTCCCGGACCTTCTGGACTTGTTAGCGTCCCCGCCAATCAAGCTGCCGGTGGACGCGGATCTACTCTCCAGGGAAGTAGGCGCCATCCTCCACCACAACCCGAAATCGCTGAACTTGCAGACCTGGCTCCTGCAGCGCTAGAGTTTGGAGGATACGACATACCGGCCGACTGCAGAGAGGTTCTTGCAAAGGCCAGGGCGTCCTCGACTCTTAAATGCTACGGACACAAATGGAAGAGGTTCTCTGTCTGGTGCCACGCACAGAAGATTAACCCTCTACGGATTACGGCTCCTCAGGTACTGCCGTACCTGCTGACGCTGGCCAAAGCTGGTCTGGCACAC
This sequence comes from Ambystoma mexicanum, assembly GCF_040938575.1. Taxonomy (NCBI): domain Eukaryota; kingdom Metazoa; phylum Chordata; class Amphibia; order Caudata; family Ambystomatidae; genus Ambystoma; species Ambystoma mexicanum. The sequence goes on along the minus strand of NC_090930.1, from coordinate 939,346,231 downwards.
GCGTCCATCAAGATTCATCTTGCTGCGATCTCCCGATACACCAGAACCACGGGGCGGACGTCCTTGTGGTCTCATCGTCTGGTGAAAGAGTTCATGAAGGGACTGTTCAGATCGTTCCCGCCGGTGAAGGCTCCGGCCCCGGCGTGGGAGCTCAACGTGGTGCTGACCAAGCTCATGGGACCTCCGTTCGAGCCTCTGCACTCGGCCCCGTTGACGTTTCTGTCGTGGAAAACAGCGTTTCTTGTGGCCATCACCTCCGCACGACAGGTGGGAGAGATCCAGGCCCTTTCCTGCAAGGCCCCGTACTTGACTTTTCACGACACCAGGGTAGTGCTCAGGACGCACCCCTCCTTCATGCCCAAGGTGCCGTCGGACTTCCATCTCAACGAACCCTTGGTGTTGCCTGTGTTCTTCCCGTCGCCTTCATCGCCGGCTGAGAGGACTTTGCACTCGCTGGATGTGGCTAGACCGCTGAAGTTCTACGTGGACCGCACGAAGTGTTTTCGGAAGACGTCACAACTCTTTGTGAACTTTGGACCTGTCAATCAGGGGAAGGCTCTCTCGAAGGCTTCCATTTCCAGATGGCTCTCCGGCTGTATCATGTACTGTCATCGGTTGGCAAACCGACCGCTGCCTGGCCGTCCGAGAGCCCATTCCACCAGAGCGATCGCAGATACCACGGCGTTCCTTTCTGGTGTGCCCCTGCTGGACATATGTAGGGCTGCTACGTGGAGGTCGACGCACACCTTCACGAAATTCTACTGCGTCGATCGGGATTCCAGGGAGGAGTCCAGGGTCGGCCAAGCAGTGCTGCGCAACCTGTTCGCCTAAGGTGAGCCTGGTGAGGAGGTAAGATGCTTAATGTTGAGTTTGATGTGATGCTTAATGTTGAGCCTTTGCCACCTCCCGTGGTTGTGCATGTGTGTACTGCTATGTATTCTTTATTCATGAGCATGTGAATCCATGCCAGACCCCATGCTGGAGAAGGAACAAGTTACTTACCTGTAACTGTTGTTCTCCAGCATGGGTCTGGCATGGATTCACATGCGAACCCTCCCGCCTACCCCTCTGCGGCTCTTCACTTGGTCATACTGCCACTTCACGTGCTTCCAAATCTGAAGATGGCTGCCAGAGGCAGGGCTTAGGTAGAGGGCAGTCATTGGCTGTGGTCAGTATGACGCAGAGATCAGTGATTGGTTACTACTACGAAAGACAGATCAGAAACGAAACTGATACTGGTTTTTTCTTTACCGAGGATTCCCAGCCTGACGACGGGGAATATTCATGAGCATGTGAATCCATGCCAGACCCATGCTGGAGAACAACAGTTACAGGTAAGTAACTTGTTCCTTCTGGTCGCCGTTACGTCAGCAAGGAGAGTGAGCGAGCTCCAGGCATTGTCGGAGGAGCATCCTTTCTTGGTCTTTCACAAGGACAAGGTAGTCCTTCGGGCAAACCTGGATTTTCTAGCAAAGGTTGTGACCGAATTCCATCTGAATCAGTCGATCTCCCTTCCGGTCTTTTTTCCGAACCCTGCCTCAGAGGCGGAAAGGGTTTTACACTGTCTTGATGTCGGAAGAGCTCTTAAGTTCTACCTGGACAGGACTTCCGAGCTTAGGAGTTCTTCTCAACTTTTTGTGACCTTCGGTAACCATCAGGGCAAGCCGGCGTCTAAGGCAACTATTTCTAGGTGGATTGCCGTCTGCATCACGGAGTCTTTCACCGTCCAAGGGCTGAAACCTCCTAAGGGTATCCATGGGCACCTGGTGCGGGGCAAGGCAGCCGCGGTTGCTTTTCAGAAATATGTCCGCTGGGAGTCCATCGCTAGGGCAGCTACTTGGGCCTCCCTGTCTGCTTTCTGTAAACCTTACTGTCTCGACATGAGCTGAAGAGATGATGCTCAGTTTGGTCAGGCTGTGCTGAAGAACCTGTTTCAGTAAGGGGTATTTCCATCCACCCGTAGTTCCAGTAAGGAGTGCTTGGGAATCTCCCACAAGTATGGAGGAAAGGGGACGGGACATAGGAGTATTACCGGGTTACTCTCCGTAGTGACCACTTAACACGTAGTCCATAGTCCCCTTTCCTCCATACGCCCGCCGTCCCCTCTAAGGTTCCTCTGTTATTGCTAATGGGTCTTTGACCTGGCGATAGAAAAGGACTGATGGGCGGAGCCAAGGTGGGTGGGGTTACGGCCGTGTGCCGGGCCCCGCGCAGGAAAGAGAGGAGGGGCACATTTTTGAAAAAAATGTGAATGCTTTTTACAAAGTACTCTGGTCCTGTCCCACAGGACGGAGAGATGTCCCACAAGTATGGAGGAAAGGGGACTATGGACTAGGAGTAAGGTGGTCACTACGGTGAGTAACCTGGTAATTCTAGATCCTGTAAATGTATCAAGATATTTCCATCATCGCTATGCTACACTTTATTTGTAGTAAGACTGTTCCTCCCCTCAGAGAAATTCAACACTTCTTTTGGAGAAAAGAATACCAAGCCAGAGGAGCACCACACATCCACATGCTATTATGGATTAAAGATGCTCCTAAATTTGGTCAAGACAGTGATGCCACTGTTTTGCAGTTCATCCAAAAATATGTCCCTTGTGAAATCCCTTCACAAACAACACATAGTGACCTTCATGCATAAATTTTACAATTTCAAAGACACAAATGTGGGAAATAGTGTTGTTGCAAATATAAATGGGGGAAATACTACACCAAATGCCGCTTTGGTTTCCCTAGACCAGTTTCAGCAACAGGTCAAGTAAACAACTTAATGTCTTCAGCCAGTGTCAAAGGTAAATCACCTAAGAACACATTACATAAAAAGAACAGAAGAATCAATATACATCAATGATTACGATGCAATCATTGCCCTCCTATGGAATGCAAACATAGATCTGCAGTACATTGCAGACAATTCCACTGCAGTTGCACGATATGTCACAGCCTACTTAACCAAAGGAGAGAAAACACGACTTCAGGACTTCTGGGATGACATATCTGACAAAACACTATCACAGAAATTGTACAGCATAGACATAAAAATGTTCTCTTATAGAGAATGTGGCTGCTATGAAGCTGCAGACCGTTTAAACGGTACTGCCTTGTATGGAAAATCTGACAATATAGTATGGCTAAGTCTTGGTCCTGCTAAATCTAGAAAAAAGCCAAAAATGATACCAACAGCCAAGACATTTTGAAAAACAATTTACTAGACACATACAACCCGAACAGGAGTACCTCTTTGGAAACCATGTGTCTTTACCACATAGCACAAAACCTCACATACAAAAATATTAAACCAGATGAAAAGAAAGGTAGATGCAGAATTGTAAATTGTGAAGGCAGCTTAGTGAAACTTACAAAATGCAGCTTAATTAATCGTATCAAATTGCCATTAAAACCTCCTCAACATAAAGAACTGTATTACATGCCCATGCTGCAACTTTTTAAACCATGGAGAAAAGAAGAGTTACTGGATACATATGACTCCTATGAAGACGCTTTCAAAGCAAATGAAAGGACTATAACAGACGTAAACTTTACACAGTACCAAACAATGTTGCACAGTGAACAGCAACACGGAGAAGAACTCCAGGCCCAACTAGAAGTGGACACTCCTGACAGTAGTCAACCTTCTGTAACAGGAAGCCAAGAACCACTTGGACAGCCACTAATAGCAAATGAGGCAGAATTAGCCATGACAGAAGTAGAAAATGCCATGTGTCAGTATGAACAAGCTACAAAAGACTTTGCTGTATTGAAATCACAACTGAAAAATGAGGGGCGTAGCATTTTCCAAGAAATAACAAAAAATGTAACCTGGTGTGCAACATGAAAATAAACTGTACCTGCCAAGACTACAAACCTATACTGCTGTACATGAGTGGTGAAGCTGGTTTAGGCAAAACATTAATCAAAATCATCAGCAGGTTCCTCCCACAATTGACAAACAACAAACTGTCAGCTGTAGTAACTGCCCCCACAGCTTTAACTGCCTGCAACATAGGTGGTGTCACTTTACACCGATTACTACTCCTTCCATTAGTACACCAGAACAAATTAGACTACTATAAACTTTCCACAGGAGCTGCAATGGAACCACAAAGAGTTTTCAAACAAATGAAAATGCTGCTAATGGATGAGGTGTGCATGGTCTCCAACCTTATGTTGGCTTTGATTCACCTCAGATTACAAGAGGTCCTCAAAACAGACTACCAAGAGCTGTTTGGAGGAAAACGCATTGTTTTCGGAGTTCTTCCTCAATTGACACCAGTGAAAGGTGAACCTATTTTTAAAACCTTAGGGCACAAACTGTGCTGTAAAACTCTTGGCAGCATAGGAAATGTCAACCGTTGGCAACATTTCCAATACAGAGAATTAACAGAAAACATGCGCCAGTCTGCAGACTTCACATACGCCAACATTTTAAAAAGTATTAGAGTTGGTGTACTATCTCAAGAAGCACAATCAATATTAAAATCCAGGCACATCCATGCACTCTATGGCCATAACTCATGTGCTACTGATGTCATGCGACAATGAGCACACAAAAATGTCAATTGTATGTCCTTGATGCCAACTCTTGCAAGCTGTTCAAAATTCAATGAAACGATGTTGAAAAAAGAAATGCAACCAATAATTGAAATTTGCTCCACAAACTGGACGTACATGGTATGACACTACCCATGTGTCAACAAGCCACAACAAGACTAAATACCTTTAGAAAACTCAGCTGGTTTGGAGAAAATATTAACATTATGTTTAAACTGCAGAGTAATGCTTAAACGTAACTTTGACGTGGAGCAAGGACTAGTTAATGGAGCAACAACATTCAATGTGTCAATATTCTCTTTGACAAACTATCAGAAGTTAAAAGGATAGGATGCTCAGCAGCCTGCTTCCTTCTTTTCCAAGACAAGTATGTATGCAGAGAACAATGTTCACTAACTCTAGAATACGCAGTTACCATTCACAAATCACAAGGTCTTACCCTAGATAAAGCATTGATAGATATTGGTAGCACAGTCTTTAAAGAAGGCATGAGCTGTGTATCACTATCACGCTTACGTACACTTGATGGGCTATTTCTAATCAACTTTAATGCAAGTAAAGTAAATGCTGATATTCCTTGCATTCTAAAATACAATAGACTGCATTCACTACACCCCTATCTAAAAACCTATCCTGTTCCACAAAAAGCAAAACGTTGTAAAAGAAAACTACTTCAAACAGAAACGATACAGGATCTCACTGCAATTCCTCCAAAGAAAAAAAAATAAACTAATACTTCATCAAGTACCACAACCAAAGAAGAATCTACTGGTCAAAGTAACTCAACTACTTCTTCAAAGAAGCAACACACACTCCGAACAAACGGCTTCGACACAGAACTGTCGGGTCCATTCAAATACAACTGGTGTGAATTGCTACGCAAATGCAATAAAATAAATATTCTATTACAATTGCCAGCAATTATTGACATTTACTTACACAGTACAGACCAATTGTGTTTGCAAATGTTAGTCCTTCATAGAAATGCAACCAACAATCCTGACAACACTTAGTGTTCATGGAATAAGACAAGAATTGGACTACTGTGCTGCAATGGTCAAATTCACTATGAACTCGCAAGAAGATCCAAAAGAATTTCTAATGTACTTACTACAAGTACTGGAAAACAAAAACATACCTATAAATGAAATCTTCCATATTTCATACATGTGGAAACATACATACACTCTCTGCAGCCATGTGGCACAGGAACAAGTCCCTAATGAATGCTTCGTGTATGTATCCAGACCTAACTGTGAATCCATTCCATTTCAGCAACTTGTACAAAATGCAAACCATGGCAGATTATGTACTACCTGCAATTAAAATAATCACTCCACCTTACAAATACAGACACATAGTAAATACATAATAGTAATGCTTTTATGTTACAATGCAGATGGTACCAAAAACAACTGTAAGCTGACTGAATTCACATATGGTGAAGTATCACTTGGTAAGAAAACCTTCACAACCATAGGTATAATCTACCATGCAGGTGCCACAACCAATGCATGTCACTACACTGCATATATAAATAAGAATTGTGGATGGTTCCAATTTAATGATTGTACCGTTACTCTAAAGCAGAGATTACCAGCAAATCTTGTAAACGCTTACTTAATATTCTTAAAACCAAAATTGAATACGTGATCTATGTATGAACATAAGCAAAACTTCAACTTCAAAACTGTGCACAATTAGAGTACGCCAACATGTATCTAACTGCCCCAAGAGTCTGCAACAAGCAAACTGACAAATACCATTACAGTCAAACAAGAAATGTACAGTTAAAATATGCCAACAGGTATCTAATTGACCCAAAAATCTGCAACAAGCCAACAGATACAAGATTAGCAAGAAATAAACAGTAAAACAATGAAAGAAATATATTGTACCACAACATAGGTTTTTTTTATTTTAAATCCAGCGTGGATTTTTTTCCCCACAGACCCAATGATTTAGAAAACAAACACAGAAACTGTGCAAATTGCGCAGTACACTGGTTTGAACTACTTGTAAAGTACTAAATATGAAGGTCAAAAAAATACAGAAACACATATTATGCAATGCAATAACTCATTATCAACTACCTACTCTAACATATGATCTTTTCTTTTATCACAGAGATCGAAAAAGTATGTCTGATCCAATTACCCATTTCATTAAACTGCATACAACCACAAAAAACTCAACCAGTAAGTATAAAATAAATGGACTCACAAACAGAGCTGCATAACACACCCATTCAAACAAACCTCTAACCATACACCACAATCCAAAATGTTTACTTCCATGGGTATGTTATGACGCAGTCCTTGTTACAAACTCTACCATCTTAACTGCATTGCCTAGCCAAAAGGTCCTATACAAACTCTACAAATGAAACACTACACAAACATTTTGGTTGTGGAAATTTGATGGGCGTTTGATTCTATGGGTGTGTTATGCTGCAGTGGTTGTGGCCAGGGCCTAGAGTCTTGGGTGCATGGCCTACGGCCTTTGGCCATGCACCCAAGACTCTAGGCCCTGGCCACAACCACTGCAGCATAACGAACCTATGCTACCAAACATTTTGACTTGTATGTGGGCTGCTTATAGGGGATATTAATTACAATCAGTGCTCTATTAACAACCCAAAACCAACATCATACTAAAGTAAAATAGCTAGTAGGACATTTATTATGTCCGCGGACAGCCGCGAAGACCGCGGTCATGGCGAACATATTGGGGGTATCTGCCACCTAAACAAATACAGTATTTGAGCCATCTCTTACTCACCAACCCTCCCCAAGCACTCCTGCAGACCAACATACTCCCCAAAATTGCATTTTGCCTCTTTTCTCCGCCGTGGATCCAAGATGGCATGTGATGCACCTCACACCAACCAATCAGTGAACAAGTTGCGTGTCTGCGGACATGACGCAAGCCGATTAACCAATCGGTGTCCTGTCCGCAGAGCGGACTTAGATATCACTAATTTATTTTGCCTTATGTTTTGGTCATTTAAAGAAAAATACTGGACGGATTTACACCAAATTAACAGGACTAAGCCGCTGCTCCCGCCGCAAATTTGGTAGAAATCTGTCCAGCGGTTTGAGCTGTAGGTGTGCGCAAAGTTTTTTCCCATTATGTCTATGGGAAAAAAAAAATTTGGGACCCCCCCTATAACTTTGTTCCCCCTGGACCAAACCTCACTAAACTTTGTAAATACATTCAGAGTGGGTCATATACTTTTTCTGCAAACTTTGGTGAGGATTCGCCCAGGGGGAGCAAAGTTATAAGCCGCCCAAAAAGTGTTCTTTTCCCATGGGATTAGCAAATTAACCATAACTACATGCCCGCTACCGCAGGGGGGAGGGGGGGGGGAGTGTGTGTGTATGTGTGTGTATATATATATATATATATATATATATATATATTTTCCTCAATGAAAAAACTTTGTTAAATGGATGTTATGGTTAATTTGCGCTACTAAAAACCTATGAAATTCAGTAAAAAACATTAAAGGGACGTTATGGTTACAAGTAAAATCGAAAAACCCCTGAAATTCGCCAGTTGTGGTAAATTAAGCAACCATAATTCGCGCCACCACCGTGCACTGCTAAGACCAACACCCAGGGCATCAAAGATGACATCACAAATATAATTGATGACATCACATGTCTATCCCCTTCTTTTCTTGTTCACTGCTATATCTAGGCCAGGTGGTTTTATTTACTGACGCTCAAACTTAACTTTGAAAAGGTATTACATTTATAGATGTTGCTATTCTCACATGTTCTTACACTACTTTCCTTAGAATTTATTCACATCTTATGATGTACATATGTAGGGGAAGAAGCAGGCCTTGAACACAGCAATCATTTTTGTGCATGAATACAATCATGTAGATTATACACAGTTGCTAATGATACTGCCTCCTTTTTTACTTACTTTACTCTCCCTATATAAGCCCCATATGTGTATGCATTGTAGTCTATTTATGTTTTGTGTGTATTAGTAGAAATATGTAGTAAGTGATGCATTATTAGCTACTTAGTACATGTTTCACAGTATGGAAAAGTCTGATACAAAAACATTCACCGTTTTATTATATAGCTTTGGAAAATTACAAATATTGCACCTCTATGGTGTATGCTGCAGCCAATACCTACATTTCTGTATGAGTAGGTTCCTGTACTAGAAGGAACACTGCAATGGAATGTTCTTTAGAACACTACATTGCGTAATGAAGTATGTAGTTTATTACACATCTCCTGATAATCCCTGATACTTTTTTGCCAACACTACATTCACAAACCCTTGTATGAAAAGTAAATGCATATGTGATGTCATCAAGTGATATTTGTGATGTCATCTTTGATGCCCTGGGTGTTAGTCTTAGCAGTGCACGGTGGTGGCGCGAGTTATGGTTGCTTAGCTTAACATAAGGGTTTTTTTCGATTTTACTTGTAACCATAACGTCCTTTTAACATTTTTTTTCATTGATTTTCATAGGTTTTTATAACTGCAACTTAACCATAATGTCCCCTTAACAAAGTTTTCATGGGTTTTTACCAGTGCATGCTATTGTCCTATATTTTACTAATTTCATACTTGCCCAATATAGCAATATTTGTTTCCAATTTACAAAGTGCACCTTTAAAACTCTGCCATTTCCCACCCTCTAGAATCATTTTTAACACTTAGTTGCAAAACGCGTATATATTTCAACTAGTTTTTCATCCGTGGATGTCTACGAACATCTGACTTAATTGCGGACCTTCCGGACAGTGCCACATGACCATACGCTGGCGCGCAGCATGATGACGTGTCCGAGAACCCGTCCGGACTTCACCATAAGGTCTGTGCTTCGCGGGTATTTCGGAACTGCATTTTCTACTGATCTAGGAATTTTCAACTTCAAAATTTCCCTTGCACAACTCCAACACCTATTCCTACTCATTATCCATTGACAATCTGGTACTCGGTACATACTTTTAGCAAAACTGCTATTTATCTTAAAATGGCATCAGCTGTTGCCACCCCTCCTCCCCAAGAGCCACCACCACTGCTTTAATCAAGGAGCATGAGAATTACTGCCCCCTACCTAATAACACACGCTGAACATTTTCCCCTGTCCACCTACCCCTCCATATTAGTGTTTGGTGCCTCCTTCCCTCCCCACGTTTTGTTCTTAGCTCTCCTGCCAAACAAAAATACATCCAAAAACAACAAAAGACCTGTTCCTTTCAGAACCACCTTTCACAGTTAAAAAATTGAACTAAAATATAACATAGACTCAATCTACTTTATATTACTCAGTAAAGTACATGGACTCAATACGATTGTCCAACATTTCCATTTGCATTTTGTGTTATGCTAATGGGAATATTGTGGCGTTCATCCTCTGTTCCAGGGCTGGAACGGTGGATACCGGCTGGCAGCCCAATCGAAGCAAGGGTGGATAATGAGGTCTCTGGACCATGCCCCCATTGCAGCCCCTGTAATGGGGGATGAAGGCCTTTAGCACCCTAGGTTCCCAAAGCGGGAACCTGGGGTGTTGGAAAAAAGGATTGTTCTTTCTACATCGAGACACCTGGGGCATCCCAGTGTAGGAAGGAGGGTTCCATACAGGACCCCTCTTCGCTTCCCATGGAAGACCGTAGATGGCGAAAAGAGAACCCTATTACCTTATTATCACGAGCACATTTTTCTTCCCTTTCAAATGTATCCCAATTTTGATTAACTTCACCACAAAGCCAGTCCCAGGTGGACATGTCCACTTTAATCCCATATGTTGTCCCTCGTGGTCATGGCCAATAGCCAGATTGTCCGGATCATGACCTGGACAATCTGGCCACACCTCAATCGCCAAAGATATATCATTATTTATTTGTACCTACATTATGACACTTGTCAAAAAATAAAACACAGGCGCGTTTGCAAAATCATGCTTTCAGGTCCTTGCCAATGCGCCTTAAACAGGTTTGCTGGAAATCCACCCATGTTTTATTTTTTCAAAAGTGTCAAATATATGCACATACAATTGTCATATAACCTAGCCCCCACTTAACAAAATCCATTCAGACTTTACGAAAACATTAATATCTAGATCTATAATCTTTTTGCAAACCTTTATAGATTTGTCATATGGCACCACAATTATAAGCCTTTACAATATTTTGGGACCCCCCGCCTCTAGTTTTGCCCCCTCTTGACAGAATCCCACCAAATTTTGCAAACTCATTCGGGATCAGGTCAGGAATATAATTGCAAAATGTAACGCATTTCCACTAAGTAGCGCCAAAGTTATAAGCCATCCAAAAACTGGCCCCAAACATCTGAAGTGTCTCTGAATTACTCAGGACTGTTCACGTACATCCGAACTGTTAGCGGACTTTCACAGCAAAAACCACCTGTTTTTTTTGCTTCTTGCAGCCATACTCCATTCCATCCTCATCTCACCTCCCCAGAGATTTTGTCAAGTTTGACAAGTGCAATGTTGTGTTTTTTTAATCTGTTTTTACTGCGATGTCCACGAGCACCGACCAATGTCCGCAAAACCAAGATGGTGGAGGTTTCTAAAAATCTGACGCGCCTCACGCTTCATGCCAACCAATCGGCGAACAAGTTGTGTGTCCGTGGACATGACGCAAGTCTATTAGCCAATCAGTGTCCTGTCTGCGGAGCAAACGGGGGAAGTGTGTCATAGATATCACTCATTTTTTTGCCTTACGTTTTGGTCATTTAAAAGAAAACTACTGGACGTATTTACACCAAATTAACAAAAGCACACTCTTTGGGACCAAGCCGCCGCTCCTGCTGCAAATTTGGTGTCGATGGGGAAAATGGGGAAAAAACAAATTTTTGTTCCCCGAACACCCCCCCCCCCCCTGCTCCCTCTGACCAAACCTCACCAATCTTTGCAAGAAAATTCAGAGTGGGCCATATACTTTTTTTTTTTTGCAAAGTTTGGTGAGGCTTCGTCCAGGGGGAGCGAAGTTATAACCTGCCCAAAAAGTGCTCTTCCTATGGGATTAGCAACTTAACCATAACTACATGGCTGCTATCGCAGGCCATGTAATATATATATATATATATATATATATATATATATATATATATATATATATATATATATATAATCTCACACAGCCCACGGTAGTGGCTGTGTAGTTATGGTTGGGTTGCTAATCCCATAGCAAGAGCACTTTTTGGGTGGCTTATAACTTCGCTCCCCAGGAGGAATCCTCAGCAAACTTTGCAGAAAAAGTATATGGCCCACTCTTGCGTTACTGAGTCTGTACAATTGTAAAATAGTTTTTCATTTTCTTCAGTGCTTCTCCGCACGTGCAATCTTCATTTTGCTCCCGAAATGTTGCTTACTTCACTACTTCATCATCTGTTTCTATTAGATCTATATTCTTACTTCATTTGCATCTCTTCTGTGTGCGTCACCTCTACTTCATGTGACAGCACCAGTCTTTTCTTTCATTTGTTTTCACACTTCTTTTGGGATTTCCTTCAGAAGATCGTAATTTCTCAGCAGATACATAGAGGGTTTTCTCAATGGATACCTTGTTTCAAGGACTCTTCGCGATATAGGACCATTATTGGCTTTGCTCATGTTGCAATTTCCGGTTGCCAACATATAGGCTGAATAAGGGCGGTACTTCCGGTAGAGTTACTTGGCTCCTCCTCTGCACTCCTCCCTTTGGGTGATTCATTAACCACTCTACCACCAGTCTTCACATCCAGACATCATCGTCTGAAGAACTGTCTCTTTAGAGTCCATATCTTTATTACTCCCTTCAAAGATCCTGCTTATTTCACTTGCTCATCAATACTGCAGTTCATTAGACTGCACTGTCCATTTTGACTGCAGTAGATGCATCTTCACACATACTACTGATATCTCTGATACAGGAATTTCATTCTCTCAGGTCCATGAATACTGGTGTTGATATAGTCTCTAATTTCTACATCTGTCAGCTCTTTGGGTTTGAACCCAGACTTAACATCCATCATAATTTTCATTCCTGTCATTTTTTTTTTTGCAGTCTTCTTGCATTGTGTGATTATTATGACCACACAGCATCCAAACATGATAATCACTACCAGGGCTCCAAGGAACTTGAAGATATTCACCATCCATTGTGGAACCCATGAGAAGATTGACGGAAACCAGTTGTCATCAGCAATGTCTTTCACTTCATCTTCCATCTTGATGTGCAAGTTTGTCAACATCGTTATGGCCTCTGTCAAGGTGCCATTCTCGTCATCATGAGATGACGAGAATGTCTCTCTCTCCTCCATCTCCATCTCCATAGCTGTAATCATGTCTAAGACGCATCTATTCTGGAGTGTCATCAGTCTTATGGCTCTCAGCTCTTCCTTGATAGCATTGAATCCCTTTATGGTAGTGTTTATTGTCTGCAGGAGCTCCCATCTGGTTATCTGTAACCACTTGGCATTTGCTATCGTTTGGATCCCAGGCATAAAGATAACTGTGAAGACTGAGGCAGTTTTGCTGAACAATCTGTTCATACGGAATATCATCAAAGGCTGCTATTGATTTAGCTGAGAAGTAATTCTCCCTCTTTATTCGATCAAGGAGACCAACGGATCTCTTCTTTCTCAGGTGAGCATCTGCTTTTTGGAACTCATCAATGTTCAGGTCACTTTTTGGGATCACTTGTCCTGGAACATGAACAATCTCCATAGAACATAGTCCTCCCCAGTCTCTGGGCAGCTTCATGTATGCGTTGGCTAGGCAGGCCAGGAGTAGTCCATTAACACTACTGTCCCATCCTTCATTCCTGGTACATCGAAGATTCGCCCACACTGTTGATTTTCTCCAGCTTTTCTTGTGCCATTATTTCTGAAGTACATTTCTGCACTAGCCAAAGGCACTATATGCAACAGGCTTCCTTTATCTTTGACCCATGTCAGCAACTTTGCAAGCCTCTGCCAGAGAGGTTTGCATGCTTTTTCTACTAGTTTTATAACTGGTTTATGATATCCAGTTACTGCCACAGCTCTGCATATGACTAAGCCTTTTTCCCAACCATCTGCAGAAATACTGTTCCACAGATCTGCATCTGGCCTCTCTCTCCTTCAATCTTCGCATTTCATCAGTCTTTCCTTGGCAATCGAGCTTTTTATTGATTTCCCATTGGATTCCTGCTCCCTTCGTGCCAAGCTGTTCGTAGCTTCATGATCTCTGGTGTGTGGTCAATCTTGTCTTTAAATCTTGCACATAATTGTCATCTTCCGGAGTTGCCCATACCAAAGATGCTGTTTGACCCTGAAATTGACCTCTTGTATGGCAGAGTGCAAGGTGAGTCAGGCAATGAGCCATTTGGACGTCTGTCTCTATAGCTGGGAATGTCTTAGACATTCCCATAGCATAAGGTAGGAGAGCACAAACCTAACAATACTCCTCAGAGGTTCTTTCCTACATCATTCATGTGTTGATCCCACATGTTCCCCAAATGTGCTGTACTCTCTAAATAATCATTTAACTCCTAATCAACTTCTCTTGGGTCTCTTTCTTTCCAAAAGAATACATGCAATATGCTCATGCAGTACATTAGACATCATCTTTCTTACAGGATGAATTGTAGGAACACTTGTCAGAGAAATGTGTGACTTCACGTGTCACTGGTGTAGGGACAATCTCATATGGCCTTCTTCCAACCACTAACTCTGCATAGGTCACTGGAGTGTCGAGAATCAGAGAGACTTCTATCTTCTTGCAACCATCAAAGTAAGCGTGAATTAGCAAAAATAGAAAAACAATAACGGATGCTGTGCACACATAAATTATGTACCAATACTTGAAGCCCCACCATTGATGTGTCTCCACACGTCGTTGCACTTGCTCACTTTCTGGAACTGCATTATTCTCAATAAACATCATTTTGCATGTGTACTTATTTTTTTAAGGAAGGCAAAAACCTTTTTAATCAGCCAAGCATCGTTAAATTCTCAGAGCTGCGGAATTTGCTCACTTATTGCTGCCAATAATCCTATAATTGCAGGGCCATTTTTATGATCCTACCCAAAGGTACAAATGTCTGTGCTGTGCCCAACAAGAGCAGGATAAGCTCGGAGTATAAAAACATAGACAGCGAGAAGGGTTCTATGGTTATCGACATCAGATGGGACCATGTGTATGTCTAAAAAGAAACTCGGTGAGAAACGAATTGGTGAACCGCTCCCTTTTCCAGCCGTCAAAAAGGAAATCAAGATTGGGCATTTTTCATTTACATCAGCACTTTCTAAGGTCCAATTTCAACGAGTTCCTGTGACACAAGAGCAGTTATTTTCTCACTGTTGCTAAAAATATCTATAAAGAGTGTCTGTGGAAGCCACAATCCAAATGCACACTTGAATTTATTTAAACAGTAATCTTTGCGTCCTTCCTCATCATCGATAGTCTGCACATGCTGAACTGCTTCTTCTTGACTTGCTTCTGAATCGGAAAGGGGGTGTTCCGGTCTCACCAGCATACGATTTGACGTCACCAAGGTGAAACAATGTGTGTTGTTCTTGAACATTTACTGCTAAGAGAGTGATATTCTGCACAATGAAAGGACCACTAAATCGGGGCTCATGCCACTTCCTAGTGAAATTGTGGATTAATATGTGTTCACCAATAAAGAGTTTTGGTACTGATAAAGGTTTTTCCGATTCGGTTGCTGAATGGTCATCTATGTCATGAGACTGACACCCCTTATGGCTGAGTTGATCTGAAATGACAGATACTAGCGGTCATACGTGTTAAATATTCATGTAGCTAATTTCCTAACAATTCTGCAATTGTCTGGGCATCACTTCTACTCCTCGTTGGAGGTGACCAGACATTCTCATTCGCCTTCCTGTAACTAGCTTATGGGGTGTGAGGTGGTGGTCCGACCCGGGCTGATTATGCTAGGGGCAGACTGTACAGCCACCCCTTCTTTAGTGTCAATTTGTTTGGTGATTCTTTCCTTGAGAAGACCATTGAATCTCTCACATATCCTGTTCGCTTGCAGGTGATGAGCAGAAAAAAATGTATGTTTAATACTGGGCAATAGACTGATTTGTTCAAATACTTCATTCATAAAATTGGGCCCTTTGTCGGATCTTCGCACCTCACATACTCTCCATCTAGGAAATACTCCTCAGACTAAAAACTTCACAGCTCAAGTGACATCAGGGTGTGTACATGGACCTGCTTCAATCCATCTCGAAAAAGGGCACACCACCACTATGATATACCTGTATCCTCTACATAATCGCAGCATGTCAACATAATCAATATGGGAATGCTGAAAAGGCCCATTTGGTCGAGGAATTACTCCTCTGATTGTTTGCAATGTTGGCCCAGCAGTGAAATGTTGACATCCGATGTAATTTATTACATAAAAAGCAATGTTTTCTAACAAATTTGGTACAAACCAATCCTCTGCAGTAGCTGCTGCTTGGCTTTCCCTAGTTACATGCACAGGGTAGTGTAGCTGTTCTAACGCTACCCTCAATAAGACTACAGGCATTGCCGGTTTACCAGTGCTGTCCTGACACCACAATGCTTCACAGAGGGACAAAGAACACCCTCTCCGTGAACTTCCATCAACTGCGTTCTAGACAAATGATTAAATCCTTTGTTTACAATCCTAATTGTGACCATTTATTCCTTCACATTAGGAGTATCAAAACTAAAAACATCAGGCTAATATGCAACCCTTTTGGGCTCTTTGTCTGCGGGTTCGTTCCCACGTGAGATAGTCGGTTTCCTTAGTATGTGCTGCGCATTTAACTATTGCAATGGCTACTGGGAGTTGTAGTGCTTTAATAAGCCTGTCCAATAAAGCAGCGTGTTGCACTGGAGTGCCGTCCGCTCGGAGGTAGGCCCCCCTTTTTCTAGCATTCTAGCCCTGCGTGCACGGTTGACGTCACATAGGCAGAGTCACTGTACACAGTCACTTCCTGCCCTGCGTAATTCTCGAGTGCGACAATAAGCGCCACTAATTCTGCAGCCTGTGCTGAAAAGTGAGACGGTAGTCTTTCACTTGCTACCACTTCAAATTCCCCATTACCTCTGTACCTTAGCACAGCTGAACCTGAATGCCTTTCTCCATCAGTTTGATACATTTTTGACGACCCATTAATAAAGAGAACCTGCCCCCTTACTAGAGCATTCTCCTTTACCCTTGGGGTCACGTCATAGAACTTGTCTTAATTCGGGCAATCATGCACTTGCTCGTCCTCTGTCACAGGTCCAGCTACAAACGTGGCAGGGTTCATTATTTTACACTTGGATATTTTGATTGCTGGATTTGATATAACTACGTTGTATTGCTGAAGCCCTCTGAGATGTCAGTGTGCCCTTAGGTTTCTCTAAAACCGCAAACAAAGCATGCTCAACAAATAGTCATGGAACACCCCATCACAAGACTTATAGACTTCTCAATGGCAAACGCAGCTGCAGCCAGCGATTGTTCGCACATAGTGTCCTCATAACCGGACCTAGAATCGCACTATAAAATGCCAAAGGTTTATATCCAAGTGTGATTCTATGTGTAGGCACTGCTGTCATAACTGTTCCATTTGTGTGTGACAACAGGAAGAACTCCTCAGAATTGGGAATTCCTAAAACTGGAGCTGTGCAAATTGCTTTTTTAAACTTCTCAAACCCTTCCTCCATTTCCTCAGTCATTCTATTTTCTCATTATACACTTGGGCTTTCTTTAAAGCCTGTGAAAGGTGTCTCGTGTAGGAACTATAATCAAATGCTCATGCTCTAACCTAGTTACACAATCCCAAAAACTGCTGCATTTTATCTATTAAAGATCGATGGCGACTCATAATACCCTTGAGGTAAACAAGTGCTTTTCACCTTAGTCTGGCGGAATGTAAATAACGTCAAATCTTGAGAATTCTTATGCAACGGGATTGAAAAAAAACACATTTTTAAAGTCAATCAACATGAAATATAGTGCCTCTGTAGGGATACTACATAAAATCGTTGGAGGATTTGGAACTAGAGGAAACTCTACCTCTACGATCTGGTTATCTTATGTCCTGAATTAAATGCCATGACCCGTCCCCCCCGAACCCGCCACCTTTGATCTTTTTCACAGGGTACACCGCAGTATTACACAGTGACTCTGACATCACCAAGTTGCCCTGTTCCATTAAAACTGATGGTCTTAAAAATACCTTCATGTGCCTCTCGAGATAGTGGATTCTGTCTTGCTCGAGATGAAATTTCGCTTTGTCATTAAGTCTCGACCCAGAATATTAACTGGTGTCTTCTATAGAGACTGGTAATTCATCAGTAAAAGGAACTCTACTTGTAGCTCCAGAGAGGCCTTGCACATTCATGGCGTTTCCGGTTAACAAAAATGTTCCCTCTCGTATACATGAGCGAGTTGCCCCAGTGTCTACTAAAAAAGAACGTTTTGCCTCCTATGGTAACATCAACCCTTGGTTCCTCTTGAGGATTTGGTGTCACTGATAGTACTGAACACATCAAGTCACCCTGTGAGCTGTCCTATTGTGGATACATACTTATTCCTAGGCATATAAAAGGACTTCCTCTGCCGATAGTTACACCCTCTACTCCAGGAGTCAGTAATTGCCCTGTGTTTGCACTCTGCTGTATCTGCATGGATGCGTACTGTGACTGCCCTTGCAGCGGATTCAATGGTGCTTGCTGTGGTTGCAAAGCCTTTTTCAATTTTTTGGTGCTTGTGCTTGATTCACTGTCTGATCTTGGGCAAACACGTCCCTATTTTGTTTTGTGAGCTATATGCTGGAGGATAAGTTGCCCCCTCTCCACCCCTCTTGTGAATTTCCCGTTCTGTATATACACTTGGCTCCCGCATGTTCGCACAATGTGCTCTATCATGCCACATGTCCAACATATAGGAGGGAATCTTTGTCAATTGCCCTCCTTGCATACTCTAGTTATCATTCTGCATATTCTGAAACCAGCCTTGGTTATTTTGAAAGCCACCCTGATTATTCTGGAATCCACCTCTTCCTCTGAACCTCGTACCTCAGACTCTCGACACAAATCCATTCCCTCCTTGATCCAGTTGGCACTGATTACTCGCCTGTGACATACCCATTGCTTGCTGTGTTCCCTTCCCTTCTACGCTTCAGTACTGCTCCTTCAATGGTGTACTTTGATCATTTCATCTGGACTAACTTAGCTTCCTCAAGTTTCCTGGCATCATCTTTCTTCTTATTTTTCTCTTGCAGCAGTTGGCAATGATGCACAATAGTCAACTGTATTTCTGCCCATGTCTCTGCTTCCATTCAAACTAGCGTCTTAAGCTGTCTCTGTACCTGTTCTGGCAACCCCTGACACAAAATGTGGTAAAATACTGGCATTGATTTTCCCCCCCAAGGCTCTCGAGTGTCCAAGGCCCACCATTCCTGAAAATGTTGAATGTAAGCAAGCGGATCCTTGTCATCGCTCATTTTACATGCCATAATTGCACCCTTATCTGACATATCAGGATACTGTATCCTAAGCGCTTTCCAAACAGCCACCCTGCAATTATTAAATGGCGCTCTGTCATGCGCTGTGTTTTGTGCTGTAACGGTCTAATAACCTGCTCTCATCCAAATAGCATTGGCTCTTCCCCCCAGAACGGCTGCTAGGAGACCCTTAATGTCCTGTATGACTAACATATTTCCTCCTGTCATCTTTTCTAGCTCATGAATCAATTTTCTTGCACCCGCTGTTAAACTAGGGAGTTGGCATCTTAAATTATCCTTGTCCATTTGGGGGCAAGGGATATATTGCGGTCTGTTCCCTCCTTTCTCCAATAAGGGGAATTGTGTGGACCCAAATCTGCAATCCACTCCAATTGTCTGCCTACTCGTAGAGGGGACAATGTTTCTGGATTGCCTTCTACCTGCAAAGACCTCAACCTGCTCACGTATGGTGGCGATTCCCCCCTCTCACTATGTGATCGTCCTTTAGGTTGCTCTGGGTACACCAACGGGTATGGCGTCCGATCTTTGGATTGGTCTAAATCTGACCACCTTACTTCCTTGTCTGTCTGCAGACATCCTTTGGGACCGCATGCACTTTCTCCCTCTTCCTCATGGAAGGTTGCTCTGTCTTCGTCTGACATATCTAGTCCCCAACTAGTGTCACTTTCATCTTTCTCATCTCGGTTTAAAGTCAGCCTGTCCAAAGAAAAGGCTCTATGCTCGAGACTAAACCTGCTCCCTTCTTTGCCTCGTGACTGGACACCTATGGATCGATCTTCTTTTCCCTTATTTCTCGATTCACTTTTTGTCCTCTATTCCTGATGAGCTTTATTGATCCCATTGCCGATGCTTCCCATCTCGAAATTCTCATTTAGGTTTACACTAAAAGGTCCTGGGATTGCTCCTTGCGACAGGAGGAACTCCTCCTATGTCGCCCCATGATATTACTGGAGGACTCGGTTCCATCAGCTCTTTCTCAATGTGATCCATGTCGTGTGCCCTGTCTCTCCTTTTTCATTCCATTTCTTCGTCCTATTCCCTTTGCTTCTTCGCTTCCCATCTAACTCTGTCCTCCTCCTGTCTTTTCCCTTCCCTTCTTTCGTTTGCTCTACGCACCTTTACGTCTTTGCATTCTTTTTTTCTCGTAATTTTGTTCTTCATTTTCTCTTCTTTTCTAGCCTCTCCTTCGATTGCCCTGTTGTCATACTTTCTCTGCTCGCCTGCCCTTTCTTCCTTTCTGAGTTGTTCCTCATAATACATTTTCTCTTGCCTTTATCTACTCTTCCTTTTATGCTCATGCTCTTTATATCGTTTCGTTCCCTGTCTTTTCTATCGTGTTCATCTCGATCTTCCCCTTGTTTTACTTCCATGATGCTCTTCCCATCAAGCTTGAGCAATATCTGTCCACCCATCCGTTTGTTCTGTTCGAGCGTAACCTCGTCAGCTTCTTCCCTTTCTCTGTTCCATCTCTTAATCTCTTGTTCTAGATCTACGAATACATTAGGTCTTTCACTTTTCTCCTCTTTATCTTGTAGGACCTTAAAGGTCTCCTCCTTTCCTTTAGCCCTTTCTCTTTCTGGACTCTTGTCAATGCTATAAGCAGGCAGTTCATGCATTGGATTACTATATCCTATCGCAGCTTTTAATTCCCTTAATGGATACAATCCTTCATCTTTTGCACTATCGCCATTTACTTCAGGCACGGTAGGGGGAGCAGAAGGCTCAACACCTTCCTCCCTGCACTGATTAAGCATCCAATCCTCAGAAGGCGGATCTTCTTCCTCCTGGTACATCTTCCAAAGCTGTAACCTGGCTAACCTTTTTTCCAATTTCTTCCCTATGTACGCAGCGTGCAAGTATGTGGTCATGTGCTGCAAAACAGCTTTTGACAGCGATTCCCCCTCGTGGCCATGGCATGACCATTTTAATTGCGGTACCCATAACCCATTCTGCACTGTACCGGTTAAGCTTGGGTGTGTGTTTTTGGCAGTTGCTTGCACAAATGCATCAGTGGAGTAACATCCCCCATTTTGCCAAGTCTCAATTGACTGTCGATACTTACCATTGCTTTACACAATACGTTTCAGAAAAACAATAAATATGAGAAGGCACCAATAGTCGCTGCTCAAAGCCTCTAGTTTACAATTTTAGTCCAATCTACTTATTTTGGTTGGCGCAGACAATGATTAAAACAAATAGATAACTTTTCAGTCTCTACCCAACAACCTATCCTTGTCCGTCTTTGACACTTCACTTTCTCTAATACGTAAAAATACATAAACAGACAAACTAGTCGACTTTTCAAAATATACTTCCTCAGCGCTCATTGCTGCTATTACTTGCCCCTAACTACTCTGATAGGAGTTTGAATGGTCTCCTCTCACAGATCTTATCTGTGCGCAGCCTAGTTTACCCACTTGGGGTTTGAGACGACTACTTCTAGATGCTCCATGAGTCTAGGACACACTGGGCTTATCTAGACGCTCCTTGTCATAAATGTACTCCATCAACCCCCTGGTACGGTTTACTATTACCACAATCCCCTGTCCCCACTTTATTTGTCACTCTCCCCAATCCACTTACCATTTGCCTTTCTGCTCTTGACACTTGGGAACGTCGTCTCCGCCAACTGGCCACTTCTGCCTTCGGTCCACTGAGCGCCTGTGGAAACCAGGAGGGATTTTGTGAAAGAGTGGGCTGCCCCACATGTATCGTCTTTACTTGCAAATATTCTATCTCGTCCGCTCTCCACAGGAAACCTTGTGTTCTTCCAGCTAGATGGCGGAGGACGCCCGATCTTCTGCAATCTCGAAGAGCTTACTGGTCGATGGGCCTCGATAACCATCCTCTCTCTGCTACCAAGTGGACCGGGTCCTTTAAGACGCGGTAACAGTATCTGAGATGGATGGTGATGCAGATCTTACTCATTCATCAATAATCAGACTGACTCAGGAAGTTTGGCAAAAGTCAAAGCTGTATTAATAACAAGCCTTTAAAACAGGGAGATCAACGGACACAACACAGAATTATCTCAACATATTTAATAAAAAACAGTGCCTTTATACTAAAAGTTCATCATACGTGATGTCACACTATGTGGCAAATAAGAAAACCTAAGGGAGATTGTGGTTGGGCAACAGGGAACATCTACATATACTTTCTATGGGATACAGGGACGTGATTGGGTCTCTAAAATCAGGTGGACAATTGAGCCCATCCCAAGTGCAAGTCATCGTCCTTGTCTGTCTACTACTCGACAGCCTATTGGCTTCTCAAACTTTAGGGTTCCTTAATACGTGGTGCTCTGATTGGTTGGCATGTGTGTACCCTTCTGGAATATTCCACTTGCTTGCAGCACGCAAGCTGGTACCCTAGGTGCCTGGGGTTTGGCCTGGTCATGCCTCCCCACCCAATTAGCCCAACATCCTTCATAGCTCATGTGGTCTGCCATTCAATTAACTCATTTGAACTCAGCCTTGCAGATGCTCACTACGCCTGAGAAAAAAAGCGAGTTTGGCATGGCCTTATCTTCTGGTCTCGGTGTAGCTCGCCTGAAGTCTATTTTCATCTCAATGGAGACCGTTCTTTTGAGCCATTTGTTTGTTAAATACTATTAAATGAAGAAATCTTGCCACCCTCAGTGATTTGTGTTCCACCTCAAACAGGAACTCGGCTTGCTTCTCATGTTTATTGTATCTTCTTGAGTACATGGAAAGGCTCTCGGCGGCCCCAACTCTTGACAATGGGCCAGGAAAGCCTTTCTAGAATCTTCCTTCGCTGTCAGCTATCCTATTCTGCTGCGCCACACTTCCATTCACGGGGTTCAAGTTTGCTAAAGTGTGTCATGGAACATCTACATTCTGTACATTTTTTTATAGATATACATTGGCGCATCGCTGCAATCTATTCACTACTTAGCCAGCTTTATGATTACTTTGTCTACTTGCGCTACTGCGTCTGTACAATTGTAAAATGGTTTTGCATTTTCTTCAGTGCTTCTCTGCATGTGCAATCTTCATTTTGCTCTCGAAATGTTGCTTACTTCACTACTTCGTCATCAGCTTCTATAAGATCTATATTCTTCATTTGCATCTCTTCTGGGTGCGTCACCTCTACTTCACGTGACGTGATCAGTCCTTTCTTTCATTTGTTTTCACACTTCTGGGAATTTCCTTCAGAAGATCGTCACTTCTCACCGAATGCATATGGGGTTTTCTCAAAGGATGCCTTGTTTCAAGGGTTTTTCGCCATATAGGCACCATTTATTGGCTTTGCGCATGTCGCAATTTCCAGTTGCCAACATATCGGCAGAATTGGGGTGGAATGTCTGGTAGAGGAGGAGCCAAGTACCTCTACCGGATTTTCCGCCGCCCTCTATTCTACCGATATGTTGGCAACCGGAAATTTTTTGATTAGCAATTTTGCACTAATATTTCTAATGTCACCAGCAGTTATTTGTACCCTTGACAAAAAATGAAAAACAATACAGCATTTTTGTTTACTACTGAAGAGATTAGTGAGATGAGTTTCTGTGAAATGTAAAGGTTAGCTGCATGAATGGACGCATAAATAGATATGATTAAAAGGCTCTCAAAACAGTTTTCACTGCATCACTCGGTGCAGTCAGTGTTGCAGAGGTCCGTGTCCTGTATAGTGTATGCTTGTCCCATCATTTGCTGTGTAGGGAAGGTTGTATACAAATGGTTCGAGTTACAATTGCTCGAATTACAATTGACCTTTTCACAATTGACCGAATTGTGAAGGTCAATTGTAACATATATGCGGGGGGAAACCCCCCACCCCCGCAACCCTCCACCCAACGCAAAACCCCCCCAAAACCCCTTTATATTACCAAACCGATCGGTCAACTTCAGGGCAACACAATGGCCTTTGCCTGTAATGTACCAACCGTGTTCAATGTGGTGTTAAATACCACTTTTGGGGTACGTCATGGCCAGTAACTGACCTCAAGACTGGGCGAAGTAGGCCAAAGTGCAGTATTCCAGCTCTGTGCCCATGAAAGTGATGCTTTTCCTTATTAGCACTCTGAGCTGTCATCCAGGGTGCTGATACTTTTGTTTGTTGTTAAGGGAACCAGGCTTTGCACAATTCATGCTTACCTTAAAATGAAATAACCTAGATGTCCATAAATGGAAAGGACTATTGCCAAGACCTGGAGGTGGACCAAGAGTTGAGTGGGCAGGGCGGCTAGCTTGGGGTCTCGGGTGGGGCAAACAGATAGAGGTGAGGCTCTAGAGTGGAGTGTGTGCCTGGGACACTGCCGACAAGGATGAGTAGAGGTGCAGCAAGCTGGCATGAAAAGTGGGCAGCTAATTGCCGGTTCTGCTTGCGTTCCCGGTCTACTTGTTGGCAAGGTCTTCCCCCCCCCCAGGTGCTAACATATAATGCAGTCCTAATCCTAGAGCAAAGCGAGCTCTGGAGACTACATTTACAGACCTACTGCAATACCATATACTGTAGTTAGACTGGATGGAACTATTGATCAGGTCTTCTTTTTATAAACATCTAGTTAGCTTTGCGTATTCCTTATGTAAGAGGAAAGTACGTAGGAGACAAAGCATAGTGGATGGCATAGCAGGCAGAAAACTGGGCAAACTGGAATATTGTAATTTGCAGACTTTTCACTTTCAGAGTAACTGGTATGAAGCAGCAGGTTGGTTAGATAGAATGTCAAGGAGTTTGGGATCATCTCATTGGTTGAGAACCAGTTGAACAGATGTGTACAGGCAGCAGATCACAGAACTAGGTTTGTGTGATCATCTATATTATAAGCGTTTATTTCTCAATATGATTCTTCCTTCCCAACAAAATGAAATATAGTTGACCCAGAGATTGATACACTAACCTAAACTTTACTGAAAAACATAGTGACAATAGTGTTTTACAGTAAAAATGATGTCATGGATTAAGTAACAACTTAAATGGAATTGCGGGGCTGGCTTTAAAAAAAAGGAACAGTTAACACATACTGGCATTTGCCAAACAGTATAGTTGCCTTAATAATTGTCCTGAATTTATTCTGGTTTGCAATTATTTGAAAAAACAAAATAACATTTTCTGGCTAGCGCACAGGCCTTTCAAGTGGAGGAGAGGATTACTGTTGCATTCTTGTCTTAAGTTACTTTGACTTTGCAGTTAACAGAGAAAAGAGGATGGGGAGAGCTCTGTAGGCATGAGAGGAATGCAGGGTGAGTTGTATTTTCATTGATCAGGCTAATTCAAATCTCCAGCTGTGCTACACAAGTGTCAATTTAGCAAACCTACACAATTACATGGCAAATTGCTATGCGACATTGCTTATGCCTTGCAGAAGCATACTAGGACTTTGCCTTGAAATGCATAAGGCTGCTCACTGTGTGCAAGCAGATTCCCAGCAATGACTTGTGTAAAAACACATGATGAGTCGGGAAGAGTAAAGCGGGCCAGATGAAGATGGTTTTTTTTTGGATTATTCTGTAATCATTTAGATTGTCGGAAGGACATTGAATGGCCTCTTCTCCAGCATTGGAACTTTCATGGTTACAATTAAAAGATGACTGTGTGCTGTTTGGTGAAAAGAGGATGTGATGAGTCCAGTGGCGTCCTCACCAATGCCCTGGCGATAACCATCTCCCATGCTACCTAATCCTGTCCCTGCGGGCGGCTATATGAGTAATGATGACATGGGAGGAGACAGCCTCTGGGGACACTTCATGGCTTCATCCGGTGAGACAAGGTATCTCCCATTTTCCCTTCTGAAACCCTCATGGCCTATTGTCATGCAACTACTACTTTTCCTATGAAGAACAGGGAAACCCCTTTCACCATATCTATGAACCAATCTGATGGAATCGCCTTTTTCAGTTCCACTTGTCCATCAATCAGAACTAACTTGCCATTAAAACCTTTTTAAAAATGCTTATTTCATTTCCACAAGTCAATTGTCACAAAACTTCGGTTCCCAGAATCCCTGAAATACTGGGACGAGGAAGAGCGATTGAGCAATGTGGAGCGAAAGAGCATGCAAGCTCAGCAAGTGCTCTAGTGTTTCCTGGCACACACCTGTGCCTGGGAAATGTAAGCAGCCCAAACCAAGAATCAAGGACAGCTGTTGTGGCGACTGGCGAAAGAACTGCATCCCTCTATGAAGAGCAAATAACCGGTGTGGTGGAGCCAGGTGGCTCACTGAAGTAGAAGCAAGAAGCTGTTGAGCAGAAAGAAGCTGTGGGAACGCCAGGACTTGGTGAGGGACCCCTTGGCATTTACATACTAACGAAAGCAGTGTCCCACTTACCAAAGCCAAGAAGAAAGCAGGCATGTCCACTGGAAGCAGACGAAGCAAAGGCAGCCACGAGGAGGAGGCAGATGGGAATCCTCCTTCTGCAGACTGCGAGCGAACTGACCAACCCCAAGGAAGACTGGTGATTTCACCCAGAAGCAGTGAGGACACTTGGGCATATCAGCAAGCACACCGGGTGCGAACATGTGGCAACCTTGGGGGGGAAAGGGGGAAGGGGAAGGAGTTTAAATCAGAAACCACTCATGTTCTAAAGTGTGAACGTACACAGTGCAAATACTGGAATAGCAGAGAGAGAATAACAAATCAAAGAGAGAAATTATCCAGCATCATATATCGCAGCTTTTGGAATGAGTAAAGATCCTGAAAGAACAGAAATCCTGGCAGGAGAGTATAGCGGGCAGTCACAAGTGTGCGAAAACCAGAAGCCCTGGTAGGAGAGTATACCAGGCAATTAAAATGTATTTTGCTAAACAAGAAGAAAGCTACACCACGTGAGAGGGAGGAATACCAGGTGTCTTGAGAGAAAACCGAGATTGTAAAGCCAGACAGCTTTTGTGTGCAATTGTGCTAGTTGGCCAAGAGACACCCAAATAACTGTTGTGTATAACATTCTCAAGTTGTAAAGATTCCAGGGGAAGGGAACTACCCTCTGGAGCCAAGGCTTTCTTACTTGATGAACTTTTTGTTTGAACCATTTATTCTTCCTTTATGAACACTTTTCAAGAACCTTACAAGGTTAGACATTTCACCTTAGAGTTCAGTTTATAGTGTGAGTGTCAGAATAGAACTTTGGACACAGGACATTTTTGTTTTTGACATCCTGATAGACGGATCGTTGGCTTTGGTAGGGAAATTCCTCTTAGAAGGGCTAGGGAAAAGGCCTCTATGACCCTGCTCTATTATTAATATAAGTATTTAACCACAAACATGGCAAACTTGTGTCTGAGTTTCATTCCTGACTCCTCACAAGCAGCATGATGATGATGCTTTCAAGCAGGTGAACTAATGAGCAGTTTCCAAGTGTGCTATTAAACGCCTTTCCGTGCTTGCCTCCAGACTGTGCTTTGTCAGCTAATGGGCTGCCTCATATACTTGTGTTGATCCTGGAATGGAAAGTTCATCAAAGGATCCTCTCCTGCACATCTTCATGTGATGTGATGAACCAAAGATAAGTTGCACGGATGTTAGTGTGCATACCTTGTTGGGCGCATGAGGGGAAAATGTATCCTGGGCAGATAAAAAAGAAATCCTGAACTGTATTACCAATCCTCTCAAAGTAAACTCCAAAGGGTTTGGGGTGCCACTTTAGATTTAGGGGCCGATTCATGGAACAAACGTGCGCCGAAAATCGTTGCGCAAGCGCAAAGAAACAGGCGCACGCGCACGCATGCGATTCATGGAAGTCCCTGCGCGTGTTCACCTCGGGATGTGCGCCAAACCCGTGCATGGCGCACAAGTCACTGCAACATCCCGAAAGGCGTGCGCGACGCGCACAGTGAAAGCGCACAACCTCGGCGCATACACCAGAAAGTGGGCGGGACACGGGGCGTAACACGCGGAATGGGGAACAACGCGCGAAAATAAGGGCGTAACTGGGGATGTACTGCAGGGAAGCAGACGGAACGCCCACACGCACTCTAACCACACGTATTCATGGAATCGAATAGGGCAAAGCCACGCACAGCCAAAGACACGCACAAGCTGAAACACGTCCGCCACACGAAGGCAGGCGGTAGAGTCCCAGCGCATCACAAAAGTGGCAACATACAGCAATTGGGCCTGTGCGAGCGGGGCACGTGTATTGCGGGGGTGCGCGGGAAGCAACACGCGATTGAGCGGGGTACATGTATTTCGGGGGTGCGCGTGAAGTGACACACGCGATTGAGCGGGGTACGTGTATTTCGGGGGCGCGCGGGAACTGACACACGCGATTGAGCGGGGTACGTGTATTTCGCGGGTGCGCGGGAAGTTACACACGCGATTGAGCGGGGTACGTGTATATCGGGGGTGCGCGGGTAGTTACACACGCGATTGAGCAGGATACGTGTATTTCGGGGGTGCACGGGAAGTTAGACACGCGATTGAGCGGGGTACGTGTATTTCGGGGGTGCACAGGAAGCAACACATGTGATCGAGCGGGGTACGTGTATTTCGGGGGCGCGCGGGAAGTGACACGCGATCGAGCGGGGTACGTGTATTTCAGGGGCGCGCGGGAAGTGACACACGCGATTGAGCGGGGTACATGTATTTCGGGGGTGCGTGGGAAGTTACACACGCGATTGAGTGGGGTACGTGTATATCGGGGGTGCGCGGGTAGTTACACACGCAATTGAGCGGGGTACGTGTATTTCGGGGGTGCGTGGGAAGTTACACGCGATCGAGCGGGGTACGTGTATTTCGGGGGCACGCGGGAAGCGACACACGCGATCGAGCGGGGTACGTGTATTTCGGGGGCACACGGGAAGCGACACACGCGATCGAGCGGGGTACGTGTATTTCAGGGGCACGCGGGAAGTTACACACGCGATTGAGCGGGGTACGTGTATTTCGGGGGTGCGCGGGAAGTTACACACGCGATTGAGCGGGGTACGTGTATTTCTGGGGTGCGCGGGAAGTCACACACGCGATCTCATCAGGGTATGTGTATTTTCAGGGTGCGGGGGAAGTATCCCACGCAACATCAGCAGGGTACGTGTATTCCAGGGGTGCGCGGGAAGTTCCACACGCAATTCCATCAGGGTACGTGTATTACAGGGGTGCGCGGGGAGCAGCACACGTGAATTGCACGTGTGGGTCCTCCCAGGTGTTCCCTCTACACCCTCCACGGCCCCTGCAGGTGGCTCACACCACAGGGGCCTACCCAGCACATGTCATGCAGGCACCCCATCCACCATGGCCATGCCCACCAGCCAACCCACATGTCAACTTGCACTACTGCCCACCAACGCATGTCCCCCTGCACCCGCAGCCGCCAGGGGCACCCTCCACCAGGCCCCCACCCATGTCTCCCACCACCCCCCCAGTCACCAGGGGCAGCCTCCACCAGGCCCCCACTCATGTCTCCCACCACCCCCACCCCCCAGCAGTGCAGGGGCAGCCTCCACCAGGCCCCCACCCATGTCTCCCACCACCCCCACCCCCCAGGAGTGCAGGGGCAGTCTACACCAGGCCCCCACCCATGTCTCCCACCACCCCACCCCCCCAGTCACCAGGGGCAGCCTCCACCAGGCCCCCACCCATGTCTCCCACCACCCACACCTCCCCAGTCACCAGGGGCAGCCTCCACCAGGCCCCTACCCATGCCTCCCACCACCCCACCCCCCAGCAGTGCAGGGGCACCCACCACCAGGCCCCCACCCATGTCTCCCACCACCCCCCACCCCCCAGCACTGTGGGGCACCTGCCAGCAGGCCCCCACCCATGTCCAACTCATGTTCCCCACCACCCCCACCCCCCAGCAGTGCAGGGGCAGCCTCCACCAGGCCCCCACCCATGTCTCCCACCACCCCCACCCCCCAGCACTGTGGGTCACCTGCCAGCAGGCCCCCACCCATGTCCAACCATGTTCCCCACCACCCCCACCCCCAGCACTGTGGGGCACCTGCCAGCAGGCCCCCACCCATGTCCAACTCATGTTCCCCACCACCCCCACCCCCCAGCACTGTGGGGCACCTGCCAGCAGGCCACACCCATGTCTCCCACCACCCCACCCCCCAGCAGTGCAGGGGCAGCCTCCACCAGGCCCCCACCCATGTCTCACACCACCCCCACCCCCCAGCAGTGCAGGGGCAGCCTCCACCAGGCCCCCACCCATGTCTCACACCACCCCCCCAGCCACCAGGGGCAGTCTCCACCAGGCCCCCACCCATGTCTCCCACCACCCCCACCCCCCAGCACTGTGGGTCACCTGCCAGCAGGCCCCCACCCATGTCCAACCATGTTCCCCACCACCCCCACCCCCCCAGCACTGTGGGGCACCTGCCAGCAGGCCCCACCCATGTCCAACTCATGTTCCCCACCACCCCCATCCCCCAGCACTGTGGGGCACCTGCCAGCAGGCCTCACCCATGTCTCCCACCACCCCCCCAGCAGTGCAGGGGCAGCCTCCACCAGGCCCCCACCCATGTCTCCCACCACCCCCACCCCCAGCAGTGCAGGGGCAGCCTCCGCCAGGCCCCCACCCATGTCTCACCCCACCCCCCCAGTCACCAGGGGCAGCCTCCACCAGGCCCCCACCCATGTCTCCCACCACCCCCACCCCCCAGTCACCAGGGGCAGCCTCCACCAGGCCCCCACCCATGTCTCCCACCACCCCCACCCCCCAGCAGTGCAGGGGCACCCACCACCAGGCCCCCACCCATGTCTCCCACCCCCCCAGCAGTGCAGGGGCACCCACCACCAGGCCCCCACCCATGTCTCCCACCACCCCCACCCCCCAGCAGTGCAGGGGCAGCCTCCACCAGGCCCCCACCCATGTCTCCCACCACCCCCACCCCCCAGTCACCAGGGGCAGCCTCCACCAGGCCCCCACCCATGTCTCCCACCACCTCCACCCCCCAGCAGTGCAGGGGCAGCCTCCACCAGGCCCCCACCCATGTCTCCCACCACCCCCACCCCCCAGCACTGTGGGGCACCTGCCACCAGGCCCCCACCCATGTCTCCCCCCACCCCCCAGTCACCAGTCACCAGGGGCAGCCTCCACCAGGCCCCCACCCATGTCTCCCACCACCCCCACCCAACAGGGGCAGCCTCCACCAGGCCCCCACCCATGTCTCCCACCACCCCCACCCCCCAGCAGTGCAGGGGCAGCCTCCACCAGGCCCCCACCCATGTCTCCCACCACCCCCACCCCCCAGTCACCAGGGGCAGCCTCCACCAGGCCCCCACCCATGTCTCCCACCACCCCCACCCCCCAGCAGTGCAGGGGCACCCACCACCAGGCCCCCACCCATGTCTCCCAGCACCCCCACCCCCCAGCAGTGCAGGGGCAGCCTCCACCAGGCCCCCACCCATGTCTCCCACCACCCCCACCCCCCAGCCACCAGGGGCAGCCTCCACCAGGCCCCCACCCATGTCTCCCACCACCCCCACCCCCCAGTCACCAGGGGCAGCCTCCACCAGGCCCCCACCCATGTCAAAAACAGGGGCAGCCTCCACCAGGCCCCCACCCATGTCTCCCACCACCCCCACCCCCCAGCAGTGCAGGGGCAGCCTCCACCAGGCCCCCACCCATGTCTCCCACCACCCCCACCCCCCAGTCACCAGGGGCACGTGCCAGCAGGCCCCCACCCATGTCTCCCACCACCCCACCCCCCCAGTCACCAGGGGCAGCCTCCACCAGGCCCCCACCCCCCAGCAGTGCAGGGGCACCCACCACCAGGCCCCCACCCATGTCTCCCAGCACCCCACCCCCCAGCAGTGCAGGGGCAGCCTCCACCAGGCCCCCACCCATGTCTCCCCCACCCCCCAGCCACCAGGTGCAGCCTCCACCAGGCCCCCACCCATGTCTCCCACCACCCCCACCAGTGCAGGGGCAGCCTCCACCAGGCCCCCACCCATGTCTCCCACCACCCCCACCCCCCAGTCTCCAGGGGCACCTGCCAGCAGGCCCCCACCCATGTCCAACTCATGTTCCCCACCACCCCCACCCCCCAGCACTGTGGGGCACCTGCCAGCAGGCCCCCACCCATGTCCAACTCATGTTCGCCACCACCCCCACCCCCCAGCCACCAGGGGCAGCCTCCACCAGGCCCCCACCCATGTCTCCCAGCACCCCCACCCCCCAGCAGTGCAGGGGCACCCACCACCAGGCCCCCACCCATGTCGACCACCACCCCCACCCCCCAGCAGTGCAGGGGCAGCCTCTACCAGGCCCCCACCCATGTCTCCCACCACCCCCACGTCTCCAGGGGCACCTGCCAGCAGGCCCCCACCCATGTCCAACTCATGTTCCCCACCACCCCCACCCCCCAGCACTGTGGGGCACCTGCCAGCAGGCCCCCACCCATGTCCAACTCATGTTCGCCACCACCCCCACCCCCCAGCCACCAGGGGCAGCCTCCACCAGGCCCCCACCCATGTCTCCCACCCCCCCAGTCACCAGGGGCAGCCTCCACCAGGCCCCCACCCATGTCTCCCACCACCCCCACCCCCCAGCAGTGCAGGGGCAGCCTCCACCAGGCCCCCACCCATGTCTCACACCACCCCCCAGCACTGTGGGGCACCTGCCAGCAGCCCCCACCCATGTCCAACTCATGTTTCCCACCCCCCAGCAGTGCAGGGGCAGCCTCCACCAGGCCCCACCCATATCTCCCACCACCCCCACCCCCCCCAGCACTGTGGGGCACCTGCCAGCAGGCCCCCACCCATGTGCAACTCATGTTCCCCAGCCAACATGTCATCACAATCTAGATCCCTGGTCCCTATGGTCAGCCTCCAAATGCAAAACACCCACCCGAGTATTGCATCCACCCACTCATAATTTGCAATTACATCACAGAACACCAATTGCAAGTTCAGAAACAAACACATTTCCCTCAAATACACCCAATGGGTGTCAGTGAATCTCAAAACACATATCATGAAATGCATGAAACCAATGAGATACCACACATTGAAGTTCACCAAAAATAATATGTATTAAAGGAAACCTCAATAGAATAAAAAATGAAGAAACAGAAATGTGAATGTACAAAAATGAAAAGAAGCATGTCCGTCAAAAAAAGCAAAACCAAAAATAAAAATCCAAGTAATGTCCACAGTCAATGTCCACAAAACAAAATCCAATGGGAAATAAAAAAGAAAGCCATTGCTCCATGGTTAAAAATAGAAAAAAATCCGACATCCGACTCCCGACTGTGGCAGGGATGCCTCCTCCACCAGCCTGGCCGCACCGTCGGAGGCAGCTCCACAGGGCAACCTGGGTGCCTGATGGGTGGGAAGATGGCACAGAGGACGACTGGCGCGTAGGGGGTCCAGTTGAGGAAGGGGTCGGAGCAAGCCCCATCAGACGGAGGAATCCGGCCTGGGTGACCTGTTCCAGCAGGCTGACGTGGTCAACGAGCCATTCGAGATGACGTGGAGTCTCTCCATGAAAAGACTGCAGGTCACCTCGCATGGCCCGTTGACGCAACGCCACACCAGCCAGGACAGGCTCAACCCGGACCTGGATAGCCACGTCCGCAGGCAGAGGAAGGCCAGTTGACGTGAGCTCATCCCCTGCCTGAAAACGGGTCTGGACGTAGGTATCCCTGCTGGTGCAAGATGATGCAGGGACAGGATCGGGGACAGGATTGCACACAGGCACCTCCGCGGTGGCCTGTGCTGCCTCCTGTCCCTGGTCCTGCACTGCACCACTAGCACCAGTGGGATCCCCACCTCCAGTCTCTGGTGCTTGCACGGCCTCCTCCTCCACCAAACCCCCCACCAACCTGGATCTTCCCCTGTTGGGCCCTGTGGGGTCCCAGCTGCCCCTTCTGCTGCCGAGGAGTCCAACTCCAACCTCCGCCTCTTGGACCTCCCCCCGGCAGCTGCGGCCTGGGACGCGGCACCGGACTCCTCACTCCCCGACGAGATGACAACCTGGGAGGGGAGCCGGGCCTTGCGTCTCCGGCTGGCGGTCGGATCCCCGCCGCTATGCTCCACAGCACCTTCTCCGCACTCTTCATCAGTTGACGCTGCAGACAGGGAGAAACAAAACACAGGCATCAGGGCACTGTACAATGGACACATACACACATGACAGTTGTACATGAGTGGCATTGGCAAACCTCAGACATGTCATCACAATCCCCAACACACATGTCATTATAACTCGCACACATGAGCCATACCACAGCCATATCGCAACTGCCACCACCATCCATACACATACAACAGCATGAGCAGCCAAAGGTGAGCCAGACATCACATGCAACACAGGAAGTGCACCACACATGTACACACACCACCACACTTGCATGCATGTGTACACCTCTGCCAAGTGTCGCACTGTTCAGACGGGCATCCATGTCACATCTGCCAATCAGGCTTCCACATACCGCTGTCACATGCATCCATGTTGCATCACTGTTGCACCCTTGTCAAATACACACACCTGCACATGTACACAGTGCTGATACATGCAGCCAAAAACAACATACATGCGTGATATCACGGACATGTCTACTTACATACACATTCATCCAAACATGTGTGCCCACACAACTGCATTTGGCATGCAAGCCTACACACACAAGCACCATCCATGTCTCACACATTACAGCCCTCGCATGTGTCAGCCCCACGGCCCTGTAAACCCCCACCCATACTCGACCCCATACAAACAGATGTGCAACCTGCACACTACTGAATAATCACCACACGCACTGCTCACAATCAGGATGCATGTACACTCACCGCTCAACTCCAGACGGGTCTGCTTCTCAAGGATCTGGACGTGGAGCGCTGGGGATATGCGTTCCAGGACCCTCATCTGTTCTTCCGACAAGTGGCCCTGGCGCCCCTTGGCATCCGCTGCCTTCAAGAGGCGCCGGGCCTTGTTCTGGGTCCTGGACCTGAAGTCCTCCCAGCGCTTCCTGACATGTTATAAGTCGCGGACTGCCACCCCCTCCGCGTTGATGGCAGTCACGATGTCAGTCCAGATCCGAGTCCGTCCTTCCTCGTCGGCGCGGGAACTTCCGAAGAGGGCATCAGACTGCCCCAGGACTTGCTCCACCAGGACACCAACTTCAGTGGCACTGAAGCTGGTGCCCCTCTGCCTCTCTGGCCGGGGGTTGTCAGTGGTCACAGATGGTGTTTGCCCCGACATGACAACCCCAGAGGCAGGAGTGGGTGGGCAACTGGGTCCTGGGGCTGGGCTGTGGAGCGATGGAATCCCAGTCGGGAGTCTTCGGTTCCAGCAGGGGTGGTCACAGCAACAGCACCCTTGGCTGATGTGCAGGCAGCAAATGGCAGTGCACGTGGGCAGCAGGCAGTCAGGCAGCAGCAGATGGCAGGTGGGAGCGTGCTCGGGGCTCTGGGGGGCAGTAGTTCGGCCTTCTGGGCAGGAGCGTGGTCTTCCGTGTGCTTACGCGTGGCCAGCTTGATACGGAGTGATTTGGCACATGAAAAATCTGCACGTCAGCGTGTAATTCGAGGAAAGGCCCTTAGCGCGTAAGCGCGTCGGCATGCATTTTCATTGGACAGAAGGCCCCTCAAGCGCAAGCGCCCCTGTGACGTGACGCGTACAGACGTGCATGGGCATTTCAGCGCGCGTGAAAAACTGCACGTCCGCGTGTAATGCGAGGAAAGGCCCTTACCGCGTATGCACGGCAGCACGCATATGCGATTTCATTGGACCAAAGGCCCTTAGCGCGTGAGCGCGTCTGTGACGTGACGCGCGCAGGTGTTTCCCTCATTGCACGTGATGACAGAACACACGTGGATTTCCACCAATCGCGTGTGAAAGTTCCCGGCACCCCGGAACACACGTACCCAGGCTAATCGCGTGTGGAACTTCCCGCGCACCCCGAAACACACGTACCCAGGCCAGTTGCGTGTACGCTCACTCCCCTCCGATCACACGCGATGACACTCGGACCGTATCCGAATACGGGAAACCCGCGCACGGCAAAAGACGTGCACAGGCGTCAACGCGTCTGCCACAAGAAGGCAGGCGGAAGCGTCCCCGCGCACAGCATAAAAGTGCGCGCAAACAACAAACGCGTATATACAGCTACGATGAATGCCCCATTTGTCGCTGCACTGATCGTGGGACACCGCAGGAGGAGGAGAATAACCAGGGCACGCATTTTCGCACCACGGACAAGCCTTTTTGGGATGCCTGACGACCAGGTCTATGGCAGGTATAGGTTTCCACCCCATATCATCCTAGACCTGGTCAGGGAGTGGGAAGATGACCTCACATCCCCCACCCTTTGCTCCCAAGCATTGAGCCCCTTGGGGAAGCTGCTCAATGTCCTGCATTTTTTGGCCACTGGGTCATTTCAGCGGACCACTGCCATAGTGGGGGGGGGTCTCACAGGCCATGCAGTCACGCTGCCTACACCAGGTACTGGCAATCATGACAGCGCGCCCCTCAGTCCGCAGGCACATATACATGCCCAGAACACCCGCAGAAAGGCAGGCCGTTGTCCTGGATTTTTTCAGGGTGGCACACTTCCCCAAAGTGCTCGGTGCCATAGATTGCACCCATGTGGCCCTACGTCCACCTAGGGCCATTGAGCACATCTACCGAAACCGCAAGCACTGGCATTCCATCAATGTACAGGTGGTATGTGATGCAAAGGGAATCATCACCTCTGTCTATGCAAACTACCCTGGCTCCACCCATGACAGTTTCATATACAGAATGTCCGCCCTGAGCCGGGCCCTAGAAGCTGGGCAGCATAGCGACACATGGCTCCTAGGTCGGTACAAATTCCCTTGCACATGCATGCAAGTCACACACAGACAAATATCCAAACCCTAATAATCTCAACTATTATCACCTCCCCAGGGGACAGTGCCTACCCTCTGAGCAACCACATGATGACGCCAATCCGGAACCCCACCACACCACCCCAGGTAAGATACAACGCCGCCCATATTGCAACCAGGGGCATAGTGGAGCGCACATTCGGAGTGCTCAAGTCACGTTTCTGCTCCCTTGACCGCTCTGGTGGGCAACTACTCTATGCACCACCAGTAGTGTGCAGGATCATTGTGGCAGCATGTGTCCTGCACAATGTTGCAACACGGCAGGGCGTCCCGGTGGACATGGTGGTGCCCCCACATCCCCAACCACAGGCACAGGCGCTGCCCATGGGAGGGGACAGGGCACGTGGCGAGGAAGCCCGGACCCAGTTTGTGGCCACATTTTTCACCTAAACTCCCACCCCTGCAGAGTGCACACAGGCCTGGCACATACCAGGTGACAATCGATGATGACAAAGAGACAGTTAACTGTCACAACCCTACCATCCTGAGAAAGTTGCCATGGAAGTGCCACATCGTCTGCATCCCTAGCTACTTAAACACAAGCTATCCTGTGTGACCAAAAGGCACACATATGACATGATATGGGCCATACACAAGTATTCCAAGGCGCAATGAGGCAGGGAGGGGGGAACAAGGGAACACAGAGAACGGTACTACTAGGCCAGGTGTCATTGGGATCGTGCAAGTGCAGGGGTAGGGGGAATGGGAAAAGTGCAAGGGGAAGGGTGGGGGGGAGTCCAGTACAGGGGAAGTAGCCCAAAAAAATAATACATAGGTCGCCTGGTGGCAACTACAAAGGTAAGTGCAGACAAGTGCTGGGAAGGGAGGGCTGTAGGGATAGAGAGACAGTACTGCAGTGCATGGGTTGCCAGGGAGGCAGTGCAAGTGGAGAGTGGCTGGGCCAGGGACCGAGGTCGGTGAGAGTGGCCCAGTTGCAGCTCCTGTGCAGTTCCAGTGGAGAATTCTGCAAGGGAGAGGCAGACAGTAAGCAGAAGCAAAGAGGAAGGTCTTGAGGTGCTTCCAGAACTGGAGATGATTCCCCTCAAGTTCAAGTCAGGCCTGAAGTCTGTTCCAGGGGGAGGGCCCTGCTGCGGAGAGAAATCTACCCCCAGCTAGTTGCTCTGAGAAGCAGATGACACGGACATGCAAGGTGTGCATCACACACACACCTGCAAACCAGGCCATGGCCATCACTGTCATGTCACTCAAACCCTCCCAAACATCAACATGACATGGCACGCAATACCCATACACCAATGCAGTAACGATAAGGTACACATTGCCATGTCCTAAATGCACAGTGGCATCGGACACTGCTGCCTGACCCGGAATCAGATGAAATGACAGACCAACAACCTCCCACCCAAAATAAGTCATTTCCAAATGCATTACAACAGTCGTAGACGTAACATCACAATGAATGCCTGTCTACATGCACATTATGCATTGCAAAATCAACACTGCAGCTCATGTGTGCAGTGTCCTACTCCTGCATCACACTGCTCAGCGCACAGCACAGTGAACAGCCATTGTGTGTGATGCACACCCTGAGCATTACATCTAAGTGACAGACCACGTCAAACATCAAATTAGGCATGTACTGGATCCATGATCGGTCACAGAACATGTGCTGCCGGAACACAGTGGGCACCAGAAGGCAAACAGTGTACACGTGGATATGCAACGGTGGGAGTACATGTAGTGCATCAGAGTGCAAGTGTGTGGTTCTGCAAGGACATGCACTCCACATATGCATGTGCACTCAAGTGACCATCAGTGTTCCCTACACATCACATGTGAACATCCACCATGTGTACACCCCAGCATGTCAAACCACAACTATCCCCTCGCACCTGAAAGGAAAACACAACACATGAACAGACATTGATCAGCAGAACACAACATGTACATAGGATACCACTATTACTATGTCAGAGTTCCCATCACACTGCAAGGCAAGGCAACTATCAACAACAACCCCCCCCCTCCCTCACAAATGACCATGACCCACTGAACAACTGCACCTGGGTCATGGAGCCTCCAAACCTCAATTCCACCTGGCCACAGGATCACCTTTCTCCAGCATTGGATCTTTCATGGATTCACATGCTTAGAATATTCCCCGTCGTCAGACTGGGAACCCTCGGTACACATATATAGTCGTTTCCTATAGGAAAAAACTTCCGACACTTGTGTGTCCTATCCACATCTACGTCCTCTCTGGGGCAGTTCACGCATGCCCCGTAGGACGTAGCGGTATAAAAGCCCCGCCCCCGCGGGCCCCGTCAGATTTCAACCGCCTCCAAAGATAGTGGGATCTCCTCGCGTAGTCTCTACTGCTAGATTTTTCGAATTGTCGAACTCCTGTGAGTTTGTTAATTTTTTCAGAATGTCGGGAAAACCTCTATTTCGCCCGTGTGCCATGTGTGGATTGAAGAAGGTTTACGAGGGGGACGGCCATTTAGACTGTATTTATTGCCTCCACCCTCACCACTCGGCAGACCAGTGTGAAATATGTAAAGGTTTTTCCCAGAAAACCCTGAAGGATCGAAATCGAAGGCTGGTATCCTGGTTAAATGACGGTGCGGGAGCGTACCCTCAGTCAGAGGTGGGCTCTGTGCGCAGCGTGGCCTCTGCGAAAACATCAGGAGCCCCTCGACGCCCAGCTTCGTCGGAACCTCCGGCTAAGAAGTCGCGACCTGTGGAAAAAGACGTTCCACGAAGTCACTCTTCTAAGGACTCTTCTAAAGACTCTGCAAGAAAGACATCTTCGTCAACTTCGTCGAAGAAAGGAAAGGAAAGGCCTAAATCCTCCTCGGGCGATCAACTCAGATCAGCCACGAGTAGAGATTCGGATAAACGCAGGGAGAGCGCTGTGAAGGCGGGACCGCCTAAACCACCTGCAGGCCCAACGTCGACGACGACGAACCAGTCGGTGTCCTCACTGCCTCTGACGCAGTCGATTTCACCAGTCATCAACCCAGCGACGACCTCGGCGACGATGTCCTTGTCGACGGAAGTTCTGGCCTGGAGACCAGAAGTATTCGATATGGGGTTGCCTGACACATTGCTACAGGAACAGGCAGCGTCAATTGCCTCGAAAGAAGACGACGGCTTCAGAATTGTGAGCCTGGAGGACCTCGGTCTACGAGCCAGGTTTCCATCAGGAGCAACCTGCTCTCCGGTGTTTACCCAACCTCCAAGCTCTCAGGCGACCCTGTCCAGGGAGGTACTGTCCTCCTTACACTCGCTGCTGAAATCGCTGGACGAAATAGGTGCCTTTCATTCCATGATGGAAAAAGCGTGCAAGGAGTTTGGCCTGGTCCAACAGGAGGAGAAAAAGGACTGTTTTCTTTTTGACCATATGGGCAAGAGTAGACGCTCAATATTCTCAATACCCATTTTAGACCATGTCTGGAAAGAAGGTGTTCAAACCATGCGTCACCCATTTTCTGAGCCTGCTGTCAAAGGCCGCATTGAAAAGAAATTTAAAGTACCAGACTCTACACCGAAGTGTCTTTTGGCTCAGCCTACACCGGACTCGGTGGTGTCGTCGTCGGCGACGAGAAAAGCAAAGGCCCAACATAAATGCTCTACCCCTCCAGATAATGAGGCGAGGCGCCAAGACATGTTTGGTAAGAAGGTTCTTTCTGTGGGGGCCTCAACGGTGAAAGCAGCTAACTCCCTGGCGATTGTGGCCAGATATGACAGGGAGATGTGGCACAGACTGGCACCTATTCTGGACCACCTCCCGGAAGAACATAGAAGAACGGCGATGTCCCTGGTTCGAGAAGGCGAAGAAGCATCTAATCATGCTATTAACATAGCGGTGGACCTGGCAGATTCGGGTTTTAAACAAATAAATAACGGAGTTGTTCTAAGACGCCAGGCTTGGCTTAAGTGCACCAACTTCAGACCCGAAGTACAGTATAAAGTTTTGGACATGCCCTTCAAAGGTGATCTTCTTTTCGGAGAAAAGGTGGACGAGGCCTTGAAGGGTAAGAAGGAGGACTCAGATACAGCACGCTTGTTGGGTGCTCTCCAGAGTGGTAAGCCCTTTCGTTCTTTTCGTCCCTTTAGAGGAGCATCTGGAAACTCAAGATTCTCAGCAACCAGGGATAGATCTTTTGGTAGATCAGCGTATCCTTCCCAAGGATATAGACGCGCCTCTCAGACCTCAAGCCGGCGCAGAAACTTCCAGTCTTCCAAGAGACA
Source organism: Ambystoma mexicanum (assembly GCF_040938575.1). Taxonomy (NCBI): domain Eukaryota; kingdom Metazoa; phylum Chordata; class Amphibia; order Caudata; family Ambystomatidae; genus Ambystoma; species Ambystoma mexicanum. Next base: position 939,305,203 of record NC_090930.1, on the reverse strand, counting down.
ACCAACTTATTCATCGTCGACGAGCAAACCGAAAGACCAACAATGACGGGAAGCGTACCGTTCTGGGAGGAAGAGTGTCAAGCTGCATCAAGGAATGGGAGACCATCACAACAGATCAGCGGGTTTTGGACACTGTGAGGTACGGACATTCCCTACTGTTCAAATGCAAACCTCCAAAATGTCCACCAATACACCTATCCCAGCCACATCTAAACATCTTGCGGCAGGAAGTAACACTCATGTTACAAAAAGGTGCCATCGAATTAGTCCCTGCATCGCAGAAAGGCCTAGGGGTATACTCACGGTGTTTTGTGGTAAAGAAACCAAACGGAAAATGGCGCCCTATTCTCGACCTGCGAGACCTCAACAAGACCCGACAGAGTCAAAAATTCAAAATGCTTACACTGCAGGAGGTGATCAGATCCGTCCAAAGGGACGATTTTTTGGCGTCACTAGATCTACAGGACACGTACTTCCACATCCCGGTGTGTCAAAAACACAGGAGGCTTCTGAGGTTCATGGTAGGTCAGACACACTACCAATTTGCAGTGCTCCCATTTGGTCTAAAGTCCTCCCCAAGAACGTTTACAAAATGTTTGGCACCTGTGGCAGCCTGGCTGCGAAAGGGAGGGCATCATGTATACCCGTACCTCGACGACTGGCTTGTGAGGGGATCCTCCCCAGCGTCGACCAACGACAGCGTACAAGCCACCTTACATCTTCTGCAACGACTGGGGTTCGCAGTGAACTTCAAAAAGTCTTCTCTAAAGCCCTCAAGGAGCTTGCAGTTCTTGGGAGCTCAATTCGAAACCCACTCGGGAATAGTGAAACCGTCCGTAGACAGAATATTGAAGATCGAACAACTGACGAGTCGACTTCGCCTACAGAGCACATTTTCCGTGAGAAAATATGTGGCAATCCTGGGTTCCATGGCTTCGTGCATCCACCTAGTAGCAAACTGCCGATTGTTCATGAGGCCTCTACAGGAGTTCCTGTCGGTCAGATGTAAGCAGGCCACGGGCCGGTGGTCAGACAGGATAACCGTCGACGACGAGGGTGTCATCAGATCCCTCCAATGGTGGAAAATCTTTCACAACCTGGACAGAGGGGTTCCTCTACAAGAGCCGGAATTTCAGAACACCATCATCACGGACGCCTCCCTGACGGGCTGGGGAGCACACATGAACGATCATCAAACCCAGGGCAGGTGGTCTTCGACCGAATCGCACCTACACATCAACATGCTGGAACTGAGGGCATTGAGATGGGCCTTGAAATCATTCCTTCCACATATCAAAGGATCAAAAGTAAGAGTGCTGACAGACAACACGACAGCCATGTTCTACTTGATAAAGCAAGGCGGCACCAGATCCAGGACCCTTTCAGCGGAAGCTCAAAAGATCTGGCACTGGGCGTTGAAACACGACATATCCTTAGTGGCTTACCATCTCCCGGGTGTGAAGAATGTGCAAGCGGATTCCCTGAGCAGGACAATGGCTCAAATACACAAGTGGGAGCTGGACACCGGTCAGCTACAAATAATCTTCGAAAGGTGGGGGACCCCACCAATCGACCTATTCACAACGAAAGAAAACAGGAAATGCGAACAGTTCGCGAGCAGATGGCCTCAAAAAGGATCCCTGGGGGAAGCGTTCTCGTTTCCTTGGACGGACAAATTCCTGTACGCTTTCCCTCCGCTCCCCCTTATACGGAGGACAATCCAGGGGATTCGCAGGTACAAATGCCGGGTCATTCTAGTGGCACCGTATTGGCCGAGACAACCATGGTTTTCCGACCTCCTACATCTGTCGTTGGAACAGCCTATAACTCTCCAGAAAGTGCCGAACCTACTGTCCAGGGACAAGGGAACGGTGTGGCACCACAATCCGGACAGCCTCAACTTAATAGCATGGCTCCTGACTTTTCAGAGTTCGGCAGCTTGAAAGTCTCGTCGGATTGCCGGAGAATTCTGCAGGCGGCTAGGGCCCCTTCGACTAACAAATAATACATATGCAAATGGCGAAGGTTCTGTACGTGGTGTCAAACACAGCACGAAATTCAGCCTTTAGAAGTAACCCCTGAGCAAATTCTTCCATATCTTCTTCACCTAGCTGAGAGTGGGCTGTCATCGTCGTCCATCAAAGTGCACTTGGCGGCCATTTCAAGGTTTACGAGGAGGAGACAGTCTTCACCATTATTCAGTAACAGACTGGTGAAACATTTCATGAGGGGTCTCTTTAGAACTTTCCCCCCTACGAAATGGTTCCCACCGTCGTGGAGTTTAAATGTGGTGTTGGCTGCCTTAATGAAGCCTCCATTTGAGCCAATGTCCTCTTCATCCATGCAGTTCCTATCTTGGAAACTGGCTTTCTTAATTGCCTTTACATCGGCTAGAAGAATGTCGGAATTACAGGCATTGGTCATAGATCCTCCATATATGAGATTCTTTAAGGACAAAGTAATTTTATCAACTAACCCTACTTTCATCCCGAAAGTACCGACAGTCTATCACAAGCACTCGACCCTGGTCCTTCCTACTTTCTTTGCGTCCCTGTCGTCGGCGGCGGAAAAAGCCCTTCATATTCTGGACGTCAAAAGGGTGTTAAAATTTTACCTGCAAAGGACGCAAGATATCCGAACTACCAGACAGTTGTTCATTGCCTACGGTCCGTCGGCGAGAGGAAGGGCAATCTCCAAGCAAGGCCTGGCTCGTTGGGTCTCTTCGACAATTACTTTTAGTCACTCCAAGGCTGGGAGACCCCTACAAGGACGCCCTAGAGCCCATTCCACAAGATCGACAGCCTCCTCCGCGGCTCTATGGGCAGGAATTCCTCTGACAGACATCTGCCAGGCGGCGGCATGGTCTGTCCCACACACGTTTACACGCCATTACTGCCTGGAAAGGCAGCACCCGGATGAGGTACAGATGGGAAGGGCGGTTCTGCACCATCTGTTTCAATGAGGTAAGCCAAAAACGGTTAGGCTTTTGTCTTTTGCCTTGCCTATTCTGGTTCGTTAGTGTGTCTGTTTTCAGCAATATAGGTATATATTTGTATGTATTATGAATATGTATATATCGGAAAATATGTTGCTGCCTACGTGCCTATATATATTAGGTTTTGGGGTGTTTTTTGTGGTGTATGTTACATTGCATTCTCACCTCCTTCTTTTAGGATACTGCTATACAATCTATTCTAAGCATGTGAATCCATGAAAGATCCAATGCTGTAGAAGGGAGTAGTTTCTTACCTGTAACTCCATTTCTCCAGCGTTGGTATCTTTCATGGATTCACATGCGCCCACCAGCCTCCCCGAAATGCAATGTGCAAGATATGTGCATAAGCAGGTCCCCCCTTTCTACTTTGGAGGGGCCGAAATCTGACGGGACCCGTGGGGGCGGGGCTTTTATACCGCTACGTCCTACGGGGCATGCGTGAACGGCCCCAGAGAGGACGTAGATGTGGATAGGACACACAAGTGTCGGAAGTTTTTTCCTATAGGAAACGACTATATATGTGTACCGAGGGTTCCCAGTCTGACGACGGGGAATATTCTAAGCATGTGAATCCATGAAAGATACCAACGCTGGAGAAATGGAGTTACAGGTAAGAAACTACTCCCTTACCCTTCGTCACCATCTCCCACCTTGTGTGTAAAAAGATGCCTGAACCCTCAGAATCCACACTCATTTCCAAAATCACAAAATCGAAGGCATAAAAACGAACCCGAACACCCTTCAGTAGATGACTTGACGTAGCAGTACCTCACAAAGGCCAAGTACTACCACAATGATGCAACAACCAAGGTAGCACAGCAAAACAATGTCACGACAGGATGTGAGACATGTGTGGTACATGACATAGGATGATGCACCATGAATGGATGTGTACTGTCACAGGTCCCCTGTACAGGCGCGGGAGTGTCACAAAACAACCACCCCCACCAGGTCCTGGGTGCCTGCAAGGTCAAACTCAGACAGGCCCCTGAGACCCTGGTGGGGAATGAGTTTCAGGGATATGCAGTCGGGACAGGTGTTGACACACTGGATGACTGGAATGAGCGGCAGGAGAGGGGAGGAGGAATGACGCATGAAACTCGGGAATGCACGAAAATGTACAACCTGCATGAACACATACACAATCCAAACAAACTTGGACATCATTGTCATGGCCTTCTGTAGTCCAGGCTCAGGAGTGGTACAAACCAACCACCCCCTCTAGGGTTTTGGCGCCTGCAAGTTCGGGGCTTACACAGGCATCCGCAACCCCAGTGGGGAAAGAGGGTCAGGGAACGTTGCTTGGATAGGCACAGGAAGCAGGAACACCGGGTAGAGGGTACAGGTTTCAAAATTGCATAGGATCACGGGTGATTAGGGAGAAAAAAACATACCAAATTGAACCACACATCCATCCATGCATCAGTACACTCCCCAGCAAGCCTATGCAGAGCAGTTCGTAAGAAAAACAACAAGACACTTAGCTCTGGTTTTGAGTGCTGGCCTCCTGCCTGCGCACTCTGAGGTCCGGTTACAGGAGCACTGCAATGCTGCAAAGAGAGACACAGTCAACAACCTGTACGTGCCAATTGCACAAAAACACAACACCAAACATGCCCCATAGCAACAGACTACTCTACAAACAGACAATCTGTGGTTGATGCTTCGTACCCATATATAACATCACCCCTGTGACGGGTCATACACAGACAATGCAGTAAGGCAGCCGCTGCTGGGTGCGTGGCAAATGGAACACCAATGTGTCACAATTCACACAACATGCAATGTTCCCTGGGTAAGCAGACAGACCCATATAGCAAGCCATGACTACAGAGCAAGTTGCGTACCACCATGACCGAAACAAAGTTGGCAGTGCATTTATCATGAAGTACGTGGAATAGACATGCACTGCACCCAAGTATGTCCCTGGCTGTATGTCCCTGTGAGCTGCCCCTTTCCATGTCTCGGAAGGCTACATGGTTGATACAAGTGGCTCAATGGACCTTGGTGTACCGGAGGGTATGTGCCACTGCCCCTGCATGTGTCCCAGACAACCCTACTATCAGCAGCCATCAGTCCACAAACACATCTGAGCTGCATTGTGTGCTTCAACACCAATATTCGTCTAAGCTCACCCTCAGTGCTGTGACTAAGCCTGCATGTGCAACTCGCCTGGTGCAAGTTGCTGTGAACTCCTGTGATGCTCACCTTGCCTGGAGTTCCTTGGAACATGTCAGCAGTTCTAGGATGTGGTTCTGCAATCACTGTGCCTCTGCACACATGTGCATGTGGGCACCAACAAACGGGTCCAGAATTCCGTCGTCCAATGGGCCATGTCTGCTGGCAAAGGTGCTCTGGAGGCTCATCCCCCTGCAGAAAGGGCATGAAACACATGATTAATGCTTCAAAGTCATCTGTGTGTGTCTCATCAGGCATCTCATTACTTGACCATGTCAGAGAGTCACATCACAAATCACACCATCAGTCCGTTTTTCACCTCCAAAGTGTGGAACACTATCTACAGCATGAATTGCAACAAGCACATGTACAGGAAAGATATGAAACATACTACACAATGCATAGCAATCAATGTCCACATTAATCATGACACACCCCATCTAGCAAAAGCTGAACAGTGGACAATGACACCTAAATCATCCCCACTAGGGGTGTCAACACAAGTCACACAGCACCAGACATGCCACAGATATGTCAGTCCAAAGCCCTTGTGTAAAATGCTGTAACACCGAACCATCCTTGCGAGCCCATGGATAAGGGAGGCAGGAGTGGCATATGTGAGTCAAGGAACCCAAGCAGCAAACACATACACAAGACAACCATGAAGGGCCCAGCTGGAACAGACAGTGGATGCCTTCAAAAGCCACAAAGCACCGCACCGTCACATGAAAGCACAATAGACTAGCAATTTTAAACTAAATCAACTATTAACTAATTACACTAACTATGGAAAACCTACATTACCTATTTAAACTAACTATCAAACAGAAACTTAACTAACTAAACTAAAAGAAAAATCAAAAATGGCCACATACGACCCGGGGGGGAGGGGAGGCACCCAGGAGGGGGGAGGTACAGGGTGCTGCTCAACATCCACATGCGATGATGCTGAGCCAAAAAAAAATCCTCCATGGGCTCAACGCCTGCACAGCACGACCTATGTGGGAGATAGATGGTCGTCCGAGTCTGGCTCATCCTGGAAAGGAGGACGTGGTACAGTAGCCTGGCCACGCCTAGCCGCAGCTTGCCCCTCGTCGGCAGCAAGTCTGCCGGACGGGTGAGCCTGGTTCTGTGTGGCGATGTGACGTAGGTCTGCATGCAGAACCTCCCGTGATACACGTGCTTCCTCTTGCAAGGTAGCACCTGTAACACGGAGTTCCTCCTGCAAGGCCTGGCTGGACAACTGCTGCACCTCCCGGCAAGCCTGTAGCTCAGCCGAGATGGTACGCTCAAGCTGTGCAAACCTCTCCTCTGCCTGCTGCCTCTGGGACATCATAAGGTCACCCAGAGTGGATCTGAGGGAAGCATACTCCTCCCTCAAGGTATCCATGTGCGCCTCTGCGTGAGCAGCAATTGCTTGACGCAGAGATGACATTTCAGCCTGGCGTGCCCTGTCTGAGGCCGCCATGCCCAGCCTGAGCGAGCGGGCCGTGGACCGTGCCGCCTGCTGCTGGAGAAGCACCTGCCTAGCAGTGGGGAGCACAGATCGGGCCACACCCTCCATGCTCTCAGCGATGTTCTCCATTGCTGCCCCCTGCCGTTCAGAATTGGCAGTCATGTCTTGCTCCCACTCAGTATACAGCGGTTGCGCGCGGCGACCGCGCTGCCGGGCTTGACCCCTGCGGGACCCAAGGACCGGGGGTCCTCGCTGTGTTGGCACCGCCTGCGGCTGCACGACTACATGCCCCCATCGACGTGATGTCCCAGGCACATCTGTGACTGGTGTGGAGGGTGACCCTGCGTCCCGATCCACCACGGGCGGAGGAACCAAGACTGTCTGATCCCTCAGTGCAGGTGTCGCAGACAGAGGAGTGTCCACATCAGAATCACTCACCCCTGACACATGGACTTGATGCTCATCCAACTCAACATGGACGTCAGAGTCGTCATCAAGGCTGGACTCATAGGCAGCCAGAGACAAGATGGACTGCAGCACTTGGGGGTTTTCGTGGCCTACCACCCCACGACCCCCACTAGTGCCGGGTTGATGTGGCGTTACCAACCCTGTGTCTGGCATGACAACACCATCCTCTGCCTCCATTGCGTCATCACCTGAAAAATAGAGAGAAAAAGGTCAATACACATGTCAGAAGCACGCGACACACACACACACTGACAGCAAAGGCATCCGGCAGACATGTGACACACAACATATGACCTGGCATGCATGCTGGGTATACTTTGAATAGCTTCTGTGATCAGACCTGTTGAAAGGTGGCAGTTTCCATGGAAGTGTGTCTATGCAGTGCAGAAAATGTGTACGCCACTCACTACCTACATGTACAGGCACTACATGGTGTGTGCCAGGAAATGTGAAGGCAGTGCAATGTCAAATTCAGACATCACGTGCATTGTGCATTCAATGTGTACCATGTCTAGAAGCCAAGCACCCCTCCACCCCAGTACCAAAGCAGGGATGCCTAGCATGGTATCAAAAGGCTGACCATACACCTGTGTATTGACAGGCAGTGTTGACTGGCATCAACAGCTTAATGTGATTCAAATTACAACACTGCAAATGATGCTGGGACAGTGGGCAGGACACATGATGGAAACTCCGTAGGCCGCCCACGTGTGAAGAAGACACAAGAGTTGGACAGAGTCATTGGCCATTGAACAGACTGAGGCCTGTGAGCCACTCAGATTGTCAGAGCCTAAACATGTGTGCAACGCAGGACTGAGCCACAGTTGACATGGGAAGGCTGATGAGATGGCAGGCAATGTATGTAACCAAGGACTTATATTACAGTGATCATCCAGTCAAGGACACATAGGGGCATGCGTGCAATGCACATGGAGCATGAATGGGCACTCATGTCCCTGCGGGACATCTGACCCATACACAGTACAAGTGAGATACCCTGCATCGAGTACTAAGGCTGTACCACACGGCATATGTCTGGCAGATTCTACGCTGGAAGTTAGCATCTACACAGGACACATGAACAAGAAAGTACACATTGGCAAGATTGAAGCAGACCAGTGCAAAGGTGGAACTGGGGTGCAGAGTGGCGGAGGAGGGGCAAGGGAGCATGCCTACATGGAGTCCCGCATGCAGGCAGAGGAGACATGCATGACGGTAGCATTGCATTACTTACACATCAGAACCATGTACACGTCACATGTAGCAGCAATCATGCACAACACATCCCACAAGTGAAACACACACGTCCTCAACAAACACGAATCAACACTCACTGGACTGGGCATCAAAGTCCAGCTTCTCTCCCACTCCTTCGACCAATTCAGGTGGTATGAACTCCGCAACAAGAGCCTCATGCGGAGTGAGTTCTTCCTCCTCTGGTGCAGGCCCACCGCCAGTCACCAGAATCAAGTTGTAATTTGAGGCACGCTTGGCCTTAGTGCTGCGCTTGATGTCATTCCAACGCTTTTTGCACTCCTGCGCCGTGCGCACCTCATGGCCGAATGAACTGACATGTTCCGCAACATGCTTCCAGTGGGTGTCACGTTGGGCAGCCCTGGTCTGACTATTGGCACCCACTAGCATGTCACGGCTGTGGCCCCACACGTAGTCCACGAGGAAGTCCAGTTCCTGCTTATAGAAAGGCTTCTTCCTCGACGTGCAGGAGCTCATGGCTGTGTGTGGGGTCCCAGCCTGTGCTGCAGTTGCAACCTTCCTCCTCTTGGACTGTGGCGCAGACCCTGGCTGGCTAATGCCGCCCTGACCAGTATGGCCAGTGGGTTCGGTGGATTGAGCCAAGGGAGTGGCAGGTGGAGGGATGACCAAAGGCCTGACTTGTGTCAGTGGCAGCTGGGTGCCCACTAATGGACCCTGCGCAGCAACATCAGCTGTGGCAGGGTCGTTGGCCGCAACAGTCCTGGTTGGCAGACTCACAACCGGGGTGCTGTTGGGTGCATCTGCCCCTGCACTTGCCAACACCCGGCTGTTCGGGGCAGCAGATGACATGACTGCCCCAGGGACACGTGTCTTGGTCTGAGCAGCCCGGCCTGCCCCTATGGTTTCCCCCCCTGGCCTGTTGGAGATCTACCAAGGGCTCTTCAAGTGCCAACGCAGCCTGCGCTGGCAGACCCTGAACCTGGGTGGCGGTGTCCACAGCTGCACCTGCAGCTACCACTACCCTTGGGCCCATGGCAGTCGATGGAACGGACTCCCGGGTCATATGGGTGCCAGTGCCAGATGCAGGAGCTGCATACCCCGGAACCACAGGGGGTGGTGGCCTGGCTGCACCGACACATGGCACAACATTGTGCTCAAGTGGCGCACCCCTGCCTCTTCCCCCTCTGTGACTGCCCTGGACACACTGGAGTCCCCCTACTCCCTGGTCACCACAGCCACGTACCCGACCACGCCCGCCACGAGGAGTACGCCCAGCTGAGGCGCCCCTCACCTTTGGTGGCCTCCCAACCATGGCACAGATGTAGTAGTGCCGGCACAGATGGAGTGGTGCCAATGGGAGGTGTACACCACAATTGACCTGGGCAATTGGGGTGAAGGGGGTGGGAAGCAAGATGTTAACAGCCCCCCTGCACCTGCAAGGCTGTATGTGACCCCGGTGATGTGGTGACGGGTCACGCAACGCTCAGGCACCCCAAAACTGCAGTAAAACCGTGCACGCAACCCTGCAGCCTACGTGCGTGGATTCAACCTCCTGCAGTACGCGGTGGCACCCAGTAACACGAATAACGCGTATGCGTGGGACACGCAGGCTACTATGACATCGAAAATGGGTGCGATACACAGGGGCACCCGCAGTGGGAAAAAGAGCATGTGCGACTCACCGTCTGACTAGCGCGATGCAGAAAAACACGCGTAGCCAATACCCCTGCCAAAAGAAGAGATACGTCCTTGATAGCTGTGAAGTTGTGATGGCGCGCGAAACAACAGGAAGCAGCAACACACGTCGGTCTCCATGAAAGGCACGTACAGCGAACTGCTGGGCCCGCTCACCTTTAACCCGTGCTGAGGGAAACGCACACGCGCGTCACGTCACTTACGCGCATGGGCCCTTTCCTTGTATTACATGCGGACGTGCAGTTTTTCACGCGTGCTTACGCGCATGGGCCCTTTCCTCGTATTACACGCGGATGTGCAGTTTCCACGTGCGCTTACGCGCATGGCCCTTTCCTCGTATTACACGCGGATGTGCAGTTTTCCACGCGCGCTTACGCGCATGGCCCTTTCCTCGTATTACACGCTGACGTGCAGTTTTTCACGCGCGCTGAAATGCCCATGCACGTCTGTACGCGTCACGTCACAGGGGCGCTTGCGCTTGAGGGGCCTTCTGTCCAATGAAAATGCGTATGCGTGCAGATGCGCTTACGCGCTAAGGGCCTTTCCTCGAATTACACGCTGACGTGCAGATTTTTCACGTGCCAAATCACTCCGTATCAAGCTGGCCACGCGTAAGCACACGGAAGACCACGCTCCTGCCCAGAAGGCCGAACTACTGCCCCCCAGAGCCCCGAGCACGCTCCCACCTACCATCTGCTGCTGCCTGACTGCCTGCTGCCCACGTGCCCTGCCATTTGCTGCCTGCACATCAGCCAGGGGTGCTGTTGCTGTGACCACCCCTGCTGGAACCGAAGACTCCCGACTGGGATTCCATCGCTCCACAGCCCAGCCCCAGGACCCAGTTGCCCACCCACTCCTGCCTCTGGGGTTGTCATGTCGGGGCAAACACCATCTGTGACCACTGACAACCCCCGGCCAGAGGGGCACCAGCTTCAGTGCCACCGAAGTTGGTGTTCTGGTGGAGCAAGTCCTGGGGCAGTATGATGCCCTCTTCGGAAGTTCCCGCGCCGACAAGGAAGGACGGACTCGGATCTGGACTGACATCGTGACTGCCATCAACGCGGAGGGGGTGGCAATCCGCGACTTACAACATGTCAGGAAGCGCTGGGAGGACTTCAGGTCCAAGACCCTGAACAAGGCCCGGCGCCTCTTGAAGGCAGCGGATGCCAAGGGGCGCCGGGGCCACTTGTCGGAAGAACAGATGAGGGTCCTGGAACGCATATCCCCAGCACTCCACGTCCAGGTCCTTGAGGAGCAGACCCGTCTGGAGTCGAGCAGTGAGTGTACATGCATCCTGATTGTGAGCAGTGCGTGTGGTGATTATTCAGTAGTGTGCAGGTTGCACATCTGTTTGTATGGGGTCGAGTATGGGTGGGGGTGTACAGGGCCGTGGGGCTGACACATGCGAGGGCTGTAATGTGTGAGATGTGGATGGTGCTTGTGTGTGTAGGCTTGCATGCCAAATGCAGTTGTGTGGGCACACATGTTTGGATGAATGTGTATGTAAGTAGACATGTCCGTGATATCACGCATGTATGTTGTTTTTGGCTGCATGTATCAGCACTGTGTACATGTGCATGTGTGTGTATTTGACAAGGGTGCAACAGTGATGCAACATGGATGCATGTGACAGCGGTATGTGGAAGCCTGATTGGCAGATGTGACATGGATGCCCGTCTGAACAGTGCGACACTTGGCAGAGGTGTACACATGCATGCAAGTGTGGTGGTGTGTGTACATGTGTGGTGCACTTCCTGCGTTGCATGTGATGTCTGGCTCACCTTTGGCTGCTCATGCTGTTGTATGTGTATGAATGGTGGTGGCAGTTGCGATATGGCTGTGGTATGGCTCATGTGTGCGAGTTGTAATGACATGTGTGTTGGGGATTGTGATGACATGTCTGAGGTTTGCCAATGCCACTCATGTACAACTGTCATGTGTGTATGTGTCCATTGTACAGTGCCCTAATGCCTGTGTTTTGTTTCTCCCTGTCTGCAGAGTCAACTGATGAAGAGGGCGGAGAAGGTGCTGTGGAGCACAGCGGCGGGGATCCGACCGCCAGCCGGAGACGCAAGGCCCGGCTCCCCTCCCAGGTTGTCATCTCGTCGGGGAGTGAGGAGTCCGGTGCCGCGTCCCAGGCCGCGGCTGCCGGGGGAAGGTCCAAGAGGCAGAGGTTGGAGTTGGACTCCCCGGCAGCAGAAGGGGCAGTTGGGACCCCACAGGGCCCAAAAGGGGAAGATGGCACGGAGTCATCCAGGTTGGTGGGGGGTTTGGTGGAGGAGGAGGCCGTGAAAGCACCAGAGACGGGGTCTGGAGGTGGGGATCCCACTGGTGCTAGTGGTGCAGTGCAGGACCAGGGACAGGAGGCAGCACAGGCCGCCGCGGAGGTGCCTGTGTGCAAACCTGTCCCCGATCCTGTCCCTGCATCATCTTGCACCAGCAGGGATGCCTACGTCCAGACCCGTTTTCAGGCAGGGGATGAGCTCACGTCAACTGGCCTTCCTCTGCCTGCGGACGTGGCTATCCAGGTCCGGGTTGAGCCTGTCCTGGCTGGTGTGGCGTTGCGTCAACGGGCCATGCGAGGTGACCTGCAGTCTTTTCATGGAGAGACTGCACGTCATCTCGAATGGCTCGTTGACCACGTCAGCCTGCTGGGACAGGTCACCCAGGCCGGATTCCTCCATCTGATGGGGCTTGCTCCGACCCCCTCCTCAACTGGACCCCCTACGCGCCAGTCGTCCTCTGTGCCATCTTCCCACCCATCAGTCACCTGGGTGCCCTGTGGAGCTGCCTCTGACGGTGCGGCCAGGCTGGTGGAGGAGGCATCCCTGCCACAGTCGGGAGTCGGACGTACAGCAGGGGTGGCCACATCTACGACTGCACCCCAGCCGGCGGAGGATGTGCAGGCAGCAGGAGGCAGTGCACGGGCAGAGGCACAGCAGCAGCAGCAACGTGGTGGGAGCCATGAAGGCTCGGGGCCTTCGACATCGGAGGGGCAGGCATCGGCCGGAGGGCAGGAGGACCCAGGACAGAGAGTGTCTTCCGTGTGGCAGCGGTTGGGCCACGCCATAGATGCGGAGCGGCAGCGGGCGGAAGAAGCACGGCTCACAATGGTCAGGGCGGAGAACTCCATGCAGAGGGCCCTGAGGCGGGCCGAGTGCCTGGAGGCAATCCGCAGGGGTTTGGAGGTGGAGACGTCGACGGCCCTGCGGACCCTCGGGGCCATGGAGGAGGACCGCCTCCGGGACATTGAGGAGGAGTTCGATGATGCCCTGGCCCGGAACATCCACGAGTGAGCCGTGAAACTAGCCCGCTGCCCTTGTACATAGTTTCTAGGTAGTGTTAGGTTTCATTTTTGTTTTTATTTTATTTGGACCTTTCGGACATTGGCCACATTTTTGTATATAGTTTATTTTATTAGTTAGTGTAGTTAGATAGGTTTCCTTTATTTTGTTGGGATAATGGACCCTGGATTGTTCCCATGTACATAGTTGACAGTTGGATTGTATTTTTTTTTCTATTTTTAACCATGGAGCAATGTCTTTCTTTTTTATTTCCCATTGGATTTTGTTTTGTGGACATTGACTTTGGACATTACTTTGGATTTTTATTTTTGGTTTTGCTTTTTTTGACGGACATGCTTCTTTTCATTTTTGTACATTCACGTTTCTGTTTCTTCATTTTTTATTCTATTGATGTTTCCTTTAATACATATTATTTTTGGTGAACTTCAATGTGTGGTATCTCATTGGTTTCATGCATTTCATGATATGTGTTTTGAGATTCACTGACACCCATTCGGTGTATGTGAGGGAAATGTGTTTGTTTCGGAACTTGCAATTGGTGTTCTGTGATGTAATTGCAAATTATGAGTGGGTGGATGCAATACTCGGGTGGGTGTTTTGCATTTGGAGGCTGACCATAGGGACCAGGGATCTAGATTGTGATGACATGTTGGCTGGGGAACATGAGTTGCACATGGGTGGGGGCCTGCTGGCAGGTGCCCCACAGTGCTGGGGGGTGGGGGTGGTGGGAGACATGGGTGGGTGCCTGGTGGTGGGTGCCCCTGCACTGCTGGGGGGTGGGGGTGGTGGGAGACATGGGTGGGGGCCTGGTGGAGGCTGCCCCTGGTGACTGGGGGGGTGGGGGTGGTGGGAGACATGGGTGGGGGCCTGGTGGAGGCTGCCCCTGGTGGCTGGGGGGTGGGGGTGGTGGGGAACATGAGTTGGACATGGGTGGGGGCCTGCTGGCAGGTGCCCCTGGTGACGGGGGGTTGGGGTGGTGGGAGACATGGGTGGGGGCCTGGTGGAGGCTGCCCCTGCACTGCTGCGGGCTGGGGCTGGTGGGAGACATGGGTGGGGGCCTGGTGGTGGGTGCCCCTGCACTGCTGGGGGGTGGGGGTGGTGGGAGACATGGGTGGGGGCCTGGTGGAGGCTGCCCCTGGTGACTGGGGGGGTGGGGGTGGTGGGAGACAAGGGTGGGGGCCTGGTGGAGGCTGCTCCTGGTGGCTGGGGGGTGGGGGTGGTGGGAGACATGGGTGGGGGCCTCGTGGTGGGTGCCCCTGCACTGCTGGGGGGTGGGGGTGGTGGGAGACATGGGTGGGGCCTGGTGAAGGGTGCCCCTGGTGGCTGGGGGTGCAGGGGGCCATGCGTTGGTGGGCAGTAGTGCAAGTTGACATGTGGGTTGGCTGGGGGTCATGGCCATGGTGGATGGTGTGCCTGCAGGACATGTGCAGGGTAGGCCCCTGTGGTGTGAGCCACCTGCAGGGGCCGTGGAGGGTGTAGAGGGAACACCTGGGAGGACCCACACGTGCAATTCACGTGTGGTGCTCCCCGCGCACCCCTGGAATACACGTACCCTGATGGAATCGCGTGTGGGACTTGCCGCGCACCCCGAAATACACGTACCCTGATGGAATCGCTTGTGGAACTTCCCGCGCACCCCTGAGATACGCGTACCCTGCTCGCACGGGCCCAATCGCGTGTGGAAATTCCCGCGCACCCCTGAAATACACATACCCTGCTGTAATCGCGTGTGTAACTTCCCCTGCACCCTGAAATACACATACCCTGCTGATATCGCGTGTGGAACTTCACGTGCACCCCTGAAATACACGTACCCTGCGGAAATCGCGTGTGTAACTTCCCCTGCACCCTGAAATACACGTACCCTGCTGATATCGCGTGTGGAACTTCACACGCACCCCGAAATACACGTACCCTGATGGAATCGCGTGTGGAACTTCCCGCGCACCCCTGAGATACGCGTACCCTGCTCGCACAGGCCCAGTCGCGTGTGGAAATTCCTGCGCACCCCTGTAATACACGTACCCTGATGGAATCGCGTGCGGGACTTCCCGCGCACCCCTGGAATACACGTACCCTGATGATTTCGCGTGTGGAACTTCCCCCACACCCCGAAATA
Source organism: Ambystoma mexicanum (assembly GCF_040938575.1). Taxonomy (NCBI): domain Eukaryota; kingdom Metazoa; phylum Chordata; class Amphibia; order Caudata; family Ambystomatidae; genus Ambystoma; species Ambystoma mexicanum. The sequence continues at coordinate 939,289,772 of NC_090930.1, read as the reverse complement.
CACGTACCCTGATGGAATCGCGTGTGGAACTTCCTGCGCACCCCTGAGATACGCGTACCCTGCTCGCACGGGCCCAATCGCGTGTGGAAATTCCCGCGCACCCCTGAAATACACGTACCCTGCAGAAATCGTGTGTGTAACTTCCCCTGCAACCTGAAATACACGTGCCCTGCTGATATCGCATGTGGAACTTCACTCGCACCCCTGATATACACGTACCCTGCGGAAATCGCGTGTGTAACTTCCCCTGCACCCTGAAATACACGTACCCTGCTGATATCGCGTATGGAACTTCACGCGCACCTCGACATACACGTACTCTGATGGAATCGCGTGTGGAACTTCCCGCGCACCCCTGAGATATGCGTACCCTGCTCGCATGGGCCCATTCGCGTGTGGTAATTCCCGCGCACCCCTGAAATACACGTACCATGATGAAATCGCGTGTGGAACTTCCCGCGCACCCCTGAAATACGCGTACCCTGCTTGCATGGGGCCAATCGCGTGAGGTACTTCCCGCGCACCCCAGTGATACACGTAGCCCGCTTGCTGTGCTGGTACAGGGTTAGCGCAGCCCTTTGCGCTGGATTGGGTATATTGATGGCTTTTCCCTGCGCGAGAGGGTTCTTGGGGGCGTAACTGGCGCTGCTGCGGGGTCGCTGCGCCACTGTGCGCCACGGCTGGTTTTGGTGGCTAGAATCCATGAATACGCTGTGTGCGGAAATGGATTTTAGCGCACGCGGCTGGCGCAGGGATTCGCACGCGCACACGGTGCGCCAGCCGCGTGCGCCACTTGTGCGCTGGATTCTATGAATTACCCCCTTAGTTTGTTATAGCTAGGGCGAGTTGGTACCGTTTGCTCTATTTTCATCATACACTCTTAGGGGCTGATTAACAGAAGTAATTTATAATGGTGCACCCCCATTGGAAAATGCTCTGTGAATCAGGCCCTGAATCTTAGCACAGTGTTTGCTTTAAGCATTGTGGATTTAGAAAAGACTATAGAAATTATATTCTAGTAAAATCTTTAGGAATTTAGGAAAGCTGCATAGTTCATGTGTTTGTTTAGCATAGGAAGATTAATTGTATTTTGTGGGTTAGTTTAGAAACATTAAGCAGAGGTTTTTCAGTCCCACACCAGTTAAGATAGCCTCAAACCTTGTAGAGGGGGACGGGACATGGGGGCAGAGCTTCCACATCTATTTCTCGTGAATCTGAAACTATAGCATGGTATTTAATGGGGGATACCGTAGTCTTTCTGCCCTTGAAAGGCTGTCATGCCTATAATTATTGTTAGAGAAGAATTGTAACTCGAAGTAGAACTAAAAAAGTAACTTGAAATGTAATGTGATATCATTAGAAGTAAGCATGAAAATTATCTTGGCTGGTGCTCATTTAACATGGAAAAAAGAATGTGAAGACAAATAGTAATTGAGTTCTGCTGTGCCAGCACAATTAGTTTAGAAAATGCCATCAAAGCCGAATTATATTAAGTATACACGGATAGTTTCTCTCCTTGCTATCTTTGGAAAAGAAATGTCGAAGCTTAATTGTATTGATGTACAATCCCAGCCCACAATTCTGCACATGAAAGAACACTGTGTATCTCCAAATTCGAATTGTATTTAAAAGACTAAAGAACTTCAACTAAGGTGGTCGCCAGCTTTGCAGCCTGCAGATCGCCACAATGTTACTGGCTCAATTACATTTTGTCATTCAAACAAATGTTACCTGCCTGTAAGAATCTTGCTACTGGCTCTTGCACAAGCATTCAAAGCAACTTCATATACATATACTGGAATCTTGTGAGGAACCTTTTGTTGGGGATACTAACAGGTGGACCTCAGCGCCCTAAAGTTAAATCCGGTTCAAAGCAAATAGTGTCGCATGAGTATGAAAGGCAAAAACAGAGAAATAGGTCCCTCTACTCATTTTAACAAAGAATAGTGGTATTATGTTGCTTCATATTTTGTTCATGTGCCATTGTGGCGCATGAACAAAATACAAAATATGAAGCAACGTCATAACACTGTATATATATATATATATATATATGTATATATATATATATATATATATATATATATATATATATATATATATTTCTAAAGGATACTAGACATTCTAAACATTGGTATTGCTTGCATATAAACAAACTCTATTTCAATGATAACATTGTGGCTTTTTGGCTAGTGTGTTTGCATATTTTAACCTCTTCATAATGTAGTTTTCGCTAGTATAAAAACAAGTATGGTATTGGCAAAACATTATTTGAACATCTATTTATCAACACATGTACATTGAGGTAGTGAATGTATAGCCTTAATGCAGGTCAGGTCATTTAAATGTAGACAGTGGTCAGCTTGCATCTGGCTCCTGCAGGTTTGAATTAGGAAAGTAATATTCTTGGGGATTTATTAACTCGGTTCTGAACACAAGTGTGTGGTTTGGAAATCCAGGGAATTCACCCACTCTCCCCAGCGGGGAGCCACTGCCTTTGAGTCTAGGGAACAGTGCATAATCCCACCCCTGGGTAGGTGGGAGATAAAGAGCTACTTGTGACTGCAAAGCAGGAGCTCCAAAGAGCTGGAAGAGCGCAGAGACTTCTTCCCCTGGGAGGTGTGACAGAACAGAGGGGAGCGTATGCCAAGTGTGGTGGACCCTGGAGCAAGTGATCCTGTGGAATGCTCGCAAACACTGTTGGGCCAGGAGTCTGGAGTGCCTGGCCCAAAGAGTACAGAGGAACAAATGCCTCCTGAAAAGTGGATAACTGGCATACAGGGAAGCTGTTGCTGAAGTACTGCTGGAAGCTAGCAGGAGGAGAGCGCAAGCTGCGCCTGACATGAAACACCACCTAGAAGTGGTAGAAGCAGCGCCATGTTGAACCAACACACCGGCCTTTGTGAGGAGCACCACCTGGAAACCAGATGTACATGGTGGCTCTGGGCAACTGGGAGGAGTGTGGTGACCCAAAGAGACTCTGATGTGGGGCGAGAACCATGAGATTCCCCCCCTTGGTGGGGTGAGAGTAGACCACGCCGAAGGTGGGCTAAACCCTCCAAAGAACCCAACTGGAGAGAGCACCAGGAATGCCCTTGATGGGTATACGAGGAGAAAGCCCAGATTGGGGACATGACCACTGGGATTCCAAAGTGGGAAAAGGGCCAAGAGACTAAAATTAAACCCTGGTAGACCAGAGCAAAGGGAGGTTAACCATACATTGGGCCTCATTACGACCCCGGCGCTAAACCATGGTGCTATTAGTACCATGGTCCATGCCGGGGTCCGCCATGGTGAATGGCGGAATTACCGCCCCATTCCAAGGTTGGCGGGGCGGTAATTCCCCATTCACCATGGGCCCTTCCCCATTCCCATTTTTGCCCCAGAGGGCTCAATGGGAATGGGGAAGGCGCCAAGTACGGTGCCGCAAATTGCGGCACCGTACTTAGCACCAAGGTCCCTTTGCGCGTTGGATTTTAACGCCTGCAAAAAGCAGGCATTAAAATCGCCAACCCGCAAAGGGACCTCATAATCGGGCGTTAAGGGGTTAACGGCGCCGCCACCTTTTGCGGCGCCGTTAACCCCTTAACGCCAGGGTTGTAATGAGGCCCATTGACTATAACCAGAGGAGTGAAAGATTGAAGAGTCATTCAGTGGATTTGGTGAAACTGTGCATCTGGCTAGGGAGTCCCCTTGGGATGGAGAGATACCAGTGTGAGGGTTAGAAACCAGCCACTGTTCCTTTGGGCATGGGTCCTATGTATACCTTAGTTGGATTTCAGTTTTTCTTTCTTTTGTAGTGGTAGAGACAGAACTCGAGTTAGCATGTGATTCTGGGCCGAGGACATTCCTTGTTTGTAAGCTATCCTGACCGGCACCATTTTTCTTTTATAGTTTAGGGCAGACACACTTGGGTTTAGGGACAGTTTTTGCCTTGCGTTTGTAAACACTGGAGGAGATGATAATTTTTCTTAAAGGGATGGTCTAGTAAACATTTTTATTTAAAAAATAGATAGGCAACATAAAAAAAAAAATACTAGCATTCTCCGTTTTAAAACTTCCTATGTAAAATTTTGAGCTATTCAAGCTCAAAATTCGCAAAAGCAAGCACATGGGCGCATACATTTTGTGAAATGGAGGCCCTCCTGTGCTGGCTTTTGCTTTTGCGGCACTAATGAAGGAAAAGCCATCCAGCTGTAGTAAACAAAGGCTACCGCTGGGTGGCTTTATGTTTACATGCCGCGTAGTGTTTCTACCTGCAGCTGATTTCCCATTTGGGGCTCTCGGGCTCCCCGTGGGGAGCCCGAGAGACCCAAATGGGAAATGCTAAATGCTGCGTTGTCTGCCTAAATCTGCTTTCCCATTTGGGGCTCTCGGGCTCCCCACGGTTGTTTTCCGCAATGCCGCGTTGTTTCTGCCTGAATCTGCTTTACCATTTGGGGCTCTCGGGCTCCCCGTGGGGAGCCTGTGGGGAGCCCGAGAGCCCCAAATGGTAAAGCAGATTCAGGCAGAAACAACGCGGTTGTGTTGGAAAACGCTGCGGTTTTTCTTTCCGAGTTTCTCAGGCTCCTCCGGGCCGGAGGAGCCTGAGAAACTTGGAAAGAAAAACCGCAGCGTTTTCCAACAAAATAACGTTGCATTTATGTTTGCGGTCGCTTCAAAAGCTTATTTCTAAGCCCGGAAAACTTAGAAAAAAAACCGCAGCTGGTGCTTATTTTTTTAAAAAAAATAAATAGCACTTACCGAGATTCAGCTGCAGCTTTCCTGCTCTGGTCTCCGGTCCCCGTCCTCTGCCTACAGCACTAATAAAGGGAAAGCCTCCCAGCGGTAGCCTTTGTTTACTACAGCTGGCTGGCTTTTCCTTCACTAGTGCCGCAAAAGCAAAAGCCAGCACAGGAGGGCCTCCATTTAACAAAATGGATGCACCCATGTGCTTGCTTTTGCAAATTTTGAGCTTGAATAGCTCAAAATTTTACATAGGAAGTTTTAAAACGGAGAATGCTAGTATTTTTTTTTTATGTTGCCTATCTATTTTTTAAATAAAAATTTTTACTAGACCATCCCTTTAAATATCTCCTAATCCTTTTACGTGATTTTGTAGGTATCATTTCTAGATACAAGATGCAATTTATTTTGCTCAGGCCTTGCCTCAGAAATGAGTTCATTTTCTATAAAATACGTTTTTGAGTTTAACAGGTTACCTGTATTTTGCTATCCAGTTTAGAAGTGAAGAAATGTTGGCTTCATCCTAAATAGGGCGCCATTGCTACATCTCCTGCATACTCCTTTTCAGACAGTATTTCTTTGGCCTCAACTGAAGATCGTAGACTCAACCACGTGGATTCAGCAAACAGATTTTTATGAAGCCTGTGTGTTGACAAATGGTGACGAGTCTCTCGGAAGCCCCAATCCCATTAGCCAGCATCTGGATTTATTGGAGTGGGGTGTCCTTAGAAATCGCTTTCAGGCCAATAGATCAGTGGTTCTGTGTGTGCTCATATGTTGTGATACTGCATTTCTCAACTGGGGTTTCTGTTGTGAGGAATTTTTGTGATTCCAAGTGAAATGCATACAACGCACAATACAATAGGGCATTTAAATGCTGCTTCTTCTGTATGACTTTTTACATTTTAGTTAAAAAGAAACTTGAAAATATGATCATTTGTAAAATGTGACATGTTTGGTAACCCAAATTAATTCCTATTGAGGTTTTAATCCCTAAACATGTGCAGTTAGGCCTACTGCATTATTTTGGGATGTAAATGTCTGGCCCTTTTCTTTTCCACATGTTTGTAATATTGATTCTGGCAATAGTTGGGGAATGCAATTTCCAGTTGTCTTTAAAGTATGAATTCAGGCCTCGTAAATTATTGCAACCCAAAAGTCACTTTAACACTATTAAAATGTTGTTGGGGACGTGCATTTGTTCACACCTCACACTTTGAACAGACATCCTTTTTACCACGACAGCAAGTAAGATGTGCAATCCAACAGGAAGTATACTGTTGTAAATAGCACCTCTTGCTCATTCAGAGAAGCTTTTGTCTGGTCACTTTATTTTAGGCCATTATCGGAGCTGCATTTTCCCTCACATATTCAATTTTTGTATTCAAGCAGAGTACAAAGGCATACATTGGGGCAGTACCATGGGATCTGGAGGGCCCATTGTCACAGATGGCACAAACTGCTCAAAGAAAAGTTCAAGGGTCTTCATTGAATTCTTTGTGGGGATTATGGCTATCCCTTTCTCCCATCCCTACCAACCACCTCCAGTATCCAGTGATTTCAGTGCTGAAAACAAGCATTGTTGGGTAAACAATATACTCCTACGTCCCGTCCCCTTTCCTCCATACTTTTGGGACATTCTGTCCTGTGGGACGGAAACGGAGCACTTTTTGTAAAAAAGCATCAAATTGAAAAATCTGTTCTTCTCTTTTTATGTGGGGTTCTGCACGCGGCCGTAACCCCGCCCTCCTTAACTCCGTCCTGCGCATCGCCCTTCAATCCTTTTCTCTGTGCGGTTGGGGCTGGACACATTTGCATCACTGGGAAGATTTTTTTCTTTTCCCGTTGTCTTTCTCTCCTGCTCCGGTTCTGCTGTCACGTAGTCCTCGTCTATGCCGGATCGTTTGGGATTTGTTGCTTGTTCCTCTTGAACGTCACTTCGCTAGGACGGATCCCCATTCTCTCTGTTTGTAGTGTCTGGGACCGGATCACCGTTGGGACTCGTGTTTCTTCTGTGACTCCCTTTCGGTCCGAGCACTTCAGCGGCGTCTTTGTTGGTGGGAGGAGATTTTCCAGAGAGATCCTCTACCGCATTTTCAACTCTTTGACGGAAAGAAGAGAAGCCCGGTAAGTTCCTTACTTTTCAGGGCATCCCGACCAGGGTACTCCTTCCCGGGGTCATCCAGGTCCGGGACGGGCTTCAAAAGCTCTGCTACCAGGGTTTCTGCTGAGGTGCCTCGCAGGCTACCAGGGCTTTCTCCAAGGGTTCCCGCAAGGAGCCTGCCGATACCGGATCACGATGCAAGGTTCACCAATCAGGTGGTAACAGCCAGCCTAGTCATGCTGAGGCATTGGGTACCGGAGTTCGCTCCGAGGTCTCCTTGTCTGGAGCTTCCCACACAGACACGTTGAGGCTTTCTGTACCGAACCACAGTTCGAGGCCCCTCTCGGGGGAGTTATAAAGACCGGACTCCATTCCGAGGTTCCTCTTGTCTAGGCTAAGGTGCGTACCGACAGAACTGAGAGACCTGTTAAGGTTGTGTCTGTAAGGTGGATTCCTCAACTTTCCCACGCTTGAGGTGTTACCGGTTCTGTTGAGAGGGCACAGGGAAAGGCCCCTGACCGTTTCTCCTCTTTTACCGGCTTAGCCGAGGTTCCTCTCTTGGAGGCTAACTCAAAGGGTCACGACACGATTTCCAGCAAACATCCCAGGCCCCATAGTACCGGCTCTACCGAGGATCCTTGTGTTAAGGCTAAAATTTCGATCAAGTCCCCTGACCAGTCTGTGGAGTCACCTGCCTCATCCACACATGTGATGCAGTTCTCCTCAGATGCTCACAAAATGGCGGGCTATCCCGCATGGTCTACGATGGCCATTTTGGATTCTTCCCTCACACCCAAGCTATCGACGACGGGTGCTGGGAGCCTTTTTTTGGTGGACCACCTTGTCCACTTGACAGTGGAAATCCGTTCCGCCCTTCCTATGACTGGCACGCTCGGCTGACACTACCGCATACAGTCTCGCTTCCTCCTGCTTCTGCCCCACTGGTCTATGTAGACCCTGTTGGTGGCGGGCCCTCTTGGCGGCCTTCCTCACTACGTTCGTGGGCGGCCTCTGCCCATCTCGGTTCCTAAAGTCTCGGCAGAGGATGCCTTTTTTGGGAAGTTTCAGAGTCTTATGAACACTGATCCCATGAGGGAGTACTTTAGAGGCCTTTTTAGGGAGATCTGCCCTCTGGTGCCACATCCTCTCCTGGCAGTTCCAGTCATGCCACGTGTCGCTCCGGCAGCAGTACCACCTCTACCTCCCAGCCCACCTCTTCCGCCTCTGCCTCCATTGTCTCCAGTTGACAAGACTCCAGCAGAGCGAGATGTCAATTTGACACTGGTTGAATCGAAACCGGCAGATCCTGACGTTCTGGACGACCCTCATGCAGACCAGGATAGTGAGGATCAGCCAAGCTCTGTAGGAGCATTCCACGAACGGGTTCTGGACATGTCACTCCTTGACATACCAGTACCTGAGGCACCCGCTCCGCAGGAAGGGGTGCTTTTGGGGGCGCTCACCTTGTCTCCACATGAGCGCACCGGCCTGTTCCTTCAGAAGGACGTTCTGGCCAAGGCCTGCAAAGTCTGGGATAAACCCCACACTGGGCTACATATAAATAAGAGAATTGATGCCCTTTACAGGCTTCACACCTCCGAGGAAGTAGCCTTAGCGTCATGTCCGCTCCCTTCCTCAACGGTGGTTGCGGCCGCCACTCTGCAATCCAATCAGACCTCTGCTGCCACAGCTCAAGTTCTGGCCAAGGAAGACAAGTTGCTCGACTCCTTGGCCAAGAAAGTCTTTGCCAACTCAGCGCTGCAATTGCGTCAGGCTAATGCAGATCTCATTTTGGCGGCGGCCAATATGAAATTGTGGAGGGATTTGGCGGACTTCCAGGAGTTCATTCCTGTGGACAGGCTGGAATACTTTAAGGGCGGTTTGTCAGACGCCAGAGTATTGGCGCAGGATATGTTGGAGGCTGCTGCGCACCATGTCGACACCTCAGCTCAAGGCCTCATGTTGGTGTCAGAATCCAAGTCTATGGATTCGTGACTCACCTGTTTGTTTCTTGTGGATCTCTTCTTGGAGTTCACGGGTTTCTTTTTCCTGGACGAGCGTGCCTTGTAGAGGTAAGGTCTAGAATCCTCTGCATCCAGTCTGCTGGGCTACGGTAAGCACGCTGGTCACTGACTTCCGGTCGCCGCGGCTCCGGGGCTAGGAAGATGTTCAATGTTCCAGGAAGGGTTCGGGATGGAACCAGGACTGGAAGGAACAAGGTAACGAGGCTCCGAATATGGGGAAGTGGAAGGGAGACTGGGAAGGAAAGGAGGCTGGGCAGCAGGATTCACAAAGGAAAAGGGAAAGGGCTGAAAACTTAGAACACAACTTGCCGGGCGAGGTGCAGGCAAGCGAAGCGTTGAGACGTGCGGAAGCGCAGGGCGTGTCTGTTTTCAAGGAAACATGTACATCAATACGGAAGACTAGACCGTGCCGAATCCTGGCGTCAGCTATGTTGAAAGTGAACGGAGTATGTGGTTATTGACTGAGGGACGAGGCAGACCAGAAGGGTCGACATCGCCGATTCATGACAGTTCGGGGGTGAACCCCTCATCAAGCTTGGCTTCATGCAACAAAATCTTCGAAGGAGGCCAAGATAAAGTTCTGGACCTGCCTTTTGACGGCAAAGAGTTGTTTCATTCTTCAACGGATGACGGGCTTACACAAACTAAGGCAAGCACGCAAACTGCCAAGTCTCTGTCGGTGCTGGTGAAGCCCCCAGTCAAAGCTCAGTCTCTGTCCTCCTCAGGCTCAGAGGGTTCCAGGACCACAGGTCACGCAGAACTGACCCGGCAGGTAGCTCCCATTGGAAACAGCGACGGGGTCGATTTTTCTCTCGGTCTTCAGCCTCCTCATCAGGGACATCAGTAGTCCCTCCGCCGAAAAGTCTGCAAAATGATATTATTTTGGCGCTCGCACGAGACTCTAGTGGGAGGACGAAGCTTATCTCATCTGGAGGCGTGGCAAACCATCAATGAAGACCAGTGGTTTTGTCCATCGCTCGGGTGGGCTTCCGCTTCCCCTCACCCCTACCCTACCCTACCCTTCAATCCTCCCTTTCAGCAGTCGGGGATGCCCTCCCTCAGAGCCGAGGTCCAGAAGCTTCTAGACCTCAAGGCAGTGGAACCCGTTCCCCTAGTGGAATGAGGGGAGGGCTTCTACTCTTGTTAGTTTACGGTGCCCAAAACCCAACCAGGCTGGCCTGTGCACCATTCTAGACCTTTCCCAGTTTAACTTTTCTCTTCCCCAAGAGGAACTAAAGATATTCACGCCCTGCCAAATAAAGTCCTCTCTTCAGAAGGGCGACTGGCTCAGCATTGTGGGCCTTCAGGATGCGTATATGCTTATCCTGATCTGGAGCCCGCATCGTAAATATCTGCTGTTCTCCCTTGGAGAGAAGCACTTCCAATTCCGAGTGCTCCCTTTTGACCTTAGCTTAGCGCCGCGTGTCTTCACGAAGATGTCGGTCATCGCGGCTTTTCTTCAGCTACAGGGTATTCATGTTTATATATTTGGACGACTGGTTTCTGCGCAGTCCTTGTCCAGTGAAAGCCTCGAGCAATCTTCAGTCTCTCCTTCGGCTCCTGTTCGGGCTTGCGCTGTCGGTGAACTGGCAGAAATCCTCCATGATGATCTCTCAGGATCTGATATTCCTGGGTTTCCGTTGGAACACTACGACTACAGAGTGTACCTGACTGGACAGGATGGTGGATCTGTTAACCACGTATCAAGTTTTCATTAAGTCAGAGCATGTTGGCCTGGTGGTTCCAGAGGCTTCTAGGCCTCATGGCCTTGTGCGTGCTTGCTCTTCCCCTTGCAAGTCTCAAGATGCGACTTACGCAGATGACTCTTCAGAGTTCCTGGCTTCAGGCAGTGGACCCAGACACCAAAATGATCCCGGTTCCAGTCTGCATGATGCCAGATCTCCTATGATGGTCATCTTCCAGCAATCTGTCAGTGGGTGCTCCTGTTCAGGAGCCCTCCCCTCAAACAACCATTACGATGGACTCCTCTCTTATTGGGTGGAGCGCGACGATGGATCATCTTCAGGTTTTCAACCTATAGTCGCCACAGGACAGAAAAGTTCACATAAATTATCTGGAGCTTCTGGTGATTTTCCTGGTGCTCAAAGCTTTCAAGCCGGGGATTGTGAACAAAGTGGTCCGCATCCGCACAGACAATGCAGTATCCATGTTTTACATCAACAAGCAGGGGGGTACCAGGTCACCTACCCTTGTAGATCTAGCTATTCAGATTTGGGAATAGGCCATTCAGCACAGGGTTTGGCTGCTGGCTGAGCACATTCCGGGCCAGCTGAATGTGAATGCAGACTCTCTCAGCCGACCAGCTTCGGTCAGCTGCGAGTGGGAACTGAACACGGAGATCCTCTCCGAACTTTTTCACCATTGGGGTACTCCAGAAGTGTACCTCTTTGCGACGTCATCAAACAGGAAACATCCTCTTTATGCTCCCAGGAATGGGCTTGGGGCTTCTTCCCTGGGGGATGCTCTCAAGATTCTGTGGCACAACATGAGGGCCTACGCCTTCCCGCCTCTTCCTCTGATTCACTGGGCGCTATGCAAGCTCAGGTACACAACGAATTGTACTCTCCTGTTCATAGCCCCATGGTGGCCAGCCAGATTCTGGTTTTCATAACTTCAGCATCTGTCAGTCGGCTCACCGATCAGGCTTCCGCTGATTCCCGACCTGCTTCACCAGAGCTGTTAGTCTAGAAAAATACCCTACCATAGCATGGATGGTATATTATGTTGGCCGAAAACCAACCGCATCATATGCTCAGCATCACCAGTACAGAACCGTCGGCATAACCATAGAGCGTCCATTTTGTACCAACAGAATTCGCCATTTTTGCCAGTTTTGTTTTCTCTTGCTTTTCTGTTCAAACGCTTTGCTAAAATGGATTCTATTTCATTCTGCCCCTGCACAGAGCGAGGCCACAAGTTACATGTTGAGAGACTAGCCCAGACAGAAATACACTGTTTCCCTCTTTCACAAGTCCTTGAAAGTAAACAGAAAGGCATTTAATCACCAAGCAAGTGCCAGTAGGTCTCGCTGAAACGGCAGAAACTGTAGAAATAGACAGCTAAAGGCATGAATTATACCTTCTTTCACGGCCCCCCTCTCTGGGCCCCTTTAGATTGAGCCGACCTCTAGCTCACAAATAGAGAGACACATTTTTCATTTTGATGCTTTTTTTTACAAAAAGTGCTCTGGTCCCGACCCACAGGATGGAATGTCCCAAAAGTATAGAGGAAAGGGGACTATGGACTAGGAGTAAGGTAGTCACTACGGTGAGTAACTTTGTTATTTTGTTTTCCAGGCACTATCCAACACATTCCCCACATATTCTAGTGCTGGAGTTTTATATAATTGCACCAGTCATATAATACGTTGGGATGGGTGTTTAGTGGCTGAAAACAAATCTTGTTTATCCCACAATGTTTGTTTTCAGCACTGTATCTCACACAACCACCTCCTTAACCCAGGCACCCGTAACCACAGTTGGTGCTCCCGATAGTTGCTCCTTACCGTCGAAGGTCTAGCTTAGAGGGATATTTTCCCAAAAGAAGGCTCATGGACTCGCTCAGCGTTTTGCTTTGCAGTTGCTCAAGGAATGACGTGGCTTCACTCATGGCCGCCTTTACCTTATGCTTCTATTCTTGCTGCTTCTGCCCTGGCTCCTTCCTGCTGCTATTCTCTCCATCTGATGTCCTCTCTCCTACTGCCATCATTTGAAGTCAACATTCCTCTGACTCCACTGCTACTGCTCCTTCGATCCACCATAACTACTCCTCCTCTCGCACTACTTCTATTCCCACACTAATACTCCTCCCACACTGCTGCTACTTCTCTCACACAATTGTTTTTATTTTTTTATTTAAGTGTTGTGGTTCAGACAAAAGTATAAAACTTTCACTTGATACAAAAACATGACAACAAAAAAAAACAAGTTAGCAAAGCAAATATTAAATATTCAAACAAATTACATAAAACAATTGACTTCAAACGTCACTTCAGGAAAATCAGGAAAGTCGGCCAGTGTGCTTCATCATAACTCTATTTTTTTTTTTTATATCTGATCAAGAAAACCAGTTAAAGACAATATCCTGGTCTGTCCCTGTCCAACCAGCAGGCTGGACCACACAAATTCACGTACTATGTTTTCATCCCCAAGTGTGTATCCCTTTCGATTTGTACAGCCAGGCAGTCGGCCACCAGATGCTTAAAGGAATGGTTTGGTCAGAAATATTATTGTCCCTATGTTTCGGCCATCTGCTTTTAACCATAATTCGATCGATCGTACAAACATTTCATATGCACCTTACCCGAGTTTTTGTCTCATGAACACAAGCAAAATCAGGCAGCACGGCGCAGCCATCTTATGATAATCTTATCACTTGCCGCATCGCCCTGGGTGACCTGCGTTAGCGGCACTAAATCATATCCCCCGCCCCTGAGCCTGACATCACCAAATCATTTATATTCTCTGCCTCTCTCCGTGATGTTGCTGGGCACCGTGGCCAAACGCACCCAGTCGTCACCTACGTGGCTAGATGTGGAACCCGTAAAACAACACACATCGTCTCACAGCGCGGCACGTCACAATTAGGAATATGAAACTGTACTTTATAAGGAAACAAGACTGTACAATTGGTAAAGTACATTTATTTCACATTAAATGTTTCGATAACATTCGGCGTGTGACCAAATCAATTAAAATGGAACTTTTTTTCTTTGCTCTTGTTTCATAAATCCGCAAATGTTTATCGTAAGTCACACGCTTTTCTTTTTGGGTACACAGGGTGTTCGTTTTGGGTAAACGAAGCACTTCGGTCACACAGTGAATTGCAAGGCTGGTGCTTCAACTTGGCACTAGACCACCGTAAAGGTTATGTTGCTCCTAATCGCCGGTACCGGATACGGACATATTGGCCCTTGTCTGTTGTCCCAAAATACGGTCAAGTAGATCCAGTGATTGACATGTAGCTGCAGCTGGTGGTTGAAGAAGCCATCGGTCGGGGTCTGGAATAGATGACAATCGCAGAACGGCACGATGTACCTGTGTGCAAAAGATAAAAATCAGTAGCCAAAAAGTGCCTCAGTAGCCGATCTTTATTACAATTAATTATTTCCTTTATTAGCGCAGAGGTGACAATATCTGAACCGAGAGAATACTACGTGGAATGTCAAAGTACTCTGCTATTTGCTTCCGAGGATAGTGCGAATGAGAATGTTGAGCTCTAAATATAATGCGTAAAATGGGGCAAGTATTTGAGGTGCAAAACCAATGTAATGATTTATTAGCGTAGAGCCAGGGAGAAACGAGTGGTGGTCTACATGCGTCTCAATGCTGGCCTGCCCATGTGCCCAGTAGATATCCCTGCACACAAAGGTTGTACTAGCACTTCATTGCAATATGCCAAACAGAACGAACAAGTACAATGTGACCCAGCAGTAACGGTCAGCTATTCGTATTTCGATTAGTTCTGGCATGAAATCGTCTAAAGAGAAACTTAAATTATATTCAGCATTTCCATTCTCTAGGTGTAATGCAGACTCCTCCGTTCGTGTCGACGTTTTCTCATAAACTGAACATATATGTAACTAGGTGCAGTTTCGTAATGGGCAACCTTATCATATCATACGTTATTACACCCACCTTCAATTCAATCCCTTTCGGAATGGTCCCTGCCTCTCAAGGTCAAAAAACAATAGAAACTTATACTGTGCGCGAGACGCGTGGGCCTCCCAGCTCCCAAGCAAAAATTCAAAGCTGGTGACCTTTACTCAAAATGAACATACATTCTTACTTTGCAACATCCTGTGTCAATGCATCCATGAGAACATGAATTTTGAAGCATGGGCACAGGAAATTGGGGGCTATCACTGCTTGTTGTTTGTGGCGCTGCTCAGCTGTAGGTGAAATTTGCCAATGACAGAATGCCCCCTATTCCCAAATTATAGTCGGTGTAACGCTAAAACTGAGTCAAAATGTGTCTAATAATAGGGCCACCTCTGCTTATCTCATGGCCTCCTACCCCATGGCATGTTTTCACAGTCAGTACTTCTTGCGTGCCTATAATGTTTTGTGGCCTAGGTCTAATCCCTTTTGTAGGTCCAGCAGTTATTCAGCTTTTTGCGGAACTTTATTGCAAGTCAACTACCAAAACCCAAATATTCTTACACACTATTACCCATTGGTCATTAACATGAAAAATGAAGGTCCCACAGTATCTCAACTAAACTGTGAAATGTGAAAGCAATCGTAATAATTGTAATATATTTTTAAGAAAAAGACTGAGGGGATGATTTCAAAAGACAAAATGCATACTTTATTTGTACAGTTTATAGAAACATTTGCTTTGGGTGGTCATGGCACGCTGGCAATGTTTTGTGGCAATGTATGTGTGCTCTGAACAGATTTGTGCGCGATTCCATGAGTATGCATCTTGACGACATTAACAATAAGATCTTTCACAAAATCAAGTTCCATTTTCTCATATATTGGTTTGACAACCCATTTTTTGCTTCTTTTCGTAAAGGCCATAGTGTAGCGAAGCATCCCTAAGTTTCCTGCAGTCCTAGATTGTTCCCGGCCCACATTCTCGTTATGCGCTAATACTGCAAGTAAAGTCCGACATTTCATCCCCTGGATGCCAAAATGCAATCTCTTTGGCCTGTACTTTAGGCACATATTGTGGAACACCTCCAAATCTCCTGTGTGACAGAATTTTGTGAATCCCTTAAGATCTCTTGATAGAGTTTTATCAAACATAATCTTCTCAAGGGCTTTGTGTGGAGGTGAAGATGGGATCAACCACTTCTTCTTCCGTGCCTGCTCTGGGGACAAAGGGCCATGTTCACATTGGTGGAAATGTTGGTTTTCTGTCCAGCGGTGAACGTTGGAACAGTGATGCATTAGTGACCGCCATTTTTCCAGTAGAATTTCCACAGACCCATCACATGTTTTTGAGCTCCACCAAAGATGGTTGCTGAAATACCTTCCAAACCTTTTTTTTTTTTTCCCTGCAGCTGAGATTTTTTTATTGATTGATTTGGCAACATGTCATACATCAAATTGATGTTTAATATTTGGATACTGCTCTCTCATTGTCTTGGCTATTGAAACGTGTCTGTCCGTGGCTATGAGGTCGCTTTGCATTCCCCTCGATTGTAGATCTTCCAGTGATTTTATAAAACCAAGTTTCTCCATGGCTACCGAGGATTTACATTGGGACACCTGCACGACCACCGAACTCACAATTTTCTTACTTTCCATGTCCTGAAGATGGTAGGTGCAGTACTTATCAGAAAATCCACGGCTGTCACACTGTCAATCGCCGGCTAGCCTGAATCGTTTGTCGGGGAATGTACTTTGAATAGCCAATTGTTCAATTCTCCAAGCATCACTAATGGCAGGGAATAGATAATCACGTTGGTATTTGTAGTATTGCGTTTTAGAAATGAAATGGAGTCCCACAAACTGAAAGAAACTGGATAACTTCATGAAACTACAGCCACTGAAAAGTAAAGCTGCTGCACACAGTAGATTTCCAGCTGGCAGTTTCCCCAGCATCGGTTGAGAGGACCATGAAAATGCTTTATGTGACTTTTCACAGTTGGCATGTATTTTGAGGTTACTGCCTTGTGTTAGACGAGTCACACTCACCAATGGCTTTCCACATACTTCCCCTCCCACTGAATGCACACATTTCAGCATCTGTATAATCTCCATCAAGCTGCTGTCGAATACTATGTATTTGGCCTCTTTTATTATACTGTCATCTGGCAACACTGTGGTTTCGGACTGAACCGTTGTGGACATATCAGCCAAACCAGACATACTATAGTCGATATCTTTGTCTGTTTCGTCGGTCAGTAGTGTTGATGCTTCAGTTTCTGTCATTTCAACATCTGTTACTTGACGATGGATAGGAGAAAAGATCAATGTGGACTGTTTTTTGGGGGCATTTTTTGGGCGGGTGCCGATTGTGTCAAGTGCTCATCTAGTAATGTTAAACTATCATCTATAAATTCAATGTCACCTTCCTCTGGCCGAGCAGGCGCATTGTAGCAATGGTCCAAGAACACTTTGCTGGAATCACCGGTCTTATTAAATTCATTTTCTGGCCATTGGACATAGGCATCTCAAGTGTGAACACGATGCGCCTCAATGAATAGTTCTTCCATGGTGAAAACAGTTTGGCAAGCAGCATCTGTCATTTGTATCGCTGTCTGTGTCTGCATAGTCCGTACTCCATCGGGCAACTACAGGACAGATAGGAAAAGGGATGTTCAGTGTAAATCCAACATACAGTGTTGTACAATTGACATTTAAAAAAGCATATAATGAAAGCCTTAGCACAAAACTATTGCCAACAATAAAAAGTGTTTATAACTAACCTTAATTTTATTTCTTTTCTTTAAAACCTTCTTTACACTAAAATCAGCAAACTGGCGCACCGACTCAGATACACGTTCCTCCGGTTCAATATACAGATCTTATATACATCCCTACAAAAAATAGTATCCATTTAAAATAAGTCATTGGCATTACACATCTAATTAGACTTTCTTTCATTCAATGGTACTGTCAGTGCGCATACCTCTGGGTCCAGATCAACTGTAAGGTCTGGTTCCGGAACAACCACAATGGATAATGTAATTGTAGAGGACGCTGCAGCATCTCCTTGAAACACAGTACTTGCATTAGTAAGGACGAAAAGATTGTAAACGGGACACACAATTTGGAAAGACGACAAAGGAAGGAATGAAACATTGTGTAAAACTGTTACACGACATGAAAATATGATCAGATTATCTCGTCCTATTGAGCTATGAAGACCCATACCTCTGACACCGGATCTACTACGAGGGGTGTTCGGAATGTAGTGGACGCTTCAGCATCTCCCTGAAACACAGTACTTGCATTAGTAAGGTCGAAAAGATTGGAAACGGGACACACAATTTGGAAAGACGACAAAGGTACATATCAACAGTAAAGTAGTAAAGAAACATTGTGCAATGCAATGATACGTTGCAAAAATAGGATCACATTATCTAGAATTCCGTGCATAAAACCAGTCTGGAACAGAATAGCTAGGTAACATTACCTGATACGCGCTCAAAGTGGTTGATGACTCCAGGCAAGACATGGATGTTGAATCTTGTTCCTTCATATTCAGTGGATAGTCATGGAGTGGTAAAGATAATAAGTATTATTCGATTTAGAAATTCCAACATTACAAAATGGCATGTAAGGAGACTGAATACGAGAAAATTACACTTATTGAAATGTATAATATAGCATAGTTATCTGTCCCCGTAAATCATTTTTCTATGTGGGTTCTACAAAACAAGGACTGATGTTTAGCAAAAAAGTCATTATTCCAACAGCTATTCAATCACATAAATATGGAAAGTACTATAAGTGGCATTTACCCCGAAAATACAGGCGTAAAGCTAAATCCGGAAGCGTGACTCACCTGTGGTGGCATTTTCACGAGTAAAGTCGGAATAGCGTTTGGGAGCAATTTCCGAGTTGTTCTCAGTTGATTCCTCTTTGTGTACAAGGATGTGTTGTACATATCCGGGGAGAAGTGCAGGCTGCAGATGCAGTATTGAGCACCCCTCTTGTCCTCAAAGACTTGTTTGACTCTACTTTCAAGCTCTTCCGGTGGATATCCGCAACGTCTGACCCATTCTCTTATTCGATCAACAGTCTTAGGGAATACATGCATTGTAATGCCTTCGGATTTGTCATGGGGTCTTCAAAGGGCAACTGAAAATAGAACATGCATTGTTGTAAATTCTGCAAAATAAAGGTCAACATTATTAAAAATATATTTTGCATAGAATTGGACCATACAATGTTCATTGCATGCTTTCTTTTGGGCATCACAGCAAAACCAGTGCAGCGTGTGCGGCTGTATTATAGGATAAATATCACAAAAGATTCATTGATGTGTTGAAAATCAGAACATGTTACTCGTCCCTTGAATGTTCCATCATGCATGAAAAGGAAACATACTTATACTATAGACACCGTCTGCAAAGGATGCAATACGATGCCAATTGACACTGATAAAAATTGATATATCGATAACATAACAAAAGAAACTCAATTCAATAGCAATGATACAAATTAACATAGCAGTACGGAGTTAGATACTTCGGAACAGATATAAATTTACAAATGAAGGAGATATGATTACGATACATACCCTTGCCTTGACCAACAAACAGTTGGATTCAGCAAGCAGAGTAATTAGTGGCAGGGAACAGGGAGAAATTCACGAGTTCACTCGAAGCGGTCACAGAGTAGCACGTTCACGAGTGGACTTGCAGTGCTCAAAGATGTTCTCATGGTAAATATCCAGTGGTTTATAAAGAATAACAAAAAGGGGTGTGTTTGTTAATGAATGACATGTATATGTCGTGGTACTATGTGGATTGCAGGGGCACGGTCTGCTTCAGGGAAGGCCTGCCTGGAGACACGGGGTCTGAGGAGGCCATGTTAACAATGGCCCCTGGGCGTAGGATACCTTTTGAAGTGTACATGTTGTTTGGAACCTTGGCCGTTCGCGCCCCTGACTGCACCCCATGGCAGCGCACATCCACTGGTGCGAACTGCCTTTTGATAGTGAGGGGTGGGATGGATGGACCGGGAGGCGTGCAGACAAGGCACCGGAACACCGCTGAATGGAGACACACTTGATTCACTTAAAAACTGATTCAACCTTTGATAAAAAATATGTTGCGTTTTATTTGGTTTCTTATTTTGATGGCACAATAATACTAGATATTGTAAAGGTCTGGTTGCAGCTCAGCGAGGGAAAATCTCCTGTACTGACCACTGTCGCTGGGGAAAGAGTGGAAACTTAGACACTTTTCCAATTGTAAATCTACCAACGTGATTTACGTGATCCAATGCCCATGTGGCCTCAGATATGTAGGTCAGACTTGAAGACCAGTGCACAAGCGCATTAGCGAACACAGATCAAGGATACGTTGTAAAACTCTAACTGCCCCGCTGGTCCATCATTTTACGGAATCACACCACAGTCCAGAGTCTTTTGTATGGTGGGTTGTGGATAAAGTCCTTGATAGGAACAACATTGCCAACTCCTTGAACTTTAAAGAAAGTTGGTGGATGCATAAACTGAAATCCACTACCACTGGCCTCAACGAAGCCCCACCAGGACTACTTTTCATGTAATACATTGACCCAAGACAGATCGATCTTACCTTTATCCTTACTGAAACCTAGAAAGACCCTGCCGACACCACCAGGCTGTACATGACTCATTTATTCTAAGTTTGCCCCCAATGTTTATTGCACTGCTAATGACTAACCATGTGCAGATATGTACAATGCCGACTGCACATTTGTGTAAGCCCAATCTCGGTGGGAAATATGTTTTGCTTGCATGAGATTCTCCCGTTTTCCAAATATGTTGTCTTGTATTCGACCCTTTTTGATTAGTAGCTTTGCGTGCTTGAGATGCCTTATTGATTGTTGCCCTCACACACATATGCAGCACGATGCACTGTTCAAGCACAGGTGTCCTTTCCCTGAACATCCATTCAGCAGACTCACCAGCAATACACCTTGCCCTTTTCTCCAATTTACTTCACTCCCTATAACTCCTCTACAGCTACTGTGTGCTTCATCTTCATGATCCAGTCAGACATCCTCACTGCGCAGATCTATTTGATATTGCGTCCTGTGACACTAACTCCGAATGCATGCGCCGCCCTAGGCCACCTCACGGCGCATATATCTTTCGTTCTCTTTCATTTGGCCGATCTTTACCCTAGTTAGGCTTTTTCCAATGTGCATACTCATTTAGCACTGCTCATGGAGACACTTATCTCCCACACATGCGCCTTCCCCGGTAACCTCATTGCGCATATAATGTCGGCTCTGCGCTCCGAGACACTTTTCTCGTACGCATGCGCTTTTCTCTATATTTCCACCACAATGTGAGACACTAATCTCCAACACATGCGCTGCCGCGCTATTTATACTCCCCTCTCCTCAGTGATATCACAGGCACCATTTCGCGACGCCTACTCCTTGAGACTGCACGTCAAGTTGCTCATCAGGTTAGCGCCCACCGGGTCTCTTCTTTTCCCCCCCCGGAGCACTGTGCACTCCGCCTCTAGTTGTTCCCTCCTTCCCTTCACTTAGTGCTCAGTCCGTGCCTATAGTCGGGCTCGCCTCCATTCCTCATTTTTCCCCCTCGCTTCGTTTTTACCCAACTATGTACTTTTACATATAGTGTTTAAGTAGGCTCACGTGTCCTCCTCAATTCCTCAGCCTTGAAGACTCGAGCTCCAGGCTGCTTTCCAACGTGGACCCTCCAGCCAGTGCACTATGTGCTTTAATATCCAGGCACAGGTAATATAATTTCCGTCTTTTGCTTTAACATTGGTCTCTACAATTTTTCAAAATTGCCAGTGGGCTTTACATCAAATACAGCCCCGCAAACTGATGCTTGCGCCTCCCTATCTCTCTTCCCCTTCCCCCCCCCCTTTCCTTCCTTTTCACTTCCCAGTCACCCTAATGTGACGCTCCCAGTGAACCTCCACGGACCCCGTACAATTGACCCAGGGGCTCTGGATCCATTCCATACCAGAGGTGCCTACCACCAACTCGGCCCCCGACCTTGACCTGGCAACACCATTCTGCGCCTCCACTTGCACAGTTCTGGATGCCCACACACCCATATCTCCTCACTGGAAGCACGAACAGTGGTGAGTGGATCCCTCATTTAGGAACCTTTCTGAGGAGTTGTGCTTTTAGCATTGGATACCATGTATCGACCCACTCCAGCACCATGTTGCTGATTTCTAACACGCTTTTTCAGTTCTCTCTTTTCATATATGATTCTTTTTTGATTTTTTTCTCTCTCCTTACAGAGTCCTCTGACTTTTTCTGGCCCAAGAAGAAGGCTACTTACTATACTGCCGAAACGTCCGCAACACACTAAACCCAGAGTTGTTATGGGTAGTTGTCATGTTGTGTTGCCCTTTGAATTGCTAACATTATTCCTAGACGTAGACCGAATATAAGGTCAGACTACAGCCGGGCATAAGAGACCAAGATATACTGTCTCTTTTACTCACACTTTCACAGTGTGTTTGTTCTTTTTCTTTTCATTGACATGGGGCATTGTACTTTTTAGATAGTGTTCACGTGCACAAATTACTAACCCACATCCCAGGTCACAAATACTATTGGCCAGTGAATGTCTAATTATGTACATGATTTTCGGACATTATGGTTTGTAGGTTTGTAATGTAAAAATTATGCAATGTAACCTTTTAACTACTGCATAAAAAAAGTAAACAAACAGCTTATAATAACAAGCTAAATGAAAAATTGAAAAATTAAAAAAAAAAAAAAAAAAAAATGTTTGTTGTATATACTGTTAGAGTTTTGTGTTTAGTACCAGCTATCATGTTATTTTGCTTAAATGGTCGCCTAGAATGACATGTGCTCCCATTTGGGTTAATAAAAATTAGTGTACTTTTAACTAGTTACGTACACCCCTTAGACTCACAGAGGGGAGGACAACCCCCTTGTTACAGCTTTGCCAGCCCGCCAGTCCTTCCCGCCTCAGGGCAGTCTCTTTTCGTTATATTTTGTTTTGATATAGCACTAGCTATAATAGAGGCCTTAAAAATTACCTCTTTGTGCAAAAGGTCCCCTAGACGGGCCCCCCATTCAGATTGGGCGTGCACATCTCCTTTCCTTTAGGCTCCTGGTTTGGGCGTTCCGGCCCTCCACTCCTCGTGCTCCCCTTCTTCCTTTCCCCCTCTTTTTCTTGACTAATATGGAACAGACCTTCAGCTTTTCGGAAACTGAGATCAATGACATTATACAGGGCCCTTCCATGTTCAACATGGAGGGGGCACAACAACACTTAGCCTCTACGGCCACTGGTGACGATCTTCTGAACCTTAAGAAACGTTGCTTCCGCACTGAGGTGCACGGACACTTTCTACGGGAATACCTCCGTGTCAACATGATCCCCCTTGGTCTCCTAGTGCGGAATGAACCAGCATTATTCCTGGATGACCAAGAATACTTACAATCATTTAGTAAAGTAGCAACCAAATGCAGTCGAGACCTCATGGCTCTCACTATCACCACTGCTCAGAGAATCCATGCTCATATTCTCGACGACGTAAAAACAGAAGAAGAAAAATTTCTTAACGATGAAACTCTAAACAATGCTCGTGAAAAACTGAAAGAGATCGATAAACAACTGGACATTTTCATGGCAGCCACCCTAGAAAAAAAGCACAAGAAACTGACAAAGGACATCAAGAACTTTAAGATAGAACACATGTATCCTTATTTGTCAGCAGACTATAAGGATACCAAGGATAAAGAACGCTTAGCGAAACAAGGCGGAGCTTTCAGAAACAGACGTAGGGGGGTGTCTTTCTCCGACACTTCAAGTTCAGGCGCCTCGAACGACGATCAACAACAGCCCAGAGGACGCCCCACAAACTTGGGCCACAACCATCCATTTTCACAACCACCCAGCTTGCCTTTTTTAGGCCAAGGGGGTCCCAGAGGAGGATTCTGGGGCCCGCATTATCCTCCCCAGTTTCCCCTCTACAACTTCCCCCAATGGGGGTACCCCAGCAGACGCCGCAGGAACAACCGGAACCGCTAACGATCACTCCGATCTTTAATCTATCAGGCTTGCCATTATCCAAAGAAGAGAACTCACTATTAGCCAAGGGACTATCCTTTGTGCCTACTAATCA
Organism: Ambystoma mexicanum; assembly: GCF_040938575.1. Classification (NCBI taxonomy): domain Eukaryota; kingdom Metazoa; phylum Chordata; class Amphibia; order Caudata; family Ambystomatidae; genus Ambystoma; species Ambystoma mexicanum. The sequence goes on along the minus strand of NC_090930.1, from coordinate 939,266,134 downwards.
TACAGATTGGTTCAAGTTGGATCTTGAACTTTCCAATTTTTTCTGCAGTATCAGAAGAAAAGTCTATTTCCGTGATAAAGATATTCCTACAGAACCAGAGGACACTGGTCTGAGAACAAGATCTGCGTTTCAACCGAGAGATTCGGAGGTACCTGCCTCCATCCTTTCGTTCGAAAAATGTATACGACAAGAAATTGGCAAATTGCATTCCATCTCCGACCATCATAGACAGAACCTTACCTCCGGAGAAAGGAAAGCCTTAACCGCACTCAGTACAAACAAATCGCTTGTCATCAAACCAGCGGATAAAGGAGGGGGAATCGTGATACAAAATACCATTCAATATGACACTATGGTGATGTCCCTCCTCGAAGAGGAGGGCAATTACAAGAAACTGAAAAAGGATCCAACAACAGATATAAAAATCAAGATCCAAGAAGTAACAAGATATGCATTGGAACACAACTGGATCACTGATAAGGAAGAAACCTTCCTCAATACATCAGAAGGCAGGACCCCAGTCCTCTATGCCCTCCCCAAAATACACAAAGACAGCCAGACTCCTCCCGGCAGACCCATTGTCTCAGGGTGTGGCTCCATTCTGGAGCCGGTGGGAACCTTCATCGATCATTTCCTGAAACCTTTGAGTCAACAGACCCCGACTTACCTCAGGGACACCATGGACACCATTACAAAATTTGAAAATGAACCATTCCACTCGTCCGAAGATGTTCTTGTGACATTGGACATCAAAAGTCTCTACACTTCCATTCCACAACAACAAGCACTGGAGTGCATTAGACACCACTTAACTCATCATATGACACAAAAACGAGTGCCCATCAACTTCATTATCGAACTTCTGGAGATAGCACTCACCAACAATTTTTTCGAGTACAACAACACCTTTTATTTACAGATCTGCGGCACTGCAATGGGAGCCGTGTTTGCTCCAAGTATGGCCATTATTTTCATGTCTGAATTCGAACTGGGCTATATTCTCAACATATCCAACCCATACCTGAACTCCGTGACCCTATGGTTTCGATATATCGACGACATCATCTTCCTTTGGAAAGGAGAAGATAATACCTTGATGGAATTTTTTCAATGGCTCAATTCATGTACCACAGAAATCCAATTCACCATGAATAAGAGTAAACAAAAAATGAACTTCCTGGATCTCACGATCACACCCAGGAACAACAAACTCGAATGTTCAATTTTTTAAAAAATCACTGACCGCAACACGGTCCTGCATTACAACAGCCATCATCCAAAGAGCCTACGAGACAACCTCCCCTATGGTCAATTTTTGAGGATCCGCCGCAACTGCACCCAAATGGATGACTTTCAGAAATACTCTAGTGAGTTACAGGTGAAACTGACGGCCAGAGGATACCCCAAAAAACTGATTAAAAACACTCAGAAAAGAGCAAGATTCACGCCAAGGGAGACCCTCCTAACACCCAAAGACAAAACCATTCCCCCCAAGGATATTCTGACTTGCGTCACCACATTTAGCCCTACTACTACCAAACTCAAAAGCCTCATTAAGAAATTCTGGCCCCTGGTGCAACTCAACCTTCCAGATGAACCAAGACCACGAATGGCACTCAAAAGGTCCAAAAATCTTAAAGAATTTCTCACCAGTGCTAAAACCAACAAAAATACGGGCCGGTCTACATTGTGGGCCATGAGAGAAATCGTGGGACATCATCCGTGTGGCCAATGCACGGGATGTAGGCAAACTAAGAAACTTAACTCCTTCATGATCGACGGTAAAGAGTGGAAACTTAGACACTTTTCCAATTGTAAATCTACCAACGTGATTTACGTGATCCAATGCCCATGTGGCCTCAGATATGTAGGTCAGACTTCAAGACCAGTGCACAAGCGCATTAGCGAACACAGATCAAGGATACGTTGTAAAACTCTAACTGCCCCGCTGGTCCATCATTTTACGGAATCACACCACAGTCCAGAGTCTTTTGTATCGTGGGTTGTGGATAAAGTCCTTGATAGGAACAACATTGCCAACTCCTTGAACTTTAAAGAAAGTTGGTGGATGCATAAACTGAAATCCACTACCACTGGCCTCAACGAAGCCCCACCAGGACTACTTTTCATGTAATACATTGACCCAAGACAGATCGATCTTACCTTTATCCTTACTGAAACCTAGAAAGACCCTGCCGACACCACCAGGCTGTACATGACTCATTTATTCTAAGTTTGCCCCCAATGTTTATTGCACTGCTAATGACTAACCATGTGCAGATATGTACAATGCCGACTGCACATTTGTGTAAGCCCAATCTCGGTGGGAAATATGTTTTGCTTGCATGAGATTCTCCCGTTTTCCAAATATGTTGTCTTGTATTCGACCCTTTTTGATTAGTAGCTTTGCGTGTTTGAGATGCCTTATTGATTGTTGCCCTCACACACATATGCAGCACGATGCACTGTTCCAGCACAGGTGTCCTTTCCCTGAACATCCATTCAGCAGACTCACCAGCAATACACCTTGCCCTTTTCTCCAATTTACTTCACTCCCTATAACTCCTCTACAGCTACTGTGTGCTTCATCTTCATGATCCAGTCAGACATCCTCACTGCGCAGATCTATTTGATATTGCGTCCTGTGACACTAACTCCGAATGCATGCGCCGCCCTAGGCCACCTCACGGCGCATATATCTTTCGTTCTCTTTCATTTGGCCGATCTTTACCCTAGTTAGGCTTTTTCCAATGTGCATACTCATTTAGCACTGCTCATGGAGACACTTATCTCCCACACATGCGCCTTCCCCGGTAACCTCATTGCGCATATAATGTCGGCTCTGCGCTCCGAGACACTTTTCTCGTACGCATGCGCTTTTCTCTATATTTCCACCACAATGTGAGACACTAATCTCCAACACATGCGCTGCCGCGCTATTTATACTCCCCTCTCCTCAGTGATATCACAGGCACCATTTCGCGACGCCTACTCCTTGAGACTGCACGTCAAGTTGCTCATCAGGTTAGCGCCCACCGGGTCTCTTCTTTTCCCCCCCGGAGCACTGTGCACTCCGCCTCTAGTTGTTCCCTCCTTCCCTTCACTTAGTGCTCAGTCCGTGCCTATAGTCGGGCTCGCCTCCATTCCTCATTTTTCCCCCTCGCTTCGTTTTTACCCAACTATGTACTTTTACATATAGTGTTTAAGTAGGCTCACGTGTCCTCCTCAATTCCTCAGCCTTGAAGACTCGAGCTCCAGGCTGCTTTCCAACGTGGACCCTCCAGCCAGTGCACTATGTGCTTTAATATCCAGGCACAGGTAATATAATTTCCGTCTTTTGCTTTAACATTGGTCTCTACAATTTTTCAAAATTGCCAGTGGGCTTTACATCAAATACAGCCCCGCAAACTGATGCTTGCGCCTCCCTATCTCTCTTCCCCTCCCCCCCCCCCCCTTTTCCTTCCTTTTCACTTCCCAGTCACCCTAATGTGACGCTCCCAGTGAACCTCCACGGACCCCGTACAATTGACCCAGGGGCTCTGGATCCATTCCATACCAGAGGTGCCTACCACCAACTCGGCCCCCGACCTTGACCTGGCAACACCATTCTGCGCCTCCACTTGCACAGTTCTGGATGCCCACACACCCATCCCTCCTCACTGGAAGCACGAACAGTGGTGAGTGGATCCCTCATTTAGGAACCTTTCTGAGGAGTTGTGCTTTTAGCATTGGATACCATGTATCGACCCACTCCAGCACCATGTTGCTGATTTCTAACACGCTTTTTCAGTTCTCTCTTTTCATATATGATTCTTTTTTGATTTTTTTCTCTCTCCTTACAGAGTCCTCTGACTTTTTCTGGCCCAAGAAGAAGGCTACTTACTATACTGCCGAAACGTCCGCAACACACTAAACCCAGAGTTGTTATGGGTAGTTGTCATGTTGTGTTGCCCTTTGAATTGCTAACATTATTCCTAGACGTAGACCGAATATAAGGTCAGACTACAGCCGGGCATAAGAGACCAAGATATACTGTCTCTTTTACTCACACTTTCACAGTGTGTTTGTTCTTTTTCTTTTCATTGACATGGGGCATTGTACTTTTTAGATAGTGTTCACGTGCACAAATTACTAACCCACATCCCAGGTCACAAATACTATTGGCCAGTGAATGTCTAATTATGTACATGATTTTCGGACATTATGGTTTGTAGGTTTGTAATGTAAAAATTATGCAATGTAACCTTTTAACTACTGCATAAAAAAAGTAAACAAACAGTTTATAATAACAAGCTAAATGAAAAATTGAAAAATTAAAAAAAAAAAAAAAAAAAAATGTTTGTTGTATATACTGTTAAAGTTTTGTGTTTAGTACCAGCTATCATGTTATTTTGCTTAAATGGTCGCCTAGAATGACATGTGCTCCCATTTGGGTTAATAAAAATGAGTGTACTTTTAACTAGTTACGTACACCCCTTAGACTCACAGAGGGGAGGACAACCCCCTTGTTACAGCTGGGGAAAGTTTGTCTAATGGCGCCAACGACACAGGCGGGTATTACTCATCCAACGCGGTGTCCAAGCCTCCCAAGAAGCCACCGTGTGTATGAACGATAGGCCACCAGCCGGTACCACCTATGAAAGAGAAAGATAAAATCTGTTTTTAAATTACCAAGATAAGTGTTATTAAACCTTAGTTGTCAATCACAATTCTTGTATGCAATGGCATTTTTGCCATGAAAAATGCTAACTACACACTGCACAATATTGAACGACTTTTATGCGACTATTACTAGAGAATTGCAAGACTAAACGGATATCTTGAAGTTACGAGAATATGGGGGACAACCAAGAAATAGTAGTGGACTAACTGACATCACAACCAGACTACACTTACTGGTTACTTGGATTACGAGGGTGAACTGTTGCGTGAAGTTTGTGCATAAGTACCATCAAAATCCTCAACACGGACAGTGTGAGACAGACTGCCGTGAAGTCTGGCAGCTCGGTAACGCATTGCGGCTGTGGATCGCCTTGCGATATGTAGGACAAGCATCCAGAGTTTTCTCGGCAGCAGCAGTTCTCCACCTCGGTTGGCATTAGCGTGCACCGATTGCAGGTACACCAGGTGGAAACACCGTCCATGCGACTAAGCCCAGGCTCTTCATCTGTTGAAACATCCGCCCAACTGTTGTCCAAATCCCCATTGTCTACAGAGCTTGCTCTTTCCAGTAATTCCTCCTTGGCATACTCAGGCTCTTACAGGTAGGGCATTATTGTTGCCATTGTGTGGTAAAGAAACAAAAATAATTTATAGCGGTTGTACTGTTATCTGTTCACACGGGCTACAAGCAACGAAGGTAGCTGATCAGAGCACAGAAACGAGTCACAGAATACAGCGAGAGGAATTTAAAAGAAAATCTGCTGTTGTGTGTTGTGAAACGCTCTGTTTATACTTGTCGAGGAAAGAGGCTTCCTGCCGTTTCCATGGCGACACGTCATTAGCTGAGGCACAGAGAATGTTGACACAAGACGTGTTTTGGTGTTGTGAAATGGGCGATACGCGTCTAGTGATGTCAGGCTCAGGGGCGGGGGATATGATTTAGTGCCGCAAACGCAAGTCACCCAGCGCGATGCGGCAAGTGATAGGATTATCACAAAATGGCAGCGCCCTGCTGCCTGATTTTGCTTGTGTTCAAGAGAAGAAAACTCGGATAAGGTGCATAGGAAATGTTTGTACGATCGATCGAATTATGGTTAAAAGCACATAGCCGACCCATAGGGACAATAATATATTTTAACCAAACCATTCCTTTAATGGTTTCCCTAGTAGCTGAGTTCTTAAAAAATCTACAGCTCTGCTCAGTCGTAGCCGGCTCCTATTTGCACGTCCTTTCCAAAGTCGGAATTTTATTTAACCTAAAGCGTAGGTAAGTTGTCCTACGTTTAGGACAAGGGAAGATGTAGACTTACTTCGGAAGCACCTCTCTTTTAGTGAGGAATTTGCTATATTCAGCATACAGACTGTTATTCCCCACCTGTTCGGAAGAGATCGCCCAGTCATCTTTGGGCAGCTTGTTCTTAACAGTGCCCAGGCTATAACAAAGAGCTCCTTTGGATGATCCTATCAAGGTAAGAAGTTCGACCATTTCCTCCTTGAATTTTGTGTTAGTGGTGCCAGATGCTCTGGTTTGCTCTGCCCCCCAGCTCTGATAAAGAGACATAGCAAGTGGATTTAGTAATTTTGCGTATTTCGCCAACTGTCTCCATTATGCTCTCATCCCCAATGAGATCAACCCGAATTCTTGCCTTATGATGACATTAGGAATGGCAATAGACAAGCCTAGGGTTTTCTTAAACAACGTTCCCTGAATGGTGTTAAGGAAATCCCCCCCCCCCAGTTCAAAAGACACCAATCCAAACAGAGTAAAGTAGGCTCCATGGTGGGAAGATAGTATTGCAAAAGAGGACTTAAAGAGAAGTGACACGATTGTCTGTAAACCCTCTACATTTTTGCCAACAATGGCATGGTTTTGCCCCTGACCAGGAGTTTCCAGCTCTACTTAACATTAGTGTTGGTAACATGGTACCTGAGATAACTAATGGATTCCACTCTGATTAGGGAATTACCTCCCCACTCTCCATGTCATGGTTTTCGGGGATCTCTTGTTCATAAAGAAAATTACCTTTGATTTCTCGCCATTTACTCTGAGGTTGTTCTCTACCGCATATTCAAAGAACAATGTGAGTTTCCTCTGACGCCCAATCGGGGTCAGATTGAACAAGACTACATCAGCAAAGATAATGGAGTCTAATGACACTGAGTCCAGCTTCACATGGTTGGTTGTTCCCTCCCTCCCAGACACAGGGTAAGTCAGCAAGGTAGAGGTTGAATAGGGAGGGGGCCACCACGCACCACTGCCGCAAATCAAAGTGCATAGAAATGGGGTCTGTCGTGGTTCCCTCCCCCGTCAACCTCACTCTGACCATCATGTCAGTGTGCAGCAGAGCCAGCAACCGCACCAATGTTAAAGGGAGATTGATGTCCAGTAGTTTCTTCCAGCGTCTAGCTCTGCAAACTATGTCGAAGGCGCTAGACGGGTCTATCGATGCCATATAGACTGTCCCTATCTTAGATTTTTTGACCGCTGCTAGAAGATGAGAAATAGCAAAGGTATTCAAGGAGGTTCCCATACCAGAGCGAAAGCTAATCTGGTACCAAGAATACAAGCCCTTAGATGTTGTGTGTCGCTTGAGCTCTCTTAATAAAAGCGTTCCCCAGATCTTACTGGAACAATCCAGCAAAGCTATCGGTCTAAAATTACTCAGATTTGCCCTATCCCCCTATTTGTGTATGGAAATAATTTTACATGTGGCAGAGACTATGGGGGTTTTGCTCACACAATTGAACAAGTCTCTCAAGGGGTGGCCCATAATTCTGGATTTGATTTGATAAATGCTGGCGGTATATTATCAGGGCCAGGGGCCCTTGAAGACTTAGCCCTATAAATTGCCCACAGGATATCCTCACTCTGCCACTGCAAGGCTCCCTGTGCTGAGTTCATCAGATGATGTTAGAAAGAATCTCCTCTTCAGGGGGCTTATCATATTTCTTAGTGATGTAAGCTTCCCATGCCTGTGCACTGATGTTACAAGCCAAGGAGTTGTACGCACCTTTCGTTACACCTCCCAAGGTTTTCCAGAAGGTGAACGTATCTTTCTGGATAAGAGTCTTGAACAGGTTTTGGTTATGATCAATCCATCTTTCCCTGCCTATTCGTCTGAGCGCAATTTTATGAAGACCCACTTTTCTTTTCTACCCTTAAGGCTGAATTATCAAAAGCTGTTTTAGAAAAGGTTCTGATAGCTGCCTTCTTTGCCTGTTTTGCCAGTTGCCTGTTGGTTAGAGACTTTAGGCAGTTCAACAGGATAATGAGTAGCTATTAACTCTCAGACACTGCCTTCCCAACTCCATTTTTAACATCTTTTTTGCACAAAGTACTAAAAGTCCTGTATGAACTTGCATTCCACTTCACCGTCCACCCCCTTCTGTCCAGTGAAATGAAGGCAGTTTCATGTTGTATGTGATTGTCAATGGAGGTCTGATCGGCAGACTTAGGAGGAGATGATCATTACTGTGTCTGTCCTTTTTTTGATCTTGGATCACAGAGATGTCCCAGATCTTCAGAGACAAAAAAAGTGATCAATCCATGTCCTTTTCTCCCCTCCCACCCGCACCCTACCGTCTCCATGTATAGAAGTCCTTCACTTCTTGATCTGCCGCTATTCAAATCTGCTCTAGATAGTTATTCCATGCTACACCCTGAAATACAGAATGAAACACACCAATTTTCTTCCCACACTCAATCACCCTGCTTGAATCCTGTATCAGTCTTCATTCACACCTTACACTACCCTCTCAATGTACACGTCTCCTGCACTGTAGAACCGGTATCACACCTAAGCCAATGCCTCACTTGATCCAAAGCACTTCTTCACAAGCTGCTCCTCCCTCTTGCTAGTCTCTTGTTGCTGTCCACCTCCTCCCATGACCTCACCTGATACACCCCCACTTTCTGTCTGTTATATATATCTCCATTGTTGAGGGTAAACCAGCTGTCTCTTATCTTCCTTTCCCTCCCCGGGAGTTTATGTATAGCAAAAGGCTTTCAAATGGGGCTTGGCCCACCCCACTTCTGCCGCATGAGCTTTCCACCAGTGAGATTTGGGGGTGTTGAAAAAACTGCACTGCAGGTGGTTTTCTGTGTCCTATTGGCAGGTACCCCTTGTGTAAGTATGAGGGAACTTTAATCTTTTGAGTCCATGGTGTTCCAGTGGATTGTCCTTGGTTGCAGGATTATCAACAATCTTTGCTGGTCTGACTCGGCATACGACTACTCTGTGCTTCTGCATGGCTGCAGTCGATGCAACTCTCTCTCTTAGCAGCTGCTGTGTAGCGGTGATGAGTACTGCAGTCCTGTTTGTATAGTTGACTTTTCTTGGGTTTCCCGGCTTCTCTTCAGTCTGTTTCTGCTGGGGTAGAGAAAACTGGCAAGTATACACATTTAGAGGCAAGGCTGGAGACCTGGTTCTGCGCTGATACAGGTTGGCACAAAATGGGGTGGGTGGGACAGGAATCTGGGCTCGCAGCCACTGTCCACCTCAGGTGTAGTATTGGCTCTGGATCCCTCCCTGGTAGGCTGTTCACCCTCGGCTGATAGGGGTTTCTGACCCCCTCTTTCTTAATACCCAGTTATTGGTCTTGTGCCACACTGCCACCTTTTCTTCTGAGTATTCCTCTTCTCGTTGTTCTCCCTGCGAGCTGTCTTGCTTTGGGTAACATGATCAGAAATATACCTTGATTTGTTTACTACCAGATCTGTGTCCCACTGTGAATGAGAAATGTAAGGCCAGGAACTAACTTTCAGACTCTAGGTTTGTCTGATCCTGGCCATCCAGACCAATAGTGAGTGGTCCGTGACTAGTTTGTTTGAATTTCCGTCTGGTTAAATAGTAACCAAGGCTGTGTAAGGCCCACTTGATCACTTGAGACTTTAGTTCGACATTGGTCTATGGTAAACAACAGATCACTTTACAATCAAAGCTTGGTCTGTGCTCAATTAATACCATAATACTGAAAACCTTAATTTCTCTGGATTGTAACGGCTACCTGATATAAATGACTGGCTTGTCCTCTCTATTGTACGCCTGGGACAATACTCTCCCTCCAGCCCCCCTCCTCTATCTGCTACTTGAGGCATTAGTTTGCAAGATCAATTCTTTAGTAAAGTTTGGCATAATGAGAACGGGACTCCTGCATAAGGCTTCCTACATTCACAACCACCTTTACCTTACTCTTCTATTCTGCATGCTTCTCCCTGGGCTCCTCCCTGCCGATCCTCTTTCCCCCAGATGTTTCACTCTTCCTCTCTCCTGCCTCCATCATTTGATGTTCTCTACTCCACTCCTCTTCTGACCCACCTCCTTGTTCTCCGGCCTCGGCCGCCTCCTTGTTCTCTGGCGTCAGCCGCCTCCTTTGTTCTCTGGCCTCTGCCTCCTCCTTGTTCTCTGGCCTCGGCCTCCTCCTTGTTGTTGGGCCTCGGCTGCCTCCTTTTTCTCTGGCCTCTGACCACCTTCCTCTTCCTCTTTGGCCTCTGGCCACCTTCCTCTTCCTCTTTGGCCTCTGGCCACCTTCCTCTCCCATCGCCCGCAATCACCCACCTTGTGCCATGTATGTCATGAGCACTGTTTCCAAGGAGTCAGGACAAGCCCAACATCCCCGGAAGCAGGCTCACAACCCCCACCCCTGGTCCCAACCGACCCCTATCGGGGCCCTCTGGACCATGTCCTGGCGCCGTTGGCGCCAGGCTCATAAGAATCACCAGTCCCGGCGCCAGAGGTGCCGGGCTCATACTTTGGATAAAGGTGCTTGGGTGGACTTACCTGTAGCAGACCATGCTGCATACTCACCTTCACAAGTCCTGGCAAAATGAAGCCCCAGCCTTCTGCTGGGTGGGACTATTTTTCCGAATCTGGAACTACTTTCTTACCTGGGTGGGGCTGGCATCACTCCTTGACTCTGGAACACAGGAACTCTTTTTCTCTTGGGCGAGGCTGAGGAGGAAGACACCTAATCACCTCAACACTATTTAAACCACACCCGATTGGAAGAATGTGCTTCGCGTTATTCTGCATCTGCAGCAGGACGCTCACCGAGTCAGCTCCAGTCTTCTAGTGATATCTTCTGCTCCAGCCTGTGAAAACAAGTCAGATCTTCACTTACCATCCAGGGATCCAGTCTCCGGCTGCACCTGCCAGCAAAGGAACATCAGGTTAGCAAAAGGCAACGCTTTAGCAGCCGCGCTTACTTACCTGAAACCACGGCATTTTCCGAATCCCGCGGCCTTTACCTGCAAGACAAAGAACTCTGGTCAACGTTTTAGCAGCCGCGCTTACTTACCTGAACCCACGGCATCTTCCGAATCCCGCGGCCTCTACCTGCAAGACAAAGAACTCCGGTTAGTGCAAAAAAGGGGGAAATTGGACGCAATTATATTTTCACTTACAGGAGCTGTGCGCTCCTCGCCATCTCCTCTTCTGCTGCATCTCCGCACCTGCAAATCAAGAAAAAGACATTAAGAGGTGCGAATAAACCTGTCAGCAAGCATATTACTTACGTGCTCCTCCACGTGCACGGACCTTCATACTTACGTGCATCCGTATGCTCAGCATATAGCATTTCGGCACCTAAGAAACAAAGGTAAAGACTTCATTAAAAGGTGCTCTCGAACTTTACAAACCGACCAGCATCCGCTCGTGCAGAAAACGACGGCATCGCTTCTTCAGCAGCTTTAAACCCTCTGAGGCTACAAGAGACTTAAAGCAATCCCAGTGAAGTAACTGGAACCCAGCGCCCCTGCATCAGTCGCAGGATGGAGAGCCCAGCATTTACATATCTAAGGTGAGAGCTCATTCAGAGTTTGGGCGGCCTCAGGGAAGAAACGAATAAGGAGGAGAAGCCCAACCAACAACCGGCCATTAATCCCTTTTTCTTCCGCCTGCAGACACCTTACTCTACAAGTCAGACATTCCATAAGAGGAGGTCCGGTCCAGAGAACCATCCGAGTCCTGCGCTTCTCAATTGAAGACACAGTAACTGTCCAGCCAGGATCTGCGCCTCCGTGGGAACCAGGTGAGCGTTACAATGTACCAGTCTTTGCACATTCACACCATACATTATCACTCCTTTGCCAATTCGAAAACTCTTCTCCCCAAGCTGCCACTCCCTCCTGCTGGTTTCTTGGTTGTCATCAACCTTCTCTGACCTCACTAGATATAGCCATACTTCCTGTTTCCTACCTTTTCTATAACCTTCTCTTGGTGAGGGTTGGCCAGTTGTTCCTCTCCTTTCTCTCCCCAGGCATGTATGTGTAGCTAAAGGCTTAAAAATAGGGCATAGGGAGAGATACCTAAGGGTTGCATTGAAGCTGCCCATTAGAGCTCCAGCTGTCCTGAACTGAGGTTTCTTCTCAGCCCTTTAAGATGGGTTAGCAATACCTTAGAGATGTACGAAGAGTTTACTCAAACATCAATAATAGAAACAACTCAGTTAGTTGACAAAATATAGGTTTTAATGTCAATTATCTAAAACAGGGAGTACTAAGGATATCAACAGAAATCCCTCATCATGATCTCTCTCGAGACTTCTCAAAGCAGTTCATAAAATATTACATTCTTATAGTAAAAAATCATCATAGGTGACGTTTAACCTGTGTATTACTAACGTCATCCTACGTGGAAAACTAAAAAAACCTAATGGTGAGTGTAATAGGTTCTACAAGGATCGTCTAGGTATATGATCCATACTCCTTTAGGGCAGTGGAAAAAAATGATAGGCTTCTTAACAGCAGGTGGGGCAACTAAGCCCTTCCCTAAAAATATGTCGCTATAAACGTCACTAAATATACAACGTCTAATTGGCTATACAACTATAGCACCCTTGATCATGCGGTCCTCTTTCATTGGTTACTTTCTAACCTCTGTCAGTATCCTCCCAACCTACGTTGGCGGTATGCAGGCTGAAAGTCCAAGTGCAGATGAGCTCGCCTTAATCCTAGCTTCCCACCAATTAGCATATCCATCCATCATCACCTCAGTGGTCCACTGTCAATTAGGTCTTTGAACTCGGCCTTGAACATGTTCTTTGCTCGGGGGGAATTCAGGGGAGTGAAGGCACGCTCTACCCTCGTGCATAGGTGTGACCATCATGCTCGTCCAACTTTTTCCCCCGTGATTAGAGACCACAAAAATGAGCTTTCAGTGTATTAAAACACTTTAATAGACCTCTGACGTCTTCTTGCTTTTGTCATGCCTTCTGAACAGGAGCTTTGTTCATTCTCAAGATTTTGTATCCGATTGCAGCTCACCCCAGTCTGATATGGCCTTGGCTTCTTGGCTCATCAACCTGGTCTTTCTGAGTTTCACCCTTGTTAATTCACTTGTTTTTCTAACTGCGCCATACTTGGAAACTGGGAAAAGCAGCCTTCCTGCTTTTGCTCAGCACTGCTATCATACATAGTGGCAACATCCATCCTTTACTGACTTGAATATACATATATATAAAATGGAAGAAATCAACTCTCCCTAATACCAGTAAGTGAGGAAGGAAAGATGCTAAGAACAAGTATTGAAGAAAGCTTAAAGCTATATGACGAGGATATCAAATTACGCAAAGAAAATTTCCTCAAGACAAAGATGACTACGAAAAAGGCAGAGTCTATACCTTCTCATGTCGCTTCGATCACTTGAGGAAAGATATCTTAAACAAAAATGTCCAGAGCAAAGAAGCCACACCCACCTCGAGTGAGGTAGCAACATCAGATTCTGATACAGCGAATAGTGAAAGCGAGAAACCCCCAAAAAGACCAATTTTCTAGACAAAATGATGATGCTGGGGCTAGATGGTTGAAACAATAAAAAAAAATATGCAGGCAGAGGACGTGGCAAAACTCAAGGACAATGAGGAAAAAGAAAACAAGGGGGAGACAAAGGAACAAGCAGCTCAGAGTTAGACGGAAATTCAAGAACTCGCTCTGGGAAGAAGACAGTGAAGTAAGCCATCACAGTATTGAACACAGCATTATCAACCTTTCAGATTATATATTAAAGGATGAACAGATTAAAGTTCTGCAGTATGGATTCAACTTCTGCCCAACTTTCTCATATGACTATGCCGAAACAAGAGTTGACTTCCACAAATACATGTGAAAAATCTGATTTAAAAACATTCTTCATTCTTAATCCACCGAAAGAAAAGATCAAACTGGCTCCACCAGGTAAAACAGCGGTAACTATTGGAGATCTGGATGCATTACTAGATCTAGCAGAACTAGAATCAGGTGGAGATTCTGAGGAAATGATTTCCCTTGACACTCTCAATATCGACACTGATTGGTATATAACCAGCATATTGAAGGCTAAGTCTAAATTTAATCACCTGTTTCAACCAGGTGGCAAAATAGAAGCATTTCAGGATCTAGTTATCCACGATCTCTAAAAAGTAAGATCCCAGAAGAATTAAATAAAATCGAATTTAAAGAGAGGCCAATATTAAAAGAACTGCAAGAATTCAACAACATCGTCATAAAAGCCTCGGATAAGGGTACTAATGTTGTTATCCAGAATAGGACTGACTATGTGATGGAGGCCAATAGGCAATTATTGGACACAAGCTGTTATGAAAAATTGGAGAACAATCCAACAAAATTAATTAAACAAAAGGTGGAGTGTTTTGTGAAGAAATGGCTTGATCTGGGTATTCTTGATGATAAGTTCCTATCTAACACATTTCCCACTATACCTACCATTTATTTTCTTCCCAAATTCTATAAAAACTCAACCCACCTGCCAGGCCGTCCCATTGTTACTCAATGGAGCCTTGTTGGAAAGCATGTCTAAGCATGTAGATCAAACTCTTTTACCTTTGGTCTTTACTCTACCCTCATACTTGCGCGACACTAAAGATTCTTTTTAGCAAGATTGAAGGAATTGCTTGGGAGAAGGACTATGTTTGCTACCCTAGATGTAGTCTCTCTTTATACCTCCATTCAACATCGTAATGGGAAGAGAGCCTGCAAATGTACTCTCGACAGCAGATCGCTCAATTATTTAACTCGTAGGCAGATGATCATCGAGATGATAGATATGTCTCTCACTAATAATATTTTCTTGTTCGAAAATGATTATTATAACCAAGTAAGAAGTACTGCAGTGGGCACAAGCTTCGCTCACTCTTATGCAAACTTAACAATGTGGTGGTGGGAGAAGTTTGTTGTATGGACAGAAAGCAATAGCCAATACACTAATCAGGTTGTCCTATGGTTGAGGTGTATTGATGATGTATTTGTTCTTTGGAATGTTAAAGCACAGGATTGGCTGAACTTTGTGAAAATACTGAATGTTAATGACCTCAACTTGAAATTTACGCACAGTCGGGAACAAATAATCTTTTTAGACGTCTCAGTAAAAATAGACAAAGGGGAAATCATTACTGAACTATATCCTAAGCCAGCCAGCTCTGACATGCCACTTTTCGCTAGCAGCAATCATCCTACATCACTGAAGTGGAGCATACCATATGGAGAATTTGTGAGAATAAGACGTAATTGTAGCAAACTAGAACGCTTTGATCAAGAGTGTAAATATACAGCTACAAAATTCGTCCAACAAAGATATCCTATAGCTTTTGGAGAGAGCATATTTGAAAGCTTGTGACTTAAATCGAACTGGTCTAATCTCAACTAATAGGATATAAGAGAAAATGACAAAATCAGACTCATTGTCACATATGGCACACATGCTAACATTGTAAGAAGAATACTGCAGCGTCATTGGCATGTACTACAGTCCGATGAATCTTCATTCCTTGAACGTGTCAACATTACTTTTGGGAAATCTGTCTCCCTGAAAGACTCATTGGTTAGCAGTTTCTTGCCCCCTGAAATTAAAACCGTGAACAAGATTAATTGGCTTCATGACAAAACTAGTGGTTTTACCAAATATACAAAATGCAAAGCATGCAAATATGCCCTGAATAGAACCAGCCATATACATCCTGTATTAGGCCTCTAAGTAGAACTAAAAAGTCAAATTACATGCAACACTGAGTTTGTCGTATATGCTCTCTTGTGTTCTTGCAACCTCTGGTACATTGGTAGCACCACAGGGAAGCTCAAACTGAGAATTTTACAACACATGAGAGCTATAAAAAACTTCAATCGTCTATCCTATGGCGGTTCATTTGAAGGATGTACATCAGAGCAAACTTGCAAGCTTTAACTTTTTTGGGTTACACCACATTAAAGCCAATCCTCGTGGGGGCAATTGTGAACTTGAACTGGGCCAAATGGAGACACGTTTTTTTAAACTAAAAAACCAAAGGGACATAACCTTGATGAAGAGTTATACACATTTATAGGTACCTGAATAATCTAGTCTGATCTCCCTTTTCTAATTTAATCTGATGTCTCTCCTTTTGCTCTCTCTTTGCTCTTTTTTTGACTTTACAAGTTTATCAATATATGAACATCTTTAAAATTGTTGGTTCAACCTAAGATGATATGTCTGATCGTCAATGTGTAGTACTTGTCTCTCAGTATATAGTGTTTACACTCACTATTTTAGAATGTTTGCACAGTCTCTATCTTTTATTGTTATTTCAGCATATTGCTTTTAATTCTTTAATAGTCATTAATGTTATAAATGTCCTATGAAGTGCCAAAGTATCTCAAGCTTTAAAAGTCAGGGGTTAAAATGGATGTCAAAATTCCAAGTCTTATAGCCAAGGAAATTTTAAATGTGTTAGCTGCACTATGCACCTTAAAAATAGGTCTTGTGTGACCTTATTGTTTGCAGTTAGAAACATGCACTATCTGATTGTTTATAATATAAAAGTATGCACTATGCACTTTATTAAAATGTTGATAAATAATACTCTTTCCCTGATGCAACGCATGGCTCGAGATTAACGCAAAGATGTAAGCACATCGCACTTTTTTCATGAAATATTCATTCACATTAAGTGAAAGGCATGAGTTGCAAGATAAGTGTCACAATTGAATGCTTAGGAATATGTGTTGGTTCAACTACACCCCAAAATGGCCACAGCCTTTGCACTGCGCTGATGCACTGTGAATTCCGTGGACCAAAAGCAAAAAAGCAAAAAAGGACAATATGCTGAAACTACTACCATAGAGACTGTGATTGTCTGTATATATGTTTGAATCCTCTAATGCACTTTTTTGTATGTGATCAAGCAGCAAGGGTGCTGTGAAATGCATTGTACCATGTTTTTTTTATCTTAAACATGCTGAATAAACTGGACACTTTAAAGACTATACATCTGTGTTTTTGTTGATTCTTTAAAAAGGAGCCATCTGCTGGCATTCAACTGGATTCTATTGTGTGCCATCCCCTCTGGGAGAGAAAGTAATTACTTTCCCTATCTGCCTCATATATGTACATATATATATTTATATATATGCATATATATATTGATAAGCAGGGCGGACTGACTGACAGTCCAAAAATAGCAGCAGCACTCAGGCAATGAAAGATGACACCAAGGCAAATCCCAGATGGGAAAATCTGCTGCAAAACAGTCCTTTTATTTTTCATAAATCCATCATATATCCATGGACAGGAGGGTAGCAGAAAATGCATATATATATTCAGTAAAAAAACTTTGTTAAAGGGACGTTATGGTTCTAAGTAAAACCGAAAACCCCCTGAAATTCACTAGTTATGGTAAGCTAAGCAACCATAACTCACGCCACCACCGTGCATTGCTAAGACTAACACCCAGGACATCAAAGATGACATCACAAATGTCATTGTGACATCAATGCTGACATCACATGTCTGGCTTCCTCTTTTTTCCTTTAATGATATATCTTGGCCAGTAATACTTAAGAACATAAAAATCAAAAAGTACTATATTTATAGACTTATACTTCAAATACGTTCTTACAGTAATTCATTTGGGGTTCACTCACAGCATATGAAACATATACATAGAGAGAATACACACTTGAAAGATAGCAATGCTTTCTGTGTATGAAGACAATCAATATGTTTATCAACACTTTCTTATTGTTCTGCTGTTTTTTTATTACTGTACTTTCTCTGGATATGCTCATATTTGTATTCGCATTACTTTCTTTAGAGTGCAGTCACATCATGTGATAGTTACACATAGGGAAGTAGTAGGTTTGAAGCAGAACAATAATTTCTGTGCATAAAGATAATCAGTTAGGTTATGAACACTTTCTGGTTCTACTACTGCTTTTTTGCGTGCTTCACTTTCCCTGTATATACTCATATTTGTATGTGTTGTTGTGTCTTTGTGTTTTGTATGTAATAATGAAATTATATAGTAAGTGGGTTTTATTAGCTACTTATTACATGTTGCACAGTACACAAAACTCTAATAAGAAAGCATTTATCATTTCACTATTCAACATGGGAAGATTATGAATATTGCACCGCCATCATATATGCTGCACACAATACTTATGTTTATACATTAGTAGCTTATAATACTGTAAATAACTTCATAATACAATGCTATTTATATCAATGCATTGTTTAATGCACTACATAGCTCATGACATCTATTCCAATGATCTTTGACTTTTTTTTTGTCAACATTATAATAATCTCTTGTACAGACTTTTCATGAAAAGTAAATGCACATGGGATGTCATCAGTGATGTCATCAATGACAATTGTGATGTCATCTTTGATGTCCTGGGTGTTAGTCTTAGCAATGCACAGTGGTGGCGCGAGTTATGGTTGCTTACCATAACTAGCGTATTTCAGGGGGGTTTCGGTTTTACTTGGAACCATAACGTCCCTTTAACAATGTTTTTATTACTGACTTTCATAGGTTTTTAATAGCACAACTTAACCATGACCTCCCTTTATCAAAGTCTTTTTTTTTACAGAATATACATATACATAGTGTGAATTTGATAGATGTTTACTAGGATTCCCTTACTTAATATACATGTAACATAGAATACACTGAACCCCCTGCTAGTGATGTTGATGTCCGCGGACTGTGCGTATGTCCGCGGACGGACGTGGACAACATCAACACTACTCAAAAACTCAGGGGGTATCTTAGATTGTTCTATCATGTCATATAAACACTGAACACGTTCAAAAAGCAGCAAATGAACACATTATATGTAATAATAAATAAGAAGTGGAGCCTTCTTTTCCTATTTCAATGAACGTAAAGCGACCGCGATACACACCGATCAATCGGAAAAACTGAGGTAAATATCCCAAGACATACTAAAGGACCAAATGGGATACAGTCGCAATACGACCAAAGACAGTAAACATAGCAAACTAAGACAGAAAGACTAGAACGAATCATCAAGAGGACCATGACCTTAACTATGACCTTACCCAACAGTCATAAGAACAAAACATAGAGAGAGAAAGGAAGCTCTGCATCACGGGCCCCATAACAATGGGTGAGAAACAGAATGTTTCATCACTACACACTGCCCACCAATACAAAGCCGGAAGCATAATGCCCCACCACACAAAACTACAACTAAACAATAGTCCCAAGGATGTTCGCCCCACGAAAATCAAAGAACCGGTCAGGACAGAAGGACAACACTGCAACACGACCCCGACCCTGAACCATTCATAGCCTTAACCGACCAGGGTCACACTAGATCACCTGAGAACAAATATCACCCACCCACCCCCACACCTGAAGATTAGGTTCAGACGCACCCACCAATCCAAACTATACTCAATAGGATACAGGTGGATCAGCGCATCACCACCAAAACAAGTCGGACCATGAAGAACCAGCAACATCTGAACCCACAGATTTGCAACTCTAACGGACTCATAAGTAGATGAACCAGGAGACAGACCCCACTAACCCAACCCTCAATCTTCTGCATACTTAAACCTACACAAAACCACACAACCATCTCTCTCCCAGCAATCCGCACACACTTTACCACACCGCATCAACAACACATAAACTTCACCCACAGCACTCGAGGCCTTCATCCCATCCGATACTAGCACCAAAACCCAGCACTCGGTGTATACCGAGCTGAAGCTGCCAACAGCACACCACTTCTCCCACTCTCCTTCTCCCCTCCTCCCGACTAACGCTACCCACCCTTCCTGTTTACATATCCACCAGAGCGCCTGGGGACCAATTCCGTTGGTGACGGTGCGCTATACAAGTACCGCTAACATAACATAACCTATATATGTAACACATCAACCGTCCATTTAAATAGCATATGTACTAAAATGGAATATACCAAAACAAAAAAGATATGCCTCCAACATAATTACCTCACAGAAACTGCACAGCAAGAAGCAACAGCAGACCTACACAACTGTCATGATGCCTACCCCCGGGCATCAGGACCAAGCCCATCAGCTCCGGGAGCAGGCATCCAAATAGTTATTAAAACCCCAACAGCCCTGGCTGGGGACTGTTTGGGTTCAGTCCTGGCGCCTTAGGTGCCAGGCTCATCATAGAAATCAGTCCTGGCGCCATAGGCGCCAGGCTCATAGACTTTACTTACCTGATGCAGACCATGCTGCTAGTGAGTCCAAGCCAACGTGATGCCTGGATGGGACTATTTTATTACAGGGACTATTTTTTACTCGGGCGTGGTTCTAGGGAACTTCTTACCTGGAACTACTTTGGAGGCTATTTAAACCACGCCCGAACAACAGCACACGCTTCGCGTTATTCTGCATCCAGCAGCGTAACGCTCACCGTGCCTGCAGTCTGCATCCAGTCTTCTGCCACGCCCGCCTCGAATCTGGAGCTCCTAAAACAAAAATCTTGCCTCCGGACCTGGAAAGAACATCTTTTCTGTACACATCGCATCTCCAGCTGCAGCGCCACGCCATACTCACCAGTCCTCGCAGCATCTTTCGATTCGGCGCTGCCTCCATCATTTCTTCGCCGAACTCCGGCACCTGGGGGACAAAAGAAAACAACAAGGTGAGCCGAGAAAACCAACAAATATAATTCTGATCACCATAGACTTACCTGATTTACCACCGGAGGCATTATTCTATAACTCTCCACATCCTCATGTGCTGCACCTGCAAAGAGAGAGAAAATAAAATGTTAAACACGTGCAACATTTACCGGACAGCGTCGGGTAATACAGACTCCTACCTGAGTGCCACCAGCTGCCACGAGAGCATCTTCTCACGATCTCAGCTGCAAGACAAGGAAGGAAGGGGGGACAAGAGTGAAACAGCGGACATATTGAACTCTATGAACTTGATACTTACTGGACCTTGCCAGGAACCTCAGAGTCAATACTCTCCGGAACTCTCCCACGCCTTCAAACCAGTTAAGTAACTGGCATCAACGCACCCATGCAGTCCAAGAATATAAGGTGAGATTGCTGAGAGGGCACTTCGGAGGTGATTAGTTGGGAGGACTGTGGGGGGTGCCATCACTTAAATCCACGGGTGGCTAAATCCATCCCTCCACTTGCAGGAGAATACTTCTACGGGTCAAGTAGACAAGATTAGGAGGGCCAGTTCAGTCAGTCATCTCTGCACTACGCATCATGTTGGTGGATACCGCAGCCGTCCGGATCCGACCGACGCCCCTGTGGGAGCCAGGTGAGCGTAACAACAACAGTAACAACAAAATTTACCAGAAACTAGTAAGTAAACTTCATTTTTCTTATATGTTTCTAAACTTTCTGTATTAGGTACACTAAAAGTAATATATATTTTTTAACACAGAAATGTCCAGTACTTTGGAATGGCTTGAAGACAATTTCCCCACGTGATGAAATGAGTGAAGACAATGATACTAATGGTGGACACTTCTCTATATAAGCAAATACTTTATGTGTACTTAACACATTTTTTTTTAACAGACCATACAAACAGTGAAAATAATACAGCAAAAGATACATTAGAAAATGCTCTGCAGCACATGGAACAGAAAATGGATATGCTTATGGAAAATTTCAATCTTTTAAAACATTTTGCGGAGGACCACATAAAAGAAAAAATTAAATATCATTGTCCCACATGCACCTGTTCCCCCTCTCCATGTCCCAGTCAACTATCCCCAAACCCTCAGTACCTAGAAAAATGTTATGTTGAGAATTCCATCCCTTCATCACCTCCCATCCATCCTCTCCAAACCCCAAATTTCCCTGTATTTGTGTCAGTTTCTGCTTCCCCCTCTCTTTCATAAATGTTATATTTGTATATAAAAAAAATTATTATGTGTGTTTTAATTCAGTCCTTTGTGTCTTATTTTTTTTAAAAAGGCAGATGAGGTGTCCGCGGACAGCGCGGGTGTCTGGAATCTCTGCAATTAACCAAAATAGGGGTGTGCTAAGAACACTATTCCTGTCCGTACTGTCTGTAATCAAAATGGAACTGTTCTTAGAACACATCCGGTGTCTGGGATGTCCACAAGTAACCAAAATGGAGGTGTCCTAAGGACACTATACCTGTTCGTACTGTGCGCAATCAAGATGAAACTGTTGTTAGAACACACTCCGTGTCCGGAATGTCCGCAATTAACCCAAATGGATGTGTTCTATGGACACTATACCTGTCCGTACTGTCTGCAAGCAAAATGGAACTGTTCTTAGAACACACTCGACGTCCGGGATGTCTGTAATTAACCAAAATGGAGGTGTCCTAAGGACACAATACCTGTTTGTACTGTTCGTAATTAAAATGGGAGTGTGCGTACTGTCCGTAGAACATCTACGCACATGCGCACCACACCCATAGGTCCTACGAACATCGCGCGTGTCCGTAACTGTCCGTCGCACGTGTGTTGCACTTTTAATTAGTTTGAGGACCCGAACACTGTCCGTAGAACACTCGCGCGCATTTGCACAACCGTTCCTGCACATTGGTGTCCTGCGGACAGCCGTCCCATTCGCGAATGTGTCCGCAATGTCATCATGTGACTGCACCCACGCTGAGCGTGTGTCCTGATTTGTGGACACTGTCCGGGTCCCCGAACATTTTAAAAGGACTTTTTTGGACAATCCAAAGTATTTTACAGTAAAGGGTCACCATTGCACATGTCCCAGACAATGTCCCCGGGGATCTACATACTTTTTTGACCTTTTTGAGCCTTTTTTGGGTGTTCGATGTGTCCACAGACATCATGGCTGTCCGCGAAGCATGCACCAGCACCCCTATAAAAGGACACACCCCAGAGCTTTTTTTGTCTTTCTACTATTGAAGATTTACCTGCTTTGGCTGCCTTTGCTGCTCTTGCTGCGATTGCCTCATCAAACCTGATGGCATCCATGGCTGCTGCTGCTCCTGTTGGTGCTACTTCTGTCTCAGCACCACCCCCGACCCCTCCACCACCACCACCTCCCCAAGGGCCTGTAGAGGGGAACAGGCGTGAGGATGTAGAGGAGTCGGATGAAGAGGATGAGGTAGTGGAAGTCCCTACTACCAGCACTTGCCGTGAGTCTTGGGTGTGGCGGTTGTTTAACACTCTTGGTGGAGTTCCAAAAGCATGTGCGAATAAGGTCACCTGCAATCAGTGCCACATGGTGCTGAGTCGTGGAAGGCCTGGTTCATACAGCTTTGGTACGACATCAATGAAGCGACACTTAAGGTCGTTCCACAGTGGGGCTATTCGCAAGGTTGTATTTTCTGATAAACGTAGATGGAGTTCCTCTACAACATCCTCAGTTTCTGCTCCTGTCACCACAAGAGAAACTCCTGTGGGACAGCACATCCCTCCAGCTGCCTCACAGGCCATTCATGATGCTGTTGGCCCTTACCTTTCGAGGGTCACAATAATGTGTATGTACTGCGACGCAGTAGTCTGCAGGGTGGATAATCTTCGGAGTTTAGTTTGGTTTATTTATAATGCGCACCAGACCCAGGGGCATTAGGGCGCAGAAGATAAGGTTATGTTCAGCTTGGTTACAAGGTACATAGGTACATGAAATGCAGGACGAAATGTACAGTATCACAACAATATATACAGTGTAAATTACATGATCACATAGGTTACAGTGAGATTACATGGGTACCTGGAGTGCAGGACGAAATATACAATAGCATAAAAGTATATGCCGAGTAGCTTACATGGTTATATAGCAAAGGACTGAGGTGCAGGACGAAGTATACAATAGCACATCAGTAAATACAGTACGTGGTTGTATAGCAGGTTCAGAATGAACGCAGTACGACGGGAAGGGTGTTCAAGTGGTCTAGTGCATAGTAAGCGTGTCTGCAAACAGAGGAAGGACGTGGGTGAGGGTCGTCAAGAGAGGGTTAGTCAGACTGATTATTAATCATTATCTTTGAGCCAGATGGTCAGATTCTGTATACATTTGGAGAAGGGCTGGGGTTCTCTGATGCCAGGAGGTAGGGAGTTCCATAGTTGTGCCGCCTTAACTGGGAAGCTGTGTCCTCCAATAGTAGAGAGTTTGAATTGTGGTACATGGAGGCAGTTTGAATTGGCTGTTCTCGTCGGTCTGGACGATATTTTTTACAGATTCTGTCCATAAGGTAAGGAGGTGCATTATTGTTAAGGCACTTGTGGGTGAGGGAGGCAATCTTGAGTTTGATTTTATCAAAGGTGGATAGCCATTTGTGCTCTCTTCTTGTAGAGGAAATATGCTCATTTCTATTGATCTTGAGTGCAGCTCTCAGGGCATTGTTCTGGAGAACCTGTATTTTATGGATAGTCTGTTTATTTCGCTCCAATGTAAAGCGCGTTACAGTAATCCAATTTGGAAAGTATGAGGGCTCTGGCGAACGTGAGGCAGCTGTCAGTAGAGAGGAATTGTTTACTGGCTCTAATAAGTTTGCATGTGATGCGCTAGCAGAGACTAGGGAGTTGACGTGTTTAGAGAAGTTCAGGGTGGCATCTAGGTAAAAGCCTAGGGTCTTCACTTCCTTTGCTACTTTTATATTGTTGCCATCAATGGTGAAGTTGACATAATCTGAGCTAAGTTTGGATATGTGGGTCGGGGTGCCTAGGTGTCATGAGTCGCACAACACCGCCCACCTCCCAGCGCATAACACCGCCCGCCTCCCAGCGACACCCTACCTGTGGCGGTGGTCCTTCCCGGGCGCACCCCTTCAGAAGCCGTAGCGCCGGGGTCATGGGGGAGGCGGCGCGCGGCGTCATGGAAACTGTGGCCGCGATGGCGCTGGGGGGATCGGTCTTCACCACCCCGGCTTCCTGATCACGTGGGCAATGCTCATGTGATGCTGAAGGGGCGGCCCGCCCAGCCAATCCTGTTGCCGCTTACCGGTTGCAAGGGTCACGTGATACGCAACGCCACTCACGCAACCCAATGAGGAAGCGATCACGTGACCCAAGCACCGGCTCAAAGGCACACTGAAGCCGAGCTTCCGCGCTTCTCAGCTGTTTTCAGCATTTCGAGTGGCGTTGTGTTTTTCCTGGATCTTGACCTTCTGGCTTTTTGGACCCTGGTTTCTGGTGATTGTGGACTGTCTTGCCTGCTCCTTGGATTTGGTTGCCCGGTCTTTGCCTTGTGGATTTTGGATTTTCTGGCTTGCACCATTGGACCTGCTTCCTACGGATTTCGGACTTGGCTTCTGGAACTTTAGAATTTTGTCTTCCTCGGATCTTGGACACTTCTTGCTTTGGACATTTTGGAACTGCTTCTGGAACTCCCCTTTGGCTCAAGGTTGTTTTGGACTTCGGCTAAGCACCACGTCAAGCCCCAAGTAAAGGGGGTCCGGACCCAGTGCCCCCGGATACCTCCCCATCCTGGTTCCTCTCCCATGCTAGGTAGGTCCCACTACAATTTCTTGATTATTGGTCATCCCCAGGTTATTGCTTTATACTCACACTTACCTGCTCTTTCCTTACAGCACCTGGTACCCGTGTTCCTGACCCTTTGCACCTGTGGCCTCAATAACTGGTGAAGGAGTATATCATTCTTTCCTTCGCTGGTGCTTGGGGACGGAGGTACCCATAGACATCGCAGAGGTTTCGTTGTGACAGACTGAGAAGCCTTCTCTGCCTTGGCTATGGATGCCACCGCCGGGGACCAGGTGGCTGCTTTAGTCCAGGCCATTACGGTTCTCAGAGCTGATATGTCTGCTGCCACGGCCGCTATCCATCAGCGACTTGACACTATACAGAGCGAACGCCACGCACTCCTTCCTGAGTTCAGGGATAGCTCTCCCCAGATGAACACACTGGCTCCTGTTCCGACTCCTGCCCCGGTCTACGTTCCCACGCTGTTCCCTCTGGCCCCTCCCGAAAAGTTTCAGGGAGATCCTAGCAAATTTCGCACTTTCATTAATCAGTGCAAACTTCATTTTTTATGCCGCCCCCTAGCTTTTCCTGATTCTACAACGAAGGCGTCATTCACACTTTCACACCTGGGAGGCATAGTAGCCACCTGGGCCAACCCATTGCTAGAAACAAACAGCTCCGTTCTATACGATTTCGATTTGCTAATCGTGGAAATGACGAGAGTGTTTGATACCAGACACAAATCACAGACACGGGATCTAGAGTTGTTAGAATTGGCTCAAGGTAAGAGTCCACTGGTCGATTACATTACTCGCTTTAACCAATTGTCAGTGGAGACAGCATGGCCGGAGAATAAAAAGGCTGTGGTGTTTTATCGTGGTCTTAATGAAGCTATGAAAGATGCACTGGCAGTTGTACCTTCGCTGCCGGCACAATATCCCGAACTTGTAGATCTGTCACTACAGGTCGATGCCCGAAGGGCTGAGAGAAGAGTTGAGGCTAAGAAATCTGTTCCTTTTTCGAACCCAAGCATCAACGACTCCACTAGCGAGCCTATGCAAATCGGCAGGGTCCGTAGCCCTATTACAGCTACCGAAAGGGAATGCCGTAGAACCTCCAACGCATTCTTTTACTGCGGGTTGAACGGCCATTACGTCCGGGAATGTCCTCGACGCCTTAAACCTAAAGCGGAGGTTTTTCGGAAAGCCCGTCCCTAAGTGAGGGGGTTCGGACGGGTCCTCCCTTTTCTTCCTCCTCACCTTCAACATTATCGGGACCCATGCACATTCAGGCCCTTCTAGTTTCCCCCGACAACACTCTACATTAGGTTCACTTAGCGATTGATTTAGGGGCCACGGGGAAATATGTCGACATAGCGTTAGCCACCTCACTTAACGTACCCGTTTTGAACAAACGATGACCGGAACCTGTGCAAGCTGTTGACGGTTCATTGCTCGTCTCAGGCCCAATCAAGCAGCAGACAACACCATTGACCCTTGTCATCCACGAAAAACACAAAGGGCCTCATTACACGGTAGGCGGTAGGGATTTAACGTTACCGGTAATGGAATACCAGTAACGTTAAATCCCCATGCAGATCACGACCCGGCTCACCGCTACTAGCGGCACCGCTAAGTAGGCTGCCACTAATAGCGGGCAGTCCGCGTGAGCGCGACCCACCATCCCGTAAATAGCACCATGCCGCCAATAGCACACTATCACGAGTCAAGCGGCCATGCTAATAGCGGCATGGTAAAGCACCTAAAACCCCTTACCGCCATGGTGCTAATACCGCCATCGCGAACGACCCGTTAAGAGAACTGAGCAGTGTTCCCACCTGCCACAGGTGGAGAAAATCAGCACAGGTGGAGGCAATGGAGACTGTGGCAGCTCAAAAGGAGCACACCACACCCCTTCCCACACCAAGATGGTTCCAATATTGGCAGCATTACATGGCCTGGAGGACCACATTGCAGTGCAGCTGCAACAACAACAGGCAGCACAAAGGAGACACAGGAGGAGGAGGAGGAGGAGGAGGACGGCAAGACAGGCACAGCAAGCACCACCACGGCACCCAATCATACCACAGAGGCACCCACCAATCCCCAGGATCAGAGCCAGTCCATTTAACCTAACCCCTGAGCAGATACACACCCTGTACCATCTGGACAGGGCTACCATCACCAGCATCGTGGACATGAACCACGACGACATTGTGAGCCTCATAGACATCAGAACTTCCATCCCCCCGCTACTGAAGATGGTGAGTGTGCTGCACTTCCTGGCCACAGGCACCTACCAGCATAAAGTGGGACAGATGCATGGCATCTCACAACCAGTATTCTCCCACACGCTGAACCAGGTACTCGATGCCCTCCTGAAGCATGCACCTGAACACATATCCATACCACGGACTGCCCAGGAGATTGCAAACACAAAAGTTGGCTTCTATTCACTGGCATGCATCCCAGGTTGCATCGGGGCCATCGACTGTACCCATGTGGAATTGGTGGTCCCACATCACAATGAAGTAGTCTACCGAAACAGGAAGCAATTCCACTCTATCAATGTCCAAATGGTATGTGACGCCAACAAGATAATCACACATTGCTGTGCACAATTTCACGTTCGTGGCTACTTGGTGAGTAGCAGGGCAAGTACATGGCAATGTGACTGGGGGGGAGATACGTACTCCAACTGGGTGTGAAGGGGGGGGTAGAGATACGTACTCCAACTGGGTGTCAAGGGGGGGTGATACATACTCCAACTGGGTGTGAAGGGGGGGAGAGATACGTACTCCAACTGGGTGTGAAGGGGGGGAGAGATACGTACTCCAACTGGGTGTGAAGGGGGGAGAAATACGTACTCCAACTGGGTGTAGCCTGTCGTATGTTGGCAAAATGCACATACAGATGTACGGCAATGTCCATCTGGGAAGGTGGCAACGTACTTGAGATGAACCGACATGCAAGTATAGGCTACACAACACAGATGACATTCCAGGTCTAGTAACATTAAACATCCATCCACATACAAATTGCACAACATTCCACGCCACAAAATACAAAAATTCCACACATGCCATCAAGATTGCATCCTGAATTAGTCCAGCACAACATCAATAATGCAATGTGCCCTATGATGCATGCAAAGGGATCGCCACTAGCCATAGCATTTCCCCACGCACCTATTCCACCACTGAAGAGATGCCTCTCTGCATGGCAACATCAATGTTGGAATGGCAGTACACCAGCAGTGTGGAAACATAACTGCCTGGGCCCAGGGACACCGAAGACCTCGCATCACCCAGGACATGTCAATTACTGTTTGAGGCGCCAATGTGGCATGTCTACTTGCAGGGTCAACCTCCCCCTTGCACGTTGCTGTCACCCAGAACATCTGCATGTATGCTGTCAATTGTGTACTTGAATCACAATGCAATATCAATTTGTGTGATATGAACAGGCCGCTCTTGAGGTGAACAGGAACAGGACCCTGTTCCTTCCCCCACACAGGTGATGCGGGCTATCCCCTGAAGACCTGGCTCCTCACACCTGTACGGAACCCACATAACAGGCACGAATACAATCGTGCACGTACCCGTACCCGCATCGTGATCGAGCAGACATTTGGCCTTTTGAAGTCACGGTTTAGGTGCATTAGCAGGTCTGGCGGTGCTCTCCTGTATGGACATGAGAAGGTGGGCAAGATCACCACGGTATGTGTCATGCTGCACAATATGTGTATCAGACGGAATGTGCCACTGCCCCCTGAGGTTGAAATGGAAGCACCTGATGAGGATGATGATGGTGATGAGGATGGAGGTGAAGGAAATGCAGGTCTTGCAAGAGGGGATGGGCAGGAGGGACGTGCTGTGAGACAGCATCTGATCAACCAAATATTCTGAGGGACATGTTTACGTACTGTCACATGGATATGGGTATCAATGCACTGTATGTTTGGGAGCACGCAATGGACCCTGTCGCCGATAAAGTACACATACACAATGAAGATATCTAAGCCTGTGTTTTGATCATAAACCAGTGTATTGAGAAACAGAAAGGTGTAGAAGTGCAAGTAACAAAACATCCCACCACCCTACCGCCCACCCCCACAACAGACTCATAACACCCTACCCCCCACCCCCACAACAGACTCATAACACCCTACCCCCACCCCCCCCGAACAGACCCATATCACCCTACCCCCCACCCCTCACAACAGGCCCATAACACCCTACCCCCCACCCCTCACAACAGGCCCATAACACCCCACCCCCCACAACAGACCCATAACACCATACCCCCCACCCCTCACAACAGGCCCATAACACCCTACCCCCCACCCCCCAGAACAGACCCATAACACCCTACCCCCCACACCCCACCAACAGTCTCTCATGTGACTGGCATGTTTGCCCTGGCCAATGCACACAGATGAATCTCCATTGGCACCCTATTTGCCATTGTCTTTGGCAGCATCTTGGGGACGGTCAGTCGTGCGCCTGGTGGTGCGTGTAGAACGCCGGAGGGGGCTTGTCTGTCTCGACCCCGAAGATGATGATGGGGCAGACTGGGCTGGCTGTGAAAAGTGGCGGTCCATGGTGTCGGCCTTGTGAACAAGGACCTCCCTGAGCATCGCTATCTTGTTGCATAGCCTGTCGGTGTTAGCATCCATTCTCTCAGTGGAGTGCCTCACCGTCTCCACAATGTTCTCCCGGTGACGGGCAGCCTCCTCGACATGCTGGCCAACCAGCACAGTCAGCTCATGTTGTCGCTCCAGGATGGTGGTCAGTTGGGGGGCAGTGCTGGGTGACCGTGCACTGGATGCTGTGCCCTCTGATGCACCCACTGCAGCAGGTGAAGGTAACATGGGGGACATAATTGCTGGGTAGTTGTCCTCAACAGTCACATCAGACCCAGGGGTCTGGGTTGGGGCTGGCTCTGGGGTTCTAGGGGGGCTTGGGGTGTGCATCACCATAGGCTCCACTAGGGTGTCCTCCGGATCGGATAGGGGGCAGTGGCGGCTGCCTCACCAGCGGGGCTAGCCGCAGCTGATGTTGGGCCCTCGGTGGCAGGCATTGGTGCAAGTGGGTTCTCCACCGGTGGTGGGGCTGCAGTTTCTGGTGCAGCTACTACTGCCCTGGCAGTGGCACTGTGGCGATGTTTTCTGCTCGTCAGGTGTGGCCTTCCCCCCTTGCCCCTGGATGTTGTTGGGGTGTCCTCCGGCTCCTGTGCCCTTGGCCTCTTGCACGTAGCTGGTGCCTGGGATGCATCAGTGGCATCCTCACCATCTGTATGTGAGCTTGTTAGGGACGAGAAGGGGGATGGCATTGGTTGCGTTTCAATATACTTAATGCAGATTACGTAAATAATGCAGTTGTGGCCATTGGGACTTAGTAGTTGTGGATGCAGGTGATGTGCCAGTTCAGTGCCTCATCCATGCATGGTTGTGTTTGGAACTTGTCTCTGGTGATGTGTGCATGTGTGTGTGTTTGGGTCTGACACTGACCTGGTGAGGGATGGATGCATGTGTGGAAGTGTGTCCATGCATGAGAGGAGTCTGTGCTCACATATGGGGGGGACAGTACATTCACATTGCATCCTGTCATGTGTACACTCACCTCCATCTGAAGTGGTACCCACGCCGAACTCCATGCTGCCCACTCCTTCAATGGATTCAACGGCAATCAGGTTGGAACATGTCTCCTCCCATTCCTTCATTCGGATAGGTGAACCATCTCCACCGGCACTTGCAATGCAATGGTTTTCAGCCAGGATGCCCCTCACCCGCAGTCTGAGGTCGTCCCACCTCTTCCTGCATTCGCGCACAGTGCGCGTGCTGGTGCCCACAGCACTGACTTTGACAGCTACCTCCTCCCAGATGGCTTTTTTTTCAATAAGGTTGGCCGGCGCATGTCATTAGCAAACACTACCTCGGCATTCTCAGCCAGGGTCTGTGTTAGCATGTTCAGTTCCTCTGGCGTATATTTCTCATTGCGCTGCCTGTCGGAGGTTTTCTTTAGTGCCTTGGGCATGATGCAGGTGTCCCAGATGATTTTGCACTGCTCACAACTCGAAACAGGTCCTGGCGGCAGAGGATGGCAATGGATTGTGTTTTTAGAGATGGCCGCCGTGCTCTTTCCCGTTCCTGTGCGATGACACTATTTCCGGTTCTGCAATTTAACGGTCACCGCTAATAGCGGTGGCCGCTGTTTGCATGTAGCGCGAGGGCGGAAGTGCTATCTGCACTATCGTGGAAGCCGGTAAGGGACTTTTAGGGGACTTTACCGGCATGGCGGTAGGGTCATTAACGGCATGGTGCTATGCTCGTGTCCGCGTACTTGTGCGCTATTAGCGCCTTCTTGCGAGGGCATACACGTTAATAGCGCCATGCCGCTAATTTGCGGTTTTTACCGCACAACGTGTAATGAGGCCCAAAGAAACCCTTTCATTTGATCTTATCACGACACCACAATCCAGTTGTTGATTGGGCCCAGAGTAAGGTGTTATTTGAATCCCCCTATTGTCAAAATCATTGCCTGGTATACCCTGAGCCGGTGACCTCCCCTTCTCAAGTGTTGGGCGCTTTGGCCCATTTGCAGCTCACAGATGAGCATGATATGGAGTCTGACCCTCCTAACCACGTCGTGGGAGTCACCGCTTCTGGCATACCTGCAGAATACAGGGATTACCTGGATGTTTTTGACAATAGAAAGGCTGAAGATCTCCCACCACACAGACCTTATGACTGCCCTATCGACCTTGTCCCTGACGCCGTAATCCCTTGTGGTCAGATATATTCCTTGTCTCCCACGGAAGATCAGGCCCTCAAGGACTACCTTCAGACCGCCTTAGGAATAGGCCACATTCGCCCATCACAGTCCCCTGCTGCCACTCCCATCTTTTTCGTCCCCAAAAGGGAAGGAGACTTACGTCCCTGTGTAGACTACCGCCGTCTCAACCAAATCACCATAAAGAACCGATACCCGATTCCCTTAATAAATCCCCTTCTAGACAATCTTACTCATGCTGTACTTTTTTACTAAACTTGACCTCAGGGGGGCCTACAATCTTATTCGAATAAGACAAGGGGATGAGTGGAAGACCGCCTTCTGTACCCGACATGGACTTTTTGAATACACCGTCATGCCCTTCGGACTCTGCAATGCCCCAGCAACATTTCAGAGATTCATGAATGACATCTTCCATGATATCCTAGATATATTCGTCTAGATGATATTCTGATATATTCCCCTTCATTCTCGTCACACGTAACCCATGTTAAAGAGGTGCTCCACAGGCTTAGGACCAACGCCCTGTTTGCCAAGCCTGAAAAATGCCTCTTTCATGTTACAAAGGTGGATTTCTTGGGGTTTCACATCACTCCTAAAGGTCTGTCCATGAATGCGGCCAAGGTTGATGTTGTTCTGAACTGGCCAGTACCCATGACAGTTAAGGCTTTGCAATCATTTCTCAGGTTTGCAAATTTCTATAGAAGGTTTATTGCAGGTTTTTCCTCTATAGCTGCACCGCTTACTCGCCTGACCAGCCCCGAGAACCATATGTTTGGACGAAAGCACAGGATCTGGGTTTCGAGATATTAAAGGCGGCCTTCACTTCTGCTCCTATTCTGCAACACCCAAACCCTGATTTGCCTTTTATAGTGGAAGCAGATGCCTCATCATTTGCATTAGGGGCAGTATTATCGCAACATTGTCCTGCCTCAGGGATGCTACACCCCGTCGCCTATCATTCCCGCAAGTTCACCACTGCAGAACAACACTATACTGTAACCGAAAAGGAGTTGCTCGCTGTTAAGGACGCATTTCAGGTTTGGAGACACCACTTGTTGGGAGCAAAGAATCAAATCGTCGTTTATTCTGACCACTGTAACCTATAAGACCTGGCGAACCTGAAATGCATAAACAGTCGACAAGTCCGTTGGCACCTGTTCTTCTCCACCTATGACTTTGTCATACGACATTGTCCTGGCACCGGTCATGGCAAAGCAGATGCTCTTTCAAGTTTACAGGGAGGAGAATCCCTTCCTGTGTTCCCTGAACACCACCTGGGCAAAAATCATATTATTTGTCTATGCACTCCTTCAACCGACCTGGTCAGTTCTGTCCGCAGTTGGGCTTCTACACATTCCAATGACATGAGCGAATGGGATTTAGTGTATCACGAGGGATTACCCTTTATGCAGGGCCTACTGTTCCTCCCCACCACGGACACGCGCATTCAGGCTCTCGAGTGGTCTCATGACGCTCCAATTAACGGGCATCCGGGGCAACAAAAAACCCTTTCATTATTAAAGAGATGGGGCCTCATTACAAATTGCCCGGTATGGAAACAACGGTGGCGGTAAACCCGCCGTCACTGTTGTTTCCATGCCGGGCGATCACAACTCCTGCATGCGGGAGGTGATGTTCCCGCCAGGTCTGACCTGGCAGGTTTAACACCGCCCGCCTGCAGGCGGACGAGGAAACACTGGCAGCATTACGAGATGCTGCCGGTGTTTCCATGATCCCCATTCCCATTGAGTCCGATAGGACTCAATGGGAATGGGGATTAACACCATTCCGCCTCCGTGATTCCTGGAAAACCGGGGTTGTAATGCCCCATAATTCCGGGAATCACGGAGGCGGAATGGTAATACGAGTCCGGCGGTAACCAGGTGGTTTTACCACCTCGGTTACCGCCGGACTCGTAATGAGGCCCATGGTGTTGGTGGCCGTCCATGCGCAGAGATGTAACTAACTATATTTCAAACTGCCCCATCTGTGCTCAATGTAAAAATACTAAGGGGCGTCCGTTGGGTCTGCTTCAACCGCTACCGATTCCCCCCCGTCCCTGGCACACGGTAACAATGGACTTTATAACCGATTTGCCGAAGGTCCAGGGTTATGATACCATATGTGTCGTGGTGGACGCATTCACCAAGGTGGCACGCTTCGTCCCATGCATCGGCATTCCCTCAGCACCGACACTAGCCAGATTGTTTTTCCAGTCTGTATTCTGTCTTTTCGGATTACCTTTGGTGGCTATATCCGATAGGGGTTCCCAGTTCACCTCTAGATTTTGGCGCTTCCTCACTCGTCTCCTGGGCATAGGTGCTCGTTTCTCGTCTTCATATCACCCCGAGACTGATGGCCAGACCGAACGTGTCAACCAGACACTAGAACAGTATCTTGGCTGTCTCTCTCTTCAACACCAATATACCTGGTTCCGAGTACTGCACCTTGCAGAATTCGCATATAACAACGCACCTCATTCTGCCACCAGGTTCTCTCCATTTTATTCCATGTATGGACAACATCCCAGAGTCTTTCCCATCCCTGACTTCTCCACTGCATTAACTCCTGCAGCAGCCGGCTGCATTAGGGATCTGAAGGGCATACATGCTCAGACCGTGGTGCATTTGAAGGAAGCCCAGACCGCCATGTGCCGTGCGGCCAATAGACATCGTGCCCCGGCCCCTTGCTACTCGGTTGGGGATAAGGTCTGGTTATCCACTCGCCACCTATGGATACCAGGCTGCCGTAAGCTCCTTCCCCGTTTTGTTGGCCCGTACCGAATTTCGAGGGTCATTAACCAAGTGGCCTTCCGTCTAACCATACCCTCCTCATGGCGCATACACCCAGTGTTCCATACTTCCCTGTTAAAACCTTGTCGGCCCCTCACGGGGCCACTTCTGCCGCCGGCTCCTCTTGTGCAAGGGTCCTCAGATGAGTATGAGGTGAGGGACATATTGGGATCGCGTCTTCGTAATGGGGTCTTGTATTACCTGATCGATTGGGCCGGCTTTGGCCCGGAAGAGAGGTCATGGGAGCCTGCATCTAATGTTCATGCCCCCCTTTTAGTGTCACGATTCCATCAGGAGCATCCGTCCTGCCCACGTGGATGTGGGCCTTTGAGTGGGGGTTCTGTCACGAGTCGCACAACACCGCCCACCTCCCAGCGCATAACACCGCCCGCCTCCCAGCGACACCCTACTTGCAGCGGTGGTCCTTCCAGGGCGCACCCTTTCAGAAGCTGTAGCGCTGGGGTCCCCGCATGGGGGAGGCGGCGCGCGGCGTCATGGAAACTGTGGCCGCGATGGCGCTGGGGGGGATCGGTCTTCACCACCTCGGCAACGCTCACGTGATGCTGAAGGGGGGGCGGCCCGCCCAGCCAATCCTGTTGCCGCTTCCCGGTTGCAAGGGTCACGTGATACGCAATGGGGAAGCGATCACGTGACCCAAGCACCGGCTCAAAGGCACACTGAAGCCGAGCTTCTGCGCTTCTCAGCTGTTTTCAGCATTTCGAGTGGCGTTGTGTTTTTCCTGGATCTTGACCTTCCGGCTTTTTGGACCCTGGTTTCTGGTGATTGTGGACTGTCTTGCCTGCTCCTTGGATTTGGTTGCCCGGATTTTGCCTTGTGGATTTTGGACTTTCTGGCTTGCACCATTGGACCTGCTTCCTACGGATTTCAGACTTGGCTTCTGGAACTTTAGAATTTTGTCTTCCTCGGATCTTGGACACTTTTTGCTTTGGACATTTTGGAACTGCTTCTGGAACTCCCGTTTGGCTCAAGGTTGTTTTGGACTTCGGCTAAGCACCACGTCAAGCCCCAAGTAAAGGGGGTCTGGCCCCAGCGCCCCCGGATACCTCCCCATCCTGGTTCCTCTCCCATGCTAGGTAGGTCCCACTCCATTTTCTTGATTATTGGTCATCCCCAGGTTATTGCTTTATACTCACACTTACCTGCTCTTCCCTTACATCACCTGGTACCCGTGTTCCTGACCATTTGCACCTGTGGCCTCAATAACTGGTGAAGGAGTATATTATTCTTTCCTTCGCTGGTACTTGGGGACGGAGGTACCCATAGACATCGCAGAGGTTTTGTTGTGACACTAGGATAATAAGCTCAGTTTTGTCGTTGTTCAAACATAGTCCATGGGTGGCCATCCATGCCTGAACGATACTGTAAATTCTATTCACCAGAGCCAGATCCAAGGCGTAATCTCCTGAAAGCGGAAGGAGGATTTGGGTATCGTCTGCATAGTTAGTCTAGGCGATACCCAAATGATCAATTTCATCGAAGAGGGGCTTAGTGAATACATTGTAGAGTGTAGGTGATACACAGGATCACCTACACTACAAAAGAGTGCTTTTGAGACTGTTGTCACGGAGCATGAGAAGGTCTGCTACCTACTTAAATAAGGCCCACCCTACATCTTCCTTTCCTTGTGTGTCGTGTTAAAAAAAAAAAAATATATATAAAACAAAAACCAAAAAAAAAAAGGCTCTTTTCAGAGCGCCTTTCACAGTTTAAAAATAGAAGGGGCAAATAAATGGAGCAGGGCCCTGTGCATTTTTAGAAGTCCGCGGACAGTTCGCAGACATATAACATTTTGGGGTGCTGCCCTATCAAAATCATTGCACTTTTCTCTAGGAGGAAGTGGTGACTCTGTAAAGAGCCCTTTGGTGGTGTTTTTTTGTTTTTGTTTCATAATTCAAATGGTCAACACCTACTGCAAAATGGATTGCTGTAATTCCAGAAAAGGTCGCAATGCATTTTGTACATTTTTCATAAAAATCTGATTGCCAGCATAAGTAAGATGGATTCCATCTCTGCGAAAAATGTATGTGCTACGAAACATATTTTCATTGTGAAAAGAGGACATGCCAACATCTCTTAAAAAGGCACAAACAGCCTTATTGACATTGCGCCTCGCTTTCTCCATTTGTGGACCAAATGAAGAAGAACACAGCCACATTTGTCTCTGCGCAATACGAGAAAAAATTACTTGGGAATTTGGAAACATGTCCATAACCTTCCCAAGTCCTTCTTTCATTGCAAATTGCAAAGGAATTCCAGACACATGTCCTAAACTGTTCCCTCCACAATGAATTATAATTATTTGTATTTGTATGTGTTTATTTATAAAGCGCCTTACGCCGAAGCGCTGTACATGGAACAACAATACATAAAACATGAACGATATAACAGTGAAGCAATTACAATATGAATCGATCAAGCAATAAAACAGTGTGAAGGGCAATTAACTGAGTGGGATAGGGAGGACGGGGAGAGGGACAGGGTAGGGGGGAGTGGAAGAAGAGGGAAGGAGGAGGAAGGGGAAGGGTGGAGGAGGGAGGTAGGAGAAGGGAGGGGGTAAAGTTGGGGATAAGAGTGGGAAAGGGGGGAGGTGGAAGGGGGAGGGATTTCAAGGCGGGAAATGGAGAAGGAGAGATTTAAGGGAAGTGCGGAATGAGGTGAAGGTGGGGGAAGAACGGATATCAAGAGGAAGGCAGTTCCAATGTAGGGGTGCTAAGAGCTGGAAGGAGCGAAAACGGGAGGAGGCACAGGGGGTTGGGGGTGAAGTGAGGAGGAAATGGTCAGCGGAACGAAGGGAACGGGAGGGGGAGTAGAAGGAGAGAAGGGAGGAGAGATAAGGGGGGCAAGACCATGGAGAGATTGGAAGACAAGGCATAGGAATTGGAATTTAAGTTGGGAGTGAAAGGGAAGCCAGCCAAGGTAGGAGAGAGAGGTAGAGATGGAGTCACGGGGGGTGAGGAGACAGAGGGTGCGAACAGCAGAGTGGTAGATGGATTTAAGAGGGGCAAGGTGAGAAGAGGGAAATCCAAAGAGTAAGGAAGAGCAGTAGAAAAGGCGGGAGAAGATAAGGGAGGCGATTAAGAGTTTAGTGGCGTGGAAAGTGAGAGTGGGACGGATTTTGCGAATGTTGAAGAGGTGGAAATGACAGGTGCGAGAAGTGAGGGAGATGTGCTGGGAGAAGGAGAGGGAGGAGTCGAAGAGGACGCCTAAGTTACGAGCTTGAAGAGAGATAGGAAGGTTGGAGGGAGGGAAGTGAATGAAAGGAGGGGGAAGAGAGTTAGAGGGAAAGAATAGCACTTCTGTCTTGTCTGTATTGAGAGAGAGAAAGCGGGAAGACTTCCAGTTCTTAATGGCAGTAAGGCTGGAAGAGAGTTGTAGGTGGAGGTCAGTAGAGAAGGAGGAGAAAGAGAGGAAGTGTTGAGTGTCGTCGGCGTAGAAGCGGTGGGAGATGCCAAACGAGGAGATAACAGGAGCAATGAGGGAGGTGTAGAGAGAGAAGAGGAAAGGGCCTAGTACAGAGCCTTGGGGTACGCCATATTCAAGAGGATAGTTGGGAGAGGACCAGCCACCCCAGGAGACTGTAAAGGAGCGGGAAGAGAGGTAGGAGGATAACCAGTTGAGAACGGAGCCTTTGAAGCCAAAGGAGGATAGAGTATGAAGGAGAAGGGGGTGATCAACAGTGTCAAAGGCTGCAGAGATATCAAGGAGAATGAGGATAGAGGATTGTTTGGCATGGCGAGCAGTAAGAAGGGAGTTAAGAATAGAGGTGAGAGCAGTTTCAGTTGAGTGTTTGGGACGAAAGCCTGATTGGAAGGGTGGTAAGAGAGAGGAATTAGTGACAAAGGATGAAAGTTGAGAGTAGGCAAGGCGTTCGAGAAGCTTGGAGAGGAATGGGAGAAGAGAGATAGGTCTGAAATTGGAGGTGAGACGTGGGTCAGCAGAAGGTTTCTTTAGAATGGGGATGATAGTGGCATGTTTAAAGGCAGTGGGAAAGGTAGCTGAAGAGAGACAGATGTTGAAGAAGGAGGTGAGGTAGGGGATAAGAAGAGGGTAAATCTTAGGGATGAGAAGGGAAGGGAGAGGGTCAGTAGGGTCAGACGTGGGGTGGGCTTTAGATAAGAGGGTGGAAACTTCAGATGGGGAGACGGGAGAGAAGATGGTCAAGCAGGAAGGAGGGTGGGGGTCTGGAGAAGAAGGGAAATTAGAGGGAGGGGTGTGTATTTTTTGCAGAAGGGAAACAATCTTAGAAGAGAAGAAGTTAGCGAAGTCAGAGGGAGAGAGAGGAATTGGAGAAGGGATTAGGAGTAGGGGGAGAGAGGAGTCGATAGAGAGTTTGGAAGATACGGCGGGGATGAGTGGTTTGAGATTGGAGTAGATTGGAGTAGTAGGAGGATTTAGCAGAGGTCAAACAAGAGTCGTAGATGGAGTGGTAAGAGAAGTAGGAGGTTTTGTTAGAAAGGGAGGGAGTTTTGAGCCATAGTCTCT
Source organism: Ambystoma mexicanum (assembly GCF_040938575.1). Taxonomy (NCBI): domain Eukaryota; kingdom Metazoa; phylum Chordata; class Amphibia; order Caudata; family Ambystomatidae; genus Ambystoma; species Ambystoma mexicanum. The sequence goes on along the minus strand of NC_090930.1, from coordinate 939,226,720 downwards.
CGAGATGTCTGGATGATGCTGTGTCTCCAAAGTAGCACAGAGAGGTACCAAGTCCAGCCACTTCATTCCACGCACAACATGCCAGTGCACTTCCACATGAGGGAATCCAAGATGTGCAGCTACTCCACAGCGTTCTGCATGCACCTCCAACCAATGTATCCATGATTCAAGGGGATTGGTTCCTCCGACGTATTCCACATCTATGACAGGTAATCACCACAGCTGTGCTGCTTTGGAAAATGTTCTGCGTCCTGCGTCAATGACGTCGATACGCTGTCCTCGAGGGCCTCCGTTGAGCTGACGTCACCGGATGTTATAAGTAGGATGCACGACGCCCGTAGCCTCAGTTCCGTTTTTTCCGCAAACTTGTTCGCATTGGGGATCTCGATGCGCCTCGGTTCTTCTGATTTCTATCGGTTCTTCAAACTTGGTTGCTTGTGAAGATATCATGTCTTTGTCTTCTTCTACCCCGCGGTCGGGTTTCAAGAAGTGTCGGGGCGGGGGTGTGGCCTGGAGCGCCGACGATTCGGATGCTCCTTTAAGAGCCCGCCGTGACAGGCCCGCGGTGTTGATGATTCCATATGTTCTGACGGCGAGACAAACCCCCAAATTTCACCTGGGGGTGTCTGAACCCCTGCTGCCCACGGCAACCTCAATTCCGGAGCTGCTCGAGTCTGGGAAGCCGGCCCCCGGAGCTCTGAGAGCAGCAGCCCCTCCGCCGCCTGAATCCAAAATGGCGGGCGGAGCGCGAAGGCCTGGCGGGTGGGGGATACAGCCCTCGGCGATCGTCTAACCAGCGATAGGGGCAGTCGGACCTGGCCGGGGGGCCCCCACATGCAGGCTTGACAGCATGGCACCTTCCTGAGGCCCACTGATCCTGACGCGGCACCCGCACTCGCTCCGGTGCCTGTCAGCAGCTCCACCCCCGCTCCATGAGCTCCGAGAGGACTCCTGAGTGTGCCTGCCAGTGCGGGCCCCGTGGGCAGATGACAGCGTTTGCAGAGGGGAGTCCCTTTGTCCTCGGCGGCCTCCCGGATGCTTGGAGGCTTGCTCCCGGGTGCGTACTCTGCAGAGTTCTGAGGCGGGCACTGTGCCCTCACAGCGGGCTATGAGCCTGAGGGACTAGGCCTCTCGAACCGGCCACCTCAGACCCTGGGAGGGGCCCCTCAGCGTGGCAGGTGTGCCCCCCTCCTAATATCACCCTGGAACCCCTCTACTATAATATAGAGGGGCTTACAACTGGCCACCACCATAAGGATTCACTCCGTGGAGGGCAGTGCTCCTCCCCCAGGAGCCGGACTCTGCCTGTCAAACTTCAGACTTGGCTGGCCCTACCGGATCACCCCCGCTGGGAGCTGGGACCTTCAGAAGCGGCCCTGCCCCCCTGTTGGTGGCTATTTCCCTCCAGGGGCGCCCTGCCCACTCTGCCTCCCCTCACTGCCGCTACTGAGCGTTGGGGCCCTCGGCTCATGGACCACCCCGCCCTGGCGAGGATTGACTACGGGGAGGCAGCAATATCCCTCACACATTAAGCGAAGCCAACTAGATCAAGGGGCCCATATCCTCCTACCTAGATTAAACCACGGACAGCCTTTGCACCCAAACTGAATGCTGAGGGTCACCAGTGCCCCCCCAGCTCGTCCCACTCTGCGGCCCCCTCCTCCTGGGGTACCGCGGCCCACCCTGCTGCCCCTATCATCGCCACAACATAACCACAGGAATCGGTGTTCCAAGGCAGCGGACCACAATCTACGGAACCAGTGAGTCTGCCAAACATCAGCGGCAGTCCCGCTCTACCCGCCTCGACACCCCCGCCCATGCTTCGGAGGGTCCTCGAGTCCACTTGAGGATCCAGACCTGTAACGATGTCGAAACAATCGAAGACGGGCAAGAACTCAGACATCGTAGCCATGTTCTCGACATCGGGCAAAGGGAAGAAGCCCGACCCCCTGAAAGCCACCCCAACAAAAGCTCAGGCAGACCGAGGATCCCTAGCTACTAAAGGGGACATACTGCCCTTCATGGCCGACATTAAATCCGAAATCAGATCCTGCATGACGGAGCTTACCACCAAGCTAGAACATATGGATCAATGGGTGAACGAGTTGGAGCAAAGGCTGGGAGAGTTCGACGACTGCTCTCAGGACCAGGCAGTCGCGCTGGGGGAAATCCAAGGTTTGATACGATCCCTACAGGACAAGTACGAAATCCTCAAGTTCATCAATAGAATTTGGAAAACAGAGCCCGGCACAACACCCTCCGAATCCGGGGGTTCCATCCTCTGTACCAGACAAAGACCTAGCTCAGTACATGGGAGACTTCTTCCAAGCTCTGTTTCCGCACCTTGATAAACCACAACTCCTCTTGGACCGCACCCACGGCGAGGGGTGGACTCGGACCTTCCTCCAGATGTAATAACAAGGGTACATTTCTTTACCATGTAGGCAATCTCAGCCATCAGCCGTACCCAAGACCAACTCTCCTTTCAGCGGTCACCCCTCCAAATATACCAAGACCTCTCCCTACTCACCCTCCAGAAGAGGAGGGCCCTCCGGCTCCTGGTGCTCTTCCTTCAGGAGCAGAAGATTCGGTACAGATGGCTGTTCCCAACCACCCTGCAATTCTTATTCAACGGCATGCTATGCAAAATCAGCCAGCTTGAAGACGCCAGCAAGATCAAATGACCCTCCGCACCTGCGGAGAACTCTTCACCGGGATCGAGGGACCCGGGAGGCCAGGAAATGGAGGCTCTCCCAAAGCCTAGACTTTCCTCTTGGTCCAAAACCCTGCGAACCAGCAGGAGAAAATAGAGTGGAGATGGAATCACGGCTGGAGGGTCGCCACTCCCCTCCCCGGGGCTGTCCACCAAACACTGTTGCAGAGATGCCTCGCCGTCCTTGACACAGCTGCAGATGATCTCGATCGACTCAGCGGGCCCTGCCTACGGCCCATGCTGAGTTCCAAGGTACATTCCATCTCCTGAGTCCTTGGAACCCCAGAACTTTTGTATCTCAACAATTGGCCCTGTTGGCCAGGAGAATGACCACATTCACAAAATTGGCCCCTCCACCAGTTAAAGTTATGCTCCTCCGTTGGGGGCACGTGTTAAAACCCCAAGAGCAAGGTGACTTGGGGTTTACATTCCTCCGGGATGTTGGCTAATCAATCCCTCCCCAGCCCTACCCCCCCAAACATAACAGCAGGGGCGGACCAAGCACAAGGACACCAGACCCTAAAATTCCTTACGCTAAACGTTAATGGATTGAACTCTCCCGCTAAGCGGAAATCTATCCTGAAAAAAGCTCCAGGACGAGGACGCAGCAGTAGCTCTGATACAAGAGACCCACTTACTTCCTGAAGACTGGGGACGGCTCCGCTCTGGGTGGTTCCCCCTACAGTTCTTCGCTTCAGGGAACTCCAAGAAAAGTGGCACGGCAATTCTTTTCAGAAAGGGACGGAACCCTCAAATCCTGGATACCAAGTCATGCCCGATTCATGGCAGTCAAGTGTCAACTTCTGGGAGATGTCTGCTCCTTTGTCTCAATATACGCCCCCAACACCAGACAAGCGGCTTTCTACGACACGGTGGGCGCCACCTTATCTCCCTTCATAGAAGGCCAAACTATAATCGGGGGAGACTTCAACGGAGTGCCGGACCCCACGAGGGACAGATCACATCCCCCTACTCCTGGAGACTTTCAGCCTCCTGCGCCTGTTTAGAATACTCGAAGTGGTGGACTCATGGTGGGTCCTCCATCCCTCTGAAAAAGATTACTCCTTCTATTCCTATGTCCATCGGACCTTCTCGAGGATAGACCTCCTCTTGACCTCTGCTCAGGTACTCACCTTCACCGTAGAGGTATCCATCGGCCCCCGGATCCTGGCAGACCACGCCCCAGTAACCATGGAAATCCGAGCACACATTCCAAAGCTCAATTCTCCCCCCAAATGGGCATTATATGACCCAATACTTAACGAAATGCCGCTCAGGGACACGATCGCTAAAGCAATCAAACTTTCTTAAGGAGAACCCGGTTGAAGACACCTCCCTCGCGAACATCTGGGACGCCCTAAAGGCGGTGACCAAGGGTGAACTAATTGCACAAGGGGTGGCATTTCATCGCAATAGACGTCAGGCCCGCCTAGCTTTGGAAGAAGAACTCAGATTAGCGGAAGAGACTCATAAGGAGAAAGGCTGGTCCCCCAGGACACAGCGAGCCATCCGCATTGCCAGGAAAAAACTAGAGGCTCACTACGCCGAGCATACAGCCCACCTTATGGCCAAAGCTAAACAATTTTACTACACCAAGAACAACAAGGCTAACAAGCTGTTGGTAGCCAAACTAGCTAAAGCAAAATGTACCAGCACCATTGTTGGCCTCCGAGACACACAGGGGACAATTCAATATGCGGAACCGAAAAACTATGCGTGGCAGCAGAACACCTGTCCCAGGTAATGGCGGCACCCCCCCCCCCGGAGCCGGAGCAAACAAAGGGAGTGCTTACGGAAGGTGGCCCTCCCTCACCTGCACGACTCGCCTAGAGAAAGCCTGGAGGCCCCGATTACAGATGAGGAGGTTGATGAAGCTATTAAGTCCCTCAAATCCCAGATCCCAGGCCCCAGGCCCCGACGGCCTCTCCACAAGATTTTACAAAATCTTTAAACCCCAACTGATCCCCCCTTGGTAGCACTCTTCAATTCTTTCAGGGAAACGGGGACAGTCACCTCTTCAATGCAAGAATCCACCACGATCCTTCTGCCTAAGCCAGGGAAAGACCCGAGAGACCCGGCCTCCTATGGGCCGATAGCCCTCCTAAATATCGATGGCAATCTAAATTCCAAAATCCTGGCTAACCACCTTGCCCGCGTACTACCTGAGCTGATTCACACAGACCAAAAAGGTTTTATCCTGACTAAATCTGCAGGCGACAATGTGCGCAGAACCTTGAACCTGGTTGACCTAGCCACGCGCAACTCCCAAGGGCTGGCGCTGATGGCTCTTGACGCCACCAAAGCCTTTGACAAGGTGGACTGGTCCTTCATGCAGCTTACATTGGAGGCCTTTGGATTTAGCCTGACATTTCAGACAATGGTCCTGGCTAACTACAAAGCACCAAAAACCCTCCTTAGGATCAATGGTTCCTTCTCTGCTCCGATCTCCCTGACCTGCGGGACCAGACAGGGCTGCCCCCTATTCCCATTATTGTTTGCGCTCATTATGGAGCCATTCGCCCAAAGGATCAGACAGAACACCCATATCAAGGGCCTTCAATCCAGTCGGTCGTAGCACAAAATCGCCCTATATGCAGATGATGTGCTGCTCACAATCTCGGAACCTGGCACATCATTACAACATGCCCTAGCTGAAAAAGCTAGCCATGGCAAGGTCACTGGCTTCGCCATTAACTTCTCCAAATCAATGGCCCTAAGCATAGGTCTCCCATGGAGGAGCGGGAAGCCCTGACTCCAATGTGCCCGATTACATGGAAGAGAAAGTCCATCCCCTACCTAGGGGTCCAGATTCCAGCAAACCCGAAGGATACATTTCAAGCCAATTTCCCCAAGCTTTTCAATGATTTTGAGGACGACTTGAAACGCTGGGCATCCCAGGAAATCTCGGCCTGCAAAATGAACCTCTTACCAAGATTCCTCTACGCCTGTTCATCCCTCCCGGTGGCAATCCCAACATCTGACCTAAATAAGCTGCAGAAGAAGATGCTCCGGTTCATCTGGAAAGGCAAAAAAGCCAGAATCCCCCGAAAGACACTATCCGGGGACGCAAGACTTGGGGGCCTGGGGGTCCCCGACCTGCAGGCCTATAGGGCAGCAGCACAACTAGCTCTCCTGGGGACCCCGAGGCCAGGAATATACCCGTGCTCGGGAAACAAAGCTAAACTACTAACCCAATGTCTCCTGGCAGGGAAAATAGTGATCACCCGCTTCTGGAGGGCCCCTCGATGATCCAATGGTGGGGAAAATTATGGGACATCCTGCTTGCCGAAAAGGTGACAGCGGCAAAAGCCGGAATCCTCCATCGCTTTCAGAATCTGGGCCCCAATGCTGGAATATGACCAGAGATTCCCTGCTCTGACCTTTTAAGCCCACTGGCACCCGGCGAGTCCTGGGGGACCACAACCCCACTTGAAAGGAGAGACACAAAACGAGGCGGACAGTCTGAAGCACAAGTGTGGGAAACTCAACAGTATTTTGGGCAGGGGAAGGTTTCGGGAGGGGGGACATTATAGGGAAGAAATACATGTTATGCTATGCGTTGCATTTGCTGTAAACTTGTTACCTTGCCTTGGTTTAAAATGAACATATTTTTTTTAAAAAGAAGTGTCGGGCTGTGGTTCCAAGATGTCGCTTACGGACCCGCACAATGTCTGCCTCTGGTGCCTCAGCGAGGACCACGCCACTGATGACTGTAATGATAGCCAGTCTTTGACGTCAAAGGCCTTGCGGAAGAAGAAGCTATCTGTAGGTATGGTTTCCAAACCCCAAAAGTCGAAATCCGCGGGGCTTTTGACCGATGATTCGAGGGGCGACTCTCCGCGTCGGCGTAAGTCCAGGGGTCTCGGTCCCGGAGTGGTTCCTGCCATTCCTCTACCTCTTCTAGGCACTCCCGAAAGCGCCGTCACTGGTCGCTTTCCCCGTCCTCGTCCGAGGACTCCGCTAGACGGCAGGTAGCTTGTCCTACCAAGCATTCCTCTCTTGCGGAATGGGACGCATTTCGTAAGGAAATTATGGCGATTTTCGAATCGCAGGGCTCCGTTGCGTCCATGCCTTCGAGAGAAGCCAGCAAGGAATGCGCAAGGGCCACCGTTGGCATGCCTTCGGGATCGGGCGGTCGGCGTGATCATTGGGAGCCGTCGAGGTCCCGATCGGACAAGGTAGATCACTATAGCTATGCCCGCTCCAGGTCCCGGTCCTCGATGCCCTCGAGATCGTTGGAGCCTGTGAGTTCTTCTAAGAAGACGTCGATGCCATCAGCGCCATGTCCGTCGAGGGACTCTCTCGAGGCTCCGGGCAGGGTGGGCAGGGTCTCTCCCTCTGTGTAGGGAGGCGATGCAGCTCTGGTTCTGGGCCATCCAGCAGGAAATTTCAATCTCAGCAGTTCATCTGGCCGGAGACGAAAACGAGGCGGCAGATGCTCTGAGCAGGCAGAGCACGGTCTCTCACGAGTGGGAGCTGGCTAAGGAGATTCTCCTGGAGATCTTCGCCCTTTGGGGGACCCCACAAGTGGATCTCTTCGCCACCAGAGTCAACCAGAAGTGAAAAAGATTCTGCTCACAGGAATTTCCTCCAAGAGGAACCTTACGGGACGCGTTCATAGTGGAGTGGTCCTTCCCACTGCTGTACGCATTTCCTCCAGTCCCCATCATTCTGCAAGTGCTGCGGAGGTTACGGAGGTTCGGTTCCCGAATGATACTCCTTGCTCCGGCATGGGCTTGCAAGTGGGTACCATTAAAGGTTACCTAGCGGTGCTGTCCATATTTAAGCGCTCGTCTGAGGAGTTTTCTTATTTTAAGATTCCTTTGATTTCTCAGTTTCTGAAAGGGCTCACTAATGTGTTCCCACCGTCACCTTTCCAGGTTGAACCTGGTTCTAAAATCCCTAATGGCTGCTCCCTTTGAGCCTTTACATTCTTGTCCTTTGACACTGACCTTTAAAACTGTATTTTTAGTTGCGGTTACTTCGACTTGAAGAGTGAGTGAGTTGCAGGCACTATCCACCAAGCCACCCTTCACAGTGTTCCATAAGGACAGGGTTGTCCTTAGGGTTCGTCCTTCTTTTCTTCCGAAGGTTGTGTCGGAATCTCATCTGAGCCAGAAGGTAATTCTTCCAGCGTTCTATCCTACTCCACATCCTGGAAAGGAAGAGGAGAGGCTCCATAGGTTGGATCCTAGGAGAGCGTTAAGCTTCTACATCTCGCGCATGTCCCGGGTCAGAGTGGACGATCAGCTCTTTGTAGGATACGCTTGAAGGCATTTGGGTCAAGCTGTTACTAAGCAGACCTTGTCCAGATGGATTATCTTGACAATCTCGGAATGCTACCGTCTGGCGGGTAAGGACCTAGGCTTGCGGGCCCATTCTACAAGGGGTGTGGTTGCCTCCACTGCTTTGCAGAGGGGTGTTCCCATTCGTAACATTTGTGAAGCAGCCACATGGGTCTCTGTCCATACTTTTGTAAAACACTACTCTCTGGATTCTATCCCTGGGCAAGACTTAGACTTTGGTAAGGTGGTCCTCTATTCTGCAATTTGATTGGGCATTCTAAAAATCTAAATTCTTTTCCCACCTCCATGCGTTGGTACTGCTTTGGGAGTCTGTCATAGATGTGGAATACGTCAGAGGAACCAATCCCCTCGAAGAACAAATTACTTTCTTACCTGGTAACGTTCTTTCGATGGGATGTTCTGATGGCGTATTCCACATCGAACCTTCCCAGTCTGCCCTTCTACAGAATTTCTTATGCGATTGCAGCTTATGTGTCAGCAAGGCTTTCTGTAGTCATTCTGGCAGAAGATTGGTGCCACACGTTCTGGTAAAAAACTACAACGGAGGCTACGGGCGTCATGCGTCCTACTTATAACATCCAGTGACGTTGGCTCGACAGAGGCCCTCGAGGACAGCGTATCGACGTCATCAACAAAGATGCCGAAAATGTTCCAAAGCAGCACAGCTGTGGTGATTACCTGTCATAGATGTGGAATACGTCGTCGGAACATACCATCAAAAGAACGTTACCAGATAAGAAAGTAACTTGTTCGTCTCCCAAAATCCAGATAATCTGTTTTCTGAAACACACAGCCATAGCTATCAGTTCTTCTCTCAGGAAAAAGACTTTCTGACAAACTCTCGCCTTGCACAACACACCCAGTAAACTTTATTGACCAATCCCTTGCTCTACTCATTCTCATTTGCATGCCTCTCCACCCCAAAATGCCTGTATGTAATAGGCGGTGTCCGCGGACAACCGCCATGTCCGCGGACATATCGAAAATCTGAGCGTGATGAATTTAAATTGAAATAATGTACCACATTTCCCCTATGAGGTTGGCTCTGAAACGAGTCGTTTTTTTGTTTTTTTTTTGCAGATGCTTGGCAGACACCTGTTATTTTGTATTTTTCTTTTCTTTTCTTACTTTACTCCTAAAATCTTCTCATAAGCTTCTCCAAAGCAACCCTTACGTTCCAAAACAGCATGGCATTTCCCATAAAAGATAAAGAAATGCCATCTTCTTTAAAATCAACAGCATTACTGGAATCAATATTCTCATTATTACAGAAGAACATACCAGCTCTAAGCATGAAAGCAAACATGCCTCGGTTTATTGCACACCTAGCAATGTTTTGCTGAGGACAAAAAACAGAACTATTGTCCCATATTGACCTAGGTACTAAACCCGAAAAAATAACTTTGGCATTTGGAAGGACATTCATTACTGCTTGAACCAAGTGTTCCAAATCTGCCCACAAAGTAGGGGCACTGACATAGCCCAAATGCAAAGCACCACAGTGCAAAACTACCACATGGGGACTGTTCATCCTGCCCATATCTTCACAAACTTGTACAATTCACTGTACATTGCAATCAGGCACAGTGCTCCACACCACCTCCACTCCTTAAACATCAAAATGGTTTGCCACATTCCTGCATTGAGCATACTGCTGTAAACCATGCACAAACATATCTCCAACCACCAACACCCTGACTTTCTCCACCTCAGCCTCTTTCAACACAAATCCATAACATCAACACCTGATTGGCTAATCCCTACAGTCCTCTTTCCATGCTGGATTTTCTGGAAAACCCCACATGTGGCATGCCCTGTCCGCGGAAAGCAGTGGTGTCCGCAGAGTCCGTAACTCTTAGACAGCCCTTCTACCATTTCACTTCACTCTCTGTGCCATTCCCTCATTCGATACAGCTAAGCAGTCACACAACCATCCACCAATCACATGCAAGACCTCTACATCTAACTCCATCCTCATAGTTCAGCACTTCAAATGTACTATTGATCACTCTGAGTACAAGTCTCATATCATTGGAAAGCACCTACTACAAAATCTACTGTACAAGTCTCCAAGATTTCTACTTGCAGCTGCATGCATATCTACATGCATGAATACAAACTACATGTATGTGTTACGCTCACCTGGTTCCCACAGGGGCGTCGATCGGACCTGGACAGCTGCGGTCTCCACCAACGTGATGCATAGTGAAGAGATGACAGTCTGGACTGGCCCGCCTAATCTTGTCTGCTGGACTCGTAGAAGTATTCTCCTGCAAGTGGAGAAAGGGATTTAGCCACCCGTGGACTTTAGTGATGGCCCCCCAACAGTTCTCGTTCTCCCCACTAATCACCTCCGATATTCCCTTTTGGTAACCTCACCTTATGTTTTTAAATGATGAGCTCTCCATCCTGCATGGCATGCAGGGGCGTGTAGATACCAGTTACTTCACTGGGTTGAAGGTACTGGAGGAGTTCCGGAGGAATATTGACTCCAGTGTCTATAAAGTTCAAAGAGTTAAATATGTTCGATGCTCACTCTTGTTCCATTCCCTCGTTAGTTTGCAGGTGGGTCCAAAAGAATATTGCCTGGAGGCAGCTGATGGCGTCCAGGTAAGAGTCTGTATTACCAAACACTGTCCGGTAAAAGTTGCATGAGCTTAACTTGCTGTTTTCTCTCCCTTTATAGGTGCGGCATAGGAAGATGCTGTGAATTAAAGAATAATACCTCCGGTGGTAAAGCAGGTAAGCCTATGGGGGCAAAGAGATTGTCCTAGTTGGTTTTCTTGACTCACCCTGTTATTCCTTTTGTTTTCCCCCCAGGTGCAGGGTTTCGACGAAGAAAATGATGGAGGCAGCGGCGAGTCGAAAGATGCGGTGGACTGGTGAGTATAACGCGGCGCTGCTGCTGGTGAAGCGACGCGTGCTGAAATAATGTCCTTTCCAGGCTCAGAGATGTGCTGGGTCCGGAATCAGGTAAGGAATCAAATAATGTCTGTGATCTAACCTCTTCTCCTTTCTTTGCCTTTTGTCTAGGAGCTCCGGATTTGAGGTGGGCGTGGCAGAAGACTGGATGCTAACTTGCAGACACGGCGAGCGTCACGCTGGTGGATGCAGAATAACGCAAAGCATGGGCTGCTGTTCGTGCGTGGTTTAAATAGCCTGCAAAATAGTCCCAGGCAAGAAGTTCCGCAGAACCACACCCGAGTGAAAAATAGTCCCTGTAATAAAAAAGTCCCATCCAGGCCTCACGTTGGCTTGGACTCATTTGCAGCATGGTCTGCATAAGGTAAGTAAAGTCTATGAGCCTGGCGCCTATGGCGCCAGGACGGATTTCTATGATGAGCCTGGCGCCTAAGGCGCCAGGACTGAATCGAAACAGCCCCCATCCGGGGCTGTTGGGGTTTTAATGATTATCTGGCTGCCTGCTCCCGGGGCTGATGGATTCGATCCGGATGCCCGGGGGTAGGCATCATGACAGCACTCCCCCCCCCAAGGCCCCTCCTAAAGTTGTTCTTCCCCTTGGCTCTGGCTTGTCTGGGAAGTCCCGATGGAATTTTTTCACCAATCGCTCCATCTATTAGGATGGGGTCAGGTGGTTTGGTTAATCTTGTCCCGGGTTGAACTGGTTTTGGAAGTGAAACATGAAAGACAGGATGAATCCGCATATTAGAGGGTAATTCTAATTTGACAGCCACCGGGTTGATAATGGCTTTAATGGTGTAAGGTCCCAAATATCTAGGATTAAAAGTCTGAGTTCCTTTCAGAGGAATATGTCTTATAGCCAGCCAAACTTGGTCTCCGATTCGATATAGTGGGGTCTCACTTCTATGTTGATCAGCATTTTTCTTGTATTTCTCTTTTGCTTGTTTCAAATGTTTTGTTGCCTCTTTAAAGGCTTGTGTAATAGTAGAATGCAGATGAGTTACTGCCGGCATTTCTAAATGCTGGGGCGAATCGAGTTCTGAGGTTTGAGGATGATGTCCATATATGGTATAAAAGGGGCTTTGTCCGGTTCCTGAATGTACAGAGTTATTGTATGCGTATTCAGAAATCCATAAAATGTCCTTCCAATTACGTTCGGTTTAGTGGAGCATACAACATAGGTATTGTTCAAGAGTCTGGTTGGTTCTCTCAGTCTGACCATCGGTTTGGGGATGGTGACTGGTTGATAACCTTACGTCGATTTGTGCCAATTGACAACACTTCTGCCAAAATTGTGAAATGAACTGACTACCTCGGTCAGAAATCAATACGGAAGGAAATCCATGTATTCAAACAATATTTTTGAGAAATTCCTTGGCCAAGATTGAAGCAAAAGGTAATCCTTTTAAAGGAATAAAGTGGGCCATCTTGGAAAAAAGATCCACAATAACTAGAATGGTGTTGAATCCATTACATGGCGGTAGATCTGTAATGAAGTCTAAAGACAAAGTGTGCCATGGTGTGGGTGGAATATCTCCTGATGTGGGTGGAATATCTAAAGGTTGTAAAAGACCAGCTGGTTTCTTCTTTTGGCTTTTGTTCTGGGCGCAGATGCCACAAGACAGTACAAATGACTTTACATCTTTTTGCCAGGTGGGCCACCAGAATTGTCTTTTAATTTTAGCTTAAGTTTTTGCAATACCTGGGTGCCCTTCCATCAGAGCTTCATGGTAATTGGAGATGACTTGCTCTTGTAGTTCCTTGTGTGGTAGAAATAGACGCCCTTGACAGTAAGGTAGGTCATTGACAACTGAATAATCTTGGCCCTTTTTAACCCAGTCCTGCAGGGCTGCTGAATCGAAAAGTTGTTGGATCTTTAAATGAATATCTTCTAAGGTCTGTAGAGTAGTTATCCCAAGAATTCTTTGTTCAGGAATTATAGGCACCGGTTCCGGGTTCGAATATGCTTCTCCCATCCCGATTCGGGATAAAGCGTCTGCCTTACCATTCTTACAACCTGGTCGGTAAGTGGTCACAAAATTGAATTCGGCAAGGAATAAGGCCCATCGAAGTTGACGCGATGATTGGGCCTTGGCTGTTTTTAAATACTGCAAGTTTCTGTGATCGGTGATTACAGTAATGGTATGCCTGGCACCGAGAAGATAATGCCGCCAAGCCTTGAAGGTGGATTTGATGGCTAACAACTTTTTATCGGTAACCGCATAGTGTAATTCGGGGGCCGAGAATTTTCTGGACCAAAATGCTACTGGATGAAGTTGACCGGTTTCTGGATCCTTCTGGGACAGGACAGCCCCCGTGGCTAAACTGGATGCATCGGTTTCAACTATGTATGGGAGCTCGGGCGTGGATGCTTTAAGACAGGTGCCGACGTGAATTTCAATTTCAGTTCTTGGAAGGCTTTTTCAGCCTCTTCGGTCTACAAGAAGCGTTTGTTTTTTCGCAAAAGTGCTGTGATGGGGTGTACAACATATGAGAAGTCAGGAATAAATGTGCGGTAGAAATTAGCAAATCCAAGCATGCTTTGCACCCCTTTAACTGAACTGGGTGATGGCCACTTGAGAATTGCGTCCACCTTTCGAGAGTCCATTCGGACTCCTTTTGGAGTCAGGATAAATCCAAGGAATTCAACTTCTGTAGCATGAAAAACACATTTTTCCAATTTTGCATATAACTTGTACTGGCGTAGTTTCTCAAGGACTGCACGAACGTGCTTAACATGGTCTGATTCTGAGGAGGAGTACACTAGAATATCGTCTATGTATACGACAACACAGACGTCAATGAGTTCACGAAGGACATTGTTCATAAAATACTGGAAGGCTGCTGGTGCATTGCACAACCCGAAGGGCATCACCTGATATTCGAATAATCCGTACTTGGTGCGAAAAGCAGTCTTCCATTTGTCGCCCTTCTTTACACGTACCAGATGATATGCCCCTCGGAGATCTAATTTAGTGTAGATGCAAGCATCCTTTACTTGGTCTAGTAGTTTGGGGATCAGAGGCAATGGATATCGGTTCTTCACCGTGATCTGGTTTAATGCGCGGTAGTCTATGCACATTCTGAGGTCACCTTCCTTTTTGGGCACGAAGAATAAAGCTGAAGATGCAGGGGACTTAGATGGACGAATGAAGCCATTAGCAAGGTATTGGTCCGAGTATTGTCGTAGGTGACGGTTTTCGGGTTCCGTAAGGGCGTAGATTCTACTGCATGAAGGTTGTGCACCGGTTATGAGGTCAATTTGACAATCGTATGATCTATGAGGTGGTAAGGTGTTTGCCTGTTGTTTTTGGAAAACATCCTGGAATTCTTGATATTCCTGAGGTAACTGCATGACTGGATTAGCGACTGTGGCCAGGCTTTTGTTCAAGGTTTTTTCCGGGTAACAGGTGTGTGCACACTCCGGGAAGGTTACCCTCTTCTCTCGCCAATCAATACAAGGATTATGTGTTTCCAACCAAGGTATCCCCAGTATTATTTGGAACTGCGGGGCTTTGATTAAGTCAAACACAATAGTCTCTCGATGCCCATCTTGACCCAACAGTGTCATCTCTGTGGTGGAATGAGTTACAGGCCCAGAGGCAATTTCAGTTCCATCGACTGTGGTGATAACATCCGAAGTGGTCTTTTTGGAGAGAGGTAGATTCATCCTAGAAGCCAATTTGTGGTCCACATAGTTTCCTACGGCCCGCTATCAATGTATGCCCTAACTGCGTGCACACGTGATGGCTGCCTTGGATCGATAAGGACCATTGGTATGATTAGGTGCGAGGTCTGAGTGTCCTTCTTTAAGCTCGGCAAGCTGACCTCTACGCTTGTCGGGCGTGGTCGTTTCCCAAATCAGGCTCTGTTTGATTTCTATCAGCAACTCCGACTACTTTCCTGGATGGTTTTATAGGGCAATCCCGTAGAAAATGTCATGAGGCCCCACAGTACAGACACAACTGCATCTGTCGTCTCCTTTCTCTTTCTTTTTGAGTTAAGGGTCCCTTAACCCCCCCCCGATCTGCATTGGTTCTGATGCATCTGTTCCTTTGGGAGTAACATTGGGTTTAACCAATACCCGATTCTCGAACTTAGCTTGATCAGCTTTTCTATTCTGAAGTCGGTGGTCTAGCTGAACCACTAAGTCTATATATTCTGCGCAATCCTGAGGTGGGTTCACAACTTGGGCCAAAACATCTTTGAGTTCACCCCGAAGTCCACGATGAAATAATGTAATTCGCTTTACCTCTGGCCATCCGGTTTCCACCACCAACCCATTGAAGGTTGCGATATAAGTTAGCAGGTCCTGGTTTCCTTGTCGTAGGGATAGAAGTTAGTTATCCAGGGCCTGTCCCTGTGGATGTCTGGCGAATAATCTTTCCATGCTCAATTGAAAACCCTGAAAATCCCGAAGAAGAGGGTCATCCTGGTTGACTAATGGAATTGACCAATCCGCTGCGCTGCCACTAAGGTATGACAGTACAAAGGCTACTTTGGCTTGGTCGTTTGGAAAAGCTCCTGGTCTGCATAAAAAGTGAAAGTGGCATTGGTTCATGAACACGGCGAACCTTTTCGGGTCCCCAGCAAAGCGTTCAGATGGAGCTAAAGGAATGCTCCCTGGTAGAACCACTTGTACAGGGCTGCTTGATGAAACAGGGGTTGAATTCCCCCCAAGTCCAGGTAGTGGTGTTTGCCCGGCTGGGTTTTGCAGCAGTTGTCTGGCAAGATCATCAGTGCGCTCCTTTGAAACAATCAGTTCTCTCCTGAGGGCATTAGTTTCTTGGTGCGCTGAGTGCACTTCTGCCCTAAGTTCTCCTAACAATTGGGATAGTTGGTCGGTTTCTGAGGTCTCCATTATGCCCGGGTGGGGATTTGTAGATAGGCTTTGCGTTCTGTTACGCTCACCTGGTTCCCACAGGGGCGTCGATCGGACCTGGACAGCTGCGGTCTCCACCAACGTGATGCGTGGTGAAGAGATGACAGTCTGGACTGGCCCGCCTAATCTTGTCTGCTGGACTCGTAGAAGTATTCTCCTGCAAGTGGAGAAAGGGTTTTAGCCACCCGTGGACTTTAGTGATGGCCCCCCAACAGTTCTCGTTCTCCCCACTAATCACCTCCAATATTTACTTTTGGTAACCTCACCTTATGTTTTTAAATGATGAGCTCTCCATCCTGCATGGCATGCAGGGGCGCGTAGATACCAGTTACTTCACTGGGTTGAAGGTACTGGAGGCGTTCCGGAGGAATATTGACTCCAGTGTCTATAAAGTTCAAAGAGTTCAATATGTCCGATGTTCACTCTTGTTCCATTCCCTCGTTAGGTTGCAGCTGGGTCCAAAAGAATATTGCCTGGAGGCAGCTGATGGCGTTCAGGTAAGAGTCTGTATTACCAAACACTGTCCGGTAAATGTTGCATGAGTTTAACTTGCTATTTTCTCTCCCTTTATAGGTGCGGCATAGGAAGATGCAGCGAATTAAAGAATAATACCTCTGGTGGTAAAGGAGGTAAGTCTATATTGGCAAAGAGATTGTCCTTGTTGGTTTTCTCGGCTCACCTTGTTATTCCTTTTGTTTTCCCCCCAGGTGCTGGGTTTCGACGAAGAAAATGATGGAGGCAGCGCTGAGTCGAAAGATGCGGTGGACTGGTGAGTATAACGCGGCGCTGCTGCTGGCGAAGCAACGCATGCTGAAATAATGTCCTTTCCAGGCTCGGAGATGTGCTGGGTCCGGAATCAGGTAAGGAATCAAATAATGTCTGTGATCTAACCTCTTCTCCGTTCTTTGCCTTTTGTCTAGGAGCTCAGGATTCGAGGCGGGCGTGACAGTAGACTCGATGCTGACTTGCAGACACAGTGAGCGTCATGCTGCTGGATGCAGAATAACGCAAAGCATGGGCTGCTGTTCGGGCGTGGTTTAAATAGCCTGCAAAGTAGTCCCAGGTAAGAAGTTCCCCAGAACCACACCCGAGTGAAAAATAGTCCCTGTAATAAAATAGTCCCATCCAGGCCTCACGATGGCTTGGACTCATTTGCAGCATGGTCTGCATAAGGTAAGTAAAGTCTATGAGCCTGGCGCCTATGGCGCCAGGACTGATTTCTATGATGAGCCTGGCACCTACGGCGCCAGGACTGAATCCAAACAGCCCCCAGCCGGGGCAGTTGGGGTTTTAATGAGTATCTGGATGCCTGCTCCCGGGGCTGATGGACTCGATCCGGATGCCCAGGGGTAGGCATCATGACAGTATGCATATTTTATGCACAGTGCATATAAACAGAGTAACTGCCACTTAACCTGTATAACCTATAAAATGAACTTGCTATTATTTTCCCATCTGCTATAAACAACTGTCACTTCCAAACCTGTCTCTTATCTAAATTCTTTTTTTACACACAGAGCTATCTAAAAAAGTCTAATTTAATATTAAACGATGGGAGAAATAACAGTATAATTGTAGAAAAACAGTAGTGTATTATAGAATTACACAGAGCCAGGATAAGTTCATGCATCTTTATACACTCACACAGATAGACACTATCATTGAAAAGCTTCCAGCTGAAATAACACCACTGCCTGTACATCACATCCTTCTGCTTTATTACCCACACCTTCAAAAATGCATACATTCCATGCTTTTCTATACAGTTTCTGCCATTTACCCTATAAAAATAGCAAAATAAGTATATCATTATTTCTTCTATCTCCTAACATCTAATAACACAGCCTTAAGAAACCAAGTGAGTTTCATACGCTTAGTATTATACTCATTTGCAAAGCATGTTAACTAACAGATTGTAAGTAAAATATAAAGGCTGCACATAGTCAAAGGAAACTGCATGCACACACTACGTTCAGTTATCAAACAACAATACTACTACTAAAAACATAAAAATCAACGTCTAAATTAACAACAGTGCTATAAACACACAAAATGACTAACTTCTCTCTTTTACAATTGCAGTAAAGACCACTCTCCTGATAAGCAGCAGCATCTGAAGTACAAACAACAACTCAGAAGAAACCTGCTCATTCCAGACAAAAAAAGTAAGTACAATACTACCATAATGTCCTGTTACTCAAACACACTGTGGGGTTGATTCATGGAATTTGTGCGCCGAAAAACGGGGATTTGTGCGCCATTCTGCCCACAAATCCCCATTTGTTAAACAGGGATTTGCGGGCAGAATGGCACACACATCCCTGTTTTTCGGCACACAAATTCCATAAATCAGCCCCTAGAATGTTAGTATTGCAGAACAAAGAACTGTTTTAATTTTATACCATTAGATTTAGTATTGGTGCTTCTCCTCGCCACTAGCTTACTTTGTACTGTCATCTGAACACACAATACTGCCAGTATAGTAACACACAAATACAAGTATAGCCTTCCCAACTAGTTGTAGCTGCCCATTACACAATCACACACCTCCACATACATCATTACCATCATACTCAGACACTCATGTACACAGCACACATACATTGCAGAACAGCCCAACCCATACCTTCTTTTTTTTTCAACAGACCCCAAATAATGCCTACCAAAAAGCAAGTCTGTAGAAAGCATCGCAGAAGTAGAGCAAATGAAAATAAAAATGTCCAAAATAAGCATCCATCTCTAGCAGAATTCGTACAAAAAGTTCAAACAAAAGATCTACTAGAGTCATTAAGCGAAACAAAACAAGCTTCCAGTACAAAAACTGCCTCCTCTTTCAAAATGTAAAATGATACAGAAAGTAATTAACACGAATTCGACTACCACTACTGCTAACACTGCTCCTATGAATCTTGATGTAGTGGCAAGTAACCATACCAAAATAAGTATTTTACAAGAAATGTTCTGCCACAGAGTTCTTCAGAATTTTATAAAAACAGGAGAGAAATCATGCACAACCCTTAAAACCTACCATAGAAAATTAATCTTAGAAGCTCTCATAGACAGTGCAATCCTTCTCCAAAGGAAGTTATTTATTTTAGTGTTAAACAGAATGAAACCACTAACAGAACTAACTACTAAACTTCAAAAATGTCTTCTCAATAAACAGAATGTCAACAAAAATAACTTCTTAAATATCTGTGGAGGTGAATGGAGTCACACCATGAGCACACAACCATATTTTAATGAAGAAGCATACAAACAAAAACAAACAAACACAGTTGCCATACATAGCAATGGACTACGGTATGAAAAACTTAATAATACCATAATGGAACAAGAAATACTGCTTACAAAAATATCCCCAGAAAACTCAGTATCACCTCTCCATTCGACTGAACCAGAAAGTCCAGTGTACAAATGGCCGAGCACGTCAATGTGTAACATTGCCAAAAATCTTTCACATCTTCATGCCAGTTCCTTAATCAGTAGGTGAAAGGCAAAGACAAAATCAAAATGAAACTATTACAAAATATGGATATCTGTCCAGTGCGCAAATACACAGGACTAAAAGGACATTAATTAGCCTGCATTTCAGGACCTATTTGCAAAAGCAGCTTCCATCATATCAAAGTGATATCAACACATCATTCAACTATAAGAAATCTAGTCAATAAACTGTACTATGCTAAAAGTCCAGCTTTAGCATTAGGTAATTTAAATAACAATATTCTACATGGTACAGCCAAAGACCTACTAGAAGAAATAGAGCATATCCAGAGAAAATATTTTGGAACTGAAAGCCACTTACAAAATGCAATAGCTTTACAACAGACTAGGAACATTTCTACAAATGGCAACCTTCTACTACACACATACAAAAAAGAAATACTAACATTTTAAAGTACAAAAATATGTCACTTGGGAATTTCCTTCACAAACAACAAATAGTGATCTTCATGTACACATTTTACAATTTCAAAGACACACATGTGGGAAATATTGTCATTGCAAATACAAAAACAAAGGGAAATACTACACCAAATGCCGCTTTGGTTTCCCTAGACCAGTTACAGCAAAAGGTCAAGTAAACAACTTCATGTATTCAGTTAGACATAGTGTTAAAGGTAAATCACCTAAGAACACATATTACAGAAAGAGAACAGAAGAAGCAAAATATATCAATGATTACAATGCAATCATTGCCCTCTTATGGAATGCAAACATAGATGTGCAGTACATTGCAGACAATTCCACTGCAGTTGCACGATATGTTAAGGTCTACTTAACCAAAGCAGAAAAAAACAGAGCTTCAAGAGCTCTGCAATGACCTATCATCGGACAAAACACTGTCTCAGAAATTGTACAGCTTAGGCATAAACATGCTTTCTCATAGCGAATGCGGCTGCTATGAAGCTGCAGACCATTCAACTGGTACTGCTTTGTATGGAAAATCTGAAAATATAATATGGTTAAGTCTTGGTCCTGTTAAATCTAGAAAAAGAGTTCTCAACTCATATGAGGACATAGAAACAATAGCCAAAAATGATCCCAACAGCCAAGACATTTTGAAAAACAATTTACTAGACACATAGGACTCAAACAGGAGTACCACTTTGGAAACTATGTGTCTATACCACATAACCCAAAACTTCACATACAAAAATAATATAAAACAAGATGAAAATAAAGGTAGATGAAGAGTGACAAATTGTGAAGGCAGCTTAGTGAAACTTACCAAACGAAGCTTAATTAATCATATCAAATTGTCATTAAAAACTCTTCAACATAAATAACTATATTACATGTCCCTACTACAACTTTATAAATCATGGAGAAAAGAAGAAAAGTTACTAGATATCTATGACTCCTATGAAGATGCTTTCAAAGCAAATGAAAGCACTATAACAGATGTAAACTTTACACACTACAAAACAATGTTGCACAATGAACAGCAACACAAAGAACTCCAGGCTCATCTAGATAAGGACACTCCCGACAGTAGTCAACCTTCTGTAACAGGAAGCCAAAAACCACTGGGACAACCGCTAATAGCAAATGAGGCAGAATTAGCTATGACAGAAGTAGAGAACACCATGTGTCACTTTGAAGAAGATACAGAAGTCTTAACTGTACTGAAATCAAAACTGAACAATGAGCAGCGTAGCATTTTCAAGAAGTAACAAAAGAAACTGCACATATTGTACAACATGAAAATAAAAAGTGTACCTGCCAAAGTTACAAACCTATACTACTATACGTCAGTGGTCAAGCTGGTTCAGGAAAAACATTCTTAATCAAAATCATCTGCAAGTTCCTTCAACAAATACCAAACAACAAGCTGTCAGCTGTTGTAAATGCCCCACAGGTTTAGCTGCCTACAACATAGGCGGTGTCACTTTACACTGATTACAACTCCTTCCAGTAGAACACCAAAACAAATTAGATTATTACAAACTTTCTACAGAAGCTGCAATGGAACTACGCAGAGTTTTGAAACAAATGACAAAGGCTACTAATAGATGAAGTGAGCATGGTCTCCAACCTAATGTTGGCTTTGATTCACCTCAGATTACAAGAAGTACTCAAAACAAACTACGAAGAGCTCTTTGGAGGAAAACACATTATTGTTTTCGGAGATCTTCTTCAATTGATGCCAGTGAAAGGTGAACCTATTTTTAAAACCTTAGGGCACAAACTCTGCCGTATAACTGTTGGCAGCATAGGAAATGTCAACCTTTGGCAACATTTCCAATACAGAGAATTAACAGAAAACATGCGGCAGTCTGCAGACCTCACATACGCCAACATTTTAAAAACTATTAGAGTTGGTGTACTATCTCAAGAAGCACAATCAATATTAAAAACCAGCCACATCCATGCACTCTATGGCCATAACTCATGTGCTACTGATGTCATGGAAAAATTAGCACACAAAAATGTCAATTGTATGCCCTTGATGCCAACACTTGCAAGCTGTTCAAAATTCAATGAAATAATGTTGAAAAAAGAAATGCAACCAATAATTGAAATTTGCTCCACAGACAAACTGGAAGTACATGGTATGACACTACCCATGTGTCAGCGAGCCTCAACAAGACTAAATACCTTAGGAAACTCTATTTCCAACACAGCTGGTTTGGAGAAAATATTAAAATTATCTTTAAACTGTAGAGTAATGCTTAAACGTAACCTTGACGTGGAGCAAGGAGTAGTTAATGGAGCACTTGGTGAAGTTGTTGGCTTTCAGACATACCCACATGACAACATTCAGTTTGTCAATATTCTCATTGACAAACTATCAGAAGTTAAAAGGATAGGACGCTCAACAGCCCGATTCCTTCTTTTCAAAAACATGTATGTACGCAGAGAACAATTTTCTCTAACTCTAGCATACGCAGTCACCATTCACAAATCACAAGGTCTTTTCCTAGATAAAGCATTGATAGATATTGGGAACACAGTCTTTAAAGAAGGCATGAACTACGTAGCACTATCACGCTTACGTACACTGGACGGTCTATTTCTAATCAACTTTGATGCAAGTAAAGTAAATGCTGATATTCCTTGAATTTTAAAATACAATAGACTACGTTCACTGTACACCCCATCTAAAAACTTATCCTGTTTCACAAAAAGCAAAACGTTGTAAAAGAAAACTACTTCAAACAGAAATGCAAAGGGATCTCACTGCAAATCCTCCAAAGAGAGTAAAAGAAGCTAATACCTCATCAATTACTACACCCAATGAAGAATCTACTACTCAAAGTAACTCAGGTACTTCTTCAAAGAAGCAACACACACTCCGAAGAAATGACTTGGACACAGAACTATCAGGTCCATTCACATTTTCAAATATAACTGGTGTAAATTGCTACGCAAATGTAGCAATAAATATTTTATTCCAGTTGCCCCCAAGTATTGACATCATTTACTTACCCAATACAGACCAATTGTGTTTGAAAATGTTAGTCCTTCATAGAAATGCAACCAACAATCCTGGCAACACATACAGTGTTCATTGAATAAGACAAGAATTGGACTACTGTGCTGGAATGGTGAGATTCACTATAAACTCACAAGAAGATCCACAAGAATTTCTAATGTACTTACTACAAGTACTGGAAAACAAAAACATACCTATAAATGAAATCTTCCAGATATCATACATGTGGAAACATACATGCACTCTCTGCAACCATGTGGCACAGGAACAGATCCCTAAGGAATGCTCTGTGTATGTATCAATACCTAACTGTGAATACATTCCATTTCAGCAACTTGTGCAAAATGCAAACCATGGCAGATTATTTACTACCTGCAATTCAGATAATAGCTCCACCTTACAAATACAAACACATAGTAAATACGTAATTCTAATGCTTTTACGTTACAATGCAGATGGTACCAAAAACAACTGCCGGCTGACTGGATTCACACATGGTCAAGTATCACTTTGGAAGAAAACCTTCACAACAATAGGTATAATCTACCACGCAGGAGCCATAACCAATGCAGGTCACTACATTGCATATATAATAAATAATTGTGGATGGTTCGAATGTAATGATAGTACCATTACTCTAAAGCAGGGATTACCAGCAAATCTTATAAAAGCTTATTTAATATTCTTAAAACCAAAATTTGATAACTAAACTGTGTATAAACATTAACAAAACTTCAATTAGAAAACTATAAACAGTTAGAATACACCAACAGATATCTAACTGCACCAGAAATCTGCAACAACCCAACAGATGGATGAGTAACTTGAAAATATAAACAAAAAAAACTATAACAAGTCAGAATACGCCAACAGGTATCTAACTGCCCCCAAACAATCTGCAACAAGCCATCAGATAGAACATTAGCCAGAAACAACAAATAAACACTGAAAACAAAGAAAGAAATATATTGTACCATAACAAAACAAATATATTTTTTTAAAATTCCAGCATGGATTTTCTTTCCACAGATCCAATGATTTATTAAACAAACGCAGAAACTGAGCAAATTGCACAGTACACTGGTTTGTAAACTACTAAATATGAGGGTTGAAATAATGCAGAAATGTCTATTATGCAATGCAATAACTCATTATGAACTACCTACACCAACATGATCTTTTCTTTTATCACAGAAATTGAAAAAGAATATCTGCTCCAGTTACCCAAGTCATGAAAAAAATATATGCAATCACAAAAAATCAAACAGTAAGTATATAATAATTCAACTCACAAATACTGCTCCATAACACAACCATTGAAGCAAAAATTCTAACCATACACCACAATCCAAAATGTTTACTTCCATGGATATGTTATACTGCAGTGCTTGTTACCAAGCTCTACAATCTTAATTGCATGACGTAGCCAAAACTTCACATACAAAGTATACAAATCAAACAGTACACAAACTGTAGATTTGTGGATATTTGATGGATGTTTGATTCTATGGGTGTGTTATGCTGCAGTGGTTGTGGCCAGGGCCTAGAGGCTTGGGTGCATCGCTTATGGCCTTCGGCCATGCACCTAAGACTCTAGGACCTGGCTACAACCACCGCAGCATAACACACCCATAGAATCAAACATTTTAACTGTTCTATGTTGGCTACCTCTAGGCCCTGGCCACAACCACTGCAGCATAACACACCAATAGAATCAAACATTTTAACTGTTCTATATTGGCTACTTATACAGAATATTAAATGCAATCAACACTTACTAAAAACCCAAAACCAATATCATACAAAAGTAAAATAGCCAGAAGAGCATTTTATAAGTCTGCGGACAGCCACGGTGACCGCAGACATGGCGAACATATCAGGGGCACCTGCTACCTAAACAAATCCAGCATTTGACCCATCTATAACTCCCCCACCCTCCCCAAGCACTCTTACACACCAACACACTCCCCAAAGTTGTATTTTTCCCCTGTTCGTCGCTGCGCTGTCCGTGGATGTCCGCGGATCCAAGATGGCGGATGCATCAAAACAATACAACGCACCTCACGCTTCAACCCAGCCAATCGGCGAACACGCTGCATTCGTCCAGGGAGAGCGAAGTTATAAACCACCCAAAAGTGCTCTTCCTATGGGATTAGCAATTTAACCATAACTACACGCCCACTACCGTGGGCCGTGTAATATATATATATATATATCTATATATATATATATATATATGTGTGTGTGTTCATGTTGGCACATGCTGCAATCTATTCACTAAAAGCCAGCCTTTAAGAATACTTCATCTGCTTGCGTTTCTTTGCATGTACATACGTGTAAAATAGTTTGATCTCTTCATTATGTCTGCAGCATAAGATCCTTCATCTTGATCCCAAGATGTCATTTATCTTGATACTTTCTTGATGCCTTATAGAATTATCTACATTCTCTAGTCTCTGCATCTCTTCCCTTATGCGTCAACCTTGCTCTACATGACAGTGATGACATCACCATTCATCTTCGTCATTCAACAGTCCTGTTTCTTCTGGAATTTCATTCAGACGACCATCATATTATCTTGTATGCAAGTATGGTTTCTTCAATGGGAACCTTGCCTCCCACATTCTCCCAGGTATCAATATTTTCACTGGTACTGCACTTGGTTCACGCTCCAGCATCCAACATACAGGTGTTGTGGGTGAGATGATAGAGGTGGGAGTACTTAGCTCCTTCTCTGCAGTCCCAACTAGGATATGGGGTATTCCTGGCTTTCTATGCGGGTAGTGGCAATAAAATACAGCTGCTTTGGACCTTCCCTGGTCCTGATAGAAGGGACGAGGGGTGACAAGTGGGCAGTCTGCACCGTTTGGCATTCTGGAGTAAAGAGGCAGCGGACCAAGATCAAAAGCTTGGCTGTGAACAGGCCTAAAGAAACTATGGGTCTGCAGTGGGTGTTTGAATTTTCCCAATCAGCGAAGTCCACCAATGGTGTCGGGGAGATGGCTGCGATACCTGGAAACAAACAAGGCAGCAGAGTGACGGAGGGCTGGGATATCCGCTAGAGCAGACCCATAGATTCCAGATGTTCAACTAATGAGTGAGAATGGGGACTGCAGAGTGATGTGAGGTAGCTGTTCTGGTTAGTGGGGAGGAGCTATAGAAGAACTTGTAAGAGGGGACTGACAAAGACAGATGGATAAGCTGGATGGTAACAGTGGGAATCCATTCCCACGGTCCATGTTGCATGAACGTTTGGTTGAGGACACACTGTTGATATGAACAAAGGATGGATTTAGTGTCAGTGCAGCAGGGCCCTAAAGAAGGACCGCTCTGACACTCAGTTGGCAAAGGATCGAGAACTATTCAATGGAGTGGTTAGACAGTGTTATGAATTGAGGATATTTGTCCCCTAACCCCAACAGTGAATCCCCCATGTCGCTGTAAGGCTAGGGGGGGGGTGATCCCTCTCTGCAACACCCTCCCTAGGGATTTAGGCAAGTGGAACGTCACCGGGAGAGACTCCCCATTTGGGACAACTCCCATTTCCATAAGGTACTCCCTGATGGCCTCCAAGTGATGGCTTATATGTATGGACTTACCTAATCCATCAGAATGTTATCCTTTTCATGAAGGTAAAGTGAACCTATATTATGAACAAGAAACTGAGGGATATCCCTTATAAATCCGTCTCCAGTGCACTGTACTGCGGATGCTGAAAAGGGATGACAATCCAAAGAGCCGGCAAGAAGAAGCGGATAGCTGTGAATATCACAGGAAAGCCCCCTGTATGTAACAGAGCAGAAGGAGGCAGAGCTGTGGCAGAATGTGGAGACTGTGAATGCCATAGAGCACCAGCATGGAATGAGAAATGCTTGGAGACTGGTGTGTGAGAACATAGGAAATCCAAACAAGTTGGAAATGAGAGTTTGGTGGTGGCGTGACCACACAGCAATTGTGGTGGGCAGCTGGCCTGCACAACGACACCACCAGCAGAGGAAAACTCCCCAAGTGAGCCCCTGCAACAGGTGTAGCCATAAGGCGAGAGCAGGACGCATATAAAACAGACGTTGCAGAAAGGGAACCGCATAGCTACCAAGAAGCCGTGAGTCAAAAGTCCTAAAGGTACCGGCAACGTTTCCCCTAAAGACAGCAGGTAATGAGGGGAAAGGGAATCCTGGAAAGTTAAAAGGGACTGAGTATAAGTTAAACACAACTTGTCCCAGTACTAATGGGGAAAATAATTGGAAGTAAGCACATGAATTTGAAAAATCAATAAGATAAAGAGAAACACACAAATGACAGAGGGGGGAGAGAAGTAGAGTTGGAAATGTATTGCCTTGGGAAAAGGGAAAGGTCAACCTATATCCTGACAATTAGGACAGAAACCAAAGAGACATTTCGGGTTAAGACCCGTGAGGTCGGGAAGATGAATATGATATATGAAAAAGCACCCTAGGAAGAGGTGAACTGTAATTTTGGAGTAGAGCAACCAAAATTCCCAAAAGACGAACCATACACAAGGCTGTCTGAGGCTGTCTGGAGTCCTACAAGAGGGAGCAGAAGCTTGAGCAGAACATAGCTAATCTCGAAGGAGGAAGACAAAGAAACTACCAGTCCCCTAAAAGAACTGCAGAATTTAGTCCAAAGGATAAGCATAAAGTATTTACATATGGTCTATTGAGTACAGCAATATAATCACGAAAACCCCAGTGAAGAAACACAGCACCCAGGGGAAGGGAGTCCTTCTGTCCTTAGTTATACCATTGGTAGTATCAAGTTAGATTTGGACAGACTTGGTTTGGACATTCACTCTGACGAGCACCGTAGTAAAATATGTAGGCAACACCCCATAGGCATAGGGAAAGGTAAGCCTTATTTTACTTTGAACTATATGGTAAAAATGTCTTGCCAGTGTCTGCTTTCTGATCTGATTCTCCACATTTGGTGTCAGAAGTGGGTTGTTTTCCAATTGATAAAAGTTGGGGTACCCATATTGTTTGCCAGTTTGTGTCCCAAAGCCCCTACTGTATCCACAGCTGAAAACATAGATTTGATTTATATATTACTGCGGAGCGCATACTACCAGGCGAAAGACAACTAATCCCCACGGGATTGACCTTAAACCCTAAAAATGGAACCTATATTGGACTAGCCTCTGAGTCCGGCTTAGCATGGAAATGTGGGTTAGATGTCATTGTGAGAGTCATTGATCCAGACTTACATGGAAATGTCGAAATCCTCTTCTATAACCACAGCAATAAGGTGTATACTATAAAAGAGGGAGAGCTGGTGGCCATGGGGTTCTTGAGAAGACCTTATTCCTGGTACCCCAGGGGGTAATAGAACAAACCCAAACAGAGCAGGGAACAAAACGGTTTGGGGAGGCAGACTTTGAGTAGAGAACATTCTTGGAGAGGGAGACAGACCCCCCCGACCCCCTCCCTTATCTGACCTAGCCTTTGCTCAAAGAAATGCCCCCAATTTTCACAGAGTCTTTTAGTTAGGCCATTACCGGAGAGAAGGGACGAAGTCCATCTAATCCTTTAATTCTAAAAAAATTATAAATTTGTTTTAAAAGTTGCTTTATCGAGGGGACATTACCATGAGGATGTATGGCTTAAGCAGTTTGTTTTCCCATCGAGTCATGGGCAAATAGTTCTCGAACCTGTACACTCCCATTTAGCAGCCAGACACCAGTGAAAAGGAAAAACTCAAAGCCAAATAATTCCAAAATATTATTAGCCTGATATTAAAAACTTTGTTCTGACGTATGAGATCTTTCAGAAAACAGCAACCACTCCTATACCACCTGTTCCATTACATCCTTTGTCCATCATTGAAGTCCCATTTTCAAGGATAGCGATTGATATAGTGGGTCCATTACAAACATCCAAGCTTGGCAATCGCTACATTGTGGTGATTATGCCACTCACTATTCAGAGGTCTTTCCCTTCCTTAATAATACACCCTAACAAATACTAACACACGTATTGCCATTCTTCTCCAGCATTGGATCTTTCATAGATTCACATGCTGTGAATATTCCCTGTTGTCAGGCTGGGAATCCTCGGCAACATAGAGCATCTTAAACTTAATCTTTCAGTCTCTTTTATACTCAGCCTTTAGGACACCTCTCTTAGCGCCTCCCCTGTCAGCCATCGTCAGATCCTTTACGACACGTTAATGTAGGGGGTCCTCAAAAATCATCTCTTCAACATGTGTATGAATAAAATTGGAATTGAACAACTTTTTGATGAAAAATATATTTTTCGACGTCTACTCGACAACCAGTGTTAGCAGCAATAACAATACCCCTGTGGACCATTCCCGCCACCACTAATCTTTGAACCTTTGTCTGCGCAGTTGGGCCTACGTCATGGCAGAATCCACAAGAAAAGCCTGTTCAGGGACTGTTCCCGCTGTGGGTGGAAGAATATCTAAATGGAGGATCACCACGACGACTGCCTCTACTGCCTTTGTCCAAATCATGTCCGTCATCCAGGACTGCAAAATCTGCCAGTCATTCTCCAACAAGATGCTGAGGGGTCGCCACTGTCATCTCTTTGCGTGGCTCCAGGTCGCCGGCAGGGCCTCTGACTCTGCTTCTGTACAGAGTCATGCCTCGTTAGGGTGGGCAGGATGGCCCAGCGATCCACCTCTAGTAAGAGGTCTGGGTTGCATGAAGTCCAGGCCTACAGCAAGGAGGCATAAATATACCCCTGGCGACGAGCCCATATCTTTTCACAAGGACTGGTCTTCACCAAAGGTAATGCCCAAGGGGTGTCGATGGAGGAAGAGGGCCAAGGCCTTTTCCATCATCCCAGGGAGGCGACGTCGTCTAAGTCCACATAGAGGTTTAGTGGCCACTCTTCTCCTTAAAGGTCGAAAACAGGCTCATCGTTGAAATCGGTAACATTGAAGTCCAAGCATCACTCCAGGTCTACACCAATGCTATCGACAGCACACGTTGAGGAAGCTGTCTATGGCCACGACTACCACATTATCAATGACCATGACTACCTCGTCACCGACCACGCTACAGCACCATCGACGAAAACATCAATGACCGTGACCACAATAATCTAGTCAACGTCATCAACGTCCACAGCTGTGAAACCCTCATTGACGGCACCATTGATGACCAAAAGTGGCTCTACCTATGCGATTGTTGCCACTGCCTTTGTCACTGGCGTCTCAAGACACCCACACCAGCACAGTGTCTGGCTGTCCACAGACATCATTCCCAAACCTTGCAGTGGACTTGCTCCCTGGTGGTATTGTGGTGTCAGAGCCAAGTCTATCACAATCAGATGCGGAGGAAGTAGAGGAGGGGGCCATTATGTCACTGTCGTTGTCACCAGCATGCAGGACATCGCCTCAGAGAAGTTCTGCATGGTGTGAGGCAAGCCTAATCAGGCTACCACATTTACCCCCTCTACATTCACCTCCAGCCACTGATCTGCCACCATTACTGCCTCTGCAAGAGACAGGTCACTAGATATATTATCTACTCTAGCCTCTCTGGTGGCAACCTTGCAACAGAGGCTGCCCGCTCCAGCCCAGTTTCTAAATCTAGCAGGCGACCTTGCTTGGATGCCCCCGGATCTTCCAACGAAAGGGATAACATCCCTTGTCCCCCCAGAAGGAGTAAGCATTGGTCCGTACCACAAGGGTTGTTGGATACTGGAACAAACACAGATCCCGACTAGAGGGTCTGCACACAGGCTACCAAAATGGATGAATTTGATGATTTCATCACAGCTGATGGGGAGATAGGTGACATTCCACTCAGACACTCGCCCCAATGAAGTAGAGGCCTTCCATGCGCTCATGTTCATGGCGGCCACGCTGTTCGGCCTTGCACCAGAGGAGCAGCAAAAGGAGCGCGCTGTACCAGCGCAGAGAGCTGTGCAGGAAATCTGTCATGTCTGTCTTGCTGTTGGAAGACTTCAGGGAGGAGGGCTTCATCACCTTGGCGCAATCCGCAGCTTCCCCAGGTAAAAAAGACCAGTTCGACAATAAATATAG
Source organism: Ambystoma mexicanum (assembly GCF_040938575.1). NCBI lineage: Eukaryota > Metazoa > Chordata > Amphibia > Caudata > Ambystomatidae > Ambystoma > Ambystoma mexicanum. The sequence continues at coordinate 939,195,926 of NC_090930.1, read as the reverse complement.
AGCTCCAGAGAGCGCTGCCGCCTGCCTCCACACTCCCCTCCCACCCCCCACATCAGACTCAGTCGTTTCGGCAGCTGCCAGCTAATCCTTTGTCTGGGGTAACAGAGCAAGATGACGAAGAAGGGAAATGCCTTAGGTAAGAAGATCATTACTATTGCAGCCATGACCAATAAGGCGGCTAATGTAATGGCCGTACTCGCACTTTATGATCGCAAGCTGTGGTACAAGTTGGGTTATTTGTGGGGTTCCTACCAGATGACAAAAAGCATGTGGCCTTGGATGTCTTCCATGAAGGCGAGTTGGTGTCAGACCATGCCATTACGGTCTCTGTGGACATTTCGGACACTGGTTTTCTCCAGCTACGGAGTGGAGCATTCCTACAAAGGCAGGGTTGGCTTGAGGCATCATAAATCTGACCTGAGGTCCAGTTCAGGGCTGTGGATATGCCCTTTGAAGGATCTGCCCTTTTTGGGAAGAAGGTGGATGAGTCCTTAGTACATGAAAATGGACACGGAAACCACTTGCACCTTGGGCACGCTACAGCACAGGCGCCAGTCCTTTTGTTCAGGAAAAGGACGCGATGCCCCACACAGTCCTCTCCACCAGGACTGTGCCCACAGCAGCACCAGCAACACAACCCCGATCACCGGCATCATTTCTGGTGAGTCCGAGGAGCGCTTGACTCGACATGCACTAATTTTGTCAATGCAAATACAAATATCATTTACTGTCAGAATTAGAGATATTTGTGAAATATAAACCCACCACAAGGATCCTGAAGCCTCGAAGCAGCATTTTTTCATAATCAATCTGCACATTTCCTGTGTGCATTTCTCCCTTGAACATGGCCACCACATTCTTATCAAGCATCGAGTAGCTTCAGGGATACACGGCTGTATCCACTGATTGGATAGGCTATATCTCAGTTATCAGCCAACTAGTTTGCCCAGTAGGCGGGAGCCGGCCCATGTTCTAAGGCCTGTGTTACAAGGCCTGTCTGTGCCTGGCCGGGTCTCGTGGCAGGTTACGCTGCCCGGCCCTTTTCTCCTCTACCTTTTGTCACTCTTTTGTCTCATCCACCCCACCAATGCTTGCCAAACTACGACACCATAGCGATCTCCAGCCAGACGCCAGACTATGCCTTCGCTCACCACATCCGGTATCGCGATAACAAAACCTTGTCTGCATTGGCCCTGATACAAAACTGATTGCCTAGCAGCCAAAACCCTGAATACTGCATTCTGCTAAAGCGCATCCCGATGCTACATAATCTGTGCCTTTCCTCAGTTACACTAGATGCATAAGGCCTTTTTATACTCGCATCATTGCAAGACGAGACCCGAGACTGGCTAATATCACAGGCGCCTTGAATGCCTGCTAGCCACATATTGCCATGACGTACAATTGTGACTTGTATCCAGTCTACATTTACTCATGTTATGTTAATGGTATTTATATAGCTCACTGTCACCAACAGAATTGGTCCCCAGGCGCTCTGGCGGATCTGTAAACGAGAATGTGGGATGGGTTAGTAAGGTGAAGAGGGAGTAGAATACTGAAAGGAGTGGTATACTGTTGGCAGCTTCAACTTGGTAGACACTGGGTGCTGAGGTTTTGTGCGAGTATTGGATCGGTGTCAGTCCGCGTGTGCTGATGGTGTGGCTTATGTGTTGGTGTGGTGAAGTGCGTGTGGCTTGTTGTGTGAGAGATGGTTGTGTGAGTTTTTTGAGTGAGATAAGTATGCAGAGAGTTTGAGCTTATATTGGTTAGTGGGTTATATGACATTTAACATGCTGACATTCACAGTTCTGTCTAAATGTAGCACTTGCTGACCGCCATAGTTCTGTCTAAGTGTGGCACGCGCTAACCTTCACAATATTATCTAGATACGGCGCAGGCTAATGTTCACAATTTCATTTAAGTGTGCCACATGCTAAGATTGAGAATTCCATCTAATCTAAGTGTGTCATTGACTAGGCTTCGTACTTCCATCTAAGTGTAGCGCCTGGTATCATTCACAATCCTGTCTAGATACGCCGCAGGCTAATGTTCTAAATTCTAAGTGTGGCACATGCTAACATTCACAATCCTATCTAGATGCGGCGCAGGCTAATGTTCTCAGTTCTAAGTGTCATCTTATCTTGAACAAAAACGTCACTGTAAGTACTGACCCACTCGAAAGCAGGTAGCTGCCTTGGCCGAGCGTTACTTCCCATCTAAAGTGATAATGCTCCCCACCTGTGTGCTCCTTTGCTGAAGTGTAACATTCTCATGTTAGACTCTTAACCATTACATCCACATTCTCACTGCGCACCCGTGTATCATTGTGTATCTGATTTATGCTCGCCTATATCCTCCTATGCGAATATCCAATTGTATGTCAATTCGTATCTGATTTATGCTTGCCGATATTCTCTAATGCGAATATCTCACTAACATACATTCTCTGATCCCACTCTAAGTGCCTGATGCTAACTGATTTGATCCCGACTTCGCGCCTCAATGCCGCATTTTGATTCTTACGTACAACCGTTCTTATGTATACTGTAGCCTGCTAGTAATTATAGCCAGACAAAGTGCTTTGTTTCAGCCTATATAGCGCATAGCATTACATGCTCCTACTGTAGCCTCTTATAATTAGCAAATCTTGATAAGCGGCCTCACCCTTAGCATAGTTATTGCCTACATGTACCGACCGCTAGCCTCCTTGTCACCACACTTCTAATAAACTGCTTCATTTTTAGCATCTCATCAGAGCCCATCACTGCTTGCTAGTCATTGATTTATGTCAAATTCTCTGTTAGCCTTTATCTGCGCATTATATAGCATACTAACCATTTATGCTATATGCACTATGCTAACTATTGCTCCTCACATACATCACTACTAGCTACAGATCCTGATACGTGACACCTAACCTATCCTAGTTCGCTTAGTCATGTACATGCTCACTCTAATTATAGCGTGCATTCTAATTACATTTACCCCTTTGCTATTGCCCACAATGGCATCATACACATTAGTCACCATTGCAAATGGCAAAAGTAATGACTTTCAGGCACTAACTATAGCCCATTACGCTTCGCCTAGGACACTTAGCATCTCCTTATCTATGTCCTCGAGACTACCACCGTCTGACAGTGTCAGACCAAGGAAATTTCTACCCTCCTTCCACCAAGAGGTAACCAAACTCAACCTTACTGCCCAGACAGCTCTAAGTAATTCTCAGCCACTCGCACCAGCCCAATCAATCAAGCTCTTCGCCACAAGACCTACTCCTAACCAACCTTGCACAACGAAAATCAGGAATTCTAGACTAGGTTCTACATTCATGACAGCCATTCCTCTGTTAATCAACGGTAGAAGTAAAACTAAGTTCTCAACTACAAGATTAAAGGTAGCCAATCCCCTCAACATCAAAGTAAATAATGCTCCCTCCTACCGAGAAAACACTACCACTACAAACAATAATTTGGACAGTACTACCACGCTTATTAAGGGAGTGCTCATAAACGCTATATCCCTGACAGCTCCTGCACTAGATATTGCTGACCGTATAACCATGAATGACCTTGACTTCTTAGCCATAACTGAGACTAGGCTTCATGCTGTGACAGGGTCTTCACTCTCATTTGCCACACTGGACGAGTACACTATCATTAGGCAAGATAGAGAATCCTCTAAAGGCGGCTGCGTTGCCTTTATAAACCCTACTAGGCCTTAGGTCCATACCGAACCAAACATTCCCTTCAGGAGAACTAGTGTCCATCAAGTTACCTTTCACGGCATCTCAAACAATAACCATGCACCTTATGTATAGCCCACCAGGACCTCTATCCTCCTTCGAGGAAGACATCATACTACTTCCTACAGCAAACACTAAACCAGGATCTCAAATCATGTTGTTCAGAGACCTCAATTTAGGCCTTCATGACTCCAAAGACGACAATGCTCTAGCTCTCACTAACACCATATCAGAGCTATACTTCACACATTGTATTACTAAGCCTACCCACAACAAAGGGAGAACACTAGAGTGAATCGCAGACCTCCACTGCAAGATTAATATCCTCTCTAACACACCATGTGCCTGGTCTGACCACCATATCATCTCATTCACCATACAGGACAGCAGCTGTCCAACCATTGCAATCCACCAGCACCACCTACACATACTAGGACCAACCGTAACATAACAGTAGAGAAACTACTCCCCTTGTTACAACCTATTATCAACCACCCTATACCCAACACTGACCCCCTCCTCTTTAGTGGATTTGTACAACTGTACACTACTCAACATCATTAATACAGTAGCACCTTTGAAAATGCATAAAGCCAAACCCTGTGCTCACATAAATACATGGTTCACCCCTCACCTTAGAACCTTAAGCAAAAACAAAAGAAATCCTGAAACATTATTGAAGAGTCTTCCCTCAGCACCCAACAAAGACAAATTCTTAAAAGCCTCCTTCAACTACAAAGCTGCCATTCACCAGACCAAAAGTGTGACACCTATAATGATAGAATCATTAAAGCTAAATCAAGTACTAAAGAATTATTCAGCATCCTTAGAGAGTTGGAATCTCCTACACCTCTACCAGACACTTGTACTAAAGAATCTAGTACAGGTATGTTCTGTACCAACATACAGAAAGCGCTAATGGACAAGATAGAGCTTCTACAAGCCAAAATTGAATTTAAAAAACTCAGCCTCACCTCTGATACATCCCGACTCTTGCCTTCCGCATCTTCACCCAATCCACACAATCTATTCAAGTTCTCACCTCTCTTCACTAAGGACGTTGGCATAATAATGATTCTGAAACCATCAAGATGCCAGGGGGACGTCTGCCCAGGAGCTATCATTAAAGAGGCAACAAGGGATCTTGCACCTTTCATTGCTACAATAATTAACGCCTAATTTGAAACTAGCATAGTCCCTACCAATCTGAAAGATGCCTGGCTCCTCCCTTTACTAAAGCAACCCACCCTCGATCCTAACATCCTCGCAAATTATAGACCGATCACCACAGTACCGTTCGTCTTGAAAATTTTTGACAGGGCAGCTTTCCTTCATATTCAGGAACATCTTGAAAGTAATAACCTCCTTGGCGTTTGACATTCAGGCTTTAGACCTAGACAAGGCACCGAAACAGCTCTGATAGTTTTAAAAACACAAATGGATGACATAAACAATAAAGGTAATCTAGCCCTCCTACTGCTACTAGACTTATCGGTTGCCTTTGATTTAGTAAATCGTAAAGTCTTATGGAACCACCCCTTGACTGCAGCCCACTTCTCCGACAAAGCTACCGCTGGGATCCAGTCATTCCTGGATAAAAGAACCATGAGAGTGTTTGCACCTACTGCGTCTGCTGAGCCAGCACCAGTCACATGTGGAGTTCCCCCCTCTCTAACGCTCTGCAATATGTTCACGAAGCCTTTCTTCGATGACTTAGTGTAGGTGACACCCAAATGATCTAACTATGCGGATGACACACAAATTCTCATCCCCATCACTGGCGACTATAACACTGACTCAAAACTATTAAACAATATATACCTAATCAGACAAGCTTGGATGGCAAAACATGGACTCTGTCTTAATGACGATAAGACAGAGCTACTCCTCAAAGGATCCCAGACGAGACTTAATAGATTAGATAGACAGTTTAACTCTTTTAATATTGACAGCAACAACATAAATGTCTCCAAGGATGTGAAAACGCTAGCCATTTACCACAACCCTTCATTGACACTGAGAAGACAAGTCAATGCGACAGCCTCTGCCACAGACGTCACCTGTAAACTAATTAATGCATGTAGACCTTTTTTGTTCACAGCTAAATGCACCGCTATAACTAGGGCGCACATTCTATCCAAATTAGACTATTCAATGCCATGTAATTAGGAACTAACCAGCGCAACCTAAAAAAGTTGCAAATACTCCAAAACAATGCGCTTAGATCTTCGATGAATATCCCCAGATCTCACCATATATTGGAGTTGAGACGCAGTGCGCACTGGCTATCAGTCAATAATAGAATTGCGTTCAAAACCTTGTCACTCACTCACAAATGTCTCTAATCTACCGCCTAAATACATGATTGACAAATTTTCACGAAACATCTCAGACCGACCAACAAGGTCCTCACAACACAATCCCTAGGTTTAAGCTTCAGAAGGCAGGGGTCAGCAGTTTCCCGGTTTTTGCAACAAAACTGTGGAACACGCAGTCGTTAACCTTAAGAGCAGAAGCTTCTTACTTCAACTTCAGGAAAAATGTAAAAATGTGGCTTCTCCTGCATGAGACACAATAATGTTGTATGGCCTACTTCCTTGCTCATCTCTGTACCTAGATGTGATGCACTTTAATAAATCCTTGTATTGTCTCAACTTTATGTAAATGCGTAAAATGTGTAACTGTAAGAAATGCGCCCATATATCTAAGGGTGTGAAGCGCTATATAAATAAAGATGGCAGGACTTTGCGGGATAACCGCAACACGTACCAGTCTTCCTCCTCTTACAAAACCCTGTAATCTTCAGGGGACCAGTACATGAAAATGTCCCAGTCCTATCGGGGCTTGCAACAATGCTGTGGCTCCTCCCAGTCTGGCAAACAAGCATGACCAGCCCAGGGCCAGGTCCTCCCACTTCAGCACCCCGGTGGGTGGACGACTGTCAAGGTTTGTCGAAGAATGGACACACATCACGACCGACGAATGGGTACTATCCCTCCTCCAGCAGGGAAGCTCGCTGGAGTTTGTGGACGATCCACCATACGTTCTGCCAACTCACAAAACAGAGAAGTTACAACACCTCTTGCTTCAGGAAGTGTAAGCTCTGCAGGTGAAGGGCGCAGTGGAAGAGGTCCACAAGGACAAGCTGGGCCCAGGAGTATACTCCCGCTACTTTCTGGTAAGGAAAAAGTCACTGCACAACAAGTCAGGGGGTTGGAGGCCCTTATTAGATCTGAGGGTGCTCAACAATTTCCCAAAGGCGCAAATGTTTTGCATGGTCACGCTACAGCAGGTGTTGTCCCAGCTGCAACAAGGAGATTTCTTGGCGACCCTCAACCTTGAGGATGCCTACATTCACATCCCTATTCACCTCTTACACCCGCACCACCTGCTTTGTGGTATCAGGAGTACATTATCAGTTCAATGCCCTTCCATTTGGCCTGCGGTCTGCGCGAGTGTTCACCAAGTGCCTGGCGTCAGTGGCTGCTCACCTGCAGCGGGGGAATGTTCACGTCTACCCGTATCTGGACACCTGGTTGGTAAGAGCCCCCTCTTTTCAGCTGGCAGAAACCAACACTGCCACCACCATACTCTGTCTACAGCGACTGGGTTTCTCCAATGTCCCAAAGTCGTGCCTGGTTCCATCTCAACAGGCACTCTATCTCCAAGAAAGGCTGGACACCCATACCTGCGCTGCCAGACCCTCTGATGAAAGCATGGCAGCTCTTCTAAACTAGGTGCGCTGTCTCAGCATCACCCGGATAACTCCAGTTCGCAACTACAAATCCCTGCTGGGGATGTTATCATGTATCCTGTTGATCGCCAACTGCCAGTTGCACTTGAGACTGGTGCAAGAATTCCTGGATGCCCGCTGGATCCAAGCCTCAGGGTCCTGGGACAACCGCATTGCTCTAACACCGGTTTTCAAACTGAGCCTTCGCTGGTGGTCAGTGATGGAACACCTGGTGCAGGGCGCCCCCTTCAAGTTGCTATACCATCAGGTCACTGTCATGATGGATGCCTCCCTGGAGGGCTGGGTCAAGACCAACACACCCAGGGCCTTTGGTCAGAGGAGGAAAAGAAAGAGCCAGCACATGAACCTGCTGGAGCTACGAGCAATCTTTTGGGCCCTAAAGTCTTTCGTCCCCTCCTAAGGGGAAAGGTGGTACGAATCTACACTGACAACACAACGTCAATGTTTTATGTCCACAAGCAAGTCTGCTGCTGCCTCGTGCCCTGGTGCCGGTGTGGCATGGCCTGGTAGGCTAGGAGCTTGGAAGCGGGACAGGCCGCCAACAGTGGTGTGCAATGGTCCAACGGCTCCTCCTTGGTGGTGGGCGCTGAGCGGATGGCTCTGGAGCGCCAACCGATGTGTGTGCCATTACGGAGCTGGCCGGGTCCCCTGCGGCGGAGAGTGGAAGTCCCGCTGGGTGAGTGACACCCGCTGATCCTGGCAGATGCAGCGAACGTACTAGAAGACTTGCAACAAGTGCAAGGTATCAGCCCCATGGGCTTTGGATACCGGGCTGGAAGGAAGGCAGGCAGGTGCTGGAACGCTTGACCTGACACAGCCCGGTGAGGGACGCCGCTTAAAGCTGTGCTTGTACCGGCAGTCCCTAAGCCCATGCAGTTACTGAACTCTACAGACCGACCACACCTACAGCCACCTTCCCTCCAAAGCCCGTACTGAGAACTCCTTAAGGGAAGGATCCTGCCACCAGCCCACGCCACTAATGAGGCTGAACGGACTCCTGCACAGCTGTGTTTTGCATTACCGGCCTGTGCTTAGCCCCGTGGGATAACGGGCTCTTCACACTACAGCGAACCTTAATAGGTTCCCCAGCTTGTCAGATGGGGACCATCTAAAAGTCTTGTTCGCCCCAGCACGACAGGTCTGCAAAGGAAACATAGAAGACAAATAGCATTGACAAGAGATGGGACACGACATAGGACAAGAGATGTTTCATCACCCAGTATTACTGCTAATGAACATTGAGTCGGTCTTTTGAGATGCAAGCATCAGCGAATACACGAACATAGTGATCTCCTGCAATAAAGGAAGCGGAGAGTCTTTATAAGACCAACTCTTGTTCATCAAAAAAACAGAGTTGTCATTTAACCCATAATGATGCATCTGGGAAACACAGCATTGTATTACCCACAACCCACTGGGAGGAAGGACTGAATCACACCACAGCATAAACACCAGCTCCACATCATGGTTCCCCACGATGCTATCAATGCGAGGGGTGCAATACTTGGTCTGCAATGGAGCGTATAAACAAGGCAGGGGACCAGATCTGTGCAACCCCCTGACACATTGCAACGGAGGCCTCCCTGGTTGACCTGTGACCCCACTACGTGACTGAGTTTGGGGGACAGATTACTTGGACCGGCTGACATGACCATAGGTGTGGGTGGGCAGAGGAAGCAAAACACAATTGAAGCATTTGCACGGCAGTCTAACAGGCCCGTGCTGAGACAGCTTCTGATGACCAGGTAGCACCAAGCCCTGAAGAGATGATTCCTGAGGCCCAAGCCTCAGGCCTGATGGAGAGCATGCAGGCGGGCTTCTCCAAAATGATGGATAAACTGGACGGAATCACGACCAACATCAACACCCTTAATGGCAAGATAAAATGGGTATGTGCACGGGTGACTGAGACTGAGACTCGGATCAGGACAACTGAAGATGATGTCCACGCTCTCAAGGCCCAAGTGGCAGACATGGCTAAGGATCCAAAGAGAGCCCTATCAAAGTCTGACGATTTGAAGTCGCAGTCAAGGAGGAGCAATATACGCATAGTTGGCCTCCCAGAGGGGTTTCGGCGCAGCCCAATGGAAGTGGCGGTTGAGAACCTACTCCAGGAATTGCTTGGTGAACAGGACTTCTCCTCCACGTTTGCAATTGAACGAGCTCACAGAACGCCAACAATGAGGCCAAACCCGGGAGCTCCCACCAGAGCGGTCATAGCAAAGATCCTCCTTTACTGAGACACTGTTCTACGCCTAGTCCGAGAGAGGGGCCCACTACACTATGAGAATGCTAAAGTACATATATACTGTGATTTTTCCACTGCCATCCAGCTGAAGCGGAAGTTGTTTCTGGGTGTCAAGTGCACGCTGCGAAAGAGGGCCACCCCCTATGCCATGCTCTTCCCGGCAAGCCTGTATATGCACCACCGGGGTAAGACTTTATTCTGTAAGACTTTATTCTGTATGACTTTATTCTTCACAATCCTGTAAGAGGTGGTCGCCTTTATCGAGGCCAATATACTGATACATACTCAGAAAACATCCAACGATGAGACTGAAATGGCGTCCTCTTCAATATGACTTGGGACCTGGCGGTGCAGATCTTATTTGGCTATGGCTGTGTTTACTCGTTAGTGGTTAATGCAGGTGTGCCTTTTCACTGAATACATATCCTTAATATGGCAGGATAGTAATGGTGGTTGGTAAAAGTAGAAGCTGTTATCCCCCTTTGCAAGTTTGCTGGTATGCCGGTGTTGTGGTTGGGACTAGGGAGGAGGTAAGGGGAGGTTTGAATTGACCCTAATTGGGGGGCGGGCGATGAGAGGGGGGAGGCCGTTGGGTGAAAAGGGTTAAAACATGTTTTGGCAAGCACGCAGTGCAGATCATCAGTGTTCATATTTTTCCTACTTGGTTGCAACACAGTAAACATAGTGTAGCAGTACCATTCAACTCACCCTAGACCCGGGGATGCTTAACATCCTACATTGCCTGACATGGGGTCCAGGTTATGATTTTGCAAGAAACACATGCTTGGGGCAGAGGGAACATTACCTACGCCAAGGGATGGGGGACCAGTCGATTCCACACTGACTACTCAACGTAATCCAGAGGAGTGCGGACCCTGATACACAAGGGGGTAAAGTCTGAATGCCTACACACATATAGACCCGGAGGGTTGCTACGTAATAGTGCATTCTAAATTGACGGGTAAGAAAGTGCTCTTGGTGAACTCCTATGGACCCAACATAGATGACCCTGCTTTCTTCAGGGGATTGACGGAAGTTCTCATGACTTACCCATTCTCACCAATTATCTGGGGGGGGGATGAATTCCATCATGAACGTGGACCTGGATCGCCCTGGCAAAGGCAGCCCAATGCATTCTGCAGCGAACAACAGAACTTAATCTGTGTGACATATGGCGCACCCTAAACCCGGCTACCCGGGGTACACCTATTACTCTCCTCTGCATGACATGTTTTCCAGGATAGATCTCTTTTTAGTCTTTGACTGCCTGGTAAGACAGATGGTGATGGCCAACACACTCCCGCACACATAATCAGATCACTACCCTATAGTGCTTTCCTTGAACTGGGGGGGTAGCCCTTTGGGATGGCACTACATGGTAATTTAAGTCCTGGCTCTAGCAGCTCTGGACTTTAGGAGCATTATAGAGGACGATATCGACACCTTTTTACAAACAAATGACGACAATGCTGTGGCACAATGCGCGGTCTGGCAGGCATTTAAAGTATACGTAAGGGGCATGGCCATGTCTAAGGAATTTGGCATGCTCAAAACTATCCGTAGGGATATAGCCAATAGCGAGAGGAAGCTTAAAGCCCTGGAGGGACAATATGTGGTAACACCCAATCAAGCCTCTTTGGCCGATAAACAATCCCAGTTTGAGGAGTTAAAGCGACATGTGGACTGCGAGGTCAAATACTTTGTCATACCCACCGCGGCCAGGAAATGAAGGTGGTAACTGCCAGGCAGGCTGTTGACCAATGCGATCAGGGTGAAGAGGGGGCCAAATCACATACTGGGTGTTTGGGATGAGTCTGGACAGATGCTTTATTCAGACTGTGTGTCAATTATGTGTTTCTGCAGTTCTATGAATCACTGTACAGGGCACGATGCCAGGAAGATGACTAGGGCCTACAGACCCTGCTGGATTCCATTCCAATGTCACTCTTCTCACATGGTGCCAAAGGGCAGATAAACACTCCCTTCACAGAGGAGGACATTTTACAAGTAGTGCAGGACTTGCTGAGAAATAAATCCCCTGGCCTGGACGGTTTGACTGCTGAATTCTATATGGAATACAAGGCCCTTCTAGCCCCCTACCTGCTGAAAGTGTGGGAGGAATCGCTGCTGACTGGGTGCCACAAAAAGTCTCTCCAGGAGGCCACAATTATAGTATAATTGAAACCTGGCAAACCTAGGGAGGAGTGCAGCTCATATAGGCTGCTAACTCATCAACGTGGATACTAAAATCTCTGCTAAAATAATTGTGAATAGGCATCTACCCCTGATGCCGGCACTGATGCATCCTGGCCAGGCCGGGTTTTCCCCAGGTAGATCCACATCTTTGAATCTCAGGCGGCTATTTAATGTCATGTCTCGTAAGTAGTGGGGGTCGCTTTAGATGCCCAAAAAGTGTTGATATGGTGTCCTGGTTGTTCTTGTTTGAGGTGCTACACAAGTGTAATCTTGGCGAATACCTTATTCACTGTATCCAGCTGCTTGACACGTCTCCGACAGCCACCATATGCGTTAACGGGATACTCTAGGCTACTCACACTGGGCAGAGAGGCATGCCAAGGCTGCCCACTGTCGACTATACTTTTTGCCTTGGCAATTGAGCCAATGGCAAACCAGATACGGTATCGCTATGGGAACTGGGGGTTCGCTTAGTGGGCTGACCTGCGATCATCTCTTTATATGCAGACGATGTGATTTTATATGTATGGGATCCTCGCGTCAACTTAGACCCCAGAATGGAGGATGTCACCCGGGTTGGTCAATACTCTGGATTCACAGTGAATTATGGGAAGTCGGAGGTGTTCCGTCTAACTGACAGTACACCCCCATCCTCGAGGGGCTCTTACAGTGGTCGCTTGACAGGTTCAAATACATAGGCGTTATTATATCCAGAAACAAAGACACAATGATAACTAACAATTTTGTGGCTGGGGCTAGGTGTACACATGTGAAAATTGAGCTATGGTCCAAACTGCTGATGTCTCTGGCTGGGCGACTGGCGATGGTCAAAATTGTCTTTGTTCCCAAACTACTGTACATGTTTTTCAATGTGCCACTGTGGCCGGGGAAGCAGTACTTCAGGGATTTACACCGGGACATTGCCAGCTTCCTATGGCATATTTTGACTCTGGGATTCGAATAATACGGGTAAGAACTGTGCATTTGTAACACTAGGGATGCATGGGACTATCGATTTAGTTTCCGAAAACGTACATCTTGACACATACAACATTTTATGGTTTCCATTTCAGATAACCATTGATCGCAATATCAAACCGTTGTGTTGAACACATCGCTATAACAACAGTATGACATTTTTCCTTAAAGAGACATAGACGTGAGATATGACTTGTAAGGATGTACAACTCCCTAGTAATCGGAATTCTCATATCTTCTTGTTTACAAACAATGGTAAGATTATATTTTAAGTTTATAGTTTACATGCACCGAGAATGTTGGGGGCGTGTGGGTTCACGGGACCAGTTTGCGAAACGAAGAAGACCAAACTCTTATCTTTCCCATTACAGCCAATGGAGGAAGCGCACCATGAAAAAAAAAACACCTTGAACATTTCAATTTAGCTACAGGTTAATAATTAGATCCCAAGAGACGCAGACGTCGGTCGCGCTTTGCCAGAACTCAATTAATAATTGGACCTGTTATAACAAACTCCCTCACCAAATAGTGGTAAGGATGTAAATGTGTTTAAAATAAATGCTATTATATGTGTATTAGTTCTTAGGAATATTCACATACGGACATTCTGTGCTTTTAATACTCTTTTTCAGAAAACACTACGTATAACCTAATTGGAGCAGTGACTAATCATAAGTCTACATCAGTAATGCCAGGTTCCCTCTCAATCAATTTTGGGTCCTGACGTGATTGCATGGACCCGTGCTACCTTCAACAAATCGGACCAGTTTCAGCAAATTATACTAATAAGGTATTTTGGCTCTGTGAACTACGAACATTGAGATAATCTGAGGCTTGCCTGAAATAATGGTCACAATTTGGTTTTTGCTGTCTAGCTACTAATATAGCTTGGTTCTAATGGTTTGGGAAACCAGTTTATTTATAATTGACTAATTTTACTACTATCGGAGGCTAACATGGTGCCCTGCATTCCCCAAGCCGGCAGAATCTTCATTTATATTTGAAGCCCCTGTATGTATTGTTTCATGAGACATTTTAATATCTTAGAGACAATAAGTTTAAAAATACATACCAAGAAGATTAACTTTGAGCACCAATGAGTGTTGTTTACACTAACTAGGTAGAACCTGTAGTGTTGGAATTGATACCAAATTTGTATTTTGTGAACACAATAACTGTCAATGGATATTTACTAATGATAACTTTTGTTTCTTCTCTCTCCCTTTTTCTTCTTCTACTTTCCTTTGAATATGCCTTGTCTCCCCTTATTTATCATTTTCAGTTGCTATATTAAATAGAGCTTTACAAATGTAATGTTTCTGTTGAGGTTTAATTAAGAACATTTTTTGGTTCCCTGAAGAAGACTTACCAGGTCGAAACACGTGTTGGCACTTCACTGGCAAACATTTTATTTTTATTTTGGCACCTTCTATAACTTGTTTGTGCTCTGATTGGAGAAATGCCCAGCATTATATGCATCATTAATGCTAATCCTTTTGGCTAGAACACATTAAAAGTGTTTTATATTGGAGTCTGTTATTGTTTGAACTATTACTTTCAATGTACAGCGCGTACTTGTGGAACAATTGCCTTGTTGTTCAAATAGTTTGAGAATGGGGTATGCTCTCAGTTCCATGTTACTTGCAGCTGTCCTCTGTTTAGGAAAAACTTTGGGTTAGTTGATAACTAAATATTACCACATTATCAGAGTCTCAGCGCACTTCCGAACTAGTCACCCCATAGAACATGCATCTAGAGAAATTTCAGGAACTATCAGTGTTGACCATAACAAAAAGGAAGGAATGCTGTCCAAAAAGGAATTTGGACCTATGCTTTTACACTGGTTTTGGAGCTCAATGGGACGTCTGATACACTTTCTCAAATAGTAGATATCCAACAAGTCATTTGGGAGCTAGTGCGAACAGAATAAGTGGACACAAGAGCTAAAGAAGATGAATTAATCGTGCCAAAAGGAAGGGAGATGGGAGAGTGGCACAGAGAAAAGATCCATGGATCCAGACAATTTTTGAAGATTGAACGCCCAGTCACTTAAGTGCAACTGTGAAGGTTGCTGGTTTATGTAGAGGACAGAGATCCTCAGAGAGAGTAACAAGAGCTGTGCATTTGTGACAAACAGATAATCTGCTATGGGAGTGAGTAAACGTTTTGGAACGTGAGAAGAATTTGAGAATGGGGGGCAAGTAGAGCATTGTTGCACGGAGTCAATGAGGAGGAGGGTGGGGATAAAATACTGGTGACCAGTGTGGTGTTTCAACACAATGGTGGCTCAAGAAGTGACTGATTTACAGCTAGTTTTTTGAGATGAGGGACTAGAATAGGGTGATATTGATTTTATGATATCACAGGATGCAAGGCTGTCTTTTGCCATGTATACTCACAAATGCTTATCAAAGGAGACGGGGAGGAGGGTGGACGATTAAAGCAAATTCAGACCTGAAAGAAGGAAAGTTATCAAATAATTTGTTTTGAGAGACACATCATTATATGCAGATCCATTAGTCACAAGTAGAATTGGGGATGCTAAACTCAGAGTTGAAGTCACCCGGACCTCAGGAGAGGGCAGGAGCCCTTCTCCCTCATATTCAGCAACTACGAGACACGCAGCAGCATTTCCTGCCCTGCAGAACCCATCTATGCTGCACCGCTTCATTGTTCTGCAGGTTAGCACGAATCTCGTGCAGTATATGCCTGTGCCTTCACTGCCTAGAGATCTCTGTACAAGGCTCTACTAGCCTCGTCTAGGCCCTCTGTTGTTGAGCCGCACTGCCTACAAGCGGCAGCCTCCCCAAAATGGCTGCATCGTTATTTTGTTAATACGTTGCCTAGCAACGTGCTCTTCTTGTGTAGAGAACATCCGCGGGCAGGCAGAAGCCGGCCTTCTCGTGGGAAGGTCCGCGAGAGGCAAGGCCCTGTTTGCCCCTGTGGCCACTACATAACCCGGACCTCAGAAGAGGGCAGGAGCCCTTCTCCCTCCTATCCAGCAACTACGAGACACGCAGCAGCATTTCCCACCCAGCAGAACCCTTCTACACTGCGCGGATTCATCGTGCTGCAGGTGAGCACGTATCTCGTGCAATACATGCCTGTGCCTTCTCTACTGACTAGATATTGCCGTATGAGGCTCTACTAGCCTCATCTGGTCCCTCCGTTGTCAAGCCGCACTGCCTACAAGCAGCAGCCTCCCCAAAATGGCTGCATCGTTATTTTGTTGATACGTTGCCTAGCAACGTGCTCTACTTGTGTAGATAACATCCGCCGGCAGGTGGAAGCTGGCCCTCTCGTGGAAAGGCCTGTGATAGGCAAAGCCCTGCTTGCCCCTGTTCGCCACAGAGCGCCAGGAGCCTTTCACCATACTCTGCGCCGAGACACTCACCGGCTGTCTGACATCGCTTCAGCATGCAGGTAATACGCAACAGCTGAACATTATTGAAATTATTGACATTGACCATTATTACAAATGCCGAGGTAAGCTAACTAGTACTGGCTTCCCCTTCCGATTCCGCGAATAGGCTTCTGCACATATTAGTTGATCTGGCTGTTCAGCCAACCTCAAACTCTGCCTATCACCAGTGTCGATACCATAATCATGTTCATATTACGAAGCTAAATTAACTGTGTCACAACGACCGCTGTTGTTGGCATATTTAGCAGTATCGCGCATCGGCCTGCACAAATGAATGTAATTTGAACGAGCTTATTATAGCAGTTGCTACAAATCTGCACCTACCTTTACTGCTAGCACTTGAGTCTGCCCACATCCTGACCTACTACACCAGGTAGCAGTGGCCCGATTATTGTATTTATCGTGATTCGACTTGATCTGCTATAACCTTAGTACCTCGAATACTGTGAAAGCTACATAAGATGATGTATTGCCTTATCTGTGACACTCGAAATTGATTGTATTCCATGTCAGTATCCCAATGCAATTGCTGTAGGCATGTTCCAATGTAATGATGATTGTCTAGCGCTCCCATAACAAGTACACTCGCCTAGACCCTGCAACCTGAACCTGTTCTCATTCAGTTGCTATCATATTGTACAACTTACTGTGACTCTATCTAGCGATAGCGCAATACTGTGCTGTATCGGACATCAGAGCAATATGTACACTACTGTGTTAATCCTAGTCTCCCTCGTCCCCCTACTAGCACTAGGTTCATCAGCTTGCTCCATGAGACTTTCTATTTTACTAGTACCTAATTGTAAGTTCATAATGAACATGGCAACGATTTTGGTTACTACGTCCACATTATCCCACCCCAACAACTTAGCCTATGGACAATTGTTAAGTAACATAAGGCTCCGCGCTAGGATAGCCAAATTATTTGAACCACTGGCCAGCTCCACGACTAACCCAGACTTTTTGAGAAAAAGCCTACATAACACACACGCCACTATCAGAGAAAAACTCCTGCTTATCTCCCTGCCCTCTCATACTTTGCATAACCCCTCTCCTACAAAACCCTGACTAACCTCACATCGCCTTACACCCCACTGGAACTATTACTAGTCCCTTACTCCCCCCCAATACCAGACAGCTCCACCCCAGACCTTAAGGGAGCCTTAATAAACACCAGATCTCTAGTTGCACATGCAACAGAGATATCTAACCTTATCTTGGCAGAAAACTACAACTTTCTGGCCATCACAGAATCCTGGCTACACGCCGCATCAGGTCCTGCCCTTATGTTAGCTATTCCTAATGACTACACCATTCTGAGAGCAGACAGATTCGAGGCACGTAGAGGAGGTATAGCTATCATTGCCAAATCTAACTTATCTCTGAGACTAGCCCCGTCCCTTGACATTCAATCCTGTGAAACCCTCACTGTCAAATGTACCTATTGCTAACTCCCAGACACTCGCCATCCACCTCATATATAGACCTCGAGGTCCCATTGGTTCATTTGAGGAGGACATCTCCACCATTCTTTCAGACAACTTGAAAAGCACCTTGCAAGTTCTACTGTTAGGGGATCTTAACTTGGGTTTCAATGACCCTAAAGACCAACATGCATGCAACCAGCGTTGCTAACACTCCAACTGAACTTGGCCTCACCCAGAGAGTGAACCTACCCACACACAACAAAGGGAGAAAACTCGATTGGGTGGCAGACTACAACTGCAATGCATCGATTTCATCTATAACCCCCCAAGTCTGGACAGACCACCATCTTCTGTCATTCACATTAGCAACCAAAAGGCCCACTTCCAAATACACTCCTTCCGCTCCTCCCACTGTAACAAGGAACAAAAAGAATACCACAGCCGATAAACTACTACCCCTCATTTACTTCCTACCCTCAATTCTCTACCGGAGAGTATGGAGGCTAATATGTTAGTAGACGAGTACAACAAAATTATGACCGTAACACTTGATTCCATTGCCCCCCTAAAAATGAGACAAAGCAAGCCCAAAGTCCACCTTAACTCCTGGTTCACCCACATTTGAAAACACTGCAAACTGAAAAAAGACGATGCAAGGCCTCATGGAGGTTACTACCATCTACTGAAAACAAAACCAACCTCTGCAATATATCATCTCTTTACAAGAGAGAAATACTTCTGGCCAAACGAGAAACATATAACACTAGAATCTCGCAATCCAACTCAAGCAAGAAGGAACTATTTGTAATTTTCAATGAATTAGAAGCACCTATCACAGTGCAAGAAAACTGCATGAAGGACAAATCCTGGTGTTCCAATATTCAGTAAGTACTAGCCAATAAAGTTACCACCCTTCAAGATAAAATCGCAAAAATAAAGTCTCTTTAACTACCATAACTTCATTGAACAACTCCCCTGCGCCTATCACAATTCTCCACTCCGCTTTAGCTTCTCTAAAATCTCTATTCTCAAGGCTGAAAAAGTTATACTCTCTCTCAAACCTTCGACTTGCCAGGGTGATCAATGTCCAGCCCAACTCATTAAGGATGCAGCGAGAGATCTTGCACCTTTTATATCGAAGATAGTTAATGCCTCATTCTCTTCGGGCACCACCCCAAGTAACCTTAAACAATCCTTGGTACTCCCTCTCCTTTAAAAAACAGACATTAGACCCGTTAATAACCAATAACTACTGGTCCATCACAACAGTGCCCTTTCTTCTTAAAATTATAGATTAGGTGGCTTATCTACAAATACAGAAGTATTTGGTGACCAACCAACTACTAGGAGCTCGCCAATCAGGTTTTCGGCCACAACATGGTACGGAATCGGCATTAATTGACCTTAAGGCCCAAATCGACGAGCTCAGGGACAAAGCAAAATCAGCCCTACATCTCCTCCTTGATCTTTCAGCTGCATTTGACCTTGTCGACCACAAGGTGTTATGCAGCCATCTGAACTCAGCAGTGCACTTCTCTAAGGAGGCTATAGTCTGGATACAATCATTCTTAAGTATTCGAGGTACTAAGGTTAAGTAACAAGACTATGAGAGTCTTCTCAACCTCGGCAGCCACAGATCCCATCCCTATCACTTGTGGAGTGCCCCAGGGATCATGTGTCTCACCTACATTATACAATAGATTTACCAAGCCCCTTTTGTCGATGATCTGGACAATCTTGGTATCACCTACACTAACTATGCAGATGATACCCAGATTCTCCTACCACTCACTGGGTATTACGAAAAGGATTTGTCCTTGGTGAATAGGGTATATCTCATCATCCAGGCATGGATGGCTGCACACGGTCTATGCCTTAATGATGACAAAACTGAGTTCATCATCCTGGGCACCACCTCGAACCTCAAAAAACGTGGCCCTAAATATATCACCTTCATTATCGACGATAACCCTATCAAAGTAGCCAAAGAGGTAAAAACTCTTGGCTTCTACCTCGATTCGACCCTCTCATTTACCAAACAAGTAAATTCCATGGCTTCCGCCACTGCATATACTTGCAAATTAATCAGAGCTGGTAAACCATTCTTGTATTATCCCCGTCAGAGCTCTCATTTTGTCCAAACTGGACTACGGTAACTCTCTCTACAATGGGGCCAATAAGCACATTATCAAGAGAATTCAAACTCTCCAGAACAATGCCCTGTGAGCTGCCCTCTGAATAGCAAGGAGAGAGCACATCTCTGAGATTAGGAGATAAAGCAATTGGCTATCTACCTGCAATAAAATCCGGCTGAAAACTGCCTCACTCACTTACAAATGACTGAACAATGCTGCGCCTTACTACCTCACTGGGAGATTCACTAGAACATCTTTAACTAGGCCCACTAGAACAGCAAATACTAACTGCCTCACTGTCCCAAGATTTAAACTCTCTAAGGTCGGGGGTTGCAGCTTTCCAGTCAAGGCAGCGCAGCTCTGGAATTCCCTGCCTCCCTCCTTGTGAGTGGATCAAACATACATAAACTTCAGACAGAATTTCATCAACTGGCTTAAAGATAATGACCAGTAATGCCTCTGTCCCACACACCACTGTACTGTAAATAGATTTCAGAATGTTCTGTTAATTATGCTCCTGTCTGTATAGTCCTTTTATTGATTGCTTGTATCTACCTTCATTAATACATAATGTATTTGTATTTTATTGATTTGTACTTCATTTGCCAATGTGTAACTTAAGCTGAAAGACTTCCTGTTTCCTATGCGCCCTGATACCCTATGGTCTGGCGCGCAATATAAGTAAACAAAGTGCTCTATGAATGGGAAGCAAACGTGGAATGACAGTACGAAGACATGAAGGAAAGCGATGGAGGGTGGCCACGTTGCACATTAAAGGGCTGAACTTGCCTTATAAACGCTCTTTGTTGGGTAAATAGTTTTAAAAAAAGACTTGGTGGTACAGGAGAGCACTACAGCAAAGGAGAAGAGTTCAAGTTTGGGTGTATAGGGCAGTTGTTTCGTGCCTGAATTAATGCATGAAAATAAAAAAATTGGATTGCACCTATTGCTTTCATGGAATTCTAAAAATCGAAAGTTTGAGATTATTAGATGGTAGACTCTTATTGCGCAAGGTGATAATTGGAGAAATCCAGATGGTCTTGGCTTTTTACGTTGCGGAGATGGGCTAATCTGCAGCTCCGGGCATATACTTTCATTTCCCGGGTGCACATGAGTTACTCTAGATTGGACTACAAATTGGTTGAGCAACACCAAGAGCAGGGATTTCGTAAGCTGATGGTTGTGCCACCAGTATGGTCAGATCATGAAATGTTGCTAGCAGAGCTTGACCTCCCAGGGAAGGAGCCTGGAATGAACTGGAAAATGTCAGTGTAAAGAGACATTAGTGAAAGATCACAAATTTAGGGAGGAATTAGAGACTGAGATGGAGCTAATCTTTGAAGAAAATGAAGGTAAAGGAGTAAAGCCAGGGATGGCTTGGGATGGGGCCAAGGCAACATTTCATGGTTTATTGATTAGGGAGGGAGCTAGGAGGAAATAAGACCAGTTACTAAGGGAATCTAAATTTTGAGATGAATTATATAAGCTAGAAACCCAGTTAAGAGAACAGCAAGTAGTGGGTGCACTGTAGACCAAGAAAATTATGGGGCTTCAGACCTAAAGGAGTTAGAAGATGGGGATACTAAAGAAATTTGGATTTAGCCCTGCATTGGCTACGATGGAGGAAGGAAATCTACTCTGTGACCTCTGCAGCACAGAGCTATAGAGTTTATGGGACCTCCTCCGAGGCTTTTACACTACAAAGTAGCACTCAACAGGGATGCCCCTTGTCCCCTTTGCTATGTGCTGTGGTCATTTAACCTTTGGTGGAAATTATTCAATGGAGTGAAGGGATAAGGGTCATTCAGCTAGAAGATGGGGAGTGAAAGTGAGGTTTGCTTGCTGATGACCTCTTCCTTATGCACCCCAAGCAATCATCAAAGGTAATTTTCAATGTGTTACAAGATTACATAACATTATCAGGAAATAAGGTGAATGCAGATACATCTGAGATACTCCTGATGGGACCAAGACCCCAGAACTTGGCGCAGCATGTTGCTGATCTCCCCTTTTCAGATTTGTGTTTCTAAATTGAAATATGTAGGGGTTTGATTTCAGGGGATCTCTTCCAGATTAATTTTCCCTCGCTGGGGCAAACTATGGTTAGATCTTGAAAGATGGAAGGGGCTGAATTTGGGTTGGCTTGGAAGGTTGAATGCATTTTAAAAGAATATTCTACTGTGTATCTTGTTTTGCTTACCATGCTCCTGGTAGATATCCCCAAACAGTTCCTGGCAGAAGTAAGATTAACCCTGCTCTGATTCCAATGAGGATCCCATACAGGAGATTGATTTTACCACCAGAGTTTGGGGATGGGTGGAGTGCTCGGGAGTGGGATTTCGAGATATAGAGGGATATTTAACTCTGTGTCTTGTATGACCACTTAAGACCTAAGAATGAGAAACAATGGGTCTGTTTAGGAAATGACTGCTTAAGACGTAATACGGTTGTAGGTCCAGGCCCTTTCCATCCCAAGGAAAGTCAGGGAATACCCAGTTCTAAAGGCCAGACTGGAAATACGGGTCCATATATTCTTGCCGCTGTTTGCCTTTTAAATGTGGGGTTTCCCCCTGTCAATTTCTTTGATTTTTTTTTTGTTTTTTTTTTGTTTGGGGGGGGGGTTCCTCCGAATCCCCCATCCATCCCATCCTCACCCTGCCACCCCCAACCCCTCCCCCAAACACACAAGACATATATTTCCTGTTTAAAAGGCAAACGTGGAATCAGCCGGCAGTGAAAACACGACATACAGGGAAATATGGTGAAAGAAAGTTAGGGCATTGTACCTCACTACATGGATATCCCCTCTGAGCTCCTCTCTTTATAGAGGTTTTACCCAACTCCAATGACGTAAAATGTGGTTGGAAGCGTGCCAAGAAAGGGTGTGGCAACTGTGGTCAGAGTGGAGATTTGCAGACATAGCATCTCTTGGGTGGGGTTTAAATATAGGTAAATTACGAAACTCAAATGATTTACAAGTTTGAGGCCTACTAACTCAGAGCAAATGTAAAATCTTGGTGTCTAGATCCCTGACGGTGATTGAAAATGTTCTTGACACCTATCACAGTAATACATGCTTCATCTTGGTGCTGTGTAAATCTAACCAAGAACTAATAGCGCCAGAATCTGGAGACCTCAAAGAAAAATGGGAGAGGGACCTGGAAACTCACATTTCAAATAATTTATGGATGAGAATTTGCACTAAGTCATGTAGGGTTTTGCAGTCTAAGCAATTTAAACACACAGCATTAAACTGCTACAAACATGGCCGTTACTTCCAGATACGCTTTCTAAAATGTACCCAAGGACTAGAGATGATTGTTGTAGGGAGTGTGGGGAGAGGGGCACCTTTTTTCATATGTGGTGGTCCTATAAAGACAACCAAGTGTATTGGACTGAGCTGCTCTTCTGACTTCCAGGGGTGTGAGGAACTGAAAGACATAGTGATCCCATGTTATTCTGTCTCCACAAGGAGGGAGATACTGTCAGGAATTCACATACATGGCACATTTACTTTTAGCGGTTAGTTAATGTCTGGCCCAGTTTTGGAAAAAAGCAATCCACCCATCCAAAACTGAATGGCTGAGAAAGGCCAAAACAACTTTATTTGATGGAAAAGTTGACATTTTGGTCACATGAGGACACAAAGGATATGGGGATGGTTTTGGTTCTGCTCTACACGTGGTGATCAGCATTAGGTGGCTTGAGAAGTTGGTCTAAATGTTACACATCACCTGGTAATTCCACAAACAGGGGAACAGTGTGGCCCAACGGAATAGTAAACACATCCCCTATTAACTTTCTTTGCAAAATAATCTCTTTCACAAAGTACACCAGGTCTGAAAGAGGGTTGATTACAAATGTAAGAAGTTATGGTAGCGGTTATACCTTGTTGAAATATAACCTATTCTACTTTTGAGATTGACATCGGGAGTAAAAAAAATACATTTATTTTTAAAAGGTTTTAGCCCCGCCTACTTCCTCTGGACAGGCTTGTGACCTGGGAGATTTGGCAGCGCTGCAAAAACTGCATTGAATTTGTATTTTGTATTTTGGGTCCTGTTGGGCAAGTATGAGGAACCTTGCCCTTTTGAATCCTTAATGGTCTAGCATATTGTCCTAACTTGGAGGATTACCTGTGAGCTTTGGTGGCCCTACTCACTGCGTGGCTGCAGTCAGTATCTCTTTCCAGCTGCCCCACAGCAGTGATCGATTGTCTGCGCCACTGGAGCTCTGTTCTTGTGGTTGTCTCTTCTTGGGTTTACTGGATTCTCTTCTTGCTTCTGTGTCTGCATATGCAAGTGAAAGAGAACACCGGCGAGTATACACACTTGGAGGCAAGGCTGGAAGCATGGTTATGCACTGATACAGATTAGCACACAAGGGGGGGGCAGAAATTGGAATTGTCTCCGCTGCCACTGTCCAAGTCCTGGGGTAGGACTGACTCTCTCCTTGGTAGGCCTCCCACTCTTTGCTTAGAGGGGTTTGTGGGGTGTATTTAAAGGCCCTAAACAGAAATCCCTTCCACCTGAAAAACTGCATTTAAACATTGCCACCAAAAACGGCTGTGCTTTGCTTTCCCTGTCACATGAGTGGCAAGCATTTGAACACTGCATCCAAAAACTGCCCTGCTTTGCTTTCATTTCACCTGAATGACAAGAAGTTATACACTGCATCCAAAAGCGACCTGCTTTGCAAGTATTTTACATGAGTGACAAGCATTTCAACACTGCAACCCAAAAACAGCCCTGCTGTGCTTTACTTCACCTGAATGACAAGAGTTCTGCATTGCATTCAAAAACAGTCTTGTTTTACTTTTAATTCACATGAGGGGCAATAATTTCAACACTACAAATGGAAACTTATTTTGCTTTCCCTTTCACTTGAACAGCAACTTTTCACACACTGCAAACGAAAAGCTTTTTTTCCTGTTCAAGTCAAATCAAAGAACCATGTGGAAGGGAGTTTACCCCTCATTGTCAATGGACTAACAGCAAATGCAAACTCACTCAAGGAGAAATTAAAGAATCCCATGAACTACAAGACAAGATTTCAAACATTAAATGCAAAAACGTCTTGTACATGTGTGAAAAAGAAGAAATTACTTTAAAAAGCCATAGTGAAAAGATAGCACTGCTCGCACAAGAAACGTGTCAGGGAAATAGATATGAGACAGACTGGGGGTCGTAAGTATCTGTAACTTTTCGTTTTATGCTGGTGCTGCTGATAACCATATTAACCATACTAGTTTTGTTTTGAAACACTGGTTGATTATTTACTCAATAGGGAACATGATCAGGCTGCTCTTTTTGCGCCTAGAGGAAGTACTGCAAACTCATTCAGGAGCAATCTTAGCTCAATAGAAACCCTCAGGCAGAAATTTATCAAATTGGAACGACTATCAAAAAAAGAAATTAATAAATATTGGGAGCAAGCTTCCCTAGCCAATTACTTAAAAAATGATAAAACACCAAGAGGTCTACGTATTCTTATTTTTCCCAACTTCACCAATGATGAAGACGCCGACCTGGCGGACAAATGGGAAGCAAATATCACTCAAAGTTCACAAACTATGATTGAAATACTTATCATGCATGCCCAAAGGGAGCACACTCGAGTTATTGCAGCAATAGATGCTCTTAAAGAAGAGATTAAAGCTATGCCTAATCCTGAGGCTACTAAAACAAAAGAAATTGACATTATGAACGAAATTTTAAGAGACTACCAAGATGAGATTAAACTTAGAAAATTTTGTAAATACTTTAGAGATGACCAAGATTACAGACAAGATCGTGTTTATACATTCCAAACCAAATACGATATAGTCCCATTAAGATCACGAGGGAGCACAGCTAATACTGGTCCTACCATTTCTGATCCTGATTCCGACACAGAGGCTTTGGCATCTACCTCTGAAACACCCAAAACAGATACTGCTAAATCTGATACTGATACCAACAGAACAGGGTTTTTTAGAACAAATAAGATGCTACAAAAAGGGCAGCCAGTCTACTACCAGCTACAAACAAGTAAGATTCCGAAATCCCCCAGTGCAAAATATGCCAACACCTATTTCCATGCCAGGGGCAGCAGGGGAGGCAAACGCAAACCTAGAATCCGGACGAACAGGAATTCTCACAAGAGCCAATGCCAGGAAACAAATGAACAGGTGACTCAAGTTAATTTGGTTGTCAATTTGTCTGACCATATTCTGACAACAGATCAAACAAGGGTCCTTAACAAGGGACTCTCTT
The DNA here is from genome assembly GCF_040938575.1 of Ambystoma mexicanum. Taxonomy (NCBI): domain Eukaryota; kingdom Metazoa; phylum Chordata; class Amphibia; order Caudata; family Ambystomatidae; genus Ambystoma; species Ambystoma mexicanum. The sequence goes on along the minus strand of NC_090930.1, from coordinate 939,169,765 downwards.
TTGCTCCTTCCAAACCCACGGATTTTGTTCAATTTCAGATTGATCTGTTTAAATTTACCAGGAAATTGAAATTAAAGAAATTCTTTGCCACTCAGGTCAAAATGTATCATCCCAAACCACCAGTACCTCCACTCAGTGACCATACGTTGACAGACATTGATCATATCGTGACATTGGTATCTCTTACTACAGACACACCACCTACAAAAGATCAAATCATGTCAGACTTGCATGTTCAAACTAGGCACTTAAACATTATGGAGTTGAAACCAGCATCCAAATTTACACCAACCTTTACAAGTGATAACATCATTGATACTTTTCATAAAGCTATGATTAAAGATATAAATTTCCTTCTGGACAAACCATCAAAAAAGAACGAATATCATAATTTGGATATACTGGCGCTATCAGCCCTAAAACAACTAGAGGACAATCCCGCTATTATCATCAAGGAAGCCGATAAAGGTGGCAACATTGTGTTACTTAACACACATGACTATATTCAGATGGGATTAAAGCACTTACAAACACCAGGCTGTTACATCAAACTCAGCAAAAATCCTATTAATCAAATTGTATCAGATCTCCGAACCTTGATCGAACAATGGTATACATTAGGATTCCTGACTGATGACGAAAAGAAATTTCTTACCATTACTGACCCAACTATGCCAACTCTGTATTTTTTGCCCAAAATACACAAGCACTTTGATACTCTGCCAGAAGTGAGGCCAATTATGAGCGGCATAGGGTGGGTTACGGAAGCCATTTCACAGTATCTAGATGAAATATTTCACCCTTTTGTTGTGAAAATGAGTACCTACATTAGGGACAGCACTCAAATGTTACAATATTTGCAAACTGTCAAATGGCAACCCACCTTTCATCTGGCCACCCTTGATGTTTCAGCTTTATATTCCAATATCAAACATGACTTAGCTGTTCAGTCAATTAAATACATTTTTCGCAATTCATCTGCATCCTACTATGGTCATATACAAATGGTTATAGCATTCTTGTAATTTGCGCTTACCAATAATGTGTGTATTTTTAACAATGTGTACTATTTACAGTCAAAAGGAGTTGCCATGGGCGCCAAATTTGCACCATCTCTGGCTAATTTGTTTATGTCCTTCTGTGAAGAAACCCATGTTCTGAACAAACTAGAATATGACAATGTACTGGTGTGTTGGAAAAGGTACATAGATGGTGTTTTTATAATTTGGCAAGGCACCACTGATTATTTTGATGATTTTGTTACTCATGTTAATGCCAAGAATTTTGGAATTACTTTGTCTGGTCACTCAAGTCCCACCAACATTACTTTTCTTGACTTAGAAATCTTTATTGAAAACAACACAGTGCATACTAGAACCTTTCGTAAACCTACCTCTGTTAATGCCATATTGCATGCTAATAGCTATCATCAGAGAACTACCATACATAATATTCCCTGTGGTGAGTTCTATAGGGCGAGAAGAGACTGTTCTAAAGATATAGATTTTCAAACAGAATGTACACAGCTTAACAATCGCTTCAAGCAACAAGGTTATCCTCCTTCAGTAATATCTAAAGCATCACATAAATATCAATCTGTGAAACAGATGGACATGTTAAGCACTAAAACCTATTCAGATAGTCAACAGAGACCTGTTTCTTTAATCACGCAGTACACTAGTGATTCTTCAACTTTATACAAGCTAGCTTCCAAGCATTGGCATTTGCTTAAACTGGACACAGATCTTACACAATATGTCTCAGACAGACCCAATTTTATTTTCACTAAGGCTAATACTTTCCGCAGTAAACTTAGTCCTTCATTTCTGGATTTACCTGATACTGAAAGACAAACAACCTGGTTGCAGAACAAAAAAGGTTTTTACAAATGCAGCAATTGTAATCAGTGTCAATATGCATACCAAAGTTGTCAGACATTTGTAGATTGCAATGATATTCAAATTACAATTAGGGATTTTATCAACTGTAAAACCAGATTTGTAGTCTATGCAATCATGTGTGTTTGCAATAAATTATATATAGGAAGCACGATCAGGCAATTGAGAATACGCATAAGGGAACATCTGTCAAGTCTTAACAAAACCAGTGCTAACCTGCCTTTAGCCTTACATTGGCAAACAGAACACCAGTTAGCCAATAAATCAGACATACGGTTTTTGGGTCTGGCCAGGGCATCTACTGGTAAACGTGGTGGTGATCTTTGTGTGAAATTAAGGAGACTAGAATGTAAACTCATTTGTCATTTTAGATGTACTTCACTTGGACTCAACTCAGACCATGAAATGCATGTTTTCCTATAATGTTTTATTTTCTCTATTTACATTATGCTTGCCTTGCCAATGGATGCCTTTACTCTAATTGCCACTAATTTTTGGCGATCTAATATCCTTACTATTGTCCCACACTTTGTCATCTTGTTGCTGCTTCAATGTACCATGGCACATTTGGCTTTAAGCCACATATAAGGTATGTGATTGAACTGTGACCATTTTGAATTGCGTAAATGCTCAATTGTATATTTTACTACTTGCTTATCCCTGCTTACCCTGCGGGTAATCAACTCTAAATATTGTCTTTGTGGGCACAGATGCGATATGTTATGGGAACTTGCACACTGCCTTTCGGAAAGCTTACATTCAACTTCATTACTTATATTTTCAATCACAGCAACATACCAACACTATAATCAGCCGCATCTGAACTGCATCAATGAGGCGGATTGATGTTTTTGCGGCATGCACGCGTATTACGTCGCACGCAAAACGGGCGCATGACGACACGCGCATGGCCTTACTCTTACTTTGGATTGCCATTTCAGACTGAGTCTGGCGCTCGTTGCCAATGTTAATATACTTGATAGGGTTTTGACCCTGTTATTACTGTTAGCTTTCGGTATCAGGTACAGTTTACTCTTTGAACCGCAATAATTACGCGGGATAACGTCACTGCGGTGCATGCGCGCGTGACGTCACTCGCAAAACGTGCGCGTGACATTGCGCACGCAGCCTCATTTTCACTTTGCTAGATCTACTTACACTGAGCTTGCCGCACGGTGCCAGTGCGAATACTTCTATTAAAGATTTGGAGAGGGGGATTTGACCCCGTTACTACATTGAACTACCAGCATCAGGTATAGTTATAGGCATCTCTTTGGATATTGGTTTGTTACTAATTGTTTCCAAACACTCTGCAGAGATTTTACACAATTTCCTTATATTGTAGACATATCGTTTCTTGCACTGAGTCATATACCCATTGATGGTAAGTTACCTTTCTTTATTGATTAATTTGTATATTTGCTCATCATTAGTTTACAGACAGTAGAGACTTATCTCTTAATTGGTTACTTTATCATTATTATAGGTAGCAATTGTGCTGTTCAACACATTACCCTGATCAATATTTCTTTGGTATCACGGTATGTTGCAACTTCCCAAATACATATTGTGTACTGCAATGATTTATGCTTTTTTCTCATGCTAAATTAGCAGGCCCTAATTTTTATTTCATTTTATTTTACCTTGGGGCATTCTTTTGTTTACATTGGCTACATCCATACATTGAAATACTGGTATGTGAATTTCTTTTTCTATTTGTGTCATCATGTTTGAATCTTCATGGTTTGATTATCTTTATACATGCTTACTTTTATTTTGTGTACAAATGTACAGCCTTGGGAACGACCTGAATAGGTCGAAACACGTGTCGGCTGTTCAGTGAACAATACATTGGATTTTGAACCTATTTCTGTATTAAGTTTTATGGACTCTACAATTGGAATTTTGGTATCTGCGCACTGATGACATCTTCTGTATCTAATCCTATGTCAGGGAAATATGCTGTGGGGGTTGACTAAAGTAATGTACATTATATTTCCACCCACATGACTTCAGTCACCTTTGAAGAGGCCCACAATACCGGAAAAACCAGTTTGGGGCTAAGGCAGGACATTTCACAATTAAAAGCCCCGCTTCCACCGGACGTCACACCTACCAGTGAACCATTCTGCAGTCAAATGTGAGGTTACTGAGGGCGTCATAATTCCCTGCTCTGCCAGACTTGAAGGCAGGGGCTCAGGGATTTCAAAGAAAGCAAGTGTGGCTAAAGGTTGACTAGGGGGTGTGACTCCTTCCTGCACCCACTACAAAGAGCAAATTGACAACTTCAAAGGGGGATCATAAAAGTCTCTGGTCAACGGCTGAGCCAGGGAAAGACAGTTGGCTGTGGGGGAGGAAGCGCCCCTCCCACAGAGGGGTACAGATCCTCTCAATTGACATTAAATGACTGATTTCGTTTTTAGGCATTTTCACAGCAATCAGAATGAGAAATAATTTCATTTTATGTTATGTTGTTATGTAATTTCCAGGTGGTTTTTAAGAGATAAAGTGATTTTTCCTAGGACTTTGGTAGTTTTCTGACTGATCTAAAAATGGGACAAATATGACAATTGGTGGAAAGATGGAACATTAAATTATGAACATGCTTGATCATTTGCAGAGTTATAACTGTTATATATTTTGTGAAAAGGACAACAAGGTGCCACCAGGCCATGCTACATCCTGCAGAGTTGGTGATTGGCTTACCTACTTCCTTATGACCCACTAAACCACATATCTAGTTCATATGTCAGGGGCTAGTAGAATTATGAAGTTAGGAGACATAACTGGTTATTGTCAAAAAGTGGCAAGGAGGACAAAGGATAATAATAAATGCAAACAGACAGATGGACAGATGGCGCGCTCTTCCCTTGAACCTATTAAACCAGAGGGCAGAGAGAGAAATGGTAAACTGTCCTCTCCGAGCCATAGGGGTGATTACAGATTGCTCCCCCTAAATTGTAAAGTGAGTGATGTCATTTGTGCTGTAAAAGGGGGACTGTACCAGGTCAAGACACAAAAAAAAATCTGGGGAGACAGGAGAAGGAGGATGGAGAAAAGGGGGCTTGACCAAACCAAGTAAGAGCGCAGTGACCCAACCCCTTGCCTAGGTGTCCAGAGTGTCCTGAGAACCAGCTGACTTTCCAGAATCCCAAAACAAGGCATACTTTGTAAGCAAACAAATACCCCAGGCCTAAATTGCATGAGCCCTTCCATTATGTAGCATGAAACCCCATTGAAAGCCCCAAATTACCAGTGTAATTCAGTCACCTCTCATAGAAGAATCTGTGTTGAGCCTGTGTCTGTTAGCATATTCCCTTTGGTAAATCTCTCAGTATCTGTGTAAATCCTTAGCATATTTTTAAGTAAATCAATTAATGTTATCAACTTAATAAATAGATCTTGATTTTATTTATTTTTAGGAAATTGACATGATATTATACCTGAAGAAGGGCACCTTGCCCGAAACGCGTAGTATTAGATTGAGTGGAGGTGGTCAAATATAACACCGGCATCGGACCCTTGGTCAAAATATCGTATCATGAACATAGAGTTTAGTTAACGAAAAGAAATTCAGTGGATTTTGATTCTGTGAATGTATGCAGTGAATTGCTATTGCAAATAAATTACATTATGTGAATTTCATTATTGTTTTGTGAATTTGTTTTTTGAAACAATATTGTGATGATATGGACTTGTAATGACCAAATGAATTGGTAGACTATGTTATGAATTATTACTGACTTGTTAAAATAACATAAAAGTTTTATTTTGAACTTTTTGCGTTACGAGTGTGAAATTAGTTTATGAGTAAGGAGTTTAGGAATTATTTAGCAATATTTATTGTGTTTAGAGTGCACCTATTTGTGTCTCAGTGTGTTTCTGAGATGCCGATTTTTGTTTTCCACTTGTTCCTTGCAGCCCCAGACTCTATAATACATTGAGACAAGTGAGATCCTACCCTCATCATGTTCCCTTAACACCATCATGGAGGCTTACATCATCTGATGAACCTCTTTAAGAGCTATGAGGGCAGAAAGAAGAAGATTGTTGAAGAGGTACTAAAATGACATTGTTTAAATGAGTTAAAAGTACCTGAGGGAGTAAGAGGTTGTGTGAGCTGCCCCAGAGCCCAGTTTTAAGGGCCTTAGGGCTTGGTAAACTTTGAAATAATTTATGTTCACATATAGCAGTTCATACAACATTCCTCTTTCTTCTATCCACTGAAATAGGTGTTACTATTTCCCAGATTAACAGTAGTCTATTGACGTTAGAAGGATGGAGGGCTTAGTTGGCTCTGCAGCAGGAATCAAACTTACTATGTGCAAGCATGACCCCATGTCTATTATGAGCACTTAAAGGGGAAGTTATTTTAGGAATTTTATTGGCCCAATGGATAGGGCATGCATTTTTTTAAAAATATGTTTATTGATTTTTTGGAACAGTAATATATCAAACTTAACATACAATACCAAAAAGCATTCCGTGGTGTCTCTTTTAATCCGAGTGCCAAATATCTGCTTCATTTTGTTGTTCACCATTCACCAGAACCCAGTTAGAATCAGACAACTCCACCATATATGTCCCCTAAGCCTATCCCAGTCTTCCTGCAAAATGTCCCCCCCTTATTGTGGTTTTCCATCCATTCATGTAAGCCTTCTTTATCTGAGGGGTGCTGTCTGTGGTGCATTTGTAGATCGCAGAGATGGGATTCCCATCCCTCGAGTTAGTGACCAGGTATTTTTTGAACTGTGTAAGGGTTCGAGTGGCCGCCTCTTTGTTTGTAGGTTCCGCTAACCAAAGCCTGAGCTGAAGATATTGCAGACTGTCTCTTTCATTAAGTCCCATTTCGGCTGTACACAATTCAAACGTTTTTATCTCCTGCCCAATGAACGTAACTCTAAGTTTCAGGCACCCTGCCATTTTCCAACATGCAAAGCCCCCTTTCCCCATACCTGGGGCAAATTGTGGATTATAGAACAGGGGAGTAAATTGGGAGGGGAAGGAGGTGAAGGAGGTGATCCCGTGTGAGTCCACCCAGTGGCCCCAAGGGTATTCTACCAGTTCAGTTATTGTGATGCATATTTTGGGGTCTTTCAGCTTTGTTTAGCTAGCAGACCTCTTCCAAAGGTGCCCCTTTCACTGCCCAGTCCTTTCTTGTCCAGATTTTCTCAGATTGCCCTGTAAGCCATTCCTTAATTATCCTCAATTGGATCGCCCCATAGTAAAATTGAACATTTGGGAGGACCAGCCCCCCTTTGTGTACCGGGGCCATTAGTGGTATCATCGCTACCCACATGGTTTTGTTATTCCAGATGAACGCTGCAAGTAATTTGTTGAGTGATTTGAAGAATGTCTGAGGAACTACCACTGGGTGCTCTTGAAAATAGTACAATATTTTAGGCAGAACTACCATTTTGACAATATTTATTCTCTCTGGCCACGAGATAGCATTCCTCACTTGCACAGTTGAGCTTTGATGGTGTCTAGTAGTGGTTAGTAATTTTCCCCATATATCTCTGCTAGTGTTTTTGTAATAGTCACCCATAGTAGTCTTATGGTCCCTTGAGCCCATCGGAAGGGAGTGCATTGTCTTGCCAGTGCTAATAACTCCGCCTACACTGATAAATTGAGGATTTCAGATTTGGTTATATTAGCTTCAAACCTGAAAAATTCCTGTGGGTGGTGATTCCTCCTACAATGCACAATTACGGGAAGCCTGGAACACCTTGATAATAAATAATCATCTCACGACTGTAATTAACACTGTACAATCTGCTCAATCTCAACACTCGCACTTGTTTGATCGTGAAATAACTAGGTTAAAGCAAGAAAAAAACGCTTGTTTGAGAAAATTGAGAAAAACTTCTGTAAATTGTGAGAGTTACTTGCAATGTAAAAATAAGATCTCACAGAAATATAAAAACATGATAAAATATATAAGATACAAATTGAAACTAAGTGATAATCAAAGGATATTAAAAGCATTATTTGTTAAAGACACACGCCGACTATGGTCTATAATTAATAATACAAAGAAAATGGACCAAGGCGAATTAAATACATCTGTGTCTGCAGACGCTTGGATCTCATACATCTCAAACAAGATTAAACTACCTTTAAAATTTCGTGAAGTTACATTGGGTATTCTTAATGAAACAATTTCCGATAAGTTGTGCTTTACTATGGAGGAAATAGTGGACGCTATTAAAACCTTGAAACCATCAAAAGCGGCAGGGCCCGATGGAGTACCTCCATGCGTTTTAAAAGATGATCCGATCTTCTGGGCAACAACCCTTCACACTAAATTTAAGACGATTATTGATACCAATTCAATTCCTCCCTCTTGGCGAAATGCGATTATCATACCAATTTATAAAAAAGGCGATTTCAACGACCCGGCTAATTTTCGGCCGATCGCCCTTATGGACGCCTCCACAAAAGTTTTTGCTATTTTACTGGCAAAGAAACTGCATACCTTTATTGATGATAATCACATTTATTCGAAATACCAAATTGGGTTCAGACAAAATATCGGAACTTCTCTTAACGCAACTATACTTGCACATGTGTTTGCTAAATCAAAAATACCAGACACTGGATCAATATATATTGCCTCCTTGGACTTAACAAATGCTTTTGATTGTGTGATACGCAAACTATTATGGACCAAACTACTTACGTTGGGCTTTCCTAAAAAACGTATTCATCTCATAGCTATGTTACATACTAACACCTCTTTCCAGATTAGAATACACAGGGCAGGCTTCTTAACCCCCCGTATTCCTACTGAGATGGTGTTAAACAGGGGTGCAACTTGGCTGCAACCCTGTTTAACTTGTACCTGAGTGATATGGATACACTCTGGTTTGATGAGGGTATGTTTCCACCTAGACTAGATAGTTTAAAAATAAACTATCTATGTTTTGCTGACGACATTGTCTTACTTGATAAGACACCTTCTGGTCTTCAACTGAAGCTAGATTCCTTCCAACAGTATGCGCAGAAAAATAATCTTGTTGCAAACACAAACAAATCACACATTATTATTTTCTATAACGGGGAAAAAAAAGAAAAGCATATTTCTGGACATTAAATCGAGGTAGACTGAAAACGGTCAATTCCCTAAAGTATCTAGGATACTCCTTAGCCAATAATTACTCGCTTAAATCTTGGCAAGAGCTCTTATCCTCAAAAGCACGTTTGCTTCAATCGATGATGAAGATTATATTTAGAAGATACTGTATGTTTTCATTACTACCTCTCATCGAATTTTATCTACTAAAAGTTGAACCCATCATGCTATATGGTCTCGATATATGCTTGATGAATGTTGATGTGATTCTAAATAAAATTCAGGTATTCTTTGGAAAAAAACACTAGGTCTATCATTGGCCTTACTGAATTCCATTATTCGACAGGAACTAGGTCTTTCGTCTTTAGCGACAAAATGGAAATGGCGTAAACTCTCTTGTTATACAAAAATGTTACTGCCCCCAAAAAATACACTCTATCAGGACCTAAACACTCTATTAATGAAAGGACTTGTTCCTTCCTTAGAATCATTTAAAAGTGAAGTGAACTTGATATTAGAAGCCATTGATGTTACTAATGAAGAACTTATATTAGGCTTGCCAAAAAACAAACGCAAGTTATATGAGTGGGATTGGATGCTAACCTTAGATCAAAATAAACAATACACCCTCTATACTGAATATGCTTCAAGACCTCGAAAGTTGGGCAATTGCCCTCATTATCTTAAGTTATGTCCCTGTAACAAAGCCAGAAACATTTACTTAAGATTTAGATTAAATCAGTTGTCGACTCTCGAACGCATGCAGAAATGGGACTATATAAGGCATCGATATTTAACCTTAAATTGTCGTTACTGCAAAAATATAACTCAGAGGGAGACTATTAAACATATCTTGGTCTAGTGTCAATATTTTGAACAACTTAGATATTCCACGTTGGGCGAATATGCTCCTAATCTTACTCTAATTGCAAGGGTGTCTTTTTGGGAACGCTGCATGCAGGGTGATAGCATGCGTATGACCCTTGCCTTAACCAGACTTTTATACAAAATAAACGAACAACTGGAAATTAAAATCCTAATTTGTGACTAAACTATGCAGCTATGATATTATCTGGATTCTTTTGTAAATATCTTTAAGTGTTGTTTCTATATGGTATGAATTTTATGGTATTAATGAATTTTATTGTCTGTATCTATGGCTTTGTTTGGGAATGAAATTAATATATTTCTATATTGAAAACAAGGCACACATGCAAATGACGATTGTATGTAAGTAACTAAGATGTTCTCAAATGTAAATAATGTTACGAAACATGATTTGTATATCTTATGGTATATGCTATTCACTTTTGTTAGTCTTTATGTAAATGTAAATTTTTCTTTCTGTCTTTCAATTTTTAAAAAACTATAGTCGTGAGAATTTTGTTGTGAAAAGTTTATTATAAAATGTAAACTATAAACAACTTTTAATTAAAAAAAAAAAACCTGCAATGGTGACAAACAACCCTATTTCTCGTATGACCTCTGGCAAATAGTGCACAGGATCCGTAAGTGAAAGAAGCAGGTCGTTGGCGAATGCCATCACTTTTTGATCTCCCCCCACGCCCCAAATTGGACACCCTTAATTGCACCTCCAAGACCTAACTCGGCTGAGGAAGGGTTTCTGGTAAATTGTGTATAAAATAGGAGCTAAAGGACACCCTTGTTTGGTACCTTTCCGCTATGGAATCGTCTGGGAGAGCTGACTCTGTATCAGTAATCTGACTGTTGGGTTGCTGTAATTGGCCTGGTCTTTCTGTAAGAAGGATGTGCTGAATTGCAGTTAAATTCTTTCTCAGCATCAAGCAAAGAAGTATTGCTGGGGGGACATTTTTGGTAAATGTTTTTCTATCAGGTGACAGCCCCTGTGGATGTTATCAAATGTGTGTCTGCTTGATGTACCCCGACTGGTTCGGGTTGATCAGTTTATGAAAGATATCTTCTATTCTATTTGCCAATATTTTTGTGAAAATATTTGTGTCTGTTTTTGAGGGCAATGGGTCTGAAAGACCCATACTGGGACGGATCTTTGGCTGGTTTGGTTTCCTCCGTTGTGGGAGTAATCGGGTCAAGATTGCCGATTGAGTTAAAATGTTTAGTTAGCTTGGGGGGAAGCAGCACTCAGAAGGTTTTATAGAATATGACCAGGTAGCTGCCCGGGCCTGGAGATTTATTAAACGGGAGATCACCCCCAGTACTTCGTCAATGGTGATATCAGCCTTGAGACGTTCCCGTTCCAATGGCGTGGCTTAGAGTTAGATCATTTTCCTGTAGGGCATGCAGAGGGCAATCTGACGTGTAAAGTGTAAGGGATTATGACAAAGACAGCAGCCTATTGAAGGAAACAGAAGGCAACCTGACCCTCACTATGGCCTCTACTTTGCCTTGCCTGACCTACATTAAACCCACTGTCCTCCTACCAGCCATCGAACAACCCAATACAAAACTGAGAACTAACACCTTCTGCCAAAGACAAAACTTCACACCTGAACAATGGATAAACATATTTGCACGGAAACCTACACCTAATATACCATGCCCTACCTCCACTAGAAACGCCAGACTAGGTTACAGATTTACTGAAAAACATCTCAAATCTACGCCCAACCTCTCACCATCAAATCTCCACAAAGCGGACCCGAACAAACCCAGTACTTCAAATAACATACACCCCATCCCTAATACTCCAACCAAAAATACTAACCGTCAGCCCTCACAGACCAATCCTGCATCCACACTGAAAGGATGTTTCATCAACGCTAGGTCACTAACAGCCCACGCGCTTGATATCAATGACCTCATAATATCCAATGACCTAGACATCCTAGCCATCATGGAGACGTGTCTCCGCCCCGCCTCAGGTCCCCTCCTATCACTAGCCATCCCAGATCAATACACAATTATTAGGCAAGATAGAACTTCTCCAAAGGCAGCGGTGTCGCTATCATCGTGAAATCCGCCATCGGCATCAGACAGATCCCAAGCCAAACACTCCTATCCACCGAAAACCTGTCCTTCAAACTGCCCCCCTCACCCTCACAAACCATCACAGCCCAATTGATTTACAGACCCCCCCGGACCCCTCTGCTCCTTCAAAGAAGATTTATCACTTTTATCCAATAAGGCCAAACCCAGCACACAAACCCTCCTCCTCCTCAGAGACTTATACCTTGGGCTTCATGACATCAAAGACAAGAACGAAATTGAGATCACCAACAGCATATCCAATCTTGGCTTCACCCAATGACTTGTACAATCTGCGCACTCCAAAGGGCGACGCCTAGACTGGATCACTGATTGTAACTGCAACACTCCTATCACGTCTAACCACCCTCTCGCCCGGACTGACCATCATGCTATTCTCTTCTCCATTCCCAGAATCAATCCCAACCAGGAGAAAACCCTAGCCCCCCCACCGGACTAGCAAGAAATACATGAAATATAACATCCATCAACCTACTGCCACTTCTACAACCACTCCTGCAGGCGGACATTACCCTCGAGCCTAACGAGGACCCTAGTCATCTGGTTAACCTCTATAATACCACCCTACTGAACGCTATTAACAAAATAGCACCTCTGAAGCTTCGTAAAGCCAAACCCACTGCCCACCTAAATACTTGGTTCACCCCACAACTAAAAACACTGCGCAAAAATAAAAGAACAGCTGAAACCAGTTGGAAAAATACCCCATCAGCCCCTATTAAAGAGAACTTTCTAGCAGCCTCTGTGACCTATAAATCTGCAATTTTCCTAGCCAAATCTAATTCCTACAAAGACCGTATTCAAAATGCAAAATTGAATATCAAAGAATTTTTCAATATTCTCAGAGAATTAGAATCACCCACACCTCCCCCATCTACCTGCTCTAAGGACACCACCTGGTGTCAGAACATCCAGACAAAATTAAGCTCCTACAAAAGAAAATTGAAATTAAAAAAGCAAACTTATCAAACAACCTTCCTGCACCTACAATAAGCATACCACTCCCTGATGAACGCGACCTATTCAAATTCACCTCACTCAGTGGCAAAGATGTAGGAGAAATAATACTCAGCCTAAAAACCTCCAGATGCATAGGTGACATCTGCCCTGCACCTATCATAAAAGAAACAGCAAAGGAAATCACCCCGTTTATCGCCTTCAGAATGAACGCTTCCTTCAAGTCCAATACCATCCCTACAAACCTCAAGGAAGCATGGGTTATGCCACTTCTCAAGAAACCATCCTTTAATCCCAATAACCTTTCTAACTACAGACCTATCACCACCGTACCTTTCCTCCTGAAGATCATCGATAGAGCAGCCTATCTGCAGATCCAGCACCACCTGGAAAGCAAGAACCTCTTAGGGCTATGCCAATCCGGATTCTGACCCAGACACGGCACCAACACAGCCCTGATTGATCTAGTAACCCAAATTGAGAATATCAAGGACTCAGGCAACCTTGCCATCCTTCTCTTACTAGATTTATCAGCTGCATTTGACTTGGTCGACCACAAAACCCTCTGCAACCACCTCACCTCAGCAGCCCACTTTTCCAATGACGCCACCTCTTGGATCCAGACATTTCTAAACAACAGAACAACTAGAGTATTTTCACCTTCAGTATCTGCACCACCAGAGACGGTCACATGCGGGGTCCCCCAAGGCTCCTGTGTCCCCCCCACACTAAACAATATATTCACAAAACCTCTCTTTGACAAACTTGACCATCTGGGCATCTCACACACCAACTACGCAGATGACACACAAATTCTCATACACCTCACAGGCAACCAGGATACAGACTCACAACGACTCAACAACATTTACCTCATCATCCAAGCATGGATGGCCCAACACGGGCTCTGCCTCAACGACGACAAGACTGAGCTTCTCCTAGTGGGAACCCAAGCCAGACTTAACAAATTGGATGACAAATTCACCACTTTCAACATTGACGGCAACAACATCAAAGTATCAAAAGGCGTCAAAACACTAGGCATGTACATTGACTCCATCATCTCGCTAGATAAACAAATAAATACTACAGCTTCCACCACTGATTATACATGCAAGCTCATCAATGCTTGCAGACCTTTCCTGACAAATGAAAATTGCATAACCCTGGGCAGGGCGCTTGCACAAACCAAGCTAGACTATTGCAATGCACTTTACCTAGGCAGTAGCCAAACTACAGATCTATCAAAACAATGCATTAAGAGCAGCTGCCACCATCCCTAGAAAACTGCACATCTCTGAGTTGAGATGCAGCGTTCACTGGCTCTCTATTAACCAAATAATCAAATTCAAGACTTTCTCCCTCATACACAAATGCATACACAATCAGGCACCTAAATACCTCTGTGACAAATTCAAACTCCACACCTCACCAAGACAAACCAGGTCTTCCCACTCTAATTACCTCATCATTCCAAGGTACAAATTGGAATTTGTACCTTGGAATGCTTCCCAGTCCTCGCTGCTAAAACCTGCAATGTACTACCGCCTAACATCAGGCTAGAACCATCCATCCACAAATTCCGCAATGAGGCCAAATCCTGGCTCTCCCTGAATGAAAACTAACCCACATCTATGCCGATCCTCTCACATCTGTCCCTCTGTGAATTTGCTCAACCCTAACTATACATACTGTATATACTCTGTGCTCTGTGTAACTTAAATTGACCATTCCCTTGATTGTATATTATGTGATCGTGTGTCTGTTGATTATGTGAATTACTGTGCCTGTAACAGTAAATGTGTACTAAGAAATGTGCTTTGTTGCCTCAGTGCTCGGCGAGCTATATAAATAAATACAATACGATACAATACAGTAAGATTCTGAAAATTCTTCGAGTATGTCCTGTGTCTTAGTCACCATGTTCCCCTGTGGGAATTTAATCCCCAAAATAGTTTGTGCCGTGGCCTTTTGTTTTAGTTGCCTAGCTAGGAGTCTATTTGCCTTATTCTCTTTTATTCAATACTTCTGTCGCATATATATAAGCCCCTTTTCTGCTCTTTTAATTTGGAACAGCTCTAGTTTGTCCTTGATTTTCCTACAGATCTTGCACATTTTTGCCCCTGAGTCGGTTTCCATCTGATGCATTACCTCTTTGAGTTCCTGTTCTAGATGTGCTTCGAGCTGTGCTTTCTGCTTCTCTTTAGTGGCCTTCATAACTATTAGTACCTCCCGGAGCACTGCTTTGAAGGTGTCCCTTAGGCACCGCTCCGTCACTTCTGAAGATTTATTAAGTACATACAAGTCCCTAATTTTGTCCTCAATATCACCTAAGAGCACTTTATCTTTTAAAAGTTCTAGAGGGAAGGACCAGTTCCATAGCCCGCATTTTTCTTTAGGTAGATTCGGTAGAATCGACAGCGGATGTGGTCAGATAAGCATATTGTACCTATATCCACCTTATTTATTTTGTCTATGATAGAACCTGAGGTCCGGACATAGTCGATTCAGGAGAAAGATTGATGTGCATATGAGTAGAAAGTGTAGCCTTTCTCTGCCGCCCCTAACAACTGTCGAGATGACCTTCAGGGTCAAGTGGTCCATTTTCATTATGAGAGCCTGTGAAGGGGAAACCTGCCCATGGTAGGTCTTAGCACTTCTGTCCCTCTGTGGGTCCCAGGCTAAATTAAAGTCTCCCAGTAGAATGAGCTCCCCTTTCTTGTAAGAGTTGCCCTAATAAACCCATCTTGTCCCGTGTTGGGGGGCATAAATGGTAGAGACTGCAAATTTAGAGACCCCCACCTGGAGTGTGAAGAACAAATAGCTCCCTTCTTAATCCACCAGCAAGCCCAGGATTCGAATAGTCGGTTTCAGACGAAGTGCAGTAAGAACCCAAGCCACTTTCCTGGAAGCGTTTGCTTGGCAAATGTGGGTATATTATTTTAGTTTGAATCCAAGTATGTCTTGTCTCCGAATGTGACTTTCTTGCAGGGCAATGATATCTGGTTTTGTGTTTTGTAGAAATGGTTTGATTCATCCTCCCCCCCCACCCTCAACTCCCTGGGGCGAGCCAAAATTCCTATGGAGCCCTTGGGACACGTACCCTCGGAATTATCCCGCGACTGGTTCCAGAGACAACTGGTGGGGTATCCTCAAACCCAACCTGTGATTCCAAATGGTGCCCGGAGAGCGTGCCTTCCCTTATTAGGCACCCCCACTTTGTGGCGCCCATTGTACTACACTGTTCATTATATAAATGTATTCCCTCTGTCACTTCGACATAGGTGATGGTCTTCTGCCCACCTCTTTATCTATGTGGCTTGTGGTTGGGCACCGGCTTCCCCTTTTCCCTCTGGACACTCGTGACCCATCCCATGATTTCTCTCTAGATGGAATGTTATCCCTTCTAGCTGTGTTAGCCCTTGCTTCTTCATCGCTGAGTTGTAATATCTGTGCTCCTTCATTGCAGGTGGTAACTCTATGTTGCCGCCCATCCCATGAAAACAATAGGCCGAAAGGGAAGGTCCACTTATATCTGATCCGTTTAGCAGTCAATGCACTTACCACTGGCCCCATCTCCCTGCATTTCTTTAAGGTGGAATAGGCCAGGTCTTGGAACAGTTGTATTTCGGACCCATTGAAAGTGATGGGGCCTGCACAGTAAGCTTCTCAGAGGATAAGTTCCTTTTGGTGGTAATATGTTATCGCTGCCACAATGTCTTTGGGCGTGCACCTGGTTTTGTTCTTTTTGGGCCAGTCCTGTGAATCATGTCAATGCGATCTCTTCCTCTTTCTCAACCCCTAGCAAGCTTGCAAAGACCTGTTGGGCTGATTCTCCAACGTCCCTGCCCACTACTTCCGCCGGCATGTTCCGTATGCGAATATTGGATCTCCAGGGCCTATTTTCGAGGTCTTTCCATTGTGACTGCAGGTTGTGGGAGATCCTAGCGATGTCCTTGAGCGTTTCTTCTGCTTTTCTGTAATCTTCGGCCAGCTCCTGGAGAGCTCTCTCTGTGGTCCGTTCTGCCAATGTTGCCACATGTCCCCCCCTCCCCAAGTCCTGAATTGTCTGTTTTAGCTCTGTTGATAATAGGAAGAACTGAGTTTGAAATAAGGATGTCAATTTGTGCTGAAATTCATTGAAGCAAGCTTCAAGATCTTGTTTACTCATGGTCATGGCTGGAGCTCGACTGTTGGCCTGCATTGTGTCCCCCGCCTGATCCGGGGGGGGAGCTAGGGAAGTAGATGTTGGTTCCTTGGACCAACACTGCTGTAGTGTGCCTTCCTGAGGCTTGTTTGACGGGATCCGTTTGGAGAAGGTGTTCCTGTTCTTGCCCCCTGGCATGCATTGGGCAGTTCAAAGGGGATGGCCCATGGTTTTTTGGTAAATATTGCGACCATCGGAGCACCCTCCTGGATAGTCATGGTCGTCAGGCCTTGTCCTCCGGTTGTCTGGCTTGGCTTTTGTGCCCCAGCAGGTCTTCATCACTCAACTGAGGGCCCTTATCCCTGCCCTTGTTGAAGTCTGGGGTTTCAAATTTTCAGGTCTCTGGGGCTGTCACCGAGGGGGAGGAGGGGTGTGATGGACTGCACCCCCACTCCTGCGTGATGTACGAGGGGGCCCTGCACCCACGCCTCTTGCTGCTGAATGGCCTCTTCTGCCAGGGGGGCCTCGGCACCTCTGTGGTGAGTCCAAAAGTGCCTCCTCAGGTACATGTGGCCCGTTACGGTGCGGGCTGCCTCTGTTCTGTATGCATTATACTTCAATGAAAAATATTGGGCTGTCTTTGCGTCATCTTGAATATCAATCTGGCACATCATTTCTCGTCAAGCAAACTGTGCTGAATCAGAGATGATTCACCCAGCAAACCTCACCTGGGACCCGTCTCATGAGGCCAGGGAAAGGCACACACTTTCTGATCCTAACCCTGGGGTTGGTGTTCTGCAAGAGGATCACATAGGGGAGCGGGGGGATTCAGGCCAGGAAGAATCGAATACCGCCTTGTATAATTTTCCCCAAGATCCCAACCTGTTAATAGCCTAGTCAATGTTGATGTGATGTACAAAACGTCCCATGAATCCCTAAGTACTAGGACGACTAAGCAGACGACTGCAGAGGCACTGGACGGCAGGTCGCAGTCAATTAGGAACTTTTACCCACACCTGAGAACTTGGAGGAATAAAAAGCCCTCTCAGGTGCAGGCCATAGGAAAGAGCAGCAGTAGAAGGTGGGGTAGTTTTCCTACCTCCATGTGGCAGCAGCAGAAGCAGAGGTTGTGTGGGAGCACAGATGCCGGGACAACATTAGCATGTAAGGTCAATGCCGGTCCTGAGAGGGTCTTGATTGCTCTAGACTGTAATTGCAGAGCTAGCTTAGCGGGAAGTGCTGGGAGAAATGACTTTCCCTTTGAGGCACGCAACTGCAGAGGTTGTGCAGCGGAAAGCGCACCTATTGATAACTTTACTCCTTGTGTTACAAGCACCATTGGTAGGTGAGTACCAATGTGTTGTGGGATCCAGGAAAGTGCTTCTGGTCATAGACGTGAGCCACGCAGGACCGTGGAGAAGAGATTTTCTGGACCGCGTGGGGGAAGTGAAGCCGAGGACCTGGAGGCAGCAAGGCGAATGGACGCGTACTCCAGACCGGTGAGTTCACTGTTAGTGACCCCGGAGCACTCTGTATCTACCTGCTGGTCAAGTCCAGGGGCTTCAACCATAGTAAAGTTATAAGCGAAGTAAAACAAGTGCAAAAAGAATCGTTTTGAATACCAAACCAATTTTAACAACCAAACTGATTTAAAAGGGCACAGATGGCAGCATAAGAATCTGATTGCCATAACAGACGCGTGTGATTGTGACATTGTGGGGCATAAAAAGAGTCAGCAACGAAAAAGGTGCAATATCTATGCTAGAAAAGATAAACACTCATTGGCAAAGCCAAAAGAGAAATATAGCAAAGCAATTAACAAAGAACCATAATTGCCAAAGCCAAAAGGAGACAGTTGGTGTTTTCAATGTTGATAATAATTATTGTCCATATGCGAAGGAGGTCCTAAGAGAGAAGGACTTAAACCAACATTGGCAAAGCCAAAGAAGTGTGAAATTGAAGCAGAAACCTTATCAGCAGTTGGTTAGACCAGAGTGGCAGGATGGCTCCCCTTCTGAGGGAAGACGTTCAGAGGGGGTGGAGCATAATTTGCAAAGAATGTGGCAACCACAGGAGTGTAAACAACCGCATCAGTGTGGTTCTTGTTTCCCTTGAAGTGGTTTTTATATTTGAAGTTGTGGAGATAAAGATATTGCTAATCTGTTTTGTTTGGGTTCAAACTGTACCACCACACTGACAAGTAGTTGTTTACTCCACTTGCCGCTTTGAAAGTGAGGGAGACGTATGCTAAAGTATTCCTTTGTACAATTCCACTGATGGCCCTACAACCTTGCTCAGTGAGCGAGAAGCATTACGTCTCCACATTTCTAATACCCTGGGACTCCCTCTCTGAACAGATATCCAGAGTGCATGAATGGTGCATCCTGTTGCCAGGACATGCACTCTCCTTAAACTGCTAAAGTCATTTCTGTGGACGAGGAAATAATCTACACCAAAAATGAATGCATATGCACTGAGAAAAAATTACTTTCACCCGAGACCCACCTTATCACACATCCACCAGTCCATGGCATCTACAAATGCTGCCATCTTGATGGATTTCCAGTCTCTCTGGTGCCAAACATTAGCCCTTGTAGAGCATGGTCCACCTTCCAGTTGTTGTCCTGCTTGCATTAATCTCAGTGATGTGCCCCCAGACTCGGTGACTAGATTCCAGTATGGTGCTCTAGTGTGAATGTAGCGCATGCACACTGAACACTCAAAGCTGCTCCTACCATTGGCTTTCCCCCCTTTTTCATCAGTGTTCCTACTGAGTATTTGAGGGGATGTTTTAATAAGAGATGGTCATCCCTCTAGAACCCCTCGTAAACCGTCCATCCATAGCTTTGCCGTTCAGGACCCTTTCCAGGAGCCTACATGTGGTGTCTGTTGGGTGTCTCCTGCAGAAGCACGAATTGTCGATGGGGGTCTCATATGAATTGGAAGAACGACCCAACTTTATTTTTTCCCTCAGCCCAGTCACTTTCCAACACACGTATTCTAGGACCTCTGCCCTCCATTCTAGTGAGCATATCAACAATAATGGGAACCGTTTCCCCTATCAAAACTGCAACATCTAAAAGTTGTTCCCAAATCTTTGTAGACTATAACTTCTGGGCCCTCTTCTCGCCCAACCAATGCTCCCAGAACCTAGAAGAATCCGTCGTCCCATACAACTCAAACTGCTTCTTTATTCCACTCCACCCACACATCCTCTGTAACCCTGTCCACGTGTAAGAAAATATATGAAACATTGGAAAATATCCTTGCCTGCCTATTTCACACTGATTCCTTTCAACACCAAGTTACTTTTCTTACTACATCCACCCCCCCTTGCCACCTTCCTATTATACAGAGACATTTGTAACCCCACCCCTTTCCTCTTTTAAATGGACCCAGTTTGTTACCTCTTACATCATACGTGCGTCTGTACTGTTCGAGCTACATAGGTTTCCTGGTGATTTAGTTTGTTTGACAATCCCTGCTTATAGTTTGGGGTTCACTGCCACTTATATTGCTCTGTCCTATGTAGTCAGAGTACGTACGCATGAGGCATGGAGAGTGTTCTGTGGACCAGGGACACTGGCCTACCAGGGCCTTTGTGCTACAGTCGAGCACCACCTGGATGCAGTCAAAAGTGTGATTCACTGGATGCTCCTCTTAGTCCATGCCCCCTCTCCAAGTTAGGAAAAACTACCCAGGAAGATACTGGCTATAATAGTGATCGTTATCCCTTCTCCTTACATCCAATACCCCTGATGTGTATGAAGTGAGTGACAGGGATCCTGTGTCAAGGAAAGTAGACTCTAGGTGTATGCCATTGGTACACGTGTAGCACAGGGACTGGGCCTGTTCTACTAGCACAAAGGCCAGTCACAAATACAATACCAAATATCACCCTGTGCAATGGGGCCTCCTATGGCAGCAGGAACCCTTGTGGGAATTCAAACATGTAGAGCAAGAGATCTAAATGTTTACAAGAACTAATACAGCCTGTCACCCCTCACAGAGTGGTCCTATGCCCGATTGGAATCATGCAGAGACTTGCTCAAAGCCAATGAGTTCTTTGGGAAGGTCAGGAGGGGGGGTTTGCTGGCCTTCATTGGGATCCCAGATCTTTGTGCTTCCACTGAAGAGCGCCTCCCCACCCATCAAAAATCCTGCCTCCTGGAGCCCTCCCTGTGGTCCCTGCTGAATCAGTTCGTTGAACCCCAACTCTTTGCTAATGGGTGGTTTCACCGCAACCACACTGCCCTGAGATCCTGCCCACCGTACATGGACCCTCTTCCCACTCCCTCATGGTCTCCTTACATGTTCATCCTCGCTGCACAGTGCTCCACATCCTGGCTCTGCGCAGCCAACACTGGACATAGCAAGTGGGCAATGTTGCTGGTCTTGTGTTCGCTGTGCAGGACAGTTGGTGGTTGTGGGTTCGGTGAAGATGGATTCGCTGAACTGATCTTTGCCAAACATAAATAAATCCAAGATCCTGTACTCAAAGTGGTACCTTACTAGAGATGTTTCCGCAAGCGTCCGAGTTGTTGAAGCTCCTGAGCAGAGAAGACCACATCACAAGGAGCTTGCACTCAAACCAGAGTGGAAGGTTGGTCCTGTCTGATCTCAAGATGGCCACAAGGGCTTTTGAATCTTTGATGGACTACTGAGGGACAGCAGGTGAGAGGAATAAGGTGAACTAATGTTCCCGTCTATTCGATGTTGTAAACAAGATAGAAGAAACTACCCAAACACAGGCTATTTGAAACAGGACAACTGGGAGAAAGGTCTACAAAAGGCATGTGGAACTCAGCCCAAGGATGGCAGTTACCCAGAGGAAATGGGAAGAGTAGGGCAGAGAATGCATGAACCAGGAGACTTAGCCACGGTGTGCATTCCCCCAGGCCTACCTGAAGGACTTAATGGGCGTTCGTTAGAGAAACACCCAGGCCTGAGAAAGCTGAGACGCTAGGAACCCTGAGACTGCTTCCAAATTAGCTGAACACTTGGCAGATGTCTTCCCCTGAAGGAAGTGGCCCCCATGTCCCTGGAAGTGAGCTCAGCATTATATCCCTAAAGAACAAAAAGCTGGCCAGAATATCTCAGAGGCTTTTGGTGAGACCCATTGCAAATCCTCATTACCTCTGTGTGCCTCATAATACCCTAAGCATGTGAATGGCACAGGTGTGCAATGGCAGACTGTTTTTTTACTCTTCTCCCCTCACCGATGAATAGCATCAGATTTCATCTGGTTTTAGCTGGCAGCACACAACTGTTTGCATGTCAGTGATGGAAATGGAATGCGTTCCACCGACAGTGAAACCTTGTGTGCAATCTATGCACATGCATGTGGTTGCAGCATATTCAGCAATGAAAGGTATTATGTGGTCCCGGTGGGGAACCGCGATGTGAAGTGGGGGCCTCACTGGGCACCAATAAACCACCCAGACACAGTCGTGGTAGGTGAGGATCTGCTTTCTGCATGGAAGAGTTCCTTCCTTCATTTACTTCGTCGTGTGAAGTGTCCAGGCACACTGCCGTCGCCGGACACACGTCACCACATCACTTTTATAACCACCTTTAGACAAGCAACATAACATACCCCCGCAGGGTAACCCCATAGCAGCCTCCAACCCAAACTCTCCTGTCTCTTGGCTCGCACCTTCATACGATCTCTGGATATCCATCTCACCCATCCGGAGAATCAAGCACATATTCCTGCAACTTAGCCGGTCTTTGTTTCTGTTTCCTGTGTGGGTATCTTAGTGGAGTCCCCCATATCCCCTGTGTCCAAACCCTGCACTCCACTGTCATCGATAGGAGTAGTTGGGAGCTCACGGCCACCTATCCATCTGAGAAGTCCATCTGCTGATCCTGTTCACTTCCACCCTCTTGTGCTGACCTCCATTTAGGCTGGTCCTCCTAACCTTCATTAGTGGAAATATTCCTAAACCAGCAACAGTTATGCGTTACCTCTCCTGGCCGTGATCATGGATCCCTTTTGGTGCATCATCATCCAGGCCTCCGGCTTGTATGGAAGGCACAGCTTATGCGTAGGCTTGTGGTTCTGGATCAATGCCATGTCTCCTACTTGAATCAGTGACAGCTCAGTGCCTCTCCTAACAGATTCCTGCTCATAATGCAGCTGTTGTTTCTCTTGAAATTTGTCGGCATCAATGTTCACCCACCTCATGCTGCGGCACCAACAACTGAATCTTCCTTATCATTAGTACCATTGCCAGGGCACCTCCTGTTACCATGTGCGGGGTGGTGTGGTATGCTGTCAGGAACGTTACGAGTGCCCTGCTCCAGTGATATCTGAAACTCCTTATTTAAAGTGTGCATGAAGTGCTCCACATCCCCATTGGCCCTAGGCTAGCATGGACTGATGCAACTGGGCTCGCGCTCTCTCCAGTGACTCTATTGGGTATGTTTCTGCAGCATTCCTGTTGTGATCTTGTTGTCATAGAGTGGGGATGAATCCTCGGGACATTCTATTCTAGAGAGAAGTGGACTGGGAGAAAGGAGTTGATTGGGAGAGGAGGAGGCTGCAGCTCCTGTCATAACAAGAAAATAAAGGTTGTCGTTACAACCTACCAATTGACTGCAAATGATTCCTGGCCAATACGTGACTACAATAAGTGGCGACAAGCTCCACTGACTCCTACAGCGACATCCTGGTCTGCCACCAGCTGAGCAGAGGTTTGGTGCCGAACCGGTCCTCCAATGGACCCATACGTGCGGATGTGAGGACAAGATGTCAGTTCTTGTTAAGGCTTCCCAAACCTTATCATAGAGGTGTATGCTAAGGTGGTCAAAGAAAGTATTTTGTCTCTTATACTGTGCAGCAGTTAAACATTACATACGCGCCTGAAGCCAGAGCGTGAGCTCTATTTGAAAAAAGGACCTAAGAACGTCCAAGGCTTTCTTCTGGCATCCTTAGCAACACGGCCTACAAGCCCATTGCCAACATCGTGTGAGGGCTGTGCAGCAGTGCTGGATGTTTCATTTAAAGGAGTGCTGCTGCTTACTCAAGGCATGGCCATAACGGCAGTACAACGTGGCAATAATGAGCCACATTTGTTGTCAACTGTGTGCATGAATAACACTCGACCATAAAACATTTACAGACAAGGTAACCGTAAAGCATCACGATAATATTGTATAGTACGACTCATGGCGATGCAACATCTCGACCTACCCCAACATTTTTACTAAACCCTGGCAAGCCTCCAATACCGTGGTGTCGACGGAAGGCTGAATTTTACATTTATTTGGAATCTATCAATGGGAACAGCTTGTCTGCTTGTGGGAAGAAAGCAATTCTTATGCACAACTTGGGTCAGGAAGGTCAAGACGTATGCAGAACACCTCCTCTAGTGTTGGAAGCCCATGAAGGTGAGTATTTGAAAGTATATGAGTAGGTTGTTGTCATAATGGAAAAACAGTACAAAAAAAGCGTAGCATAATTCTGGAAGGACGCACATTATATGCTAGGAATCAACTCCCTGGAGAATCCATTGATTAATTCTTACCTGAGCTCATAGTTATTGCAACAAGGTGTAATTCCGGGCAATTCTTAAATGAAGTACTGATGGATCAATGGATGGTGCACACTACTAATGACCAGATTAGGGAAAGGATATGGGAAGAATTAGAAATGTCTCTTGGTGAGGTGATATAAAATAGCCAAGAGCATAGAAAGGTTTTCTGAGGCTTGTTAAAAGATTGCTAAAGAGAAAACCAATGATCACATACAGAACTGTTCTGTGAATACCAGGAGGGACAAGTGAAAGCGAACCCCAATTTACAGCAGCACCCCTTAAATTCAGGGGACCCATAATCACCATAAACCAGAGTAAAATGCAACCCTATAGGGAAATAAAAGCCATGATTCTGTCTTGCAGGTGATGACGAGACTTTAATCTTTACAGATCATCAGGATTGGGAAATGACAGAGGGCTCTGCCATTTCAGACAGCATTCTGTCGTCATCCTTCGCTGACTCCCAGGTCCTGAATACTGGTGCTGTGCCTGGTGCTTAAATACTCTTGACTTGGTCACTGGATACCAGCAGAGCTCCTCCAAACTTGTCTTTCTTGCCATACAAGGGATGCTGCGGAGGCTCCAGTGTTGCATGGTCATGTTCCCTACTTACCATTAATGCTGTATTAGCAGGAAAACGTTGTCGCTCTTGTTTAGCGTTATTTACTATGTTATAAACATTCATACATAAACACATCTTCCCGCCATTTTCTCAACATTAACTCCATTAAACTATATTTGATATGGTCCAATAACTTCTACAGAAAAACACTTTTCTAATACTATAGGGCCTCATTACACGGATGGCGGTAGGGATTTACCGGTACCGGTAAAATACCGGTACCGGTAAATCCCTACCGCCTTACTACGAGGTCCCTTAGCGGGTTGGTGCTTCAACGCCTGCTTTTTGCAGGCATTAAAAACCAACCCGCTAAGGGACCTCGGAGCTAATTAGGGCACCGCAAAATTGCGGTGGCGTAATTAGCGCCTTCCCCATTCCCATAGAGCCCTATGGGGCAGAAATGGGAATGGGGAAGGGCAATGGCGGAAGGGGGATTTACCGCCCCACCAACCTTGGAATGGGGCGGTAAATCCCCTTTCCGCCAAGGCGGTGCCGGTATTTTACCGGCATGAGCCATGGCGCTAATAGCGCCATGGCTCACCGCCTTCCGTGTAATGAGGCCCTATGTCGTGTTGAATCTTAGTCTCCATTGGCCTGTGATTGACAGGAACAGTTGCCCAACCACTTTGTGCTCCCCTGCCTGCCTAGTTTATATTTAGCACAGCTTGACTTTACCGTGTGCTTTGACATTTGATTTTTAAAACTACACAGAATAACATTTACACATTTTTCAACTAATTTATTTGTACATTATATTTTAAATACTACCTATCTATATTTAATGACTGGCCATGACTGTGTCTGATTATGTTTGCATGAAAAAATCTTTCCCAGTGCTAGAGTGCTTAGAAGTCTTGACTCATTTGTAAAGCGCTTGGGGGGTGCAGGAAGGCACTAGCCAAACTTGCAACTTCAAAACATTGTCCCATTTTAGGAAAGATCTGCATTGTATGTGGAAGAATGGGACACATCGGGAAAGCATGCAGAAATTGGAACTTCAGAAATCTATCCATAAGAGACAGAAAAGGGGTAGCACTCATAAGTGAACCCCTCATGAAACATGATCGAGGGGGGATAGAAAGGAGAAAGTATTAATTACACATTAAAAGGATGTGTTAATGTTGTGGGGTCCAGCTGAAGAAACCAGAGGATTCTCCAACATTGTTAAGCCCATGTAACGCTCACCTGAATCCCTCGGAGGCGCAGGTCTGGGCTGGGGGATCTCGGAGTCTTCTAGGGTCACGCGCAGGCCTCGAATGCCACCCTGGAAAGGCCCTTTCCTCACTGAGATCTTGATCTGAAGGGTGAGGTGTCTGCAGTTTTGAGAGCAAGGGGTTAATATGGATATATAAGCCTGACTGGGTAAGCTGCCTCCCCTTCCTGGTACTCCCAAGTAGTTTGTAGGCTAAATGTGCTCACCATATGTAGGTGAAAGCGGAGCTCTCCATCCTGCGTCTGTGCAGGGGCGCCGAAGCCAGTTACTTCACTGGTTAATTGTCCAGCCTCTTGGTTGCAGAGGATGAAGATTTGGAGCTAGGCCGTTGTTAGCAGCACAAACGGCGGTTGCTTGAATATGGAGGTCCGGAGAGCGATGGAATGGCGAAGGTATTGCAGGCAAGTAAGTAGAAAATGTCAATTCGAAGTTAAAAGCACTTCTTAATGTCTCTTTTCCTTTTTCAGGTCGCAGAAGCAGCTGGGTAGAAAAATGGATGTCGAGGAATGCGCCGAGGAGTGAGAAAGATGAGCGCTGCCCAAAACACGTGCGTATAGATGGAGTTTTGTATTTCTTAATGATGTCCTTTTGTTTTGCAGATGCGAGTAGCAGCGTCGGTGGAGGCGAGAAGAATGCAGCGCAGGTAAAGAAAGTTTCACGGAGGTTTACTAACCAATGTCTTTGCTTCCACAGGGTGCCGGAAAAATGGAAAGCTGCAGCCCGTGGCTTGAGATGCACCGATGGACTGGGTAAGTGCTGCGCTGGTTTTTATCTCGTGCTAACCTGGTGTTCTTTTCCCTTTTCAGATGCTGCTGAAGACGAAGATGGTATTTCAGAAGGTAAGATTGCGGATTTCTCTTCCCCAGATGCAGAAGTTGAAGATTCTCTGGAGCTGACACGGTGAGCGTCCTGCTTCTATTGCAGAATAACGCGAAGCACGTTGCTCTGATCGGGCGTGGTTTAAATAGCTTACTGGAGTGTGCTGGCCACACCCAGAAGGTAAAGTAGTTCCAGCCATGGATGGATGAGGATTTCATCCTGCAGGTGAGTGAGCAGCATGGTCTGCAGCAGGTAGGTCCACCCAAGCACCATTCCTTACATCATGAACCCGGCACGTCCTGTGCCGGGACTGGGTCCCCTTATGAGCCTGGCGCCACTGGCGCCAGGACAAGGTCCATAAGGCCCCTATGGGAGCCGATGGGTGCCTGGAAATGAAGTTGTGACCCAGCTTCCGAGGCAGTTGGGCTAAACCTGACTCCTTGGAGGCTGCGGTCATGACAGCCCACCTGCACAATTGAGATTGGAGGGGTGGCAATGGAATTGATGACATATTCGGGACATTACATACTATTATCCCACACAGTATGTATAAAGAAGAATGACATGGGTGAGTGAAAACACAGAACCTTATTACTAAGCTGCTGTGCGTGTACCCAGGGCACCTAATAGGTATGCTTGGTTGGTTTGTGGAGAAACTCAAATTCAAAGATAGGGAGATTGTCAGCAAGATAAATGTGGTGGATAAGGGGGCAACCATTCTGAGCTGTTGACACCAGGCAGAGTTCAGTATGGAGTTGAAGCCAGGTGCAGATACACCAAATATTGGTCACAGAACAAAACTGTATGGAGCAGGACATTGTTTCACAATTCCCTGAAGTCTGTTCAGAGAAAATGGGGACCTTGAATGGATATCAACACCATATTAGACTAAAGGAGGGAGCACAACCATTTCAAGGTAGGGTCAGGAAAGTGCCCATGAGACTATTAGGACCCCTACAAGTATTGCTCCAAGATATGGAAAGACAAGGGATTGTCAAGGAGGCTGAAGGTGCATAATAGGTGGCACCCATCATACTAGTAATGAAGCCAAATGGCAGTATAAAGTTAGGCATAGATCTCAGAGGGCTCAATGACAACATTTTGGTAGAAACTCATCGGCTACCAAATATAACTGAGATGATACATAGTGTACAGGATGCCATCATCTTTTCAGCCTTATACTTGAGAAGTGCCTACCATCAAGTTCAATTAAAGAAGGAGAGTAAGCATCTAAAAACGTTCATCACACAATGTGGTTTGTTTCATTTCAACAGGATGCCATTTAGGCTAGCCTGTGCAGCCTCTGTATTCAAAAATGTAAAGGGAAATTGTTTAAAGATACTCCCAAAATAATTTACTTCTATGATGACATACTGATATACAGTAAAGAACAGGCGGATCATACAAAGAAACTCAAGGAAGTAATAAGGAATGGGGTATGATGGTAAAATAAAAGTGCAAGCTGTATCAAACAAAGGTAGAGTATGTGGGATAGACATTATCGAAGGATGGCGGCACCCGACCAAAGGAATCACTAGTAAAGAGCATTATAGCTGCACCAGCGCTTAAAGATAAAACTGAACTGATGTAATTCTTAGGAATGTGTGAGTTTTACACCAAATTCATGAAAATGTAGAAAGTGTTGGGCCACTCAGAGAGCTATTAAGGAAAGGAGCTAGGTTTGAATGGAAGGAGGACCAACAGACTGCATTTGAGAGGGCAAAGAACTGCATATTGAAGGTGCCCACACTCAAACCATTTGATACGAGAAATGAAACTTGAATTACAGTCGATGCCAACAACAACGCATTGGGGGCCGTACTCACATAGAAAGATGAAAAATTGGGAGAAGTAAGAGTCAGATTTGCTTTCAGAACATTGTCAAGAACTGTACAGATGTATTCTGTCCTAAAGCAAGAGAGGCATTAGCATGTGCCATGGGTGTGCAACATTATAGGGAATTTATATGGGGTGCACCTTTTATTGTGAGAGCTGACCACAAGACTCTACTCTGTATACTGAGTGTGGCGGGAGGGTGGAAAGCATTGCCATGGTTGTTTAGAATAGTGTCAAGACTAGTAGTCTATAACTACAAAATTGAATTCAGGGAGGGACAACATAATAATTCAGGGAGGGACAACATAATAATTCAGGGAGGGACAACATAATAAAGTGGCAGAGTGTCTATCCAGAATACCAGTACAAGTGAAACCAAGTGATAAGCATAGCATGATGAACAATGCAGAATTGGCAATGGCAGAATGTGCGTGTTGGCTGGAAGTGCTATAACCAAAGAAATCTGGGCGATGGCACAGAATGATGATATGGAGCTACAGGAAATATGTAAATACCTAGTTGAAGGAGGCCCACTTCCTAGAAATTAACCAGGATACATAAAACCATTTGGTATAGTAGAAGAGCTACCGTTAGAGGTAGGAATATTGAGAAGGGGAGAAAAGGTGATACATCCTAAGGATGTTCGGGTGCAAATAATGTATAATGCACATATTAGACATTCAGGCATGACTGCATAAAGGTTATGGTTAGAGAGAATTTCTGGTGGCCAGGAATGGATAGAGAGATTGACAGATATGTTAGAGAGTGTGTGAAATGCAGTATGAGTTACAACATATTAATTACCAGGACACCACCTTTGACAGTGGTGGAAATACAAAAGGAACCATGGAATAAAGTAGTGATTAACATTATAGGGCAAATTCATGGAAGCAGGTCTGGAAAGAAGTATGATTTGGTAGTGATAGATTAATATACGCATTGGTTGGAAGTCCAGTTTGTCAGGGAGGTCACAACAGATGTAGTTATAAACATTTCTAGTGGCCATATTCAGTAGCGAGGGTGTACCTCGCTAAATAGTTAGACAATGGAACACAATTTGTGTCAGAGTAGATGACTACATTTGTGAGGGAGACTGGTATTAAGCACATCACCACACTGTTGTAACACCAAAAGGTTACTGGCTTGTCAAACGTTTTAATCAGATGATTAAAGAGACTGTACAATTGAGTAGGGCTGCAGGATTGGAGTTGGAGGAAAGGATTACTTGCATGTATATACCTACACGGTGAAAAAGCATGCATCAAATAACAGATGACCTTTTGAACTAATGAGAGGTAGATGTCACATGAATGCAAGATGTCCAGGTTGGTTTGAAGACATTTTGAAGTGGAACAGAAGGGTAGTTGATACAAAATGTGGATGAGTATATGGTAATAGGGAGTAGAATGAAGGATCAATACTATAGGAGGAATGGTGTGGGGTATATTGGTGTGCAAGTGGGTGATCTGGATATGGATCACCCATAAGAGTGGATAAAGTGACAAGGACTAGTGTTAGGACACTGGACGGGCGTTGGTGGAACCTGAATAGGGTTGCAAAATGTGCAAGATTAAGCTGAGATATATAAGGGGGAGGATGTGTTATAACCTTGTTGTCATGGATTTGGGATGGTCCCTCAGGACATTCTTTTCTAGAATGGAATGGACTGGGAGAAAGGAGATTGTTGGGAGAGGAGGAGGATGTAACTGTAACACCTGTATCATAATGAGAAAATAAAGGTTGTCGTTATAACCTACCAAATGCCTGCAAATGATTCTTGGAAGATATGGGAGTACAATACTTCCGGACGCCAGGCACTACCTGCAGCTTTACAGCAACATCTACACCCTTCTCTCCAAGTCAGGGAGCCATACTTTTTCCCGCAGCCGGGTTTTTGTTTTCATAGCCCCTTGGGGTCCGGTATGGGCTGTCCCACTCACCCACTCACTCAGCTCTGGAGGTATCACAATTCTGGAGCCTCTTAAGATCACCCCTTCCACTCCTGCCAATAGCTCTTCCCTAACTCTGTAGAGCCTCTGAAGAAAAGACTTCGTATCCGCCATGTATTGCGCCTGCTCGGCCAGGAATGACTTCCACCGTGCAGCTGATCCATGACCCACTGTAGCTCACTGTGGCTAACAATTGCTTCAGCTACCTCACATAGAGGCATGGACCTGGGGACTGCCAGATGAGTGATCATGTTCACCACCTCCTCTGCATCACACTCCCGCCCTTGCATACCTTGTGCCATTTCCAACGAATGTTGGGACAGATAATCAGCTGGATTCCCTGCACCCGCCCTGAACTGAAGCGTAACCCCATAGTCTTGCAATTGTAGCATCCACCTTTCCAACTTCAGGGGAGTTTGTAACGCAGAGCCTTGCAGGATGGGCAGCAGCGGCTTGTGGTTTGTTACCACCATCAGGGGATAACCAAATGTGTACAGATGGAAATGCTTGCACCCCCACAGCACCGCCAATGCCTCCTGCTCAATTTGGGAATATCTTCCCTCTGTCGCCGTCAGAGCTTTGCTCCCTAAATTGATAGGTGTCTTCAACCCATGCTTGTCTGATTTGATCAGTACAGCCTCTAAGCACACCGGGCTGGCATCCACCAGGATGTCCAACTAAATCCCCAGATCGAAGAACGCCATGGTAGCTTCCACCATGGTGGTGGCTTTGGCATGAGCAAACGCCTTCTGCGCCTCTGGTCTCCACACCCGGTCAGCATCCCGTTTGATGAGCGCTCGCAGAGGTTCTGTGGTGGTGGCCAGATTGGGTTTGAACCTGCCGGAGAGATAGATCATACCTAAGAAACTACATATCTCTGATGGATTGCCAGAGGGTAGAAAGTGCTTTATTGGCACCACCGTTTGGGGGTCTTCTGAGATGCTTTCACCTTGTAAGACAAATCCAAAAAGGTGGACTCTGGCCTTTAGGAATTGGCACTTGTCTTTGTGCAGCATCATACCTTTTTCCTGCAAATGCCGAAACACTGCTTCCACCAGCGCTATATGTTCCTGCTCGACCTTGGAGCAGATTCTGACGTCGTCGCTGACGTTTATCACCCATTTCAGTCCAGCCAGCACTCCCTGCACCGTGTTCTGGAATACCTCACCGCCGATGGCACCCCGCAGTTCAACCTTTGTACCCGAATGAGCCAGTGCAGGTGGTGAACATTGGTATTGCCCATGAGTCCTCCAGGACTGCAGGACACTCTTGTGCAGGAGGCAATGCTCTGCCACAAAGCTTGCACGGGCCGTGTACTATGTCCCCAGCATATCCTCTTGGCATTCCTGTGCCTCTCCCTCTGCCCCTTCATGATTGGTGTTGTGAGGGACTGAGCTTACCGCCTGCGCAATTTCCAGCTTCAGACCTTTCATGGCATCCTACATATGTGTGACTCGTGTCATGGCCAATTCCTGCGCCCTTGCTAGTTCCAGTATGCAAATAAGCGGGATCCATGGTTCCTGCAGAATTTGTTGGCTGAGCTGGTTATATGAACACTTCTGGATGATGTGGCCCCTCTGCTCACCCTCCTCATCTGGGAATGCCCATGTCTAAGCCACGTGTAAAAGCCATCCAGTGACTCTTTGGGTCCTTCGTCGCCTGGCACATCTGACATTTCTCATAATCCATTGTGGTATGACCCATTCATTCGCTGGAGGTTTTTTTTTCAACTTGTGCACCTCACTCCCTGCGTAGAAGAACATCATCAATTTCTCCTTGTCGCCATCTTCAATGTCTGCAGCGTTGAAGAACATCTCCATCGCTCCTTCCATAGTAGCCACCGCAGCCCAGGGACGCACCAGGGCCCGCCATCTCAAATTCAGGTACCGTCAGCTGTGGAATTGACTTGTTCTTGCTGGCTAACAGCTGTCCCTGGCTCATGCACCAGAACCCTTGATCTGTCATCTGCATCAGAGGAAGACAGCCCGTCCTCCACCTCTGCTGAGGCGTTGTCCCACATTGTGTCCACTTACGGTCATGGATGTGTCCACAGGTCCCTGCACTTTTACGTCTGTGGCCTCCTCCGCGACTCCACTGTGGGCGTCCTCCTTTCGGCAGGTCCACCACATGAGCACCTTTATATGGCAGAGGTCTGCCACCGAGTCAGGACCTCTGTCTGGCGGTGTTTGGCAACAGCTGGGCAATGATGCTCAGTCATGCAGCCTATAAAGATGTTATATGCTTGTCAAACTCGTTAATCACAAATTGCTTTTGTTGTGCTGACAGCAGTTTTTAAGAAATTAAACTGTGGGTTCATGGGTACCAACTTTTGATTTTCACTACAGGGGCAGACATACCCCCACCTCTGCTCTCAATATAAGCAAGTGACCAGCCCAATCCATCCCCTGGCCAAACACATTTTATAGCACAGGTTTATTTTTATTATAAGGAATTGAAATAAACAACCAGTTTTAAATATATAACATCCCAGCAATGGTCTCTCAACCTGCTGAGCTACCCTGGTACCCTTCTACTGTAGAGCGTGTCTATGGACCCCTTAATGTGCTAAAAAGCATTGCATTACCAACATTATTTTGGGTGCACAACTGGCATGGAAGTGATTTAAAGTGGAATTGATGTACAGTGTGGATTTTGGAAAGAAGCAGCATGAAAGAAATTGCACAATGTTTTACTATTATTTTGAACATTTCCTTTGTGTGGAGTCCGATTGCCAGCTCTGCCTCCTCGGACCTCTGCCCCCTCGGCACTCCGTCCCTACCTCCAAACTCCACCCCCACCGCGGCCCTTGTGGTATCCGCCTTTACACAGTTTCTATTTACACCACTGCAAACATGCGTTTCTCCTTTTAAATGTTAAAGGCGGGAGTAAAGGTTGGGTCCGTTTTTTGCCCTGCTCTAAATCGTTATGTAGTGTGGTCCTGTCACAACAGTGTGGCGCTCCGGTATGTTGTCCCAGCGCTAAGATGTATGTAATGGGCTAAACAACAACGATAGGCTGGACAACTCAAGCCAGGTTAGAATTTAAAACGAAGTCCAGTGCTACTTCTTGTTTCCACTAGATGGGGATGTGCTCCTTCTGCTGCAAAATGAAGTTATTACAACTCTGACCGTAGAAGTCCAGCAAGAGCAGAATGCGTGGAACCATTGCCCTTTCAAACCTTAGTTCGTAGATGTTCCCTACAATACTGCCTTGCCTGCTCAGGGTGATGAAGTCATGACAGTGCACTTATTCATTTGTAGTGTATGATCTACAAAATGTCAATCAATTTTGAGCGCCACCGCCATGAATGTTGCACGGCTTGTATTGCTAATACATGTGTGCTGGCACTCCAAAGGGTGCTATTATCGTGGATAAAAAGCCCTTCTTAAAAGTGTTCCTGATCCAAATTATACATATATTAGCAGTTGTATTCCTGCTTCGCACAGTAATTCCTACAAAAAACCCACAATTAGACAAAGGTATATTTATTTTTTATACTTTAGCTTCTTTTGCATACTTCGTTATGCCTTCTTTGAGTGTTTCCCCCGTTCATTCTTTCCCAATTGCTTTAATTATGTTGGTTGTGCTTTGCGACATGCCCCTTGGTGGACTCACCAGCTTTGGCAGGTGTATGTCGGTTCTCCTGCCATAAGCATGGGGCGGTTGTGCGGCTCTCTGCCTTCTCTCGCTGCCTCTGCACTGCTTCACAGCTTCTCGTCCTGGCCACATGCATCTGCCTGCAGTCTGCCTTCCTTCTCCTTCCAGGAAAGCCTCTTGGCTGCATGGACAACGTTACCGTCCTGCGGTCTATCGCTCCGCATAGAGAGGGTTTGTGTTCTCCAGCCAACGGGGTTGACCCCTTCTCAGCTGTTTCGTCGGTTTAAATCTCCCAGCTTCAGGTTGACTTTCCCAAACACTAGAGCGAAGCGTGTTCTTTGGGTACTCAGTAATCCTAATTACTCAGTGCATCTTTTTAGTCCCAGTACTTTTGGGTATATGGTACTGGTACTCTTGTAAAATTGTAATTAAAGTTTGACAGAGTGTTTCTAAGGGTGTTAAAAGGCCCATCCACATTTGATGAATTTACAGAGTCAAAGAGAATGTCCTCAATGTCTTTCCTAGGAAGGTGAGGGGAGATATGACAACAAGCCATCACTCTATGGGGAATGGCTTGGGTATACTCCAAAGGAACTGGGGGATACCATGTATCATCTTCCCTCCCAAGGGCTACCCTTTCTGGGTTGGCGTGTGATTTGCCCCGGGTAAAGATTTTTGTTTTCACCCTTGCTATCCCATCTGCAGACAAGGCGTTCAGGTACAAACCCATATTCTTCCCAGGAATCAAATGGGGAATATGAAAGGTAGGACTGGTTATCATTTTTCTGCAGGGTTTCAAAACTTGGAAAGTCAGTGCCAATTATAGTTACTTCCGGCAATCCCGGAATAATGGCGGCAATTATTTGCGTTAATTTCCCCTGGACTTGGACGGTAAATGGGGTTTTATGATATACCACTTCATCCCCATGGACACAGGTGATTTTGACCAGCTCTCACCTCTGTTTGTTTACTGCCTGTATCAATTCAGGCTTTGACTGGTATCCCATTTACTATTGATATGATAGGTTATTTATAACATGCTTAATACCCAGAAGTTTCTAAGTGCGGACCCGGGTATCAAACCTGTGTTTCTCCGTGTCGTCTTGCTTCCAAGGCGAGCGCATTGCCCTTGAGCTATCCTCCCGAGATTGCGGAATCATGTGTCTTAAATGGCATGAGCCCACAGAAAAAACTTCTGGCTGTTTCAATACATTTCTCTTCATGAAGGCTACATTCCTCCCATTCCCTTCCTGTCATATATCCAGTCTCCATGGGTTCTTCTTTTTTATTTGATGGACGGTGCCTTGCCAAATGTCCTGACTGTCCACAAGAAAAACATACAATGAAGATTGGTTTAAGGAACCGCCCCTACTCTGATTTTTGTCCCCCTCTGCCTTGGACTGCCATGGATTTTCTTTCTCCTCTTCCTAGGTCTTTGAATATTGGTTTATGGAAACTATCTTGGCTCCTGTCTTTTGCAGGGAAAGGGGAACAGGAAACTCCCTTTTGATCATTCCTGGGTTCTTCACTCCGGTGTAGGATTTTTAAATGCATATTGGCTTTTGCATGGTTTTGGGCTGTCTCTATAGCCATTGCCGTGAAGACTGGAGGGGTTTCTGTACTCATGCCCTCTATATGGCTGAGTAGAAGCACAGGGCACCCCAGCCAAGATTCTCTATAGGGTAGCGATAGACAAGCAATCAAGGCTTATGCTCTCAGGAGGTGATGCAGGCTGATTCTTAAGTACAGTGTAGTCCCCATGCCCTCACAAAGGAATGTCCACACACTATGTTATATGATAGCACAGCTTCTTTAAATAAATAAGGTTCAGGTTATATACACAATCACAATAACACACTCTGTGCTCAGGCAATACTATAAATACTATAATGATAAATACATACAGTCTCTATGTGGTACCACAATTACTCTTGATTCCATTAAAATGCACCAACTGCTGACAGTTTCAAATGGCATACAAATCAATAGCAAAAGGTATCAACAATGGACTTGGGAGGAAAACAAGTTGGTTAGACAATTGGCAGAATACTGGGCACCGTTACCTAGACACAGTTCTGTGTGAGGATCCCCCCACCTAGGCAACATGAAAATTAAAGTATATTGACAAGCCCAGTCCATATATTGTTTAATATAGTCTTGGTTCCTTCTACAAATGTTCTACTACCCCAATGTACCTTGTTTAGCAGAGTTCAAAGATGGGTCGTCGACGGATCCTTCTTGAGTGCACTCCCCTTAAGTCAGGAGCCACAGATCTTTGAGATTCCTCAAAGAAAGGGGTGAACAATGTTGTTGAGGTGGCAGCTTCAGTCCTTGCAGTGCTCGTCGGTGATTGGTTGTGGACGTGAAGCGAAGATGAGGCACGCAGTCCACTTGGACGACAATATTTAGTTGCCGCAAAGATTCAATGAAGAACGTAGGCCCAGCAAGGGCGTCAGGCGTCGGGTCGTTGGCGGTTGGCGTTGGCGATCAGGACTCGACCACGGCTGGCTTTCAGACCTTTAGCTGCGTCTTTGTGGACTTCGGGTGGTGGGAAACCCACAAGTGGATTCTGCTCGGTTCGGCAGCGACCTTGACTTTCTCCGGGGAGGCCAAAGCAGTTGATGGAGATGAGCAAGGGAGTCTTTGATTCAAATATCTTAGGCAATGGAGCGTTGCGGCTCCGGTCGACGATGATGGTCGTTGATGGCGAAGGACTTCAATGTCTGGGCGCTTCACTTCAAATTCCTCAGCTGTCCCCGTCTCCGGTCGGCAGCCTTTCGATGACTGACTTCCAGGGAGCCTTGGTGGGGGTTAGCTGGTCATGACGTTCTCTTGTAGCTCGGGAAGAGGTCTCCTAGCCAGGTCCTCTCTTGGATCAGTACTCGAAGCGACAACAGCTTTCAGATTGGGTTGAAGGAAAGCAGCAGCAATTCTTCTTCTTCCGGCTCGGCTTCAAGAGTAAGCATCAAGTTTCGACTTCAGCTTCTGAACAATTCCAGTAAGTGAGAGGTCCCCAGATATACTCTTCTGTCTCTCATTCACACTGCTGAGCCAGGCTCAGACAGCTAATCATTCAGAAGGGCATTCATGCAGGCAGGCAGCCAATCAGCCTCACAGTGCATTCAGACCATTCCTCTCCATGCAGACACTCACAACAAGGAATGTGTATTGGGACACACACTCATCCATTCAGCACTCCAAACTGCATTTATGCCAGTTTCGGGCAGGGCTGTCTCAGTCATTGTGTCACACACCAGACACCAGACACCCATAACATGAAATGTATATCGGACACACACTCCATTCACCCAGGTCCCACCCCAAGGGTGTACCCACAACATACAGTCATTGGGAAGGCTCCAGTCAGTTTGGCCTGGCCTTCCCCACAATACCATATATGGAACTTCCACCCAACAGCCAATCAGTGGAAGGGACAGAGTAAGGGCTTCCCAGGACTTTGGGAAAACAAGGTAACAGGCAATAGTAAGCAAGAGGCCACAAGGGCCAACTTGTCTCCTATCGGGAATCAACTGATTCCAATGACAGGGCCTGGGTATCCCAAAATGGAGGATACTCAGAGAACCTGTCAAATTCAGTATGGAGCTGCCACCAGCCCATACCCTGCTCTGTGGGCCACACACAGGTGCCCAAAACATACCCTAGGGGTACAGGGTTGTACCCCCACCCATGGGTGCCATAAGTGTATCCCAAGGGTCTGTTCACCAAACTAAAAAGAGGATGAGCTGCAGAAAATATCAATGATATTTGTGATGTCATCTTTGATGTCCTGGGTGTTAGTCTTAGCAGTGCAAGGTGGTGGCGCGAGTTATGGTTGCTTAGCCTAACATAACTGGCAAATTTCAGGAGTTTTTCGGTTTTACTTTGAACCATAGTGGCACGTTTGTAAAGTGTTTTTTGTGAATTGCATAGGTTTTTAGTAATGCAACTTAACCATAACGTCCCCTTAACAAAGTTTTTTTTGAGTGAATATATATATATATATATATATATCCTTCTCAGGACCTGCTTGGCTGTTTGTGTAATATATACTGTTCAACTTAACACTGCCTGGTATACTTTCAGACCAGGGCTTTCTGATTAGAACCCACTTGCAATTTGCATTCACCTGGTATACTCTCCTGCCAGGACTTTTGCTCCTGTATACTAAAGTGTCTCTTAATTTGCCTGGTATACTCTCCTGCCAGGGCTTTCGCTCATGTGTACTCTGTGCACATTTGTAAACGAGTCAGTCTCTTATACTTGTTTCCCTTAACTTGCCTGGTGTACTATTTTGCCAGGACCTCTCACTCATAAGTAATGCATACATTCACAAACGTGATAACTTCTTCTGCATACTTTGTTATGCCTCTTTATGAGTATTTCCCTTATTCGTTCTTTCTCAATTGCTTTAATTATGTTGGTTGTACTTTGTCATGCTTTCCCCCATGCTCGGGGTGCCTGTGTCCCTTGGGTGTACTCACCGGCTTAGGCTGGCGCATGTCGGTTCTCCTGCCATAAGCCTGTGGGTGTTGTGCGGTTCCCTGCCTTCTCTTGCCACCTCTGCACTGGTTCATGGCTTCCTGCGGCTCCCGCCTTGTGGTTTAATGGTTCTCCAGGCTTCGGTTCAGTGGAGTCTGCTTTGAAACACTGGCCTACACCTCAAAGCTCTTCATCTGCTTCTGGCGTCCTCGCTTTGTGTGTCTGCCTGCGGTCTGCTTTCCTTCTTCTTCCTGGAAAGACTCTTCGCTTCACGGATACCGTTGCCATCCTCCAGTCTCTCGCTTCAAATCGAAAGAGGTTGCGTTCTCCAACCAGCGAGGTTGACCCCTTCTCAGCTGTTTTGCCGGTTTAAATCTCCCAGCTGCGGATTGACTTTCCCAAACACTAGAACACAGCATGTGCTTTGGGTTCTCCGTAATTCTCATTACTCTGTACTTACTGGTAGTTTGGTCTTGACAAATTGGAATTAAAGTTTGGCCGAGTGGTTTTAATGGTGTTAAAAGGTCCATGCACAATTGATGAATGTACAGAGTCAAGGAGAATGTCCTCAATGTCTTTTCTAGGAGGGTGAGGGGAGATATGACAACAAGTCATGACTGTATGGGAAATGGCTTAGGTCTACTCCAAAGGAACTGGGGGATAACATGTATGATATGATATGGCATTTATAACGCACCTTGACACAAGTGTTTCAAGGCGCGACGAGGCAAAGGAGGGGAACAGAGGGAAGACCGAGACAACGATCTTACTAGGCCAGGTGACATTGAGATTGCGCAAGTGCAGGGGAGGTGGGGAAGGGGAGAAGTGCGAGGGGGTAGAGGGAGGGGAAGTGCAGAACATAGGATAACAGTAATAACTAGAACAATAAATGGGAACGATAATAAGAAGTGCGGCCAGCTGGTGGCAGGTGCAAGGGTAAGTGCAGACATCACGTGTCAAGTGCTAGTAGGGACTGTGGGATACAGAACAGCCCCAGAGTGCAAGGGTTGCCAGGGGGGCAGTGCAGGTGAGTGTGCAACTGGCAGGAAGGGGACCTGGGCCCAAGAACAGAGGGTAGCCAGGTAACTAGTGCAGTTTCAGTTTCAGCCAGGAGTTCAGCAGGGGAGAGAAAGCAGAGGCAAAGAGGAAGGTCTTGAGGTGCTTCTGGAACCAAAGATGGTTCTCAATTTTCTGAGAGGCAGGGAGGCTGTTCCAGAGGGAGGTCCCAGCCGAAGAAAGAGATCTACCACCAATTTGTTGCTTAGAGAAACGACTGACCCCGAGGGAGTTGGAGGCGGATGAGTGAAGAGCTCGAGAAGGAAGATATTTAGTCAGAGAGAGTGGAAGGTATTGAGGACCCAGGCCCCAGAAGGCCTTGTGGACAATGCAGAGGGTTTTGAACTTAATCCTCGCAGCCACTGGGAGCCAGTGCAGAGATTTCAGTCCTGGAGAGATATGATCCCTGGGCTTAAGGCCGAGGACAAGTCTTCCAGTCCAGTTCTGGATGAGTTGTAGATGTCGGTGAGTGGAGGCAGGCAGATTTAGAAAGAGGCTGTTGCAGTAGTCCAGCCTAGAGAGAACCAGAGCTCTGGAGACAATGAGCTATTGGGGGAAGGAGAGGAAAGGAAGAATACCTCTGAGGAGGTGCAGCTGGTAGTGTGACGTTTTAGAGACGTCAGAGATGCATCATCCGATTAAGTCATGGCACCCTCCCAAGGGGTGCCTACCCCCATATGAACATAGCCACCCCCATGGTCAGGATCAGGTAGCGACTGCCGTCCCCTGGCAAAATGGGGAGAGGCTACCACAGGAAGAGAAGTGATGACTCCATCGGATTCATCACACTACACATTCACATTTCTTTTCTCCCTCTACCCATATCAATGCTGTTTGCTCTTCTGCACCTACAAATCTTAACTTTATAATGCAAACTTGCCAGTATAGCAGTTTGAAATGTAATACAGAGCAATGCAACGAATGTTCTGTCAAGTCTCAGAGAGCTATATCACTTTTGTAAAAAAACGTTCTTATTAACATTCTCTTTCATGCTGAACACTTCTGTAGCAAACAAAGGTACCTACCAATGCCATTTAACACATACACCCATTTTAAAAAACATACTTGGAAGAAAAAATTGCAGTGTTTTCCTACACCACGTTGTTTAGGAAAATGGTCCACAATCCACAAAAAACTTAGCATACTTCTGTTGTACCACATGCTTCTCACACCTCCCCTTTCTACCCCAAATCTCTGAAAAGCTCCATAATGTTCTATGTTATGTTGATTCATACTGTGCACCGCTAGCACCTGGGGGCAGTTTCCAGGCACTCATTAGTTGCCTTCTTTATGTGCACATTATAGGCAAACCACCTCAATTCTCTGCTGAAACATTGGGATGTTCGCTCAAATAGTCTGAAATTATCGCTGTGCCGACACTATATATACCAAACCTTCTCAGTTAAGATCCTTTGTCCCGCCTCACTCCTCCCTTCAACCCAATTAAGTCTAAACTAGCCCTTTGTAGATGTGTTTTCACACATGTCATATTTGTAAATATTGCAAAGTCACATCGTTATGTTTACACCCTGGAGGACATCACTTTTTTTTTCCTCATGCCTGCTGATGTTCTGATTACTTACCGGTAATCTTCATTACTCCTAGTCCTACTCTTCCTCGTCACAGTACTTACCTCATGAGGCACCCGCTTCCGACACAGGACCTTCTTCTATTTCTTCTTATTTCTATAACTCCTCCCCCACACCCACGTCACTTAGTTTCATATTACCAAGCCGTAGCATGGGACCTTCCCCGCAGGGAGGGTGAGGAGGGTCGTCAGTACTGTGACGAGGAAGGGTAGGACTAGGAGTAATGAAGATTACCGGTAAGTAATCAGAACATTACCTCCACGTCAACTCTTCCTCGTCCCAGTACTTACCTCATGAGGTATACCAAAGCAACAAACGGGGAAAAAGGTTCCAATGAGACACAAAGTCAAAACAGTGCAGAAACACACACCTTTAATAACTCCAATTTTACATCCCCACAGACAAAACTCCAACCCCGAAGGAACCAACCCCCGAGTGGGAGACATTCAACCTATAGTGGTTGATGAAGGTGCTCTGATCAGCCCAAGTGGCAGCTCTACATATCTCCTGTAGAGAAACCCCCCTAGCATTGGCCCATGAGGCCGCCAAACCTCTGGTGGACCGCCCCTGAACGTGCGCAGGCACAGGCAGGCCCGAAGCCACATAGGCCATGGAGACCACAAGACGGATCCATCGGCTAATGGACACTACAGATGCCTTACGCCCAGCCCCATCCGGGCCAAAAGTAATCAGAAGACTGTCAGAGCGGCGGAAAGGGGCAGTTCTAGCCAAGTACTCCAACACCGCCCGCCGCACATCAATGTTATGCCAAGCCACTTCCTCTGGCGTTTGCGGATTTTGAAAAAAGGCAGGGAGAACAAGCTCCTGAGAGGTGTGAAAACGAGAAACAACTTTAGGGAGAAACTTCGGATCACACCTCAGCACCACCGAGTGTGGCAGAACCCTCAAGAAAGGGGGGTGACATAACAGAGCCCCAATCTCCCCAAGCCTACGGGTAGAAGTTATGGCAATCAGAAAGGCAGTCTTCAGCATCAGATGTTTCATATCAATTTCGGAAACGGCTCAAAGGGAGGCCCTTGAAGAAACTTTAAGACAAGAGGAGATCCCAAGGAGGAAGCCCCTTATAAGTACAAGGACGGGAAGAAGAAAAACCCCTGAGCAACTTCCCCACCAACACCTCCCCATCCAAGTGCCCATCAAAGTCCCCCAAAAGGAATTTTATGGAGGCCCACTGAGAGCGAAGCGTGGAAACCGCCAGGCCCTTGTCAAACCCATCCCGGAGGAATTGAAGGATAGCGGGGAGGCCAGAACGCAGGGGGGGAATCCCAGACCGCCCACACCAGTCCCGGAAATGGATCCAATGTCTGCCGTAAGCCTTCAGAGTGGAGGGTCTAAGAGCATTCATTATGGAATCCACCACGGGACCAGAAAACCCCTGAGATAGCCTAGCCCGTGCAATATCCACACTGCCCATTGTATCTGGCAGACCCCCAACCGTAGCTCCCCCAGAAGGGGACAAGGCCACTTCGGAACCAGCCAAGGCTCCTGGCACCGAAGCTCCAACAGAGAGGGGAACCAACTCCAGCGGGGCCAGTACGGAGCGAACAACAATACAGTCACCCTGGATATACTGATGCGCTGAACCACCCGAGGCAGAAGAGGAATAGGTGGAAAAGCATAAAGGAGACCCTGAGGCCACTGCACAGAGAGGGCGTCCACCCCCCACCACCCTCTGTCTGAAAACGAGAGCAGAAGAGGGGAACTTTTGCTGAGGCTGGAGACGCAAACAGGTCCAGAATAGGGGTCCCGAACCTGACAGAGATCTCTGCAAAAACCTGGGTCGAGAGGACCAGTTCCACTGAGGAGGGAAACCGGCGGCTGAGTAGATCCGCCCAGACATTGTCCACCCCCCTGATATGTGAAGCCACCAGGGACACCAGATGTGATTCCCCCCAAGCACCTATCTGAGCTGCCAGGGCATTCAAGGAGCGGCCGGAACCCCCTTGGCGGTTGACGTAAGCCAAAGCTGTCGTATTGTCCGTCCAGACCAAAACTGCCCGGCCCATCAGCAACCTCCTGAAGTACACCAGAGCCTGGAGAATGGCACACAACTCTTGCCAATTGGATGTCCGATGGCTCTCTTCCGGATCCCACAACCCCTGAGCAGAGAGGACTCCCAACGTAGCTCCCCAGCCCCTTCCACTGGCGTCGGTAGTAAGTGTGGTCACAGGAGGAATGATCAGGGACACCCCAGCCTGTAGTTTCAGAACCCTCAACCACCACTGCAGGGAGACCTGCAGTGCCAGAGACACCGGAATCAAAGCCTCGAAAGCTTGAGATGAAGGGAGCCAGTGGGAGAGAAGGTAGGACACCAGAGGGCGTAGGTGAAGACGGGCCCAGGGAACTATAAACACGCAAGAAGCCATGTGCCCCTGCAATTTCAGCAATAGGCGGGCCGGGACATACTGCCTCCCGAGAACCCTGCCCAGAACAGTCAGCAAGCGACGGACCCTCTCCAGGGACAGGAACACCTTCCCCATCCTGGTTCAAACCTGTGCACCAATGAAAACTAGACCCTGAGAAGCCTCCAGTTGGGACTTCTGCCAGTTCACCAGGAAACCCCAGTCCTGCAATGCCTGGCAGACCAATCGGAGATGAGAAATGACAGCCTGCCGGCAGGACGCTTTGATCAACCAATCGTCCAGGTAGGGAAATATCTGAATGCCCCGCAGATGTAAGTGCGCCACCAGGGGAGCCACCAGCTTGGTGAAAACTCTGGGGGGAGATCGCAGTCCGAACGGGAGCACCCTGAACTGAAAATGTCGGGATCCCACTGAAAAGCGGAAGAACTGCATGTGCCAGGGACGGAGAGCCACATGGTAATAAGCGTCCTGGAGATCCAGAGATGTCATCCAATCCCCCTTTAATAACATCGGAAGAATGTTCTGTAAAGTCTCCATCTTGAAGTGTTCCTTTTGGACGAAGCAGTTCAAGGCTTTGAGGACCAGAATTAGACGGTACTTCCCCGAAGGTTTGGGGACCAGGAACACCCGTGAGTAGAACCCCTGACTCTGCACAGGGAGAGGAACGGGCATGATGGCCGCCTTCAACACTAATTCGGAGAGCGTGGCGTCCATGGCCAACCTCTTGAGCCGAGACCTGGGAACCACAGTCCGAACCATGCAATGCTGGACAGGAGGAGACAGGAAATGCACTCGATACCCCCATTGTACTGTGTCCAGAACCCATGAG
Organism: Ambystoma mexicanum; assembly: GCF_040938575.1. Classification (NCBI taxonomy): domain Eukaryota; kingdom Metazoa; phylum Chordata; class Amphibia; order Caudata; family Ambystomatidae; genus Ambystoma; species Ambystoma mexicanum. The sequence continues at coordinate 939,124,792 of NC_090930.1, read as the reverse complement.
TCGGAACACCACCTTTCCCATACTGGAAAAAACTGCCAGAGCCGCCCGCCCACCGGCAATTCCAAACCGTCAGGACTTAGGTGCCGGCCCAGGACGTGAAGAGCGTGGAGGACCCCGAGCCCCCCTAGCTCTCCGAAAAGAATGTGATGAGGAGCCAGGAAAAGACCTGCTGGTCACTGGACCAGCCCCAGAGGAAGATTTCTTGGCCGTTGAGGGAGGCTTGCGTCGAAGTTTGTCAGCATGTTTGTCCGCCCTAAAAACTTTGTGCACCTTATCCTCAAGGCAATCACCAAAAAGCCTGGACCCAGTGAAAGGAAGTTTCAGGGCAGCCGCCTTCTGAGACCCATCAGTCTTCCAGTCCCTTAGGTGCAAATGCCTCCGGGCAGATATACCAGCCCCCATGGCCATGGCTGAACCACGCACCCCATCAAAAGCCAGATCGGCCAAAAACATAACCTGTCTCTGCATGTCTGCAAGTAAAGGGGCACAATCAGAGCCTTCATTGACAGCCTTTTTCAACTCCCTGAAACCATTCAACACTGTTTCAGCTGTGTAGGAACCATAGATATTTGCTCGAAGGGCCAGATGCGCCCCTGCATGAACCTTCTTAAGGCCGGAATTAACTTGGCGGTCCACTGGATCCCGGACGGCCGCCTCCTTGGCCGACATAGAGGAGCGACCCACCAGGCTGGCGAGGATATCGTCGACCTCAACTGGATCAGACAGCAATGTCTCGCCCTTCAAAGGGTAAAGTTTGGACATGAAGCGGGGCATTGCAATCTTCTCCGGGTCATGCCATTCCCGGAGGATTTTTTTCCCGGATATCGGAAACCAATGGCAACCCCTTCCTAGGTTTATGCCTATACTGGCGAATAGAAGGGTCGGCCCCCTCCACTGGCAGCAAGGGCTCTGAAAATCCCATGCAATCCTCAACTTGAGCCAGCACCTCCTCCACTCCCTCTCTGTCCAGATACTTCCCTTCAGCATCAGCCGAAGAGGAACAAGAAGAGGCTGATGACTCAGCGCCAGAAGAAGAGGAGGATGAGTAAGCCAGACGCCTGCGCTTGTGTCCATGAGCACGTGTGCAACTCCCTCTACGATGCTTAAGCAGTTTCTTCAACTCCTTTCTGGCCAGGGAAAAATGCTTAGCCTTCTTCTTTCTGTTTCTTTGTAAATCAGAAGAGGAAGACGAAGAAGAAGAAGACAGGACCAGATGCCTGCTCTTTGCAGAATGTTTTCCCATGTTGAGTAAGCTCAAAAACAGTGACCAAGGAAGCCTGCTTCACCAAAGACCCCTGTACACCGAATCAAGGCTCCACATACAAACAATTGCTAACGTGCCTCTCCCACATTCAAATAGAGGCCAGAAAGAACAACAACCAATAGGAACAACATCAATGGCAACATGCCTGCAGCACCAGAGGAGGAGCCCACCCTCCTCCGGAGCACGTGGCTCAAACAAGAAAAAGGAGCCGCCAATCCGTGCACGGCCGCCCATGCAGCATGGCCATGCAACAGGAAAAACATGCCCCCCCTTCTCCTTACCTTAACCCGGGTCCGTTCTCCCAGAACCCGGGCCACGATGCCCTGCGCTGGCCAAAGCCCAGCAGAAGCCAGGCAAGGCAGCCTGACTCAACCGGGTCGCAAGCCCCGCAGGGAACCCAGGAGTCTTGCCACACCTGAAGGAGCCGAAGGCCCCGCCACACAGCCCCACCAAGGGGCCAGCATTCGGAGCTCCCCAGCGCCCCGCGCCGGGAAGAAAAAAACAAGCCCAACCTGCCAGAGGCAGGAAAAATTAAACCAAGTGACGTGGGTGTGGGGGAGGAGTTATAGAAATAAGAAGAAATAGAAGAAGGTCCTGTGTCGGAGGCGGGTGCCTCGTGTGGTAAGTACTGGGACGAGGAAAAGTGGACATGGAGGTAATGTAACATTGCAAATTACGTATAATGAATACAGACACTGACAGGGTCCTTTAGCAACATATGGTGATTGCATGCTGGGGACCTCCAATGCTTACACTTACTTGTTGCTGGTCGCCTGCATGCAGTTTCAAACGCTCCCAAAGCTAAATGAAGGCGAAATCACCTTTACTCTTCACTCTTGTTCTCCACTTTGAGAGAAATAAAACACTGCCTGGAAATACGCTTTGCAGGTGGCACTTTTTAATGGACTCCAATGGAATTCGCCTGCACATTAGCAGGTGCTAATGAGAGGCGTATTCCTCTGGAAACCATTCGTTTCACTCCTGCATGAAAATCTCTTTGAGACTGAGGAGGAAAGCAAAGCAGAGATGCTAGCTCTCCTTTGCTGCCCCTCTGCGTCTTGGAACCGCAGCAAAATGTCCTGGAGCATAAAAGTGAAGTATAATAGCATTTTAAACTTTATTTTTACGCTCCAGCACATTGCAAAATGACACTCTGAATGTGATTCTGTCTTGTGGCAAAGTGTGATTTCAGTTACCTCCAGTTTTCCTTTTTTGGTGACCTCAATCCTTGGCAAAACCGAAGCACATTATTTTTTATTTCTATATGGAAATCAATCTCTCATTTTGTTTCCAAACGTGGGAACCATTTCTAAATGTTTTTACAATATTTATTTCCCACCCACTGGGCGCTTCCTTTATTACCACTCCTCAAATTTCATTTTTTCTCTATTTTAATGCTTTTCTTTTAGAAGACACTGCAATGTCATAAAAACGCTCAGATAAAATAGGGTTTCTCGGGCATTCATAAAGTCTGGATCTTCACTAGAAGTCTCCATGTCGACGCTAACTTCAAACATAGCAGCGGAAACCCCTGTAGTTTTAAGCATGTTTTTTTTAAAAAAAACATTGCAGTGTTTTTTTTATCTTGCAAAGAGGAATAATATAGCAATACTAAAGGGCGAATTATTAAAATGCTAAACTTCTACTCCAATGCATGATGGGTGACATATAACATATTGTCGGGGCAGGAGAACCCAACTCAGTACCTATTTAAAAAAAGAAACTGCTGGACATTTTTGTGCCAAACCAACAAAAGAATGCTTTCCTGTGCTTCATGGCACTTTAAAAACAAATTTGGTGAAAATACATCCAGCAGTTTTGGCTGTTAAAATATGTTTTCTTTATGAGAAAACCAAAACTAAAAATAAAAAACAACTTTTTTGATCCTTTGTAACTTGTAAACCATGGACGAATTTGCACCCCACTTTCCAGGTTTTTTGCCCCTGACCCAAAAAGCTTTGTGGGAAGTGTCACGCTGATGTGTTCAACAAGTCAAACGTTATTAGCCAGAGAATTTTATGAAAGTCAATGATCATAGAATTTCATGTAACTAATTTCTTATAAATCAAAATCCAGCGCTGTGATTTTATATTGCTGTTGGTAAGGCTCTCTATATTAGAAATTATGTTTCTTCCCTTACCGGGTGTGCCACAGGACAGAACAGGAGAGCGCCTACATTGGGCCTCATTACGAGTTTGGTGGTGTGGTTAAAAATGTTGCTAATTCAGTTGAGTTACCACTGCATTACCGCCACATTACCCCACCGCCAAACCACAGGTTTGGACATAAGGCAGAATTCCTCCACCCTGCCGCCCAAAAATGGCCAAATCGGCAGTATTACTGCCAGTGGTAATACTGCCAGTGGGAATACTGCTGAAATCCCCATGGAGTCGTATGGACTCTAATTAATGGGAAATTAAACCTCCACTTGCAATCCAGTGGTAATACTGCTGTTGGTAATACCACCAGACCAAGTGGTGGTAACAGTACCACCGTTTGGTGGTATCCTGGTGGTATTACCACCGAGATACCACCAAACTCCTAATGAAACCAATTAGAAACTAGGTATTATTCCAATTGAGGACTCCATTAAAGGCCATTACTGTATTGGGTTAAATGAAATTAAATGAAATATTTCATTTATATCACGCTTGTACACAAGTATTTCAGAGCGCGACCAGGCAAAGGGAGGGGACCAAGGGAGAAACAAAAACAGCGATCTTACTAGGCCCAGTGACATTGAGAACGTGCAAGTGCATGGGAAAAGGGGAAAGTGCATGGAAGGAGGTTAAGTTTATTTTATTTATTTGTTTTTTTAAGCACACCTTCACCAACAAGGGCATCATGGTGCTAACTGAGGGAAATAAGGTGACAGAAAGAAATACGTAACCAGAGCCCAAAAATAGAAAGTTCTTCAATGCGTGGCGAAAGAGAAGATGATCCTGCGTGGGAGTGCAAGGCCAACGTAAGGGAGTTTCATATCTGGGCTGCCGCCACTGAAGAGGAGCGGCCCCTGGTTCTGGAATGACTAAAGCTAGGAATCTGAATAACGGGCAGGGAAGACTAATGGGCTGGAAAATAAGGTATATAGGGAAGACATTTTTCTTGCAAGAACTCAGGGCCGCCCCAGTGCACGATGAATAATGCTTTGAATTCAATACTCTTGGAAGCAGTGAGCTAGTGCAATGAAGCAAGAATGGGGAAATAGCCTGACTGACAAACACGGCTAACCTGAGGCTCAAGGGGCAATGTGGAGGATAATTTGATGCCCAGATTCTTCACTACCTGAATTGGCTTTGGCAAAGGGCCGAGGGCAGGAGACCAGAAGTTTGAAGTCCATAGATCAGAGCCGATGGTGGGTTTACCACCAAAATCTTGGCCTTCATTACGAGGTGGGCGCTAAGGGTTAACGTGCACCAGTAAGGAGACCGGTGCCGGTAAACCCTTACCGCCCTATTCGTAGGTCCCTTAGTGGGTCCCGCTATGGGCGCCTGGTTTTACCAGGCGCCCTTAGCAGGAGCCGCTAAGGGTCCAGGGAGCTAATAACGGACCCGCTATAAGCCCGTTATTATCTCCATCCCCATTCCCATTGAGCCCTATGGGGGCTCGAATGGGAATGGGGAATGGTTCTCGGAATGGGGACTTACCGGGTCCTCCAAGGTTGGAATGACCCGGAAAGTCCCTATTTCGAGAACCCAGACCCTGAATGCGGTAAGGGGGTAGCCATGGTGCTAATAGCACCATGGCTACCTCCTACCTCGTAATGAGGCCCCTTGTCTTATTGCCATTAAGAAGAAGGCAGTTATCACTCATCCAGGCGATAATCGAGAGAAGATAAGCCTGACAGCGCAAGGCTGTCACCTGCGGCGTAAGATCCAGGTGAACTAGTATTTGGGTGTCATCTGCATAAGAATAACACCTAAACCCGAAAGAGTGAAAATGTTTGACCAAAGGTTGAATATAGATATTGAAAAGAAGAGGAGAAAGGACAAAGCCTTGTGGGACCCTGCAAGAAATAGAAGCGGGAGCCAAGAGAAAAGGGGAAAGAAAAAGTGATTGTGAATGACCAGACAGAAAAGAGCAGAAGCTTGTGAGGACCGAACTGGTGATGCCCGCTGAGGACAGCCTGTCCGTCAGAATGGAATGATCGATGGTGTTGAAAGCAGCTAGAAGATCTAACAAAATCAGTGCCCCGACACCACCCTGATCTACAAGATGGGCCAGGTCGTCCACAGCAGACACCAACACCAACTCTGTACCTCGCCTGGGCAGAAAGCCTGATTGAAATGGGTCTAGAAATGCAGAATCTTCCAAGAAAGAACGAAATAAAGGCATCACCAAAGATTCAAACAATTTCATTAAAAAAGGAAAAAGAGAAATTAGAAAGAAAAGAAGAATCCAAAGAAGGCTTTTTTAAGTGAGGGTCTCCATAGCGTGTTTAACAACAGAAGGAATAAAGCAATCAGAAAAAGACTGCAGATGACACCCAAGGGCCAATCAGAGGAAGGATCCTTTGCAAGAGGGACAACTCTATAGGATCAGAAGGAGAAGCTGATTTAAAGCCATTTGTGTCATCAATTTTCTGGCGAATGGTGGCAATCTTATCCAGAAAAAAACTCAGAAAGGGATTCACACAAGACTTGAGAAGGCACAATGGAATTAGTCGAGTTGCATGATGATAGAGACTGAACGAGCCTAAACGTCTCCCTAGGCTGGTTGACAGCCCACACCAGGCGTGAGGAGAAGAAAGAATGTTTAGCCTCAAATACAGCAGCCTGCAATGCAGCTGCTGCCTTATGTAGCTCCAGGTGGTTTGCAAGGCTATAAGAGGAACGCCATTTGTGTTCCACCTGCCTACATAGGAGCCGAAGGCCAGCTAATTCGACCAAAAAAACAAGGCTCAGAAGGGAGCCTGCGAGGTTTAGCTTTCTTCAAAGGGGCTAGCAGATCAGCTGTCGAAGAGAAAGCTGTGGCAAGAGAAGCCAGATCAACTGTATCAGCTGAGGAGCCAACAGACCCCCATTTGCAGTAGGGTGGGCGACAAAGAGTAGGAACAACCGAAGTGGGAGAAGTATTAATAGCAAAAGGTGTGACATAATGATCAGTCCAAAGGACTGGGCAGATAGGAAAGACAGTCACCAAACCAGGTGAGGCAAACAGCAGGCCCAGGGTGTTACCCTGCTCGAGGGTAGGACCATCCAAAAATTGAGTCAGATCAACATCAAATAGGGCAGAAATCTACTGCCCTGCCTGAAAATCCCAAGGGTAATTGGGATTCATGTTAAAGTCACCAAGAATTATCAGGTCAGAAATGCGCAAGTTAATATGCATCATAGACTCTACAAGGGCCATCGAGAATATAGAAACAAAAGAAGAGGGGCGGTATACCAAATAGAAATGTATTACTCTAGCGGAGGAGATGGCAATCTGCAAGAAAAGGGCCTCCATTTTAAGATCATGAGTAAAAGGAAGAGCAGAGCAGGAAAAGTGAGAGTAGTAATTCAATGCCACTCCCCTACCAACTTGGAGGGGTGTCTATCCAAACTCAAAATACTATAGTCTGTTGGGAGCACAAGCGCCAGACAAGTCCCAGAAGCTTCATTTAACCATGTCTCAGTGATGAACACCAGGTCAGGCGAGTGCTACTGCAACAATTCATAGAAAGCCAAAGCATGTGCCCTCAGTGAACGAGCATTGAGCAATAAGCACTTCACCTGAGCAAACGACCCCGTGGGGGCTTCAATCGGGGGCGTCAGCATACTAGACAAGCGAGGGGGCGTGGCTGTAGCCCAAGGTGCAAAATGAAGTAAAGTGTCATTTGAGTATGTTAACAGATTAGAGAGGCAGCCCAAAGTCCAAAGCCTGTTTGGAGTGCGGATGGACGCAGATGGGCTGGACTTTGGCGCAACGTCTGTGCGTAGGAGGCGCTTCTGCTGTGCTCGTTCACTGCTCTGATGGCTAGCACCATGCTTAAAGCCGCACATAATATTAGCAGGAGCCAATCAGCTCACTCGAAAGGCTAAGCAGCGAGAAAAGACTCACTCTGTATGTAAGCCAAGAACATAAAGAAACTGTGAGGGCAGGCTAGCCGGCACGAGACCCTGAGGGGTGTAACTAAGGCCAGGCAACCTCGGCCAAATCAGGATGGCTTACAAGGAAATAAAAGAATTAAATCAGGAAAACTAAAATACTAAAGAAAAGAAACACGTAAGCTGTGTTTAATACAATGAAAAACGGGCGTCCAGTCAAATACCCAGGCAGTGGGAAGCCAAGACCTGTAAAAGGACATTAAATAAACAGAAACTCAAGTATAATTAAATGAAATAAAGGATAAAAAGGCTAAAAAGCCACCGTACGGCTTCAGGATAGCAGGGTCTTTCAATGGAAGTCAATAAGCCTTAGAACCAGCCAATTGGTTCACTCGAAATGCTAAGCAGCGAAAAAAGACCTGATGTGCCTGCAAGCAAAGAAAATAAAGAACCTGTGAGGGCAGGCCGAGCCTGAGGGACTTGTTGCTACCGTAGCTAACCACCAACTGATACACTGATAGAAGGTGTGGTGAGCACCTGTGGATGGTTTGCTAGTGTGACCAGATGTCCCAGTTTTGCCAGGACAGTCCTGGAATGAGGCCTTCTATCCCCTGTCACAAGGGTGTTTTTAATATAATAACCACGTCCCGGTTTTCGGGAAAGGGACGGTTACCAGTATGAAATGGTTGGATATTGATGGTGGCCAACAATTATAAACCAAGCAAACATCGGAATAACCTTTTACATTGAGCCCTTCTGAATTCCCAGGTTGGGTTTGAACCCCCAACCTTTCACTTGCCCACCATAGCATTACCCGTTTGAGCCACACAGACTGGCAGGGAAGTAATACATAGATAGGAAAGCATGGGATCAGAGCAAAAGCTCTTTTGTTAATGACATGGTTACATTAAAAATCAAAACCGCACAGGATAGCAGTTCAGTCCTGGAAATATTGCATGAACATACGGGAAGAAGGGGGGTCTGCCATGGCAGTCCTTCTTTTATGTTTGTGGCCGTCCATTTTTTTATTTTGAAAATGTGGTCACCCTGTGGTATGCAGTCCCGAGGGCTCGCTACATCAGTCGCCAACTGGGGACTTTCAGCTATTGCAACTTATTGCAACTGATTGCGCAGAGCTGATAGATTTCCTTCCCATGCAGGATTCCGAGTGAAAGAGAGTTTTTGAAAGGCAAGGAAAGCATATTTGCTGTTTGTTTCATCGGACCATGCAGAGTCATTGCTAGACACGGTTCCCTCCCAAGCAGACAGGATGTTAACTACAAAGCTACGTCCAAGAAGGTGGGAATAAGGGCCTTCCACATTTGGCACGTGTGAATGCAGTTTGACTTTTCCTGGGGCCATTGTTTATGTTATATTCTGCACTTGGCCTAGAAAGATAAGAAAGAAGCTCCTGATCCCCATATTTAATGTACATGATGAATTGGGAATCTCAGAGCAGCTATTGGTGTTTGCACTAAAGACACATTGGAATTTTATTTGTGTACCAATATTGGGCCTCATTACGACCCTGGCGGTAAGGGGTTAGCGCCAGCGTTAGCTGCGCCGACCCCTTACCGCCAATTACGAGTTCCCTTTCCGCCATGGCGGTTTTTACACCTGCTTTTAGCGGGTGTAAAAAACCATGGCGGTAAGGGAACTTGGTGTTAATTACGCCACCGTAATTTACGGTGGCGTAATTAACGCCTTCCCCACTCCCATTATGCCCTATGGGGCAAAAATGGGAATGGGGAAGGGTAAATGGGGATTGGGGATTTACCGCCCCGCCAAGGTCGGAATGGGGCGGTAAATCCCCTTACCGCCATGGCGTTAACGTAGTTAGCACCATGGCGGTAAAGTCACGGCCCTGGCGGTAACTTACCGCCAGGGTCGTAATGAGGCCCATTGTATTGGATGGAAATAGTGTGTAGTTAGATTTAAAGTTGCACATTTGTTCTGCTTGGGACTGTGGGATTATATGTTTTATTTTTCTTAGCCCGTCCTTATGATTATTTTTGTTCAATGAAGGGTGATTTTCATGCAATGTATACTGTGATTATGTCCCTTTATAAATAGTATTTCTGAAAGAAAGCTGGACTGGACTTACATTTTAGCCAGGAAGTTGTGGTGCAAGTTATTATAAGTGGTACAATATGTAATCTAACAGTGTCCCTTCTTTGTTCGTGTGTCTCTTCACTCTGTGGAATCACGCGAGACTCCAAATGATGCCCTGTTGGACAGAAGAACAACAAAACCATATATATGTGTTTCTAAACTCTTTTCGTTTTGGTAGCAATTAAAGTCTATTTTTACGTATTTGATTTGTGACATATATTTTGTTCATTAGAGACTTAAAAACATCACACAATATGGTGTTAAGCATCCGCTCCAAGGGCTGGAATAGGTGGTAATGGCCCAGCGGCCGAAGTTAAAGGCCTGAGAGAAGCAAGGGCATTTAACGAGGACACAGGGACGTTACCAGCCGTTCCAGCCCTTGGAACGGGTGCTTAACGCCATTAGCACCCGTCCCATGGGCTGGGATGGGGCTAATTTAAAGAATTTTCATTCAGTGAATGGATCGCCTTCCGTCGTCATGGAGCAAAAAGACTGTTCAAAGGGGGCCCCATGGAAAGGGAAGTGGGGCTCCACATGGAACCCTACTTACCTTTACATGAGGGCCTCATGCCTATGGAAAGAGGAAGAAGGAAGCAGTTGAGGCGGTGGTGAGTGCCTCCGCCGCAATGAGGTAAGTGAGGAGGGGGGATAATTTAAAAAAGGGTCAGGTAGGAAGATGTATGGCGGGGGAAGTGGCCATCATGTGACTTGGAACGCTGGCTAGCATCGGGAGATTCAGCCTGCGTTCCTACCCTGCTGATTGACTGGCTCTCCAGTCAAGGGTGCTAATACATAATGTACATATTACTGAACCTTATCGCTAAAAGGTTCAGTAATACGGCTGCCGCCGGAGTTGCATTTTTTCTGGCACCCGTCAATGGGCAAAAACCGTGTCATGCCGAGCTCGGCGGACCCAGTAATTGCCCATTTGCGGGACCTGGAATCAAGGGCCTCCCGATCCCCATTCTTCCCCATAGGGCTGAATGGGGATGGGGACGTCGGATGCAGCGGCACATTCAGAGTTGTGTCGGTGCATCTGACGTGCTCTGCTTGCGGGTGCCATTACACCCGCCAGGAAAAACCTGGCGGGTGAGACGGCACCCGTGAGCAGAGCTCATAGTATGGCGGTCTGGGAACTACGGTGCCGGCATGCTTTCCTATCGGCGTAATTAACGCCTTCCCCACTCCCATCATGCCCTATGGGGCAAAAATGGGAATGGGGAAGGGTAAATGGGGATTGGGGACTTACCGCCCCGCCAACCTCGGAATGGGGCGGTAAGTCCGCCAACCACCATGGCGTAAACATAGTTTACGCCATGGTGGTAAAGGTACGACCCAGGCGGTAACTTACCGCCTGGGTCGTAACGAGGCCCATTATCTAAGATGGTTGCAGTTTCGCAACTGATTGGATGCCTAGATTTTAAACAAACATCACACTCCTTACATGATGTTGACGTACAATTATATTCCTATCGACATTTTAATGTACATTTTCTTGCACACAATTACACCCTGTGAGGTTGTCTTCAACTAGTCTCATGTTCTCTTCTAATGAACATATTCTGAAGCGTTAATTCTAAGTAATAATTGCCCTTATCAAAACAATTGCCCTTATCAAAAAGGTTCTCTGATACTTTCATCAACCATTCCTGAATCCTCTGAGTGTTCACAGTGTTTTTACCAATGCAATTGGGAGTACATTTGATCAGTGAATACACACCATACACCCCTACGAATATAGTAACCAATAGTAGAATTCCATGGATTATGAAATCTCCCAATGATATGATTGACTCAGTAAACCATGACCACAGTGACTATACAGTGTAGAAATTATGTTTATGTAGAATAGCAGCCGATTTACTACTAAGTATGATTATATCATTGATATTGCTAGCATAACTATGAATAAATGTGCAGCATTTGGATCCCACCGAAGCGCACACTCCTCCATTTGAAGCCTGTCATGCCCATGGCCATACGGTTCTGCAATACCATAGTGTGCAAAGCCACCGGTTCATGGGTTATCAGTGATAGAGAATCTGATGTGCCCTTAACTACTTTCACCAACAACAGTGTGAATTTAAGAATGTTATTACAATTCAGTTTGAATGCCTACTCCAAGTATCTGCTAACACTTGTCCTCTGCACATTTCTCCCAGCCTGATTTTCTTATTTATCTAGGAGGAGATGGTAAATTGGTAAAGTTCCTAAAAGCAGGTAGTAATTAAGCAATATGACCCGCGCGGTGGGGCATTACCGACTCAGGTAATGCCCCCGCCATGAGGGTCATATTGCTTTTAGTACCCCGGCCCGCAAGATTTGTATGACCGGGGCACTAAAAGCATTTTTTTCTGTCCAGAAACGATTCGGGACAGAAAAAAATAAAACGACCAAGAAAATGGCTGCCGGGAAAGGGAAAATGGAGTCTGTTTTCCCTTTCATGGCGGCCATCGGGAGCGGACGCGCTGGAAACAGAAGTGTTCCCAGGGCGTCCGCTCCCGAAAAAAAGGAGAAGAAGGTAAGTGGGGTTGGGAGGAAGGGAGAGTATAAGGGAGGGAGGGAGAGAATTTTTTTTAAAAAAAATAACATATCTCCTGGAGGCTGCCATCGTCCCCCACTGGGGACAAAGGAGCAAGAAGGTAAGTGGGGTGGGGAGGAGGGAGGAAAGGGGAGGGAAAGAAAAAAAAACCTTACCTGAGTCCCCGGCGGGGGCGAAGTCAGCCTCTCAGCCATGGGGAGGGTCGGAGCGGGGATGGCCCCGCTTCGAGCCTCATCATTGGCTGAGGGGCTGCCACCCCCCCACTCCCTGTGGAGAAGGAGGCTGGAATCCCAGCTGAGAATCGAGGGATGCTTGGCCAGGTAACAACCCAGCGAGAGCCAATGAGAATGCGTGCGTGTCGCATTCTGCTTGACTCTCGCCGGGTACTAAATAGCCCATATAGCAGGTACCCTCCTAAATCAAAGGAAGCCAGATGTAAACTGGGCTTCCACATACAGAGTAGGTACGATAATAGGTAGCATAACCTGACTCAGTAAATGGAAAGTCCTGGCCCAAAGAAAATGACACACATGAAATGGCTCATCCTCCAATGGACCAAGGAGACCAGAGACGCTCTCCTCAGTGAGTTCCTAATTAAGACAAAGTTGTCTTACCTTTTCTCATGGACCCTTTGGGATGGTACTGAAGAGCTTGACTACAATCTTTCCGGGGTGACTTCCTTGCCAAATGCCCCCACAGCACCATATTGTGGTGAAAAACAAAATGCTGGGATTGATTGATTATAGATTTGCTGAATATAGGCTGGAAAACTGAACAGTGACCACAAATCTCTACACAATTTTAAATCATGCCCTGCCTTACCTATAAGAGCCCCCATGTATACCATTGGTGCTCTATTAGATTGAATACAGAAAGCATACTAGTAGTATGATGTCAGTGGGAATGGCTGGTCTAAATAAGCACAATGCCTTTTTCTGTGAAGCCAGGCCATCCCAGAAACCCCAGGGCATCTAAGCAAGTTAACTCTGCATCTGCTAGCAATGACTGCAACTAAGCATTGCACATTGTGGTTGCATGAGAGCAGCTTATCAATGTTCCTTAATATAATATTGGCAGAGCAAGTGTCCCTTTAAATAAGGGTGCTGTTACAGCAAATGCAAATGTGTGAGTAAATGCATCATTATTTTCAAAACTTTTCATGTCTGTTATGCTTGACTACATATCATTCAAGATGTTTTGCATTTCTCGACTGATTCGTGGCCTCGTTTTTAAACGAAACACACTTGTTAATTACATTGTATTGACTTGCAATTACATTCCCAACTTTATTTTAAAGTACATGTTTCCTCCACAAAGGCAAACTTGGTACATGAAGCACATTGAACAACAAGGAAGTAGGTCGAACGCACACGCAAAGAGGAGTGTCACTGGTTGTCCCGAGAGGATGTAGGCAGTCCCCAGGCAATGTAATACTGAGGGCTTTCGGGAATTGTAATCAGCACTTCAGCATTCTCCACTCTCGCCGAGCATACACGAGTTGATGTGGGCTGACCAGCAAGCCTTTTCAAGGAGGCCGTTTTGCTGGGCCCAAACCCCTGGCAATAATGGTGCTGTCAAGTCATGGGTGTGCTGGTGAGTGGATGCCGTGGGTGCCCTTTCACTGCACGCATGAGGTACATTTTTGGCGTTTGCAGAAATGGTTCCGAATCTTAGATGAAAGCATTACTGAGCAGCCCTGCTGCTGGCTGCTTTCTTAGAGGCGAGCACTCGGTAGTAGAGTTGATTCTCAGCACTGAATCAGTCCAGAGCTGGAACTGCTGCGTCTCTCCAACCCGATGGGAAGGATGCATTTCTTTCTCTGGCTCAGCAATTTTAAACATGATTACGTCAGAAAAAAGGAAGTTATCAAAGAAAATCGATAAACTCTTCCCTTGACCTGCTCCTGCTCTGAGACTTTGGTGTGGAAGGCTGCCGGTTGCGGTGCACAGAGCCAGGTGCCATACCCCTTTCCCATTCAATCTACCTTGCAGGCCTTTGAACTGATTCAGTTCTCTTCTGCATAGAATTTGGTTTTCCATTTCCACCTTGGTGTATCCTGCTGTATCTAGTCTTTTACTTCACTTCCTGTGCACGTTATCTCGGTTGTATTATTCATTCTGCTCTCTCGTATGCTGAGAGCATTTGTTCTGTTGTACGCACCTGTCGTTTTCAGCTTTTCAGACCTTTTTTCTACTAAACTCTTACTTTAAACGTTTGTTCTTTCCTATTTGAATTACTGCTGTTCACTCTATGTTGGGCTACCAAACTATGCTCGTATGCCTTGTCATTCTATTCTACATTATGTAGAATGTGTTGTTATCGTATTTAACTTGAGCTATTTTGTTAATATTTCTTCTTATTTAGCTCAACCTCATTAGATTCCGATTGCTGCTTGTTTTCAGTTTCATTTTCTATGTCTTGTCTTTAAATGTCTTCATGCTCTTGCTCCTAATTATCTTTCCGATCTTGCTCCTAATTCATGGATTATTTGCGCCAAAAAAACGGGATTTGTGCGCCATTCTGCCTGCAAATCCCTGTTTAACTAATGGGGATTTGCGGGCAGAATGGCACACAAATACCGTTTTTTTTGGTGCAAATAATCCATGAATCAGGCCCCTTATTTCTCTGTATCAAACTTCACTTTCTCTTCGTTCTGCTTCTCAAGTTCTCTTTAACACTCCTTTCCTGCCTTGTGTGCCTTCCCGTTTTCATTCCTCCAACTTTTGGCCCCCAAATGATGTTATGCTCTTACTTTAGACATGTGTCTCTCTCCTACACTGCTCATGTTTAAGAAATGCTTAAGCATTAATTCATTTGCGAGTTGCCCCACACTGCGGTGATAATCCCTCCTACCAAGTGGGGATATACTATCTGTTTAATCAAAAGAAGGGACATATACATATTTCTTTAACACAACATGTTACCCTCAGCACACTGGAACAAATATAGGCTATGCAAAGTCTAATAAATGACATGTATCCAACATTTAAAATATCATATTTTAATTCATTTGCAAAACAGCACAAGTATCAAAAAACATTTTTCTAAAAAAATGCATTTACACCACATAAAAAATTATACAATGTTTTAAAAGTGGTGATTTCACCGCAGACTCAAGTTATACAAATACTTGAAAACACTCCACAGTAGCTAACTCAATTTTTCTTATTTCCTACTGTGTACAACAACTTAGCCCGACTTATATAAATTTCTGTCCTGGATGTTACTATTAACTGGACATTCTTCAGGGGCAGAAAATTGTCTTGTGCTTCCTGTAGACTTCTCTCTATGGTTCCGGTTTCTATAGCTCAGTTCCAATACTGCTTACTCTCTCTTGTAGGCAAGGTACATAGGATTTCCTCGAACCCAAATCAGGTATATGCAACCACAATGTGGTAGTCTACAGGAAGCACAAGACAATTTTCTGCCCCTGAAGAATGTCCAGTTAATAGTAACATCCAGGACAGAAACTCATATAAGTTGGGCTAAGTTGTTGTACACAGTAGGAAATAAGAAAAATTGAGTTAGCTACTGTGGAGTGTTTTCAAATATTTGTATAACTTGAGTGTGTGGTGAAACCACCACTTTTAAAACATTGTATAATTTTTTATGTGGTGTAAACGCATTTTTTAGAAAAATGTTTTTGATACTTGTGCTGTTTAGCAAATGAATTAAAATATGATATTTTAAATGTTGGATACATGTCATTTATTAGACTTGACATAGCCTATATTTGTTTGAATAAGCTGTGTGATCAGGTTCCAGTGTGCTGAAGGTAACATGTGTTTAAGAAATGCTTAAAACAGCATGTATTACTTTTCTAGCCTAATTAACTGAATGCGTTTGTATTAAATCATTGTGGGTTTGGCATGTGCACCCAAACATGTGTGTACTTTATGTATTTCATTCTAAAGTGCTTAGGTTAAAAGCACTATGTAAACACCTATACATGTTTTTTTTGTAAATGAAAGATATATGGTTCAGTGTTGCAGACATTTTAATATTATGTCAAGTGTTGTGAAAAATGATATGAGCACTAAGCTCAGTATGCACTCAGTCATTTATGCATATAACCCTTTCATCACAGATATATTTGTCAAATATAAAGGTATGGGGTCATTTTATGTTCCCAAAATGCTCTTCGGTTGCATGCAAGGAAGGCGGGAATCCTCACTGGTGTTATCCACCCCATTCGCCCCTTTCATAGTGTTATTTCAAATGAGTCTAGACTGACCATCCCGGAATGATAACCTTCTGCCAGAAAATAATCCATATGGTTAATCTCGTTTTCGGTAATGTGCTAGGCTAAAATGAGTGTTACATTACATAGGAAGTGAACATTACAAATGAACATTGACTTTTTTTTTAAAGAGACATGTTACAAACGTTAGTCCAATTAAATAATGTCCTTTATTAATAGCTGATTTTGCAAAAAAAAACAGCACAACCCCCGGCCTCTCAAGATAATCCCTGAAGACTGCTGGATTGGATTCATCAAAACTAATTTTACTGCTCCTTGAAGATAAACTCTATCCGATTATGCAAAGCAATGCGTCTCGTGCTGCGGGACCAGGCGGATTTGCAAACAGAGTTTACAAGGGATCCCTGGTGGTGGGTCCCACTATTGAAAACTCTCGCCCAGAAAGAAACTGCTTCTATGCAGATCCCGCCCTCATGGGAAAAGTACATTATTATCCCTGTGTTTAAAAAAGGCTCTCGTTCCGAACCAGGAAATGGTCGACTTTTGGCCATGTTAGATGCCTTTGCAAAATTGTCCTCAAGTAACTCAGTTTGTGGGTGGACACATCGTTCTTTTATTGCACATGTTTGACACAGCTGTTTGCGCTGGCCATGAGATTTCCAATAGTTTTACATTGCCATTATTAATACCGTAGGAGGTTACCTCCAGACAATACTCTGCATCTTGCCTTTGTGGACTACTCAGCTGCCTTAGATTTGGTAGGCCGTGGTTTGCTTTCGGCTAAACGACATGAATGGTGCACACCCTAAGGAATATTGGATCTATTGTGCCAACTCTATTCTGACACTACTGTTGGGATAAGGCTCTGTTGAGCCCAATAACTGCTAACAAAGGCTTGAAGCAGGGGTGTGCACTCGCACCCCTGTTGTTTAACTTATATGGCACAGATTTACAAAAAGACGCTTTGGCTACAAATTGGGAGAAACCCATATTGGATAGATAGGATATGCAGGCGATATTGTTTTGATCGACCATACAGCGATTGGTTTGTAATTCTCCTTAGATGCTCTCTCAATTTACTCTGTAGCTAACCACCATTTACCTATCAACTTTCAAAAAAATGTTATGTCCTTTGGGAAATCTACAGATAACACATCTCAAAGTTGGTATATTAAAGGGCAACGTCTTGTACATGTTAATAGTTCTAATGGTTCTTTGTAATTTCATCAACAGATTTTTCTGATGGGTTTTTAACGAATATTAATCTATTTGCAAAAATAAGGCTCTCAACTTATCTGGTAAACTTCGTTCAGATTTTCACACTGAAATAGGGCTCCAAATTGATCCTTTGGAACAGCTGCCATTAATGAAACCTGTAATGATTAAAAAAGGCGTTAAATTCAGATTGCAGCTCTAATTCAGATATGATATGATATTTATAACGCGCTTAATACCCAGAGGTTTCTAAGCACGGAGCTGGGGAATCTAACTTTTGTTGCTCCATGTCGTCTTGCTTCCAAGATGAGCACGTTGCCCCTGAGCTATCCTCCCAACACTACGTAACTACTAAAACCACTCGGGTAGAATTTGCAATACAAGATGTCCCTTGTACGCGCCCACAGACCTTCTTGACCAGCATTTGCAGTTTGCGTCACTTTATCAGCCTGTTCAACTCCCTGCGCTAATGGTGGCTGGACCCAGAATTCATTTCCTCAGGCAGGAGAGATTTTGCAGATTATGTGGATCATCCAATTTAGAGACAACGGGTCACCTACCTACTCAATGCCCTGCATTAATATCCATATACAACAAATGCCTGAGTAACTTTATACATTTTATCCAGAATGTGACCCGAAATGAATTCCGGGGATTCTGTTTGTCTGGCAGGTCTTGAGTTTTACCAAATGCACTGTTCTTATTGTGGAATCATGTTATGGAACAAATTCATGAAATATCACGTTGATAATGTTGTATTGTGCTACTAATTTTCTATGTGGTATATAACCACACAGTGTGGAAAATGTACTGAGTAACTGTAACACACTGGTTCAATAAATAAAAAAAAAATATCTTTTTATTTTCCTCTGGTGGTGCAGCTGTCAGCAATGTTTGCAGTGGCTTTAGCAAACGCACGCCTGACAATGCGACTCTAAGTCACATAAAAAGAGGCGTAGACATACAGCCTCATTACGAGTTTGGTGGTATCTCCACGATAATACCACTGAGATACCACTAAACGGTATTACCATTAGCACCACCTGGTCCAGCGGTATTACCACCGGATTAGAAGTGGTGGTAGGCAATGTTAGTCCCCATTAATTGGAGTCAGGACTCTACGGGGAGTTCTGTCAGGATTTGATTTAGTGGTAGGTGTGTGACAGGATGAGCAATCGGGAGGCCAGGTTAAAGGTTAAGGTCTCACCTGTGCCTTGTTGTCTGAGGTGGTGACGGAACTCTTGTTGCAGCGTTTCCTTTGATTAGAGGGGGAGTTGTGGAGAAAGAGGTGGCTTTCCCTAGACGCCACCATACCTGATGAATGCGACACTGGACAGGGGGGCAGCCCGAGCCAGCCGCAAATTAGGAAATACCCTTGGAAAGGGGAAAAACCTAATCCAGGTAAGTATGGAAGCACAGGTGTTCAGTAACAGTGTTGAACCACAGGCAACAATTAGATATCCAAAGGACAGATTGCAGGAACCAGAGCAAAACCAAGACTGGCTGGAAAGAGGAAGGCAAGAGAAGGCAAAGGGGGTGAGAAGTTGGAGGCACAAATGGCCAGGAGGAGCCAGAAAAAATAACAGAACAACACAAGGAGTTAGGGCAGAGTTACCTTAGCAGTGAGATGCGCCGAGCTGTCGCTGCAGCGATCAGATATTGGCTTTGGAAACTACACAGGTCCAGTGCTCACAGCACAGTGCCAGGTTGGTCCTGAAATATCATTAAGATTTGTGCTAAAAGGTAGCGCCATCTTGGAATGGAGTGCTGCAGTAATGCGAAGAGAGGGAAGCCTCTATCTAGACCACAGGGACCTCTTCCTAGACTGTGTGTTCATGACAATTTCAGCAGTATTACCACCTGCAGAATTACCACTCGCACTAATACCACCAATTTGGCTTTTGTTGGGTGGTAAGGCAGAGGAATTTCTTCTGCTTTCCTCTGCCCTATCTCCAAACCTGTAGTTAGGCGCTGTGGGGAACTGAGACGGTAATGCACTGGTAACCTGGTGTCCACTGCATTACCACCGGTTTTTACCAATCCACAAAACTCGTAATGAGGCCCATAAAGTGGGACAGAGAGAAAGAGAGCACAGAGAGAGTAAGAGTGAGCGAGAGTTAGAGAGTGAGCACTTAATCGCTCAATGATATGTTGGGTAAAGCAAGTTGACCATAAATCTCCTAGAACTGAAGTCAATTATTTCGTGCTCACAACATTTTTGTCGATAAACAGTAGAGTTGTTCCGGGCTATGAACACAACAATGCAACATTAATGCTTCACCTCTTCAAACTGGACGGTTGTCACTCATCACTTGTAGCTGGTTGGCAATACCCTGTCCTATAACATGTTTTTATTTGCCCTTTACCTGCAACGAATAAACAACATAAAAGAAATCGATTCAGTCATGTGCCTTTGAGTCCCCTGGGAGCTCACCTTTTAACTCGATAGCTCATTTGAAAAAGTTGGGGATTTTCCCAGATATACCCGTGGGCCATCACAGAACGTTACCCCCAGTTACCCACTTGGGTGGGAAGGGTACACATTCTCTTTGGAGATGCTTTTTTGATACACTGGTCAAGGAGTCTATGCCTTCCTCTCCATTCTGATGGCACACTAAGCAATACAAACCTGGCAGAAGAGTTCTGCTGTAACCCTAATTATGGTTTCCAAAGTGACATCACCAGTTCTGGTTCTAAGATATCATGGTTTGCTCGAGCTTGGTTAGAGATCTTCTCAAGAGTCATGAGCTTCTCTGTAAACAAAACATATTAGTTCGCCACTTTCCCTCTCATCAACACGCTTAAAAACATGCCACCTGAAGACATTTATATCCATGAACCTTCATGAAGACAACATCAGAATTCGTGGGCAACCAGCAGAGACTTTACATGTACCACTTCAGCTTGCATTTTAACAGTACTTTCATTAAGATAGACTCTGGCAAGAATTATTTGTCCGTCATAGCAGCGCCTGTCAACAGGCCAAGCAGCATAGTTTTCTTAAAATATAGCAAGAAAATATATTTTGATGTCTCATTGCATCTATAACCTCCCATAACCAATACCTCTTCTCAGTGGGATTCGAACTTGGTCTTGGGCCACCATTTGCAATCCCATTAATACTATGGAGTATGTTGAGCTGCCCATTGTCTTTTAAGTCAGCCATTTTAGCGTTCATCATACCTATCAGTATAACTAAGGAACTACAGGCTTTATCTTCTAAGAAACCATATGCTTTTTTTCTTAAGAATAAAGGTGTTCTTAACACCATGCCTTCTGCATGCCAAAAGTCATACCTAACTTTCATTTAAAACTATAAACTTGCATTCCCCTTTTTCAACCAAGTCCTCTTTCTTCTTCAGCTGGGTAGGTTTGCATAGCTAAATGTTGAAAGTGACATTAAGTTCTATATTGAGCGAAAGGAACTTTCTGGTAAATCTGAACATTGTTTTGTTTGACCTCTGGCATCAAAGTATCCATAGCAAACTTAACTCATTGAACCGTTTTCTGCATTTGTTGCAGTTGTAAAAGGATTGCGATTTCGGAGCTACCTCCAACTCATTCCACCAGAGTTAAGGCAACATGGCTGACTTCTTGAAGCATGTGCCCATTTACTATGTTTGCACGCCTGCCACCTGGACAACCCATCATGCTTTTTGTACACATTACCTCCATGTGTTTCCTCCAGTGGACATGTTTCTTTCCGCTCTTATGTCCCTTGCTTCTGAATACAGTGTTTTCAACTCCCAATGGATTCGTCTGCAAAATCCGCCCGACTAGTTTGGGTAGGAGCAGATGATAGTGTAGCGAAATATTTCTGGAGAATCTGGTTCTTTTAGTACTTGTTCTCCCTCCTTCCACACTGGGATAAATTGGTTCTCATTTGATTTGGTGTACCAATCGAAGTGATGGTTGGCAATGCTATGGTTAGGCAGTAAGCCGGGCGTAGCACACAGACGTTTTCTATAGGTCCAAGAGTTTGTTTTAAATTAACAGTAGATACCTGGTCTGGCCTGCTTGAAGCAAGCATTTCATCCATCTAGTGAAAGAACAAGCAAGGATTAAAAGAGTCTAGGTAAACATGAAGATAATATTGCATCATTTCTGAACCGCTATTTCCCATTAATGATATGCAATAGTTTCTGTAAATCAGTGCTTATATGCAGCCACTATCTGTGTCCTCCTAAGCCTTCTTCCTCGGGGTAATATATGCACTTTTGAGAACCTAGGAGGCACAGGCTAGAAATACAACCGCCCCACTGCAGACATTCTTCGCAATACCCGATTTTGTGTGTACTCTTGTACCATTAATAGGTACGGCTTCTAATATTTCTGCTCATGAATGGCACACTCCACTGAGCCCAGATGTCATGCTAAGTTGCAAGGTAGTGGCTGTCTGGAAGAATGATGCATGGCTGTCTAGCCATGAGATTTACTGAGTTGGTTGTGGTCGATGTAACATAGGCTACAAATTGGGTCGGTCCAATCCGCATCAAGCTTTGACTTTTTAAGAGATTGGAGAAACGATTACTAAGGATGGGATATTTGAACTGCAGTGATATAACACAGAGCCCCATTATCTCACCAGGTTATTTTCCTTACTGTAAAGTTCCTTTATGGGAAATGATCTAATTGTGTAAATTGTTGAGCGCAGTTGGATTTCTTTAGATATTTAGGGCCTGATTCATGGAACGCTTTCCTATGGGATTGCACCATTAGAAAACACGTCCATGAATCAGGCCCCTAATAGCTTGATGGGTTCACACAGTCTAGTTGTATAAATATTTACTTGTAATATCTCTTTAAATTGAGTTTATTTGGATTTTATTGTTTGGGGATTTCCACGAATGTATGGTTTTTACTGAAAATACATGTCACTGAAAAGAAACAGGAATTTATTTTTGAAAAAAATAGCTACTTAAGTTTCCTGTTTTGGTTGACTAGATGAAGCCAAGGGGTCAGATTCTGAAATTATGAAGGGTCCAACTTTGTGTAGCCACAGATGTTGGCATGGTCCATCCAGGACCTTGGATATTAGTGTGTTTAAGGAGAAGGGGATCCTAGTGTAGTGTAATATTAGTATAAACACCTTTAGCGTACAACATTCGTTATCACCCACAGCTTTCTGAGCCTTTTGACTCAGCTTGCCTTATCTACTTGCCACCGTCTCCCTTGTTTGCCTTAACTTCCTTTCCAACGTCACTCTCCTCACTGTGGATCTGCCTATCCCAGCCTAAGTGCATGCTGCAATGTACCTTGCAACTCCTTGTGCCACTCACTGTCCTTCAGATCCACTTCACACTGCAGCTTGTTCCTTTTCATTAGCGGCCATTTACATCTGCTGAGAGTTTTTTTTTCACTTCAATAACAAAAAGTGAAAAAGGTTTTTGTTGTCCCTTCCCAGATGCTGATTGCAGCTATTTTGGCCTGGGAGAGATTCACTCTTTGACCATCGTTTGTCCTACACAAGTTAAGTGCTAATATCCTTAAAAACAATGGGGGAGGTGGGCTTCATTATCACTCAGCATAAGTGTCATGTTGTATGGGGCTCACATCCAACGGACATTAACTTGGGGGCAGGCATTATTCTGCTAAATTGATCCCTCCATAGGTATATAGCACTTAATTTGTACTGAATTTATAAGATACTAGGAATCTTTTTCTGGTGCATTTTAGAATTAAGGGCTCCTTGTATAATCTAGTGAATGACAGTAGTTTGAGTATCTGGTGTTGTGTGGTAGCTTGTTGTATGCTATGCAATGCATGTATTTATTAATTGCAATGTATTGGTTCATTCATGGAAAATATAAAAATTTGCTTTCAATCATACCTTGGCTGCTTGGAATTAGTGTCATTGACATCAGGTATGTATTTCAGAGATCACTGAGCAATTTAGTCTGAACCTAATCTACAGTAGTAGCCCACTTCCCTTACATCATAATTGTTACAATAAACCTGAATAACCAACTGTGTGTGCTTTCTGTATTAGAAAAGTAAAGCACCCACTGGGGGATCCCCCTCCCTCAACTGGTCAAGAGAAAGACATGTGCCTTCCCCTGCACATCATTGTTCACAGGGTAATTAGGAGTTTGTCAAGGGTAAAGATTGCACTCTGATCTCTCCCTGGGTTTACCAGTTGTGGTTCTTAGCTTTTCTGCTCCTGCACCAACCCTGTCCTTCCCATGGATCAGATCTTCTGTCGCAGGAGTAAGGAAGGATATTGTGTACCCCCCAACTGAGCTTACATTTGGTAGTCGTCTGGTACCTAAATAATTGACATGCAAGTGCATAGCATACACCATTGTGGCCAATGTAGTTCAGCAGATTGATTCCCTCACTCCAAGCATCATTGTCATGTGCAATCCTGCTGTGATTGTCTGAGCCTTACTGGGCTGATAGAATGGGTATCATGAATGAGGGCAATAGTAGCATCTGTTCAGTAAGCCATATAGACATTGTCAGCCTATAACTGGTAACAACCTTCAGGCTCCAACGATAGAATCAAGAAAGGGATGTTCACTGTCGCTGTGGGCAGTGTCATTTACTTCATGTAGTACTCAGAGTTTTAAGGCAATGTATACAAGTAATACTCATGTGCCATTGATAGAATTATTTTCTAATTAATTTATCTTGAATGATTAATACAACAATAAATCCTAATTTTCAAAGTCTCTTCTAACAGTGAAAAATCCTTTCTTGCAGTTGTAATTTACCTTTGTAACATGAGCGACCTCTCAAGAAGGCTGAACCTACCAGTCATTGGACTGTAGCAATTATCTCTTGTTGTGTGCGGCCTGCGCTAAAGGTGTCATTCTTGCCTTTTACTGAACCATACCCAGTTTTTTATGCCCTATATAGAGTACTATGAACTCAGTTGATGTTCTATCCAAAGGTAATGGAAGCCGTCGACCTAAGAACAGTCTGCTTTAAAGATCTTAACCAAATCTTCCCTTTCTACCGATCACCTCCCCCCTTTGTGTTTTTGTTTCATTATGCCTCTTTGGTTTCGTTGTTGCAGTGGGATATGGGCTGCCAGCTTTCTCTTTTCATCGAATGCCTCGATTTCTTGTTCCTTGTACGTGTCCTGGTAGTAAATAAGCAAACTATATATTTGACAGGATATGATATGACCCAACAGAATACTACTTTTGGATAGTACCTTTTTTCTGTGCGGTCATGGTCGCATGGCAATTGACCTCTTGTTGGATTGAAGGATTCATACAGTGTGTCAAGAGAGGTTATTAATAATATTAGAGGCTTGCAATAGTTAAGATCTATTAAAGACCTTGCCACAATATTTTCCCTTAGATTTATTGTGGACTAATGGACTTGAGCCTAGTGCATTAGGTTCGTAATCATGCAAAAGAGGCAATGGCCCTCATCATAAGGTTGGCAGAATGGGTTTAGCGGCACTGGTAAAGGTGCCGCTAGCGGTAAACCCATTCCGCCCTACCACGACGTCTCCTCGCAGGACCCGCAATGGGCGCCTGGAAAAACTAGGCGTCCATACCGGGTCCCGCGAGGACACCAGGGAGCTAACAAACGGGCCCGTTATTAACGGGCCTGTTGTTAGCTCCATCCCCATTGAGCCATATGGGGGCTCGAATGGGAATGGGGATGGACCGGGTCCAGGTTCATTGGACGGGGAATTACCGGGTCCCCCAAGGTTGCGATTGCCCGGTAAGTCCTCATTCGAGGGACCCGGCCCGGATTGTGGTAAGGAGGCAACCATGCCGCTAAAAGCGGCATGGTTACCTCCAACCTCCGGATGAGGGCCAATGTCTCTGCTCTTTACCAACTTTCCTATTTATTCCTCATATTTTTTGCTTTCAAAGATGTTCTGTTCGTGCTGAGTAGTCTGCTCCGCTGTCTCTCTTGTTAAATAAAATCATCCAAGGGCTATTTCGTCTGGGATTGTCAAATTACATGTCAACATAGCTAGCCTATGCTCTGAAATATTCTCCATATTTCACGCAGCAACAATCCAATGGCTTTTCTCACTGCGTGCCTGTTAAAGAAAGGATACCCTTTGTTGGAATGAAGGTTCTTCTGTACCCTAGTTGTTTGAAGCATTGCACAGTCTTACACCCCTCCTAAATGTTCTTCTGTTTAATAAACTTTCACATTTTATTTACAGGATCTAGGGAATCCTTTGCAAGAGAAGGTCATGAATCCTTGTTAGTCATTTGATTGATCTTATAGAATCTTCACACTATGATCTTGCTTTAGTACATGTGGTTTTAAGAATATGTTGCCATGAATAGGAGCAGGCTCCAAATTCGATCTTATCCCCATCACTATGACTCATCCCAGTGAGTTATGTACTTTCAGCAGAACATAGATAGTATATTTGGATTTCTGTGCTTATAGTGACTACCCCCCTCGATCAAAGAGCAGTTAGCGACCTTGATGTCTGTCCCCTAATGAGGGGGTTATCAGCATTGCTATAACAGCCTGAAGGTTTCATCCAGGGTGTTTATGGTTTTTGTTATTTACATTTTGTTTCATTTGTTTTGGGGGGAAGCAAGTTTTGCATCACTCAAGCCTGACATAGTAAAGGGGTGTTGCCCCTTTAGTCTTTCCAAGACTGGGACTTGTGGGGGCAGCTTGGACATGGTGGGATACATAGAGGGAAGTGGGGTGAAAGCAGAGAGAGGGCTGATGTCCGTAGGGGTGCATCGTGAAGTACTCCAGTTGGGGGATGTAGAGGTGAGAAATGCAGCCAGTGGCACTGGTGAGAGGGGACACAAATGGTGGCCAGGGCAGAGGCGCATGAGGCCAACAAGACATGTAGGCAGAAACTGCGAGATTCCACCCTTATTCTGAGACGCCTGATTGGTCAGTGCCTCTCCACTGGTGCTAATAAGAAAATAGACCAATATCATTTGACTGTGTAGGAACAATAGAAAGCCGTACACATTAACTTGGTCACTACTTGCAACTCTAGTTATTCCAACAAATGAAATTAGATATGTAGGTCTTATTATTGATTCTCTGCCTACTAAGCTAGCATTACTAAATTGATTGAAAGACAAAGCAACTCAAGGTGCGGCACAGTTGAAATGGCTGAGTAATAGATAAGATACTGTCGATTCACTATTAATCCATTAATAAAATATTATAAGCTTAACGTCGTTCCTTCTTATTGTATGGCCAGGAAGTGAACCACCTTGCCCAGAACTAGATTAGGATATCCTGGAGTCAATTGTTTGGAAGAAAACATTAAAATTGCTGAACTGTATTCCTATAGCAGCTCTGCATTTTGAACTTGGTCTTGCATCCATAAAGGGATGGTGTAATTGGAAGATATTATCATTGTATAGAAATTTCTTATCTCCTGCAACAGGGTCCCCTTTTGCCGACTCACAAAAAGAGGTTATGAACCCTATCAGTCGCCTTTGTATATATGTTGAATCCATCTTGGCAGCCAGTAACTTAAATTCTGAAATCCTGGTCTTACACCCGGTTAAGGCCAAAAGAACCTTATTTGAAGCAAATTAGATGTCCACAATCTTTAAAATGAGATCTCATGTGTTATATAGGAGCGTGACTGACTGGGATAAACCCCTGAGAACGTTGCCCAAATATTTGATGAAATTTCCCAATACATATTGCAGGATGCAGTTACTCGGGTTTAGGATGAATTTGATGCAAACGTGAGAAATTGCTCATGTTCGCTCGGATAAATCTTTGGCTGTTAAAGAATGTGCTTTGTGCCAAGTGTATGACACTATTCAGTCCAGAGAACATATAGCATCCGAATGTCTAGCACTTCAGAGTGCTAGGATTAAGTTGTTCTCCCAATATGTACATGATCATGGCTAGCAACCAACACGTTTTGGGATAGAGCTGTAAGTGGTCACATAAAGTCTTTGTCAATCACTTTATTAAAACTTTTCAGCGTTGCAGGACTGATTCAAATCTAAGAGAAATTAAACCCTTTGAAGAGAATAGTTTATTTTTACAGATTGTACATAGATGATATGAACATTATTTTTTCTAAACTGTTTTTAGAGATTGTCTCATGAATATAAGTATCTTTTGTAATTGATTATGATGATTTCAAATGAAATATTTAAATAATATTTGATACATTCATTTTTTTATGGAAGTCTAACAGTGTTCAGCCAATTCATCAATATTTTTTTTTCAAAAATACGAACTTATTTGTCAGCCACCCTGCTTCAAAACCTTCTATCTTCTCCTTCATCAGTTTAGCAATAGTTAATTTGGTATCACTACTCTGTTGTACGTAATGTTCTGTATTGCTCAACTGATGGGTAACTCCAGCATCCTATTGCACTTGATCTAAAGTCACTATACCTCCACCTTGTCTGCAGGCTTTATTATTATATCTGGGTCATCAGCCAAGGTTTTCAACGCCCTATTATCCATCCTTGTCATGTTGAGGTTGTGTATTCAATGTGACTCTTCCATGTTGGCAAGGTCTTGCAGTATACTTTTTTCAAAGGTTTATATCTGCAAACCTAGTATTGAATTACTATGCCAAGAATTAGATCCTGTTCCATCTTATTGTGTTTTTATGGGTTTATCTTGAAAGAACTCATTTTTTCTGAAAGACCAGAAAAATGTAATTAATTCAATTCTTATCTAAAAATGATCTTACATTGTTCGTAGGGATATGCCTCAAACCTTTAGAGAACTAACTTGCTTCCATAACACCCTTAAGGAAGGATTTACAAAGTCCTACTAAGGACACACAATGAATTAGGTATCTGGAATTACCATTCCCTACCCTAACTTTGTGTTTGTGAATTCCTTGCCGTAGGTCTAGTTCCGCACGCTCTCCCTCCTGGATTGGATGGTATGCTGGTTATAATGTGTCCAGTAAATTCATCCCCACTCACCAGGGGGAAGCCACCTCCTTTGGGACTAGGGATGTGAGCTCGCCAAGCTTAACATCCCTAGGGGCCAGGGCAACTGGGATCCCACTGGGGCTGACCCCACCTTCGAGGACAGGAAATCACCAGACAGGGATGTGTTATCCTCCTGTATCACAAGATCCCAATATTTCTGTTGGATATATTGAAGTTAAACTGTATGATAACTTGATACTTCATGTGTCAATGGATGCCATGTTTTCTGAACTCACTTTGTACTCACCTTTCTCGCCTGGAATGAGAGAGCAGTGGATAATCCTACCCCCTAGCCGTGCGAGAGATAAATTGCCAATCAGAACTGAAAATAATCTGTGCAGGTGGAGAAGGCCGGAGATCTACACCTGGGTGGCGTGGCAGGGAGAAGAGAGCGTACACCAGGTGTGGTGAACCCAGCTACGGCTGAGCCCACAGAACACCTGACAGCTTCTTCCAGGCCAGGACCCAGACGCAACCAGCCCAGAGGAGTTTCAAGGAGTGAACGCCACCCAAGAAGCAGACAACTGTTGTCCCGAGAAGCCGGCGCTGGAAGCCAGCTGGAGGAAAGAGCAAGCTCCGCCCGACGCGGAACACAGTGAGGAAGCGTAGGAAGTGGTGCTGCTTTGGCCAAACTCACTGAATCTCCTGAAGAACACCGCCTGGCGGTATGCAATGGCTCTGGGGAACCAGGTGGAGGGCGGCGAGGCCCAACAAGACTCCAAGGAGGGCTGAGAGAAACTTGACCCCAAAGCGGGGTGAGAGAAAATGGAACCCAAGGCGGGGTGAGGAAAACAAGACCCCAAGGGAGGGTGAGAGAAACCAGACCCCAAGGTGGGATGAGAGAAACCAGGCTCCAAAGCTAGGTGCGAGACATCAGAACCCAAGGTGGAGTGAGAGAAACCAGACCCCAAGGCAGGGTGAGAGATGTGAGACCCCAATTAGGGGGGGCTGGAGTGATAAAATTGACACTCCACGGCAGGGTGAGAGAGACCAGACCCCAAGGCAGGATGAGAAAAATTAGAAAAAACAAGACCCCAAGGCATGGTGATAAAAACTAGACCCAAAGGCAGGGTGAGAAAAACCAGACTCCAAGGTGGGGTGCGAGGAACGAAACCCCAAGGTGGGGTGAGTACCAGGAAGTGCCCAGGTGGAGAGAATGCCAGGGGTCTTCTTGGTAAGGAACACAAGAAGAACAGTGGGGACATAAGATAGGGGTCCCCAAGTGAGGGAGAACAAGAGACCTGTTTTAAGCTTGCTTGAACTGTGCCGAGGAGAGAAAGATTGAAGAGACATTCAGTGTCCTTGCTTGGACTGTGCCTTGATTCAGATACACCAGGGCAGGGGTCAGAAACCATCCACTATTCTTTTGCTTGAGCCAGGACCCTAAGCGTACCTTTGTTGAATTTATGTTTTTCTTTTGTAGTTATGTTAAGTTCACTTATACCGCGCACCGCTACCACCCAGGGGCAGTCTCCAGGCGTTCACGTGGCTCTGCGAGAAAGAGGACAGGGTTGTTTAGTGAGGGTAGAGGGATAGGATAGGTCCAGAACCTGGAGAAACTGACATCTGTGTGTGTTGGATTGCAGATGGGTTGATTGCATGCACTGGCTTGTTGTATCTGTAAGGGTGAGGCCCAATGCCTGGGTTGTTTGTTGTAGGTGGATGTTTGTTATATTAGGGGTGTTTGTGTTTTTCATGTGTAAATTGGATAGTTTGTAAGGTTGTGGTTCAGCGCACTGGCGTGTTGTGTCCGTAGGGGTATGGTCTAGTGCCTGGGATTGTTGTTGTATGCAAGTGTTAGTTATGCTGGGTGTGTTTAGTTTGGCTAGCCAATGGGCATGTGTAGTACAAGTGATGTGTGTAGGAGGGGAGCAGGAGCGGGGTGGTTAGTATATTGGGTACTCTCAAAGTTCTTCTTGGTGGCTGATCTTCACAAATCTATCAAAATGTGACGCATGGCTAATGCTCACAATTCTATCTAAATGTGACACACAGCTAATCTTCACACATCTATCTAAATGTGATGCATGGCTAATCTTCACAAATCTATGTAAATGTGAGGCAAGGTTAATCTTCACAAATCTGTTCAAATGTGATGCATGGCTAATCTGCACAAATCTATCTAAATGTGACACATGGTTAATCTTAACAATTCCATCTAAATGTGATCCATGGCTGCATAGTAGTGGTAGGGGCAGAACCCAGGTTAGCATATGATTCTGGACAGAAGACTTTTCTTGTTTTGTAAGACATCCTGACAAACACCCTTTCATGTTTTCCTGTATAGAGTAGGGTAGAGAAATGTAGACTTAGAGAAAGCTTAGGTTGTATGATTGATAATAAAGAAACATTCAGCCAAAATTCCACCCTGTCCGTCTCCTGAGTCTGATCTATCACAAATGCCTTGGACCATTATTGCAGGCTCGTCAGACTCCTCTGTGGGAAAAGCATGGTGTATATTGGCCTCATGTAGTATAGCCATTGACATGCGCATTTGTAGAGAGGCTTGCACGTGGATCCCTGCTATCATAGCTCATGTTTCCAAAGCTCCCTGAGAACATTACAAAGTATGTTGCTTGTTTTCTATATCCTCAGTCTCTCCTTTGGCCTCTTTGATAGCTGTTGTACACTCCTCTTGACTGGATATCTCCACGATCTTGATTATATCAATACTAAACGGTTTGTGGTAAACATAAACTTTTTCCTCATCATCATTTTGTAAGTCTTTTGTGAATTTGTAAATTTTCTTTTATAAAGTGTACTTTTTGAATTACTCAAATTCGTTGTCACCTACTTACAAACTCCTTTTAGCATGTTTGATGGTACTGTCTGAAAAGACTGCATCCTATTCGTTTAGCTCTTTCAGATACATTTTACAAATGTATCCAATATCAATGTTCCACACAATCCAATCTGTGAAGCATTTGTTTTATATAAAGCTCCATCCCTCTCTGAATTTGTAATTATCACTCGAAGAACTCTGGAGTAGTTCCTGCTTTTCGGTGTCATAACATACATTTTATCATTTCTAATTGTTTTCATAAATTACCTTAGGGTTTCCCATACATTTTGTAAACTAGAAAAATCTAACTGGTGTACGAGTACCCAAAAAAATGAATGACCATTCAGCAGTTTACTGATCTGAACTTCTGACCATGGTAATAATTCTGAACATATAATGATGATTTTTTGGTAAGTATGAGGTTTGTGGAGGCGATTTTAAATTAATAAATTATCATCCAGTGATATACCTATTGCTTGAGTAATTTATTCTTCAAACTCAGAAAAAAATCCTCTGCCGCCAAAAGGGCTGAGCTAACCTTTTGAACAAAAAACAAACTGAAACCATGACTGTGATGACAATTTGTTTGCCTTGTCTAGGATTTATGACAAACCAAGGGTGCTATGACTGGGACCTGGCATGTGTAGAAGTGCACAAACAATAGGATTGTGATTACTGCGAAGAGATAAAGTATATATGTTGCGTCGAGAATATTACGATGTACATGATGTATTTTAATGAGTTGCGAAATTGGTTCAAATGCCTAAAATAAATACTATTTTTACTATAGATAAGTCAATGGGGGTCATTCCGACCCTGGCGGTAGGGGGTTAACGGCACCGGTAAGGATGTCTGTACCGTTAAACCCTACCGCCACATTCCGAGGTCCCTTAGCGGGTCCCACCAGGAACGGCTGGTTTGACCAGCCGTCCTTAGCGGGACCCGTTAAGGGACCATGGAGCTAATAACGGGCCCGCAATTTGCGGGCCCGTTATTAGCTCCTTCCCCATTCCCTTTGAGCCCTGTACGGGTTCAATGGGAATGGGGAATGGTTTCCTGAATGGGGACTTAATGTGTCCTCCAAGGTTGGAATGACCCGGTAAGTCACCATTCAGAGACACCGAACCCAGACCCGGGTTTGGAGGCAGCCATGGTGCTACTAGGACCATGGCTACCTCCAAACTCAGAATGACCCCCAATGTCTTATTTAGAAAATCAATAGAGGAGCTTGTTGGTAAATACATGGATGAGTGAGATGACGGATATGTGGGGATCTTTTTTTTAGGGACATACCACATGTCCACCAAAAACGTAACTTCAAATATTTGGAACTGTGTTTTTATATGAAAGCCATCTGCATCTGGCAATGTCATTGGACAGGGCTTGTTGCTAGGTGTAAGCAGATGATATTCAGCTGCATCACAGAATGCAACTGAATTCTGGAAGCCGTTAGGCCGCAATACTTAGACTTCTTCATTCGTGCAGTTTCGGTCGAATGCGACCAATTACATATACACGTATATGTGTATGTGGGGTATGGGAGTAGGGAGTGGATGATTGAATGGTTGGTGGGCGGGAGAGGTATGTGGGGACCAAACAGCACAAACAAATTGCAGACTTTAAAAAAGAAGGCTATGGAAACACGTAGAATCTGTTAAACAGTATTGGATTTCCTGATGCGTATACATGCCTGGATGGACTACAACCACCTATTCCTAAATTGCTGCAAGGCTAAATGAATGCATTGAGGGCTAGTAGACCCTAATGTACTGCCAGTGTCTTGGCGCTCCTTCTGTGGGCCCATCCCCGAGACAAAAGGCTGAAGTCCACAAACTGCGAGCAATTCTAGATTCTGGACTGTGCTTTGTACCTCTAATAAATGCTCTTAGCAATTCCTCCATCTACCACCTGAGACTCCTACATGATATCCTCCCCTTCTTTTATGCTCCACAGAGAATCTCACTTGTCCAGCAGAGATCATGTGCCATTTTGCTTACCGTAATGGTATCTACACTGGGGCAGTACTAAAATGCAACAGAATTTCCACAGGGCACAAAATCATGCTTCCTACCTCATCCTAGGCCTGAAAAAGCAGGGCAATACAACAGACTAGCCATGAAAAACCCACATTGAGGAAAAAACAGATTGAATTCAAGATCTTGGGCGTTAGGCAGTAAGTGGTAAGATTGGCGGTAACTGAGTTACCGCCAACTATACCACTAGGTCAAATTAGGATTTTTGGTTTTGAGTGGAGGACTTACCTACAGCAAAACCCTGTAGGTAAATCTTCCCACTCAAAGCCGAAAAAAAATCAGCAGAATTGGCGGAATTACCGCAGTGCTAATTCTGCCAAAAAATCCCCATTGAGTCCAATGGACTCTGAAATAATGCTGAATTCAGTTGGGCGGTATTCCAGTGGATTTACTGCCAGGATACCGCCCAACTTGTAAAGAGGCCCTCCCCAAAAAAGTAAAACAATGCAACCTTATGATTAAGGGCCCTGTTATGTTATGGACTGTGGGGGATCAGCACTCTCCCCCATTGTTATGTGGGATGGCCCACGTTTGGGCTAGGACATGGAAGAAGTGACATTGGGATAGGGAGGGGGAGGGTCATGGGACTGGGGTTAGGAAAGGGGAAACAGTTTGAGTTGTAACAGCGTAGAATAAAGACCTTGATATTCTACTGCCCGTGACTTGTCCATATTATTTACTGCAGGCCTCCCCGGAAGGGCGGCCCCCTAGTCGAGCGAGGACCGTTCGACTTCACACTGGCAACGAAGGTCAGGTTGGAACCCATGCCCACATAACTCATCGCATCATACATTGTGAGCACACACACAGCACGCACATGGTCCTAGTGAGCGGGCGGGGGTGCCTGTAACTGTGCAACGCTGTATGCAACTGCGCACCACCGGAGGGTGCCATTGGGCATGAGCCATGCGCATCGGCGTGCCTCCAGCAGCAGAACAGCAAAGTCAACGTCGCCACTCTGAGGTACAGAGGGGGAGGGAGAAACTGTCAGCGTCCCTGCACAACCAACAGGAGCGCATAGAGCACGCAAACCTCCAAGTCTACATGTGCACCCCCAGCCAGCAAAGGCACACACCAAAGGGGCAGGAAAGGCCAAGAGGGGCCACCAAAAGCTCACACCACTAGGACAAGAGGAGCCAAGAGGGACACAGCCCAGGAACCCAGGAAGGACCCACTGGATAAAGACAGGGCTACCACACCCCTCCTCTGAACAGTAACCAACACCCAGAGAGCCACAGAACACACACACCACGTCATCCACATCAAGCAGTGGAGCCTCAGGGCACATCCTCCCTTCAGGTGGAGGATCTCAAGTACTGCACCTACCCCACGCATTCGACCTACGTGACACCAACAACCTGGGACCACGATGGACAACCGGGCAACAAGACTTTAAATTTTACGTAGGAGCCATAGGGCTCAATGACGATGAAAGACTCAAAAACACGCTGTCCATGGCAGGGGGACCGGCGGTTAGCGATATTGCTGTTGAATTACTCAACCTCAAAACAGCGTCTTACCAGTACCTGCACACCAAACTATCAGAATACTTTGCCCCCACACCAACGTCGACTATGAAAGAAATATCTTTCATACGACACGCCAAGACAAAGGAGAAACTCTCGATAATTTTGTTACGACACTAAGAATAAGATTGAAGCACTGTGAATTCCATTGATACACAAACGACGAGGCCCTAAGATCCCAGGTGATAGCGGGCTGTGACTCTCAAGCCTTCCGTAAGAAACTCGGCAGAAGCAGAGGTCACTGGAAGAGGTCCTAGCCCTAGCTTGCATAGAATCGGCTGTAGAATCCCAGCTAGATAACCTGGGCAAGGTCACTATACAACCCAGGGCCCCTGAACCTTGACGCTGTTGACAAACTATACACCATACCAAACCAGCCAAGTAGATGCACGGAGGCCACATGTTTCAGGTGCAGATACGAATACCCTCATACAGGTGAATGCCCAACCCTGGGCCAAACATGTGCTGCATGTGGCAGCGATGATCACTTCTGAGCCATCTGCAAAAATGCACCCACACACCCAACCAGTCAGGGAGAGCACACTGGGAACGACGGAAGACGACACTGTCAAGCCAACACGAAGGTGGACCAGACAGTGAATCAAGGTGGCTGCGGCACAACGAGCACGAATACACTCGGGAAGAATACCGACCTCTGGAAAGCTCCAGATGCAGTGGACGCAGTTGCTACATCCGAAACATCAAAATGAGATCACCCTCAAGCAGTGACTCAGCCTTGTCGGGTGAAGGTTGGCGCAAAAAGGGATACGTGTGGGCCCTAAACAACAGCACAGTGACTCAACACAGTCCGGTTCTCACGCTCTACATCAACGACAATTCCTTATAGACATCGGGGTGACAGTCAACATAATTAGCAGAGAGGCCTACAACACGCTTGCCACGGCACCAAAGATAATAAAATCTGACAACAGTCTGCCATTCACCATCCCCAACTTTGAGAATTTTGCACACTACATGGGGTTCCAGCACAAAAAGATATCCCTGCATTGGCCCCAAGCCAATGGCATCATCGAATGATTCATGGCAAAAATCAAAAGAACCCTACAGATAGCCAACATAGTCAACAAGCCATTTGAGCAGGCTCTATATCAAATCCTGCGCGAATATTGCCACACTCCGCATAGCACAACAGGAGTCTGCCCATCGGACCTCATGTTTCGCTGAACCATAAGAACAAGATTGCCCGAAGGCCACACGCAAGCACAGACAGCACAACTAGAACAACAGGCTAGGACTCAAGACCAGGAAGGGAAGGAAAACATGAAAGACAGAGCAGACTCCTGACGAGGAGCAAAGGAATGCGACATAGAACCGGGAGACCATGTGTTGATACGTCAACCGAAAGTAAGAAAGGAGGACCCCACATTTGCACCAGGGCGGCCGGTCGTAACCAGCAAAAAGGGTACCATAATAACAGCAAGCGGAGAACAGCAGCAATCCATAATGAGGAATTCCTCCCACTTAAAGAAGCTTGCGGGCACCATGCCCCCGCTGTGGGGACAATCATGCGTCAGTCAAAATGACCCACTCTCGGACGACTCCTAACAAGTGGATGGCAAGCAATCTGAAGAGGAAGTCAGCTACGGAGGACGGTCACCCCTACAGACACTCCACTTCC
Source organism: Ambystoma mexicanum (assembly GCF_040938575.1). NCBI lineage: Eukaryota > Metazoa > Chordata > Amphibia > Caudata > Ambystomatidae > Ambystoma > Ambystoma mexicanum. Next base: position 939,088,572 of record NC_090930.1, on the reverse strand, counting down.
CCATGAGACCTCAACGATGTTGCATAAAGCCCCAGAGACTGATCAAAGAAATGGGGTGAAACCGTAAGTGATCTGACATGTTAAAAAGGGGATAGATGTCATGTTGTGGACTGTGGAGGGCTCAGCACCCTCCTGCATCGTCATGTGGGATGGCCCACGTTTGGGCCGGGACATGGAGGAAGTGACATTGGGATAGGGAGGGGGCAGGACATGGGACCGGGGTTGGGAAAAGGGAAACAGTTTGAGTTGTAACTGCCCCGCTTTCACCTGAACAATAGTTCAGATATGTTCAAATCGAGGGTATCAGTATTAGCGTGCCCCAGTAGCTTTGTATGAAAATGGCTAGCATGGATTGCAAGCTACAGAGAAAGTATGACGTACAGGTAACGTTTTTTAAAATTCATATTTATGTTTACTTGCCTAAATATACTCCTGTCAGTATTTAAAATGACCTTTATGCTCCCCTCAAAAGTCTGTTGCCGTGGCAGATTGTGTTTCATTTTCCTTACACTCAGGGTCGGACCGGGCCATACAATTGTTTCGGGCACCAATGAAAAAGCGGGCCACAGTTTTAAATGGCAATTCATTCCTTTTGTGACAGACAGTTTGAGTAGCAGCTAAGGGGGAGTTTTTTGATGAAATGTGATGCAAATTGTGCATTTTAAAGAATATTTAGTCAGCCACACTGGTCAAAACTATTAGCCACATAGTGAAGTAACTCATGAAATTGGTCCACATTGTCCAAGAAAGTGGCCCACTTTGACCAAAAAACTGCCCCACACCAGGATTTTGTGTTTTTGTTCGGCCACGTACTAAATGAATTTAGGCACAGTGCCCTGAGCCCAACCCCCTTAGACTGCATTAGTCTAAGTTGACCTGGACAATTGAAACCAATTGTTTCCTTATTACGTAGGATTTTTCAGGGTTTTAAGACCCAGCATCCTGCTGATAATTGACAGCGGCTCATAGATACATTTGTAATTCTTTTTTAAAATTTTATTTGATTCCTTGTAATTATTTTTGGGTTGCCTGCCTTGCAATTTTTACATTTCTTTAACTTGTTATTTTAATCTTGCTTTCATTTTAGAATCATTTACTTTATTTCAACTGCTTTCTGTTCCTTGCTGTGCCTGCTGTCTCCACAAAGTTGTCTGGCTTCAGCTTTTAAAAAATGATTTTATTTGGCTTAGATTTTATTTTGCTCTTGGAGCAACGGTACACCACTTCCTGTGGTGGTTACGATATAATGCTGTCTTGCTTGCCGCTTACATTAAGTAAAGTCATGCTTGTCCTGTGTGAGCAGGCCGCATGAGCCGTCCAACATTGTGCTGACAAAAGATGGATGGAAAGCTTGAGTGATTCCTTGACGCATCACTTTTAACTATTTAATTTCTTGTATTTAGTAACTTCTCATTTTGGGTTGCCTGGCCTGCATTGCTCAGTCTTGAAGCTTATTCTCATTTTGCCTTTTTTTTTTCATTTACTTTATTTCTTCTGCTATCTGTTCCTTGAAGTGCTTTTTGGAAAAGGGGTGCCTGGTCTTAGCTTTAAAAAAAATAAAAAGGAACAAGCAAGATACAACAAACATTATATACAACAAGCATGAGATACCAAATTGAATCAAACCAGAAAACAGTACAAGAAGCAATTTACATTATAGACGAGGATTGGTGAGAGAGAAGAGGGATCAAGGTGTGAGAGGGAATAAGAGGTAGGAGTAGTGGTAAAAGCAGAAGTAAAAGAGGAAGCAAAGAGTGAAAGGGTGAAGAATGGAGGAGATAAGAATTAGGGATGCTGGAAGTAGGGTAGGAGGGAGTAGAGTGGAAGGGTTAGGGAGGTGAGTGGAAGAGATAAGATTTTAGAGAGGTGCGGAAAGTTGGGTTGGAGTGAATGGAACAGATAGAGAGGGGGAGCTTTATAGCAAAGCTCGAGTCTCCGCTCGGGCCGCGGCCCGTTAAACGCCATGTCCGCCCCGGTGGCCGGGCGTGAAAGCGATTTGCACCCCAGGAAATCCTGTGGTGCGGATAATTTTCTTTTTTTATTCCATTGGGAGATTACGCAAGCACATGTACTGTCGGAATTTAAAAAAAAGTTTTAAAAAATGGCCACCATAAACTCGTTCCTTTTTCAGATGACAGCGGCCATTAAAAACATGCTAAAAAAATGGCCTAAGAAATTGCCTCTGTCATCCGAAAAAAGGAGCACAGTCCTTTTTTGATTTTTGTTGATGTTTTTTTTTCCCAGCCATGAATGCAGAATCGCACCCGGGAAAGGTGGATTGGGATTGGTTAGACCGCCTTTCCCACGTGCGAATATATGTTTTCCCCTTCTCTCCATCTTCCTTCCCCGGGAACAAGTGCTGCAGTTAATGCTGCGGGCATCTGTGCTTCCCCTGCTTGTTTCCACACTGTCTCTAACCCGCCCCTCCTTGGCCTGTTCCCTATTAAATGAAGCTCTTTGGTTAGAAACCATGTCATCCAAACAGGCCGAATACACACACACAATTGCGTCCACACAACACAGCTAGAAGGACGTCTTTAACAATAATCCACAAATCGAAAGAACCCTCCAGCCTGTAATACACTTTAGCAACAAAATTCTTTGAATCCAATACCAACTGCACAGGAAAGCAACAACTCCACCATTAACAGGTAAAACAGTACCAGTGAACCCATCATATCCCAACACTGAGATTTCTCTCCCTCCTCCAACCAGGACTTCCTCACCGCAGTGAATGTGACCAACCCAGCAGGCTCACCAGAGGACCCTTCCTTCCAATGTCTGCAATGTAATAACTAAGCAACCCCCACCTACCACCTGCATTTCTAGTCCTCCTCAATTCTTCCACAAAGCAAGCCAGTCATCCCTCATGACATCATAACAGCTTTCATCAAGCCTCTTCTCAACTCACAGCTGACCCCAATGACCCAGCAAACTACCCACCAATCTCCAACACACTGTTCATCGCCAAACTCCTTGAGAGATGTATCTACCAACAGCTATGAGAATTTGTTTTAGCAGCCTCCTTGTGAGTCCCAACATAAGTTCAGAACAGCGAGAGGAACAGAATCCACACTATGCTCAATATGGCACATTCGGGGAAAAAACAGCACAGGTGCCAACTTGCCTTGGTGCACTTTTAATGCTGAACATCTCCACTACTTTCAACATTAAAACATCTGGAGGACAGTAGTTTAAAAGGAAACACTCTGTGCTGCTTCACGTCATTCCTGACTGAGGGAACTGGAAAAACACATTTGGCCCCTTTCAGGTTGTGTCCCCACAAGATGACATAAGGTGTATACCAAGGATCCAGCTCCTGGAACATATTAACAACTTGGGGCTGTCATTTGCATAGTTGAAGTCTGACACCCAAATCCTCTACAAGCTCCCAAATGACTTCAACAAACACATTGGTTCTCATAATGTGATTCACACACATGGTCTCTTGCATGAATAAAAGCAGACTGAAATTCAACCCATATAAAACCGTGCTTATTTGTGGTACCACACCACCAAATCCCACACCAATCCTCTAATCCGGAAATATGGCACTATGCCCACTGGCTTTAGCAACTGTTAGAAATCTTGGACCTGTAATGGAAAACAAACTTACACTGTATTCACTGGTTGAAGACATTGTGAGGTGTTTCTTTCTTCCAGCTCCAGGCCATAGGAATCATCATGCCCTACATGAGCGTCATGCGCAGAACCATGGCAGCCATTGCACTTGTTCTTTCAAGACTAGATTACTCTAACGTCTTTCATGGTGGGCTCCCGGAGACCTTCTCAAGAACCTACAACGAGTCCAGACCATGGCAGCCAAACTCCTTCTTTCATTTCAAAGATTTAAACACATCACCTCAGGCCTCCAAACACTCCACTGGCTCCTGATCAAAAGGTCGATTAACTTCAGAACTCTGTGGATCGTGCACCATGGTATCTGGTCCTTGCATCTAATGCCATTCCATCAAATGCCATTCCATCAAATTTCTTCCATCTAAAAAATGTGCATCGAATGCATATTTTTGGGGGGTAAAGGGTTAATTTTTTTGTTCAGGATGATTTTAAAGGGTAGAAAACAGGGGTTAATGGGGGTCTCCACCCCCCCAAAAAAAAGAATTAAAAAATGCATTAAATTCGATGCAAATCCATTTAGAAGCAAGGAATTCGATGCAATGACCATAAATGGTACACCATGCCTTCCTTGGCAGGGGACCAGAATCCATCACAAGGAAAGTCATCTGATACCAATCATCACAAGCACTTTGATCCAGCAACAATGGTGTAGCAACAGTGCCAAGATTCAACCAGAAATGCCACTGAGGATCTTCCTTCCACTTCCTTTCAAACAAACTAAAGAACTCTCTGCCCAAAAGAACTCCAGACAGGAAACCCCTTGGCCTTCACAAAACAGCTAACAGCCTGGCTTTGAAACTTACAGCAGCGGGAAACCAGCACTACAGCTTCGACCAACACACACCCACTTGCGATAACTTCCCCTAAGAGAAGCCTCCTTTCCTAAATTACAAAACAAATCCCTCAAACCCGCACACAACTCGTCAGCAAAGGACTATTGGAGAATAGAAACATTCTGGGCAGGCTCCACGCAACCATAATGGAATCAATGTAAAATGTTTTACGAACATACCACAGACCTCCATAATGACTCGCTGGCAAGTGACTACTGGAAAATTGACTCATTTGGGCTGGGCTCCACCAAACCTAATGAAACAATACTCTAGCAAACATATAACAGACCACTTTGATTATGTCTCTGGGTGGTGCCCAACTATAGGCCACCAGATGGCACCAAATGCATTCATGCTTCCCACTACATGCACACTCATTTTCCTACTCCTATTGTCTCCCTGATTAAAAGACTCAACTGTTACCACCCCAAGATGAATGGGGCTATGACAAAGCTCGCCTCTTTAGCTCTATCACTAACCAGACATCAGCAGCTAACCCAGACCTAAAGAGCTTTTTTTTATCAGATCTTGCTGTTTGTCATCTGCGTAATGTAAGGGCGTTGAAGAAGGATGCTGACACAAAGGAGTCATGGTTTTGGTTATAAACCTTTATTTGTCAAAAAATACCTCACTGTCCCTATCTCTAAGAGGGGTTTCCCTGCCTTGAACTAAAACTAAAGGAATTGGCAGAATGGCCGTCAAATCAAAGTTCCACCGCCCTGTTCAAATCCTGCCCCAACTCTCACACTATATAACTAAAGAATAAACAAACAGAATGTTCCTCCTTCAGGGGAATGGCTCCCTTCTCTTGCTTCTTGAACAGTGTCCAACAAATGTTCTCTTTCAACAGAAAATACCAGGGGGAATGACTCTCTTCCCCTTGCTTACAGGCTTCACCCAGTGCTTTAAGTGGGGTAAGAAATTGAGGGGGGGGGGCCCTTGTTTGGGGGTGTGGCTTTCATTGTGGGCGTGGCCTAAAAGTGCACAAATCATAGTAAGGTGTGCAAACAAATATAGAAATGTATGTGAGCATTTATATGTTTGTATGCGTACTACTATGGTTTGTGTACTTTTCAAGCCATCTTTTATAAACGTAGCAATGTTACATATTTCTATGTTTATAAAAAGGTGGCTTGAAAAGTGCACAAACCATAGTAAGTTATGCACAAGTGGTTTGTGTACTTTTCAAGCCACCTTTTATAAAACATAGATATTTGTAACATGTTTCTATGTTTCTAAAAGATGTTTTGACACGTAAACAATTCAAGGCATCTTTTTTAAAGAGTTGATGACGGACAAAACCCATGGTGGCTTTGTCCGTCGACAATGCTTTATGAAAGATGCCTTCAATTGTATACGTTTCAAGCCGTCTTTTATAAACATATAAATATTTCTATGTTTATAAAAGATGGATTGAAAGGTACACAAGTTAAGGCATCTTTTATAAAGCTTTGCCAACGGAGATAGACGCCTCGGGCTTTGTGATCTATCTGCGCTGAGCAAAGATCACTGAGCCCGAGGTGCCTTTCAGCCTCTGCGAACCCGCGGGCTCCGTGATCTTATCTGCATATTAGATCCTGGAGCCTGCAGGTTCCTAAGGGTCAGTGACCTGCTGGGCAGGGCAAACAAAGGGACAGTAACTTCCTCTGATGACCCTCATGAGGGTCATCAGAGGAAGTTACACTGACTGACAGAAGTGCCAGCCAGCCTCAGCGTCGCTGTGGCTGGCTGACACTTCTGTCAGCTTGCCTGACATAATGGCGGGCGCCTCTCCCGTCGTGGTTGCGGCGGGATAATGAGTCCCGCCAATGTTGTGTGGGACGGGGGGCCCCGGCTCAGCCCCACTTTCTGGAGATTGCCGGGGCCCGGCCCCGGCAGGCCCCAGCCCACTTAAAGCACTGGCTTCACCTAGTCTTTAGCCAATGTCCAGGAGAATGACTCCCTTGTCCTGATATAAGCATTTGAAGTTCCCAATAGAACCAGGGGGAATGATGCCCTTTCCCTGGTGTCTCCAATAGCACTCTCAGCCCAGTGCCAAGAGACTACCTCCATTATCCTGGCGTTACTTTATACAGTTCATCACAAGGACAGGGGGAATGATTCCCTTCCTCTGGAGTCTTTAACACAAATTCTGGGCCTGCACTAGGAGAATAGCTCCCTTCTCCTTGTGTTTTATTCGATTCACAATATGGCCAGCAGGAATGACTCCCTTCCCCTGGTGTCTGTATCACAGCTCTTTGTCCGATAACAGGAGAATGACTCCCTTCTCCTGGTATTGTTAGATACACTTGTTTCTCACTGTTGGGGTTCCAAACCCTTGAATAGAGGCCAGTGGTTTCTTTGTTCCCACTGTGCAGGGAAACATTTCCTCTGATGCTTTTCTCCTTATTGTTGGGGTCCCACACCCTTCTCTGGTGGTCAGTGGTTTCCTCATTACCACTGTTCCAAGGAAGATTTCCTTGAATGTTCGCCTTCTCACTCTTGGGGTACCAGACCCTTGTCTGGTGGTCAGTGGTTTCCTGACTACCACTGTGCCGAGGAAGACTTCTTCTGATGGTTTTCTTCTTACTCTCCGGGGCCTAGACCCTTCTCTGGTGGTCAGTGGTTTCCTCATTACCACTGCTCCGAAGAAGATTGTCTCGGATGCTAGCCCTCTCACTGCTTTCATTATGCACATTAACGTCCTTGCTAATACTGGGCTGGGAAAAAAAACCCTCAGCCTCTGTGTCAACCCCTGGATCCCCTATGGTTTGCATGTACCTGCCCTTACCTCTCAACGGGCTTTGGTACCTTGTTCAGACTTCCTGTGGCCAGGGCATACTCCCCTGGCTCTGTGGGCTTCTCACCTCTGCACTTGTAGCTTCACTGCATATTCCTGGTTTCAGGATGCGGTCTGTGTTCAATCAGCAGGTGGAGAACTTCCTTGGCATCCTCTTGCCGCTCTCCACTTCTGCACAGCTGTCGGTCGGCATTTGAATCTCTTGTGCTGGTGACTTTGGGTGCTGGCAGCTTTCCCCAACAGGACTGTTTACTGTTGGTCCTGCCACCACTGTGATTTTTGTTATGGCTGTGTTTGGCTCCGCAGCCAGGCTTTTCTGATCTAACAGTCTTTTGTTCATTTTTATACTTTGTATCCCATTCTTCCCATGCAAATTACACAAGCCCTTCTTCTTTGTCCGCTTAATATTCATGCCTCCCTGCGGCCACCTCGTGCCATTGTTTATTTATTTATTTTAATTGTTATAATGCTCCACTTGCCCATGGGCCTCAGGGCGCACAAAAAACAGGGACAAGACTGACGACACAGAGAAGGGAGGTTGTCAGGAGAAAACAGGAGGCTCAAGTGATGGAGTTTTGAGCCTTGTTTGAGATTGAACAGGTGGGACTTGGTCATCTTCTTACATTCGTTTAGGGTGTTTGCAGATCTCAACTCCGGTAGAAGATCATTCCAGGCTGAGGGAGCCTGGACATCAAAGATGGTGCCACCAAATCTAGCCAGCTTAAACCTGGGTTGCACCAATTTATGTGGTTCTTGAGACCATAGATTGGGAAACTTTGCGGCCATCTGTAAGGTATTGAGGTGCCTTGTTATTCTGACACTTGTAAGTCAGGGAGAGGAGTTTGTGGGTGATTAAATATGTTATGGGGAGCCAGTGAAGCTCCCTCCTGGCATTGGTAATGTGGACTCCCAGAGATAGTCCATGGACCGCCCGAATGGCACCATTTTGGGTGACTTGAAGTGTCTTCATGTTGACTTGCGATGTGCCTAGCAGCAAGCTATTGTAGCAGTCTAGGTGAGAATTTGCCAAGACCATAGCAAGCAAAGATCTTTTGCTGAAAAAGATGTAGGGGCAAATGTAGTTTAGGAGTTTTGTGGTGTACCCACAGGTAGGCCGAATATGAGCGACCTGTGGTCTGATTGTGAGCTTGGCGTTAAGGATGACAACCAGTGTCTTAACACTTCTAGCCACTATAATTCTGCTGCCCGAGAAGGTGAAACTCTCATAGACACGGTGGAGTTTTTTGAGTCTTTGCCCTGTGGCAATGATAAGTAACTCCATTTTGTCCGTATTGGGGGCAAGAGAATTGCTTAACATCCATGCCTGGATTGACTCGTAGATTAAGTAAATGGCCAGGGCGTCCTGGGCATAGATGCCTGACAACTCAAATATGACCTGAGTGTCGTCAGCATAGTTGGTATACCGAACACCCAGGTCATCCAGGAGAGAGAGGAGGAGCGTGACGTAAATGTTAAACAGCACAGTAGAAATGCATGACCCCTGCGGGACCCCACAGGTAATGTCAGCTGGTGCCTTCCATAGCCACTGTAGCATTCCAGAGTTCCAGGAAAGATGATATTGTGTGGCCATGCCGGTACAATGTGTCTGCTCTTTTACCCTGGTCACCAACAAAGAGTGGTCGGCCAGGCCATAGGCCGCTGAGAGGTACAATAGCATAAGGAGGGCTGGCTGACGTTTGTCCACAATACTGGCGAGATTGGATTTGAGGTTCAACATGGCAGTCTCAGTGTCATGTCTTGTTTTAAAGCCTGAATGCAGAGGACCGAGGATATCATTGCTTTCAATGAACTTCTGTAGTTGGATGTATACCACGCGGTCCATGATCTTCAGTAGAAAGGGAACGTTTTTTATTGGGCAGTAATGTTTGGCTATTGAGGGATCAAGATTGTTCTACTTCAGTAGTGGGGTAATCCAAGCGTCCTTTAGTAGGTGGGGGACATTACCTTCAGTGAAGGAAAGGTTGATCAATTTGGTTACCCAAGAGGCCAGACTACCCATACAATCCTTGAAAATGCTGGAGGGGAAACTGTCCCTCAGCCAAGAGGCTGGTTTCATTCCAGCTACGATCTTGCACATGTTTGCTTCAGTGCAGTGTTTAAATTAAAATGTTACACAGGATTTATTATTTTGGATACCTCTGGAGCCAAGAGGGGGTGAAGGCAGTTCCCAGTATTAAGAAGTGTCCCTTTCTGGGCAAGGATTGTTTGTTGATGGCCAGTAGTTTTGGTGGAAAATGTGTCATGGACCATCTGGCACCACACAGAATCTTTGTTGGGTGCTGATTTACTTATGGATTTGCCCTCAAATTCCTTCAAGATTGAAAACCGCTCCCTAGAGCTGGATTTAGCAAGAGCAATCCTGCTGTTAAAGCTGGTTGATTTTGCCTCAACAATTGCCAAATTGAATTTTATTAACTTTTTTTTATATAGGAAAAGGGTATGAGGGCAGGGGTGTTTCGGCCAGACCCCCTCTGCGGTCCTATTTGCCTGTCTGAGTAGCAGAACGTTTTCATTGAATCAGGAGTTTCTATTCGATTCGGGTTTCTCCAGTTTAGATTTTCCTGGGGCGAGAGCCTCAATGGTACAGTTTATGGTCATAGTAAGATGTAGGACAAGATCGTCGGAATTACTAAGGGATTCAAGTGGAGATAACCTAGCCAAAAGTGCAGCGGACAGTTTCTGTGACATAATGTTTTTGATGTTTCTGGTCATTTTGAACTCTCTTGGCACAGCATCCTGTCTCAGGGGGTGCTGGGGGAAGTACAACAGTGTTTACTACCGGGTGATCGGACCACAGACATTGCGAGACAGTGGTATTTATGACCGAAAGATGGTGTGTCAGCACCCAGTTGATTGTATGCCCCCCTATGTGGGTGGGGTGACTAACCCTTTTTGAGAATTCGATGGTGCCCAGAGTGGTGAGAAGGGACACAGCTTGCTTACCCTGTGGATCATTGGCCCAGAGATTGAAGTCTTCCAGAACAATCACAGGGTAGTTTGCTTTTGTGCTGTTATTAAGCAGACTGAGGAATTGTTCCTCAACGAAGGGCATATCTCTTGTGGGGGTCAATAGATCACAAGGATGGTTAGAAATATTTTTCATTCATTTTTATTTTAGCCTGAAGGCTTTCACAGCCTTCAGAAGATTCATGGGTATAACATGTAGGTTAAGCTGTTTATGGAACAGGATGGCTACTCCCCCACCTATTTGGACTGGGCAATCAGCACAGTTCATGATCTTTATGTCTCCTGTGTTCTTCCTCGTCCTAGTACTTTTGGTCTTCGGCCCTATGTTGCAACAATACATAGGCTTGTTCTCAATGTAGTGGCTTTGGACATTAGGGAGGGCTACGGAATGTTGGCGAGTGGCAACATTCATTGGGCTCTACCCCAGGTGATCATCCTTATCCCCAGAGCCAGAGTCCTTCCGCATAAGGTACTCCAGCATTAAACCACCACTAGGTGGACTATTGGGTAGCGACTTCTGAATCGTCACAGTAAACAAAAAATGAAGTGTCACCACAAAAACCATACAATCAGAGTGGCATCCACGTACTTCTGGCCTGCACAAATCAACACCACAGGCATCTCGCCTCCCTCTCCCTCTATCCCCCGGATAGCGCTCACCTGCCTCTTCTTCCACAGGGCAACCAAAATGCATAAAACTGCAATACAAGGATGCTACATACATTTTGGATGGAATTCTGTCAGTGGAGCATGGGAGGTCAGGGTCTGCACTGCACCCTTTAACTAAAACAAGAACAGAGAGATGCATTGCCTGTGTAGGGCACAGGTAAATACTCACATACTGGAAAAACTAGCACCACTTTCCTACCTTCCAACCACCCAAACCCCTTACAGCCTACTTGCATATTTACCTTTAAACTACTCACACAACCACCCGCACAAGCAGCAGCAAGCCACACCACACTAATGGAGCCACAACACCACTCAAACCTCTAGCCCTATCTTACGCAGGTCTTCTCAGCACTAATTGACATATCAGTCTTGGGCTCAACCTTCTACATGAAACACCCACAGAAGGTCTTTGTCCAGGCCATCACACACGTAGGGGGACCCCGACCCTCGGCATGCAGGTACTTCTGGCATGCTAGCATCAACGCCAAAAGATTCACACCTGACTTTCCCTCTGTTCCACTAACAACCTCACCTCCCTTCCCTTTCTTGCAAAACTATGCTCAGTAAAGCCAACGAAGTGGCTGGGCTGCCTTATACAAGAGCACTTTACATTATTGCTGGGGGGATTCCTGAAAATATGCCCTATTATAGCTTTAGCATTGTAACAGTGGCAGCGGTATGTCACTCTGGGATAAAATTGATAGTGTAGAATAGTGGTTTGAAAAGTCCCAAATACGTACATTTTTCCTTGCACTTCTCCTATGTAGGCAATAAGCAGATTCTGCTTCAGCTGGACGCGGGTCAGGATGCTCATCTTTCTGTTTCCAGACTGCATGCAAGCCATTGGTAACTGGATGAATGGACACTGGCTCAAAATGAACATGGGTCGCACTGGGGTGCTGGAAGTGGCTGGAGGCCAGAGATGTTGAACCCTGCCTTCTGGCGTTACAGCATGGGCACCCATGCTATTCCCATGGTTCTGTTAGCAAGTCCAACTATTGCCCCAATGATTGGCAGGGAGGCAGGCTCCTGCCTTTCCCATCTCAAGCGAATATCCTCCTGCCAAACTTCACCCAAGGTCGTTTCTGCCCCTAACCCTTCCCATCTGGACTATGACATCTCCCTTAACATTGGGCTCTCACTCTGTACAATCATTTCTTGAATACTGCCAGTGGTATTCCAGAAAAAACACTGTTTTTGATTGTCTCCATTTAAAACGTGTTCACCTGCATTAGCACCCCAGAGGGAGGGCCATGGAGCCTTTCAGACAATCAGAAGCTCGAATGGCGGGCGATACCTCATGGTATATTACCTGTCTTTCAAGCCACCTCCAAAGCAGAGACAGCCATCTTCCCTCCCGGGCAAGTAAGCCCTCACGGCCCCGGGCACCCCTTCTCCCCACCATTTACACCACCCTCACCTCCACCTCCTACCACCCCGACCCTTTCCCCACTTACTTTTGGCTGCCTCACCCCTTGTCAGCTGCACAAATGCTTGCAGTCCCTCGCCCCCTCCTTCCCATCAGAGGCAATGGCTGCCATGGAACAGGAGAAGGGACTACATGTTCCTATGTCATTGGCAGACATTTTGTTTTGTAGTTTTTTTTAAGTTGAGAAACAGCAGTCACTTCACTCGATCCTGTAACTCGGGCCATTTCTTGACCTCTTGCTTAATTAAAGAGAAGTGCTTGTGCTTCCATTTTTCACAGGACAATTCTACTTTACAACCGCATCGGAGGTGGGTAGGAAGATTTTCAAGGTGACATAAAAGATTGTAGCATGGCAGTTTTTGCACCTGGCACTAGTCCCTTAAAATACTGTGTGGGGCATTCACCTTCATGTCTGCAAGAGTGACTACTTTCCCCTTGGCTTTCAGTCCATATCAACGATAGGAATTATGCCCCTATGGTCCATTGGGCCATGGACCTCCCTCCATCCCCGAGAAACGGCTACCCTGTTCTCCTTCTGGGAAAGGTTGCTATCCATCACCAAAACTCCTGAACAGTTTCCACTTGTACCTCTAGTGAAGGGGAGGCAGTTCCTTCTTGGTATTGTTCTTGAGGTGTGCCACTTATCTCCTTACACGTCTTTAGTTTCTTCGTATCATATGGCAAGGCTCTGAAGATGTGTTTTTACCGTAACTCCTTATGTGGCTATTGCTGCCTCCCCTTTCACATTCTCCTTTAGTCGGCAGCTGTGCCGAGAGATAGTGCGCTACAAAACACCATATCTGATAATATAAACATTTCCCCCAAAGGTAATTTTTCCATTAGCGGGTTGTCCATTCTGCTTCACAGGGGAAAGGATAGCCCTATTTATTTATTAATTCATTCATAAATTGGATTATCTTGATCTAATGAATTCACAACATGCTTATCATTTATTGTAAGTGCTTAACATGCCAGGAGACGGACAAATGATTGTCCTCAATATGGGACCACTCATACCACATGATGGGCTTCCAAGTCTTGCAACCTCTCTGAAAGTGATCAATAGATCACACCTTAACCGCTCAAGAGTTACCTGGGCTATGCCGACTAGCACACGCAGAAGCTTATGCCTGCACCTGCAATGCATGCCCAGGGCAAATCGGTTCTCTTGGTGCAATTTTTGTCATATGCGCTACAAAGTGCAATGGGTAGGTGTCAAAAGCAGTCAAAATTGTCTGTACACGTTCCTGTTGCACTTTGCAGTGTAAACTGAGTAACCACCATCATGGATGATTGAATCGGAATGACCTTCTATTGGGTAGAAGCGTCAAACGATGCAGCCAAACAACTTAGATATGATGACATTTGGGGCAGTTTAACAATTTGTATGTTTGATGTGTTCTCCCCTGTCTGCCTTTTTTCTCTTTTTTATTTTCCTTTCCCTCCCCTTTCGCTATTTCAAGTTGATGTTGCTTGGCTGTTACTTCATGCGGTTTATGTTCTTGTTGAATAATTTTGCATAGTAATAATTTGTTTCCTTTGATTAAAAATGATTAAACAGGTAAAGGGACGTTTTTGTGAGTTTTATCCACTATGTGGTGTTGTGTTATGCCAGTGCCTGGAGGATTGTCAATGGTTGGGTGGGCCATTGGCCTCAATGGATGCTACGGGAAACCAAGGAGAGTCAATTTTTAAGTAAAGGTGACTCCTGAGAGAAGATATCCAAATGATCAGGCAACTGGAAGTAACCCATCCAAGGTGTAGGCATGTACCAGAGGCGGGATGCATCCAAGGAGACTGTGGCATGCACACAGTGGCTGGTCAGAAGACTTGGAGTTGTCCGAAACTTTCACAGCGCTATCCAAAATTGCAAATCGAATAACATTGTGGAGCAAAGGGAGCAGGATGACTGTGAAATTGAAATGTCTTGTGAGAGGCACAGAGTAGCGAGCACTACACATGCCGGGAGGTGAAGTAACCTGGGATTCCCATGAAGAAAGGCCCTGTGTGATTTGGATGCAGGATGGGGATCTGGCATAGTGGTGGGTGTGCAGAGACGATCAACATGTGTGGGAGGCACAGGATATTATTGCTAAGGTACGAGTGGCGAAAGGGACCCTCAATGTGTGGGTAGCTTTTCACATGCTGACAATAGGTCTGGTCTGAGATGACATCAAATCTGTAAGGAAGGTTGAGTGAGAGAGCTGCGTGCTGCATGGGGTCTTTCTCAATGTTAAATTGTTTGGGTCGACGCAACAAATATAACATCTGCATGCCTGGAAATTACTCACATTCAGCACTGAAAGGCCATGTACTAACTTCTTCTGTGGAGCTGGTCCACCCAGCTCTTTAGAAAGCACCAATATTACTGTAGACCATGAATTGTAATATTGGCATGTTGGCATGCAAGTTTGAACAACGGGTGTCCAGAGGGTCTTGACCACTGTAACGTAGCCTACTGTTTCTCGCTCAAATTTCTGCATCAATGCTAGGTCTCCTTTGCCAGCAGTCACCTTTCAAGGTTCCAAGCACCTTTTCAAGTGATTCTTGTTTTCACCCTGTTTTTGTGATTTTGCGAGATTACAGTGGCAAAACTCCAAAGGGAAAACTCCCTATATCTCACACCATACCTTGCAACAACCCCAGAACCAGGATACCCCAAAGACACAGAGACATCAAGACAAAGAAAATCCTGAGACAACTGGAAAAAAGACGGGAACACCCAGGAAGAAGGTGGCCAGAGTTCGACCCCATCACCCCATACATCACAAGAACAGAAGGACACCCCAAAACCCGCGCCATACTGGACATAACGACGACGAAGATCTTATAACCAACAACCCAAACATGAACCTAACTGACCAATTCAACGAAGAAGAAGCCTTCATGGACCTTCACCAAACCAGCACAAACGTAGAAGCAACACCACTGAACAGCCAAGCTTTCAATCTAGCAGACCGCCTCAATGAAGATGCAGCCTCCGCTGATCCTCATACGCCCTCCTACATTGATGATACAACCTTTGCTGATCCTCATCCACCCCAATCAACGCCAACAATGATGCACCGCAACCAAACACCCACAAACCAAAACAAGGTACAACCAACAAGCAAAACCACACCAACAAGATCCACTGCAACCTCATCAATGCAAGATCAATGTCGAAACATGCCACTGAGATATACGATCTGCTCTGCGACGGAGGGATCGACATCCTATTTGTAACAGAAACCTGGCTAGACGACAATTACAAGATCACACTAAACAACTGCTTACCTGAATACTTCAAATGCGTCCAATCAAACAGAAAAACCAAAAGAGGGGGAAGGGCTGGAAATCTTTCACAAAGAACACCTGGATATCAAACTGGAAGACCCACTAATCATCGATAAATGGAAATCCCTAATCATACGTCTAGCTGTAATATCCACGTACAAACTTGAAATTCGTACTAATATATAGACCACCAACCGACGATGCAACCTTCATAGACTCCTTCACAGAAGCAATCACCGTCCTAGCCATCAAACACAATCACCTCATAGTCCTAGGAGATTTCAACATCTGGTTTGAAGGAGAAAGCACAACCATACAAAAATTGCTAACCCGCCAACTAGCAGCAATGAACCTACAACAACTAGTCAAAGGAGCAACCCACTCGGCAGGGCATACACTTGACGCAATCTTCGCCAACAAACTACTCCTCACTACGGCACCCCCAATTCAAATACCCTGGAGCGACCACCTCATCATCCGCTTCGTAATCAAAATGACCAGGCCAACAAACAATCAACTGGACAAAACAACAAAAACCATGAGAAGAAATTGGAGAACCATCAAAAACGTCAACCTGCATGAACTCCTGGAGCTAAACAAACCACACCCAACATTCATGGAAGAAGATGACCTGGACAAAATGGTAACCCTGCTGCATTCCTGGATTATAACTACTATAGACAACATCACCAAAGAAAAACCCTTCGCTTCTTCTAATAAACGGTCTGTGGCAAAATGGTTCACCCCACTACTGTGCACCATGAAAAGAAAAAAACGAAGACTAGAACTTGATTGGAGAAAACAAAACGATGCAGCGAACAAACTGAAATTCCTACAACACAACCGGGCTTACAAAAAGGAAATACAAAAAGCAAAGAGGAAACACTACGACAACCGAATCTTCGAAGCACCAAACACCCAAAAAGAGCTCTTCAAAATCATAAACGAAATCAAAAACCCTCCAGGATGTAACAACACACCAACTCCATCCACGAAACTCTGCAAGGACCTCGCGGACCACTTCAAAAACAAAATCACTAACATCCAACAAACCATTCAAAGCAGACCGTCTGATCTGACCACAAACCCAACCTACACCTGGGAGGAGCACCCAAACAAACTACAAAGCTTTCCAGAAATATCAGTGGAGATATTCGTCAAACTGGTGAATGAAAGCAACAACTCAGGGTCCCCCGATGACCCATGCCCACCAGACATATACAAATCAATTCTTAAACAAGGAACGCCCATGGAATATCACAGGAACGTCCTCAACCATTCTATCGCAACTGGGAAACTGCCACAAGCCTTCAAAACTGCATACATCAGGCCACTACTCACAGATACAGCGGGAAACGTAGAGGACCTCTCCAACTACAGACCTATCTCCAACATCCCGTATACAGCCAAGCTGCTCGAAACATACATATACAAAATGACCCAAGAGTTTATAGAAGAGCACGGCCTACTAGACCAGGCACAAGTTGGCTTCAGACCACTGAGAGGAACGAAATCAGCTCTACTCTCAATATGGAACAATCTAAAAACCAACGCAGACTCGGACAACAGCACTGCTTTTGATACTCCTAGACCTATCAGCAGCATTTGACACAGTCGACAATGACACCCTCATAACGAGATTAGAAGCACTTGGAATAACAGACACCGCCCTACTATGGATCAAATCTTTCCTAACAAACAGAATGGAAACTGTATGGATGAAACCCTTCAAATTCAGCCCAAGAGATTCCACCTGTGGAGTACCACAAGGATCATCCTTCTCCTCGCTATTATTCAACATCTACCTGTATCTACTTATCAGAATCATCAAAAGCCACGGCCTCACCTGCTACAACTACGCTGACGATACACAAATAATCTTCAAAATACAAGACAACCCGGAAAGAAACTCAACGCTACAAAACTGCCTCCGCGAAGTATTCTTCTGGATGAACTCCAATTCCCTCAAAATCAACCCAGGCAAAACTGAAATAATGATTGTCACAAAAAATGGAGGAGAAAACCAATTCATCCCTTGGCCAAGGGAACTCGGGACTACCCCAGCACCCTCAGCGATTGTAAAAAACCTGGGGGTTCTGATGGACAATAATCTCAAGCTAGAGCCACAAGTAAACGCTCTCCTCAAGAAACGCTTCTTCCTCCTGTGAGCGACAAAGAGAATCTTACCGTTCCTATCGTTCGCCAACAAAACGACCACCATCATCGCCCTCATCATGTCCAAAGTAGACTAGACCAATAGCCTATACCTAGGCATGCCTGAACGACTCCTAAAAAACTACAACGCATTCAAAACGCGGCAGCCAGACTACTTCTGAAACTACCCCGAAGAGAACACACTGCACCAGCGCTGAAAACACTACACTGGCTACCAATAAAACAACGAATAAAATTCAAAACAATGTGCATTACGCACAGAGCAGTACACAACGAAGGCGCTGAGTTCCTAAGAGACAAACTACACATACATCGACCAACAAGAAAGCTCAGATCAAGCATGGACATCCGCCTGGAACCGAAGCCCTACAACAAAAGAAAACTTGGAGGATCCTCCTTCTCTCACCAAGCCCCGAAAACCTGGAACGACCTTCCAAAGTACATACGTGACACTAGAAACCACCTATTATTCAGGAAATTACTCAAAACCTGGCTCTTCACGTCATAACTAGAAAGACTGGCCAGAGGTGCACGGACATACCAAACAAAAAAACAACGAATGTAGAGCGACCGCGATACGCACCGATCAATCAATGGGAAAAGCTGAGGTAAATATCCCACGCCATACTAAAGGACCAAACGGGAGACAGTTGCAATATGACCAAAGACAATAAACATAGCAAACTAAGACAGAAAAATTAGAACGAATCATCAAGAGGACATGGACCTAACTATGACCTTCCCCATCAGCCCTTAGAACAAATCATAGAGAGGGAAAGGAAGCAGTACATCACGGGCCCAAGGCAATGGGTGAGAAACAGAATGTTTCATCACTACACACGGCCCACCAATACAAAGCAGGAAGCACAATGCCCCACCACACAAACTACAACTAAACAACAGTCTCAAGGATGTTCACCCCACGGAAATCAAAGAATCAGTCACGACAGAAGGATACGAACGTCTGAATACACACGCTCACCAAGACGGATCCACTAGGACAACACATCAACATGACCGCAACCCTGAACCACTCAAAGCCTTAACCGACCAAGGTCACACTAGATCACCTAAGAATAGATATCACCCACCCAGTCCCACACCTGAAGATTAGGTTCAGACGCACCCACCAATCCATAATATACTCAATAGGATACAGTTGGACCAGCGGAACACCACCAAATCGAGTCAGCCACCAGGAACCAGCAACATCTGAACCCACAGCAACATCCGAACCCACAGGTATACAACTCTAACGGAATCGTAAGTACCTGAACCTAGATACAGACCCCACTAACCCAACCCTCAATCTTCTGCTTAGTTAAACCCACACATAAGCACACAATCATCTCTCTCCCTGCAATCCACACACACTTTACCACACTGCATCAACAACACATAAACTTCACCCACATAGCACTCGAGGCCTTCATCCGATACGATACTAGCACCAAAGCCCAGCACTTGGTGTATACCAACAGTACACCATATCTCCCACTCTCCTTCTCCCCTCCTCCCAACTAACCCTACCCCCACCCTTCCTGTTTACAGATCCGTCAGAGCGCCTGGGGACCAATTCCGTTGGTGACAGTGCGCTATACAAGTACCAATAACATAACATAACATTCCAGCTCAGTGGAGTGCTGTGGAGGTCTGCAACGCGTTTTATGTCGCTTTCCATCGTTATACTCCCATGGCCTTCATCTCGGGGCCAAAACTCTGGTGAGGGCCAATGAAACCTGTTGCAGCCCCCCTCTCCTGATCTGTAATTTGGCAAAATCTCTCGTTATGAGGAGCAAAAATAACACGTGCTTCGATGTAGACAGACTTTAGAGGAAGACCTGGATCTTTGCAGCACAGCAGCAAGGGGGTGGGGGGCTGAGGGAGCTATAGTATTTTGGTTGTAGCCCCAGATAGAAGCCCAGGGATTACAACCAAAATGCTAGCTAGCCCTGAGTCCTGACAGTCCCGACATTAGCGTAGCCCCGGATCTTTTCCAGACCTAGCAACACCCCTGCAGCACAACATATCATGGCTGGGCCGTCTGGACATCAACTCTTTGCAAAGGATTGGGGAAAGAGCACAGGGCAGGCCAACCTGCCAGAACAGTCTAGAACAAATCACATGATCTCGTTCTTTGTAGTTTATTCACTCCTCGGTGCAAGCGGTCAAGAAAAGACGATCAAAAGCCACAGGTTACAAAGGAGATTTAGTGCTTTATTTAAAACATTGCTTATGAGTCGCTCGGACGTCTCAGGTGATTTAACTTTAAGACAACAACTTGGGAAGGGTTGTTTCCCTTTAGTATAAAAATAACATATACGAAAAGGAATTCTTGGCTTCAGACAGGTATAATCCAGCAATGACCGTATGGAATGTATGTTTCCCTAATCCTGGCCCTGTTGGTCTAACCCCCAGTGGCGCGCGCTGGCGAGTTGGGAAACACAGGAAGGGGATCACTGGACGCATAGTTCATGGAGGCGTTGCTTTCGCGGCCTTGTTATTGCTTCTGGGGCAGCATATTTTCATTATACGTTGGCGCGCGTGACCTGAGAGCACAGCCTCCCCAACCGAAGGCACCTGTTTTTTCCCTTTCTGCACCAGAGCCCCGCAGGTGCAATGTACACCGCCGCTAAAAAGGAATGTGACGGTGGACCCTCCCACTAGCCCCAGGGTGCTGCACCACTGAAACAGGAAACATATGCCAAAGTCCACGGCCAGGGGGCAGGGGTGGACTGGGAACTAAAAGAGGCCCTGGAAATAATTACTGGGGACCAAAAGAGGCCCTGGAAATAATGTTCAAAGTGGCCCCAGATGACACATTTTCAGCAAGCCCAATGCTTTTCCTATGAGAACATTTGGAAATGCCACACAAAAGAGGCCCAGGGTGCAGAGGCCCACTGGGAAATCTCCAGAGTTCCCTATGGGCCAGTCCACCCCTGCCAGGGGGAAATATACGACCCAACCCCCCCCCCCCCCCCCCCACTAATCTCTCGGCCTTCTGGGCCTTTCAGAAGGGTAATGTAACTTCCTAATTCCCAGGCTCGACGGCAGTGGCGGGAGTATCTGCCAAAGCAAAGTGTGGCGAATGTGCTTGGAGGGAAATTCTGAGAGGCTCTCTGCAGTTTGGCTGACATGTTAGGCTGGCACACACAGTAGCGGGATGCCGCGACTCACGTCATTTGCATTTGCACAGCATTTCGATCTTCCCCAACAATATTACATTTTTAAAGAAGACCGCATGGAAAAGAGTGCGAATGAGTGCACCGTTTCTGTCCTATACATTCAGTGAAATATCATGAAATCTGTGTGATACAATAGTCATGGAAATGACTGTTTATTTTATTTGGAACTATACCAGAAAAAAGTACAATTCTTAATGGGAACGTGCTTGTTTTACCAGCGAAACTAAGTTCCTCTTTTTTCATTTGAAACGGCACACACAGTGCTGTCAATAAGTACTGCTGAGCACTGCCGCGCAGTGCCAATGCCAAAATCCATCTTTACACCTTTATCCATTTCTGACTGTATAAGCAAACAACTCTGCATTCTGGTACTTGTAGGTTCACCTTTTCCAACACTATAAGCATTACAAGTCCCAGCATGCATATTTTTGGTGAAGGCAACTACTATTACATTGGGAAGCTTGGAAATATGTTGCGCCCTATGGGTAGTACCGTAGGTGCAAGCCACTTTTTGACTTTGTCGGGCACCCACATACAGCGGGATTCAGGGACATTTCCAAGTTGCTGCAGGCGAATTATATTTCAGGATTGTCTGTGAGGACACCAATCGCTTTAACCAGTGGCATCTGTTTAAGACAGGGGTCTGCAACCTTGGGATCGCCGGATGTTGTAGGCTAAAACTCCCATCAGCCCTGACCAGCATAGTAAATGGTAAAGGATCATGGGAGATGTAGTCCAAGACCTAAAACATCCGTCTACGGTAATCTAACTAAAGAAAATATGAATTTGGATTCAGAAAAATTACAAATTTAAATGCAATGTGGTCATATTATGCAATTAGATCCCCCTCCTTTTCCCTGCACAATTACACAGTTGTCAACTGGTTCCATGGCACTATGAACACCCATGTGCAGTCCGGACTTTGTAACTAGCAACACTACCTTCTGGACATGAAAACTGCGACATGAGAACCCATGACTGGATGAGAGCAGTTAACGAGGGTTTATAGAGCAGCTGAGTCAGGGCTCATCTCTGCTCTGGTGAATGGGCAGAGGCCATGCTGAGAGAGTATGAGGGCGTTGTGGAGGAAAGAAAAGCACGGCAGACTGAAATAACTTATTAACATTGGCAGTGATGAGAGAGAAACACAGGATCCCAATATGGGTCTTTACCGCCAAACACTTCTGGGGAGATTCATTTGAGCTGTGTGGATAACACAGAGAGCTGCGCACGGGGGCGATTCATTTGAGCTGCGTGGATAACACAGAGAGCTGGGGCCACAGACCTTCCATTAAGGTGTTCCCAATTATTGCATAAGATCACAAAACGTGTCAGCAGGAGGACAGAGGTGCTCACATTTAACGCCACCATACGCGCCATAGACTATTCCTAAACACGTGTCTCAAAAGAGCGTCCCATTTATTTTCTTGTCATTTGCGGGTTTTGGGTTCTTCTACTGTCTCATCTGATACTTTCACTCTGTTCAATGGCCCGGCAAGTGCTTAGAAGCCAATCAGCATAGGCGCTTTACACGCAGGCCCATTCTTGTGCTCTCAGGAATAGGCAACAGGTGTGAACCTGTAGTACCAGCATACCTGGATGAACTGCTGCAAAGCATGCTGGACTCTGGCATTAAGACCCCTGACCTTGGGACTGTAAGCCAATGGCAGTGGCAGGCTTAGTGCTAGAGAGGGGGGCGAACGGTTCCTCGTTGGGCACTGTGTCATATTCCACGAGCTTGAAAGGGGGCACCAGGATCCCGGATAGGGGTGCAAAGAACTGGGGGTCACCCCTCCGCCCCTCCAGCTATGCCACCATACGGCACACACAGAAATGAATACACCTTTCCGAGAAGGAGCAACAGTCCATGGGGAAGACTACCGAGTTAAGGCATGTTTTAAGACCAATTCAAAAAACTGCTGTAGAGGACAACCCATGATTTCCCCACACAGGTGCCCTGAAGTGTTAATTAGCACATCTTCTATGCTCATGAAGTCACGTGGATAATTGTTCCTCTTTGACAGACATACAAAAAAGCCATAGAGGCGTTTCAAAATTAAAGCAACAGACACAGCTTATTATTTTTTTTTTAATGGGCAGCTAGCTCCACTAAATCTTTACATTTTAACAAGCTTATAAAACAAATTGTTTAAAAAAAGTTTTAAATTAATTTACATTTTTAATTTAGATATTTCCCGCTGAGCATTTCCATAGCAAAGAAGGTATATTTTGTTTTTTTCTCTCTTTGGTTTCATACCCGAAGGCCATATCTCGATAAATCCTTCTGTCTTTGATATATACATATATACAGCACAGTCCTGTGTAAGGAATGCAATTTTACAAAACAATGACTGATCAGTCGACCCAGATCCAAAGAGTACTACTGGGCGGGGTTAGGGGAGGGTAAACAATATTGAGAGGGGATTGTGGGAACAAAACGGTGAAGTTCATGCGGGCATTTTCTTTAGAAATGTGTTACCCTAAAAATATAACATTAACAATAATACACAAAAAGTTCTGTCTGCAGTCGTAAAGTGCAATTACTGCTGTGCAGTCATGTCAGGCTGCGATCGAGCGGGCGAAGTTCAAAGCAGACACCTCAAATTGGGGGCGGGTAGGGGGTGCAGATGGTAGGGAGGAATGCCAAAAGAGGCCACAGCTTCCAGGCGTCCAAGTGCATCAAGTAAATAAACCCTCTTTCCTCGCAGAGAGAGAAGCCTCCATCAGTCCATCAGGCGGAGTCCCATTTGTATAGTCAAGTCACGACCAGTCTTATTTTTTTTCTTCCTTCTCTTCTTTTAGCTGAGAATGTTCCAATGTGAAAAAGAGCAAATAAACACTGTCATGGCGCTAAGGAAGAGGAAACTGCATGGGCTGTAGGACGCGCTGCTCCTGTTGGAGCCTCTCTGGTGCTCTTCCAGGGACTCTGCGACTCTCGGCGCTGACGAAGCGCACTGTACGAGGGCCATTTGATAAGATGTGGCCCTTTTCTCAGGCCGGTCAGGGCTGGAGCCATCGCTGGGCCGCTGGCCGTTGTACAGCAGATATCGGCCCCTGGCATCCTGCTCCATCTTGAAGAGCTCATATTCCATGTGAGGCAGCCGGATGCCCAGCGCCACACAGCCGTTGGTGTGGGTGACGTCCTGCTCCACTCCCACCTGCCACGAGCCCTCTTCCCCACACTCATTCCCGTTGAAGACGTTCAGCAGAGAAGCAGTAGCCAGATCCATAGGCGTGACCTTCATGTGGTTGACTAGAAAGGAAAGAAAGACAGAAAAACCTGTAACCACGTGTTATTTCAACTCCAGGAATCACCAAATTCAGTCTTACAGCCAGTGAGGACAGCGTTTAATATAACTTTCAAGCCCCGCCGCCGGGGCGGACATGGTGTTTAATGGCCAGCCCAAGCTTTGGTAGGCCTGAGTGAAGCTAGGGCTTCAGTGTGGGCTGCGGGCCATTAAACAACATGTCCTCCCAGGCGGTGGTGTGTGAAAGTTATTCGCACCCTGGGATTTCCTGGACTGCGGATACTTTTCTTTTTTTTTTATTCCTACAGGATATTTGCTCAGTGCAAGCAGATCTCCTGTCGGAATGAAAATAAAAAAGTTGTAAAAAAATGGCTGCTGCAATAAACATAGAAAAGGGGACTAGGCCCCCTTTCGGATGTCGGCAGCCATAGAAAACATGTTAAAAAATGGTTGCTGTTATCCGAAAAGGGACCTAGTCCCTTTCCTGTTTTTATGGCGGCAGACATTTTTGTTTACAGTTTTTTTTCTTCACCTGTAGCAGGCGATGAAGGCACAATCGTGCCTGGGAATAGGCGGATTGTAATTGGTCAATCTGCCTTTCCCGGGTGCGAATATACATTTTACAATTCATGGTCCGAATAAAAATGTACCCAATGAACGCCACAAACTGAATTATACACTGCGGTTAAAATAATAGGTTCTGTTATTGGTCAACTCACACCCATTTATTGACTTTGGATTGATAAAAGGTTGAGTCAGCCCTGTCGAGATTAAAAATATCTGCTGCATACACTCAGCTATTTCAGTGGTAATTAAGATGTAAATGGAATTGCTTATGATGCAAATTATGATTTCAACTTGCAAGTGGAGCCGATGAGATCTCATTTCATTTTTAGGGGTGTGTAAGGGTGCCCCAGTGCACATGTGAAGAAACATCCGTTTTCTTCTGCTGATTTGTACAGCAACATTCCCCTGAACTCGAGCCTAAGGCGAGTGAACGGCTTGCATGTGGCGGGCGGGTAGAGGACCATTGCAAGCTCATCTTGGGAGGGTTGCCATCATCATCGTGGGTAGAGATCAGCAACTCTGCCACATAACCAGCATGTTCTCAGACAAATGTGGTTTCAAATGAATAGGAAAGGCTAGCAAACGCAATCCACAGACATGTTGACACAAATGCAGAATTTGTTTGCAGTAAATATCAAATAAAAGTTCCAAACAACCCGATACTCGCCAGCAAGGTCGAGTAACATGCAAATGGTAATCTCCTTGACTATGTGTGTGAGCGAGTAGCTGGAAACAGAAGTCATGACCAAGCTGTTTACGGTCAAGGGGTCTGCATACAGACCTCAGATATGGAGTCCTATATCCCTTTGGTCTAATGCCATTTTCCCCTTCACATATTTCTCATAGCTTTGGAGAGCAAGAGGATGGTAATCTATTGTGCCCAATTAAGGGAATAGAAAGGCCGCAGATGCATAGGCACATGACTATTACATTCATGGCTGGCAGTGCAGGCACTAATTAAAAAGCCAGAACCAAAGAATCACATGACCAGCAAACCAGAGACCTGTCCTTTCTTACAAAGAAAGTGTGCAGCTTCTTTAAATTCACCTCCAGTTCAGAGCCACATCAGCAAGGCATTGTGGGCATGCAAATTAGCTCAAATACAAGCATTTTTCTACTTTCACATTTCAGGTGAAAGAGACTTTTTTCAAGCTTTTTCAACTCCCCATAACTTTAATGGCGTTTTGTATACATGCCCCAATGATCCAACCACAAGGCTGTCCAGACTATACTGCACTGATGATCACTAATAAGTGTGAAACCAGCTATGTAGTTGTCTTGCAAAATGTCTTGGGTTATTTAAGCTATGTATAAAGTAGCACTGCCCTCTAAGATAAAAACAATTTCCTGGAGAAAAAAGGCTTGCATTTGAGGTAATGTTCATACCCACAATGCCTTGCCTATGTGGCTCTGAATGGAGGTGAACTTCCAGCGATGGCTACTAGGTGGTGTTGTGGAATGTGTGACTTGGCACACATGGATTATCCTTCTTTCACAGTTCAGGTGAAAGATTTTTTTTTTCAAGCCTGTTCAAACCCTCCATAACTTTATAGTTTTTTTTGTGTACATATAGCAAACAACAGACCTGTATATATACCCAAAATTTTACGCGGTTACCACCATGCACTGGAGCCATCTGCCCATATGATAGGTCCCGTGGGAAATTGAGTCTTCTATTTACTTTTTCACAGTTGCTGCTTTTTGTGTTGTCCCGCAATCGTGAGAAACCATAAAAGTTATTTTCTTCTTGGCATCACATGAAACATAATCAAACCATTCGCCTTTTTAAATTGTGTCCAATTTGTTTTTGAAATCAGGTTCACAGTTTGATTATGTACATTTCATATGTGTTTGCAAATGCAGAATCTTAATCAGTACATAATCAGTGCATGGTGCTGACCAAGTTATGATTGTTTTATGATGGAGGTGGCACAGTTGTAGTTGCTTTAGAAACGGATCCTAACTGCATTATTTTGTCTTCGGCCAATTATATCAGAGCTTTTCAGATCAAAACTGTTGATCTGCAAATTAATGTGTCAAAATATACATGAGTAAAAATACTGAAGAATTTGTGTGTTTTTTTCTCCAAAAACTGGTGGACAGATCTCCACCAAACTGAGCAAAACACTCCAGTTGGCTCATACATGCCAGCAAGTCATAAACATTTGGTGGAAATCTGCTCAGTGCATTTTTCATAGATGCGAGAAAAACTTCCACAGTTTGAATGGCGAAGGCAACTTTTTGGACTCCTCTAACTTTTGACCCCCAGGATGGACCGTCACGAACATTCTGTAAACAAAAAAAGAAGCGTGTGCATGCTTTTTTTGACAAAGCCTCATTCTCGTCCGTCAAATGAGTTTGCAGGTATTCACTATCCCATATTAACTGCTTTTAGCTAAGGAGTGTTGGTACTCTGCCAGTAAATATAGTGTAAAGCCTGCAGAAAGGTTCTGGTACATCACCAGTAAAGTATTGCAAATCCTACTGAGAAGTTCTCCTATGCTTCCAGTAATTGAAGTATTGAAAAGCCTACTGAGAATTTCTGGTAGGCAGCCAGTAAAAGTATTGCAAATCCTACAGAGAAGTTCTCGAACTCTTCCAGTAATTGAAGTATTGCAAAGCCTACTGAGAAGTTCTGGTACGCAGCCCGTAAAAGTATTGCAAATCCTACTGAGAAGTCCTTGTACTCTTGCAGTAAGCGAAGTATTGCAAAGCCTACTGAGAAATTCTGGTATGCAGCCAGTAAAGGTATTGCAGATCCTGCTGAGAAGTTCTTGTACTCGTCCAGTAATTGCTGAGAAGTTCTTGTACTCGTCCAGTAATTGAAGTACTGCACAGCCTGCTGAGAAATGCTGGTACTTTTTGAGTAAAAGGAATGCAAAGTTCTGGTACTCTTGCAGTAAAAGTATTGATGAGCCTTCTGAGGCGTTCTGGTACTCTTCCAGTAATTAAAGTATTGCAAAGCCTACTGAGACATTCTGGTACTCACACAGTAAAAGTATTGGAAAGCCTGTTGAGGAATGCTGGTATTCTTCCAGTATTGCTAAGTCTGCTGAGAAATACTGATGATCTTCCAGCAAAAGTATTTCAAAGCCTGCTGTTAAGTGCTGGTACTCATATAAAAATAGTGTAGGTACTTAAAAGCCTAAATCCTCCCACCTGTTAGGGATATTATTTAAGTCAAGCACCATGCCAAGCCATCTTTTCACACCAATCATTACCGTTGATGTCGCCCCGGCTATTTTTATTGGTTTGCATATTTTTTATCACAGTATAATTTGAAATGCGTTTCTTGGAATGAGTTCAACGTCACTCTGTTGTTGCGCCGCCAGCGCCACAGAACAGCATGTTTTGAGACAATTGTGTTTTGGGATTGGTTGTTTTATTGTGCTGCTAGTCCTCTCTCCAGCAGCAGCAGAGAGGAAGCCTGATTGAGCAGTGATGAAAGAAGAAGCACCAGGGCCTTGGAACCCTGATGCATCTGCAGGATGTTTGTGTAAAGGAAAATATAGCCATAACCTTCCCAACAAGGAAAGAGTGGCCACATTTAGTACAGTATCCAACTGTGCTAAATGCAGTGCGGATCTGCTATTCCTGGATAAATAAACACAAAGTTTTTTTTAGATGACTCTGCCCATCTCACTGCTAGCAATCAAGTGGAACATTATTTCTAATATAGAGGATTGTCGTTGGCCATATCACCAAAAGTGTAAAATCCTGTTACACAATTCAATCAATGATTTGCATGACAACATTGTAATTGTTTTTATCGTATAAACTCCCTATTAATGCCATCTTTTGTTATATCTATCTCTCTCTCTATAAATATATATATAGCTACCTGTAAGGGGCCCTCCGGACATTACTGGCTACATGACATTTGGATCCCCCTCGGTTCTAAACAACCCACTCCTTTCCCTGGATTTCAGTCGCTTTACACATGAGACGGTTACCTGAAATCGGCAACACAGCAATGTGGTCTTAGAAGGACCGGACAAAGCTCATCTTAAGCATCTTGACATGAGGAACAAGACCCGAAGGCCTCGAAAACCAAATTTGAAGGCCCTAGGATGCACCGTTTCTGAGATATTTGCCAGGGTGAGGCGACAGGTGGGGAGAGCTCACAGAAGGTCCCAGTATGCTGCTGCACGCCAAATCTCGCCTCCCCTCCACGTCTCCTCCAGGGTATGTCAGTCCGCCACACACGCCCATTCCCAGTGCACTTTACTGCAGAGTGCATATCACATCAAGCGACAAGCGACTCGGAACAGCGACCTACAGGATCATTGAATTTCAACAATTGATTAGAGTCTTACCATGTCTCTCTACAGAACCTGTACTGATTCTGGGTACTTTTTTTTGCTAGCGTATTATAAAACAGGGGTGGAATTGCCGACCAATTGAAAAGTGAAATTGTCACGTCAGAAATGTGTAAGCACCACTGAAATTCATTATGTAAAATGTTTCCTCATGCACAATCACTGCGCAGTTATACTGAAAGCCTGGCTGGGGCTAATAGCAATAGGCAGAACAAATGCTTTTCAGACCCGTGCAAAAAACCTCTCCCAATGCCAGAGAAAGTAGATAGCAGTCTATGTTTCTGCCATCCGACTGCGAATGTATTCTCAGATGGTTTCCAATGCAGAACCTGAAGCTTGAGAAAGACGTGTATTAATATTTCTCATAGTTGAAATGTTCCTTTGGAGACAAAGGCTACATTCACAGTCTGCCTGATGCAAACATGTCACCCATGAACCTCTTTCCTATCCGTTGTATCACTGTCCCCAGGTTTTCCGAATGGAGCGCCCATCTCTTGACATTATGCTCTTTGTTGAAGCATTTTCTGCTGCTCTTCTACCCACAGTTTCCAAGGAGAATTGCATGTTCCTTATGTGACATTCCACTTCCGCAGTTTCCAGGTATAAGTCTGGAGCCCAGTTCAAGCCGAGACTTGCCTTATGACCGCGCTGGATAAAAACATGTCTGCTATGTTTCTGTGGAAGTGTTTTTGGCCTCTGAAAAATCACTTCAAAGCGTGTCATTACCTTTCTGACAACTTGATGGATTAGATCACGAGTTACGCGCGCTCCTATGACAGCGCAGCAGCCTCCTCTTCACAAGTTCGAATCCCGGCAGAGCCAATTTAGGCTTCCATCCTTCCAAAGATGATAAAGTGAATACCCATAAGGGGGGAATATTAACACCTAATTACAGCGCTTAAAGGCAGGAGAAATGGGGTATGAATGAACGCTGAATGGAAATGTACGGTGTAAATGTAGAAGAGCATTTTTATCTGCAGAATTTACAACAAAAATTTAATTATTTTTTGTGAAAAGCAAAAAGCATTCCCCGAGGATGGCCTTCTAAAAAATTCACACACAAGGCTAAACATCTTTTTAGATTTTTACTTTGAAGATTTGGCAAAACAACACGAAATCAGTGTATATGCTTTGTTGTTGGACAACACGCACATAAGACGCGTTCAAGCATACCAGTGCCCCCGGTGCCTGGTGCAACAGGCTGAACTGCATGCGCTGACTTTGGGACATATGCGGTGCCCCCGGTGCCTGGTGCAACAGGCTGAACTGCATGCGCCGACTGTGGGACATATGTGGTGCCCCCGGTGCAACAGGCTGAACTGCATGCGCCGACTTTGGGACATATGCGGTGCCCCCGGTGCCTGGTGCAACAGGCTGAACTGCATGCGCCGACTGTGGGACATATGTGGTGCCCCCGGTGCAACAGGCTGAACTGCATGCGCCGACTGTGGAACATATGTGGTGCCCCCAGTGCCTAGTGCAACAGGCAGAACTTTATGCGCCGACTGTGGGACATATGCAGTGCCCCCAGTGCCTAGTGCAACAGGCTGAACTGCATGCGCTGACTGTGGGACATATGTGGTGGCCCCGGTGCCCACATTGAGGTCGCCTTAGAATCAGGCAACATGATCTCGCCGTGGGGTTGAAGCCAGGCAACCCTTTTAGAAAGTCCTAGGCATTCCTTTAATTTTAACTTCTTTCTGAAAGAATGGCACGTTTACCATACAATCCCTGACGCTAATGAGACCGGAAGAACAACTGTAGGGAAAGGTGGAACATAGGGGCTGTTTTCATCAAAGACTTCTGAAAGCAGAAAGCGAGAAGGGCCAGAGGCCGGTGTTGCCAGCTTATTTAATGACTCGGTTAGCAGTGACAGAGAAGCCATTCCTGCTTTTTAGTTGCCCAGACCAACCTGCTAGCAAGAATTCCAGAGCCACATGTGATCTGAATTCCTCCAGAACAATCACATTTTCCAAGATTAGAGACTCAAAAACTTAAAAGCAAACAACCACGATCAGTGACTAAACTACAAACAGTGCTTGCTACTAAAGACGCTATCACCTCAATGACTTTGGGGGTGGGGAAGGCCTTTATATGTATAAGGAGGCCTCCTTCCGGCAAAATCCCGGATTACAGATTGACACTAGGATGCTGTGTTGGAGAAGTTGGATCAACAAAGGGCTATTGCTAATGAGAGATATTTGGTGCGAGGAAGAAATGTTTTCCTTTGAATTTTTACAGAGAAAATTTGCATTACATAGACGGGAGCGAAGGAGATATAATTTGTTAAAGAGCCTGATGTCTGAGAGACGACAAATGCTTGATATACCTCTACTGGAGAGGCCTGAGAGATATGACTTTCTTAAGGTTGCTCCATCTGTGGTGTCAGGTTTTATGAAGCTCTTCCTGGCTGAGAATAGCGCAAAAGTGTCTTGGGATAAATTGAGAATTGCTTGGTCCGAAGAATTAGGAATGGTAATTTCAATGAAGGATTGGGAATCTGCGCTATATTCAGCAAAGGATCTTGGGGCGTTTGTTTTGGACTCCTGATAAGATTTGTAGACTCGGATTAAGTGTTGATGATAAAAGCTGGGGAAGTGCCAAGGAAAAGGGCACTATGCTACATATGCCGTGGGATTGTATAAGTGTTAAGGGTTTTTGGAGTGACATTCTACATAGGGTTGATATAGTCTGGAATACGACTTTCCCAAGAACACCTTTAGCTGTGCTATTGAAATCTCCGAGCGGTACTCGCCACTTAAGCTATGCAACGTTATGTTGGGTTAATAAAGTCCTTTTGGTGGCGACCTGACAAATTCTGCGTCTCTGGAAAAGGAGACAAAAGCCATGTGTAGAAGAATGGCTAGTGAAGGTGCAGCTTCTTTCACGTTTTGAAAAAAATTTAATTTTATACATTGCATAGAGAAGAATCTTATAAAGAACAATGCAGTGTTTTTAATTAGGTTTATGCTTGCACTTTGACAGGGCAGGTTTTAATTGCATTTTATGTTTCAATTTGGGATGGGAGGTTTGGTCGGGGGAGGGATGTTAGTACTGTCTAGTGTCTTTTGTATTTGTATGTAATGTATATACTAACATTGACATAATGTACACGGTTTGATAATCAGACTGTTGTTGGTAATACTTTAATCACTTTGTTATATTTTCATCTGAGTTTTGTTTATACTGTACTGTTATGCTCTATTGGTGCTCTGATTATTAATTTGCTGTACGCTTCCTTTGATGACATATTGTAATTGCAGAAAAGTTAAATAAAGTTTATAGAAAAGAAATCATTTTTTTTTTAAAGCAAAGTGTTCCCTGACCACTACAAATACATTTCTAAGGTGCAGCTTGCGTACAGGGGCGATAGGGCGGTTTTGAAATAGGAGATTACATTGAATTCGAAATTCATCAGAAAACATTTTAAACGACTTTTGGACCAAGTATATGTGGGGTTGGGTATAGTCCAATAACTAATGTGTGGGGGTTAAGGGATAGCAACAGGGGGTCTCCCCCCACATATATTTGTGGCAAAATCTATCACAGAAAAATTGATGTCATCTTTTCAACCAAATCACATAGAAGCGTACAGGGGGAGCATGATTTCTACATAGGAGCAATAGCGTGGTGCCTAGTGGAAGTCTATGTGGTTCTGTGCTGACAGACATAGGGGCAATAGCGTGGAGCCTAGTGGTAGTCTGTGTGGCTACGCACTCACACACATAGGCGCAATAGCGTGGTGTCTAGTGGTAGTCTATGTGGCTCGACGCTCAAAGACATATGCGCAATAGTGTGGTGCCTAGTGGTAGTCTATGTGGCTCCATGCTCACAGACATAGGCGCAATAGTGTGGTGCCTAGTTGTAGTCTATGTGGGTCCGTCCTCACAGACATAGGTGCAATAGCGTGGTGCCTAGTGTTAGTCTATGTGGTTCTGCACTCACAGACATAGGCGCAATAGCGTGTTGCCTAGTGGTAGTCTATGTGGCTCCGCACTCATAGACATACGCGCAATAGCGTGGTGCCCAGTGGTAGTCTATGTGGCTCCGCACTCATAGACATACGCGCAATAGCGTGGTGCCCAGTGGTAGTCTATGTGGCTCGGTGCTCACAGACATAGGTGTAATAGCGTGGCGTCTATTGGTAGTCTAATTGGCTCTGCGCTCATAGACATAGGCGCAATAGTGTGGTGCCAAGTGGTAGTCTTTGTGGCCCTGTGCTCACAGACATAGGCACACTAGCGTAGTGCCTAGTGGTAGTCTATGTGGCTCCACAGGCATAGGCGCAATGGTGTGGTGCCCAGTTGTAGTCCATGTGGCTCCATCCTTACAGACATCGGTGCAATAGCGTGGTACCTAATGACAGTCTATGTGGCTCCACGTCCACGTTCACAGACATAGGTGCAATAGCATAGTACCTAGTGGTAGTCTATGTGGCTGCACGCTCCCAGACACAGGCGCAATAGTGTGGTGCCTAGTGGTAGTCTATGTGGCTGCACGCTCACAGGCATAGGCGCAATGGTGTGGTGCCCAGTTGTAGTCCATGTGGCCCCATCCTTACAGACATCGGTGCAATAGCGTGGTACTTAATGACAGTCTATGTGGCTCCACGTCCACGTTCACAGACATAGGTGCAATAGCATGTTACCTAGTGGTAGTCTATGTGGCTGCACGCTCCCAGACACAGGCGCAATAGTGTGGTGACTAGTGGTCGTCTATGTGGCTCCACGCTCACAGACATAGGCGCAGTAGCCTCCAACTCCAAAATGTTGAAGCAGCAGAATTGAGACATACGAGGTAACGGGCTTGTGGGCACTTCGCAATAATTAAGGCCTGCATGCAGTGGGCAAGTGTCATTATTTCTCCAGTTATGTAGCACTACTCAATTTACAGAATTGTACAAGCAGGAAGAACAGGTCAGAAAAATTAAATACATGTAAATTAGTGATTGAATGCACACAAACAAAGGAATGTATTTAAATTAACTGTTGGCCCTTTCCATATACAAAAAAGCTAAATAGTTTGGTTTGATTCGAGTTGTAAAGAGTACTTTTCTCACCTTTGAAAACAAATTCAGTACCGCCCATCACTTTGGACGAGTGCACGCCTCTGCTGTAGCGGCCCTTGGCGTAGATGGTAAAGGTGGGATGCTTGCAGATGGGGTCCGAATAGTGATAATAGTGACCCTCCCAGGTGTTGTTATTGTCATGGAAGATGAAATGCCGGGTCAGGAAGAGCACCTCGGGGCGGACTTCACAGCGCTGGCTCACCCACTCGCCGTGCAGCCCTATGGTCAGGTCGGCTTTCGGCGGCAGGATTGGCGGGTGATGCTCATCAGAGCGGTAGATTATCCTGCAGGCAATGCAGCTGTGGTCGTGATTCTAGGGGGAAAAAAACAACAATGTCAATGAACATGAGGAACAAAAAAACAACTGTAAAGTATTTAACAGAAGACACATTCTCCACAGAGACCTACAAATAACACAGCCACCTAGGCCCTCACCACAACTCTTCAATTCACCCTGGATTCAAAGCAAGCTGTGGGTGTACACATTTTCAACAAATAATCACTTTTCTTTTTAAAAAATAATGATTTCAGGTAAAACCCCAAAATCTCAGAATAATGTCAAAATCAAACATACCCAGAGTCAGTATACCAGGTCAGAGATGAGTCTTTCTACAATGTCTATTGAAGGAGAGAAATAAGCAGAGTGTGTGTGGCATCAAGAAATCCGAGGCATGGGACTGTAAATTCAGCACTTTGACGGACAGTCTCAGTTATATTACATGGCCAGTTGGATGTATCTTTGTGTCCAAAACAGTCATTTTTGGTTGTTTGCACTTCCATCAATAATGGTGTTTGGGGTGCCGGGGTCAGCTCATTCTTGCTACCGTAGTAGCACGGTGAAACACCACTTGGTAACAAGGGCCCAGGGTGCAATAACAGTCACATTTCAGAACATTCGCTTGATAGTTGGGAGTTCTGTGTGGAACCCCTCCCATATGGTCATCTCGTCCACTCACGGTGTACTCTAGGCGTTTCCAGTCTCTCCTACTTCAATACATATCCTACACGGATTTGCATAGAAAGTGCATAGCCCGAAGGAGGTCATCGATGCCACTGGTATGCCCTGATGAAGACTGATAATTCCTACCCTGCTTTTAAATGCCCGACACCATGAAGCCTTTTTTAGGCTCTAACGATACTTTTCTTAAAAAAGGCTTCCTGGGCATGGGGGCAAATTCTGCCAACTGTGATTTAGGGCTTTGGGGGCACCTTTCTAAACTCGGCCAAAAAGTTCTGCAAGTTTTTTGTGGCTCATCTAGTAGTAGCAGAGGTAAAGCAGTTAAGGTGGCCTCGCGGGAGGGGAAAAGGTGGACAACAAGACAAGAATGCGCGGTGAAGGAGTATTCACTTGAATAAAGAAATGTGCACAGAGGTATTATGAAACGCGTTGGTGCAAGTTAAAGGTAAATTATCTGGTTTCAACATGTCTCCCCTAGCAGTTGTGGCATGCTCTTCACAACATGAGTGTTCTCCAGGGGCTGGTCATGCGCCACTTGAGAGATGCCCATGCAGGGATGGCAGACTTGTGGCACAGAGCTTTGGTTCCACTGGCAACAGGAATTTCTGGAGTTGATGTGGGGACAGAGTCAGAGGCAAGTGTTTGCCCTTGTCAGGATGTGATGAAGTCCTTTCTATGCATTGGATACAGTGCAGGAAGTGACAACAGAGCTGAACCGGATGCAGTCAGCAGAGTGTAGGCACCACAGCAGTGGAACAGGTGTCCTCCATGTTGGCTGTTGCAGAGGAGATGAGGGGGCATATCCTGGTGTCTTTGGCCGCTGTCACCTGGTTCAGGGGTGTTTAACTGCAGGCCATAGAATCTGCCAGTGACAAGACATCTCAGTGACTGAGCTCTCGCCTCTTCATCATCTAGGTCAGAGCTGTGGTGACCGAGCCAAGCAAGGTATGTTGGCAAACACAGAGTTCAAAGCTCGCGACTTGGCTGGTCATGGCAAGAGAGCAACGCCACATATGGCCGCTTCAGAAGATGTGCAGCCATTGGACTGGAATTGCACAGGGGCTCCCTGTAAGGGAGGAGGTAGGGGATGGAGGTATTAGAAACCCCCCTCTGCCGAGAACACCACGCGGGAGGATAGGGGTTTCGAGGTTAAGGGATTAAGCCGTTGGAAGCGCCGGAGAGGGGTTTGGTGGGTGGGTAATGGAGGGTTGGTGATTCGATTAGGTATGATTCGGTCGAATCACAGAGAACGGACATGTGCCATGCTGTCTGATTGGGTAAGTTGCTGCGATGAGTGGGCCACAGTGTTGGTGTTGGGAGTGGGTTCTGTGTACTTTAGTGGCAATCATCATAGAAAGCTGCACAGCCTTTTGCAGGATGTTTGTTGCTTGGGATATTCCTGCCTGTTCACCTGATGTGGGCTTTTGTGCTGGCCATGATGATTGAGGTTCTACGGTTAACATTACTACTCCCATGTTTGCTCGTCTTGTATAGGGCGGATGTTCTGCTTTGATTTCAGTGACGTAGAGGTGGGTCTCATTGCTATCTGCATGGCCGTTGCCGTGGTCAGAACGGTGTTGGTGCCTTTCTTATGTTCGGCTGTACAGGTGGTTTGGGGCGATGACAATGTAAGGGGTCAACTTGTTGTACCGATAACTTTATGGGCATATTTTCTTTATTTTTGGCTCTGCAGAATCGGTCACATTGTGACCCTGCTAGGTACATATCACCCCGCAGAGAGTTGCAATGCACTGCAGAGCTAGTATAGATGTTTCTTTGATTATATTGGAGATTGTTTCCAGAGTCTTCCTATGCCTACACACGATTGTGTCATTGCAGCTTTGTAAATTTGTTCCGATCAAGTATACAACTAGAGCTTTAATTGGGCAGAAATGGACCCCATGCAGGGTTTAATCTTGGGTGGCTTGATGCAGTGTCGCACTAGGGCACATAAACACCCGCAGGTTTCCCCATGCCGCCCTGGCATGTCCTTCAATACCTGGAAAATGCACGAGGAACCAACCGGATGTGTTAACCCGTCAGGGACTACACAGGCACCTAAAGTATTCATTTATTGACTCGCCTCCTTCTACATTCCAATGCCTCCCAGTATTGAGGCGCTAAGCCCGTCCGCAACAGCCCAAGACTCGCGTTTTGAAGATCTTATTCGATTCTTTGTTGACATCCTTGCAACTCTGCACTCTGAGCTATGACTCCTGACTGATCAATTTCCTTAGTGCAGGCAAGTGCAGACCTGGTCTTCCTTTCAACCCAGATACCTTCAAGCCTTGGCTCGCCAAATGTCTGGACTAGAATTCCCTCCAGCCCTAGCCAGCACAATCAATGGGGAAAGATCATGGGAGGATGTAGTACAAAACATCTGGCGGTCTGCTGTTTCCATGTCCCTGACATGTGCAAGGCTGTTTTTGTCCTTTGACCTCTAATCATGCTATCCACTCTAATCTGCCACTTATAAGTCTCTAGAGTGCTGTGTTCGGTGCTGTATGCATACATTGTGAATAGAAGGTTTCTCAGTGGGCATCCGGTTGTCAACAGGAAACTATAGTTGGCTCCTTTGCCTCGAGCTGACCAAGCACCGGAAGGGAAACCTCCTTAAAAGAAAGTATGTGCAGTCCCTTTCCTCAGCCCACTCTGGGCATCCTGATTTGGAGGGATACTTGTAATTAACTCTGATCATCAAATTTAGCACCAATATAGAACACTAAGGACTCTGTGGTGTCAGGAGTTACAGCATTTTCCCCTTCCCTCCAACCACTCAGACAGTACTAATGGTGACACCAGAGGGCTTAATTTAATTTAAAGACCCGAGAGTAATTGCTTCTGCATCTCTCCGTTTCATATCTGTGCCTTAAAACTGGTATACGTGTGCGTTGGATGGGCTCGAAGTAAAGTACCTAGGTTGCTAGCCAGGCTTTGCGGAAGGCTGGGACTTACTTTTGCAAATGAACCATCAGGTCTGCAGGAAATCATGGTAAAAAAACAGCTCACACAATGCTGAACTGTTTCACACCCAACATATGCATTATTGTGTAGGGTGAACATATAGACAGTCTGTGCAATGTGTTTTGGTTGCACAAAGCCAAATTTGCTGTGTTGCGTTGCAATGGGGAAACGCTTTGCAGGGTGTTGGACAAACAATTCACAATGAGCGAGGGAATCATCTATCCAACAAATAGTACAATCCAGTCATGGTTTCAGGGTATCCACAAAGACTATGCATGAGAGGCATTTGCATACTTGTTCATTCAGAGAACCCGGATGGATTTGTCCCTCTGCTGGATTGACAAGTCCAGCCTCTGTCAAATCGTTCCAGGTGTGTGTGTAGTGATAGAGGCATGGCATCCGTGGTATTGAAATAGGCTGCTCGTAAGCAGGGGCTCTGTTATGGGCCATTAAGATGGAGTTGAAGACTGAGGCCAGCAAGGACATTTATCAAGGCGTATAGGCCCATAGCACCCAATACAGCCCAAGGGCCGGGCCTATTATAAGCAGTGTTGCTCTTTCAAGTGAAAGAAAGTGTCATAAGGACTTGGCGGATACAAGTAATGCTTTTATATGTATGTATGACCAGAAATTTAGCATTCTCTACTTCCTAAGGATAATGCCCACGGGGCTTTTGGTATTTACAGTAATATAACGAGCAGGGGCCAGTTCATAATAGCTAAGTCTGCGGGGGCAATCATGGGGAATTGGCTGAGGGCATCTGTGCACGGGCCTTTAGTATACAAATCTGCCTGGGTAATTGCAGAGAATTGGCTATGGGAATGTTTCGCTGACGGCATCCTCCCGCCCCCCATTTCACTTGCATTATCTCCTCTTTATTCTGCACTTCCTTTCCCACCCTAGCACTTCACATTTTGCGCTGACTGGCACCCCCTCCCCCTGCTCACACTTCTTGTTACTGTACTTGCACGATCCGTATGTCACAAGTCCTAGTAGGACTGTCATTGTTATGTTTCTCCCTTGTCCCCCACCCTCTTTATTTGTCTTGTGGTGCCTTGAAACTTCATTTGTTGTATAGGCGCATTACAAATATCCCAAAAATAAATACAATAAAATAAATAATGTATGTGGGAATCCTAAATGGCTAATGCAGGTGGAATGTCACATGGTTACATTTGTAGGCACCAGTTGTCGTGGAGTTAAAAGGAGCTCCAGTTAGAAGTCTGTGCTAAGGCTTTACCAAACCCCTCTTCAATCTCCTGGACTCCATCGGCATCTCCTACACGAACTATGCCGATGATACACACATAGTAGTACCCCTTTCTGGCAACTACTTGGAAGACTTGCTCGCCCTCAACTCAATCTACTCAGTTATCCAGGCCTGGATGGCATTTAACGGCCTATACCGAGTTAAAAGGAGCTCCAGTTAGAAGTCTGTGCTAAGGCTTTACCAAACCCCTCTTCAATCTCCTGGACTCCATCGGCATCTCCTACACGAACTATGCCGATGATACACACATAGTAGTACCCCTTTCTGGCAACTACTTGGAAGACTTGCTCGCCCTCATCTCAATCTACTCAGTTATCCAGGCCTGGATGGCATTTAACGGCCTATACCTCAACGACGAAAAGTCAGAGATCCTCATGGTCAGACCCCACTCGGTTCTAAACAACCTTGCCCCCCAATATAGAATCTTTAACATTGACAACCTCATGATATCAGTCGCCACCTCAATAAAGACCCTCAGGGTCTACCTTGACTCCTCATTCTCTATGACACGACAGATCAATGTCATGGCTTCATCAGCCGCTTAAACCACAAAGTTGATCAACATTGCAAGACCTTTCCATGCCCCCGACAACGGCCTCACAATAGGATTATTGCAATGTCCTCTTCGTCGGCACCTCTGCTCAAAACATCCACAAACTACAAGTCATTCAGAAAAATGCCAACCAAGCAGCCCTCAACATCCCTAAAATGGACCACATAACCGAGGCATGAAGGAATACCCACTGGCTACCTATCATGCAGAGGATTATATTCAAAACACTCTCTATCACGCACCGATGCCTCTCCAACGCGGCACCTCCTTATCTATTGCAAAGCTGTGTCAGAACCAAGGCAACTAGACCCACCAGGAGAGCCGACTTACACAAACTTATCATACCCAGATATAAGCGAGCCAAAAGTGGAGGCGCCAGTCTCCCACAGTTGCCGCTCTTCAATGGAATGCGCTCCCATCTTACGTAAGTGCCGAAAAATAGTATAGGGCCTTCAGAAAAGCCTTGAAAACACCTAATGCGTACTTTGGTGCCGTCTTCACCTGCACGTGACTGTGATGTGATATGATAGGTAATTTATAACGTGCTTAATACCCAGAGGTTTCTAAGCGCGGACACAGGGATCGAAACCTGTGTTGCTCCGTGTCATATTGCTTCCAAGGCGAGCACGTTGCCACTGAGCTATCCTGCCAAGACATGAGAACCTGGTTGTAGCAGTGCCTCTTTGCCTTTGGGTGTTGCACGCTTAATACATGCAAAGCTAAATAAATAAGGTAACCAGGCTCTTGAAAACTACAACCAGAAGCCAAATATCCCCCAGTTATTTCGATCCTTCCATTCCATACATGACCTGCTATAGACTTCTTTGCCATCTGGTCGGTCTGTGAAATATATTAATCTATATATGAGAGATAACATACTTAGCACTAAAATCCAGCTTAGTGCGCTAGCCCTCTCACCCCATTACGCCCATCAGGCAAGAATCTCATCCAGTAATGTGTTGCCACAATCGCCGTGACTGACACAAGTGCCACACAACTCTCTCCTAACCGGAAGGAATTCACTCTGATCCGGTAGCGCGCTCTAGTTTATGATTGGACAAAGGAGCTGTTGGCATATTAGGAAACACCAAACACCGGCCCAGTCGGGGGGAAAAAGCAAGTGTCCCTCAATTGTCACCACTGTTGTCAGGCGCCTGATTGTGGAGCGCTAATGTATTCAGTGCCCCTCGCGTGCGCCGCTGCCCACAATGGGATCAAACGGCATGAACGTGGCCGGGTGGGATGAAAGCAGAGCCCTGCGCCACAATACGAAAGCCTGCTCTGTGTTTGCTATTCACTGCGGAGCGCTGTTTGCCTACACTCATCTGCAACATGAAAGCGATACTGTATTCAGACGGGGGCGAGGCGCGCCCCTGTGCACCCCCCCGAGTCCCAACACACTTAGAACTGGAGAGAAAGGAACGGGGCAATTGAGAGCTCTGTGTCTGCAAGTGTCGCACACCGGGGATGTTGGTCACATTGGCTGCAGAAGTGGTTCACCGTTGCCTGCAAATGAAAAGCCAGCCAATACGGGCAGGGCGCTCATCTTTCCGGCACCAAGAACTGCTCGACTCCCTGTAGTGATTGCCACCATAGCAGAAACAACAGGAGCCAAGCACTTACTCATTTCATTTGTTGATAGCGCTGAGACCAGTAAGTAGCGTGGCGCTAGAGTGGGTTACGCTATGGTGAATACATTGTCAATGGAAGGGTTACATTGTGATTAGAATAGGTTACATTACACGCAAGACAAGGCAGCACCGCAGCAGTTATTTAGGTGTATTTGTTAAATAAATGTTAAATAATAGTTTTAACTTTTTTTTAACGAAAGATCGGGTAGGAGGCATCTTGTGAGATACAAGGCGGGAGCGCATTCCAGAGAGTGGGGGTGATGACGGTGAAACTCGCTCCTCCTGCTGAATCTTGGTGTCGCTAGAGCGCAGGCTGGGCTTTTTTGGGTGAGGCAAGAGGGAGCACTTGGGTGAACTTGCCACCTGTGCAGCCACCTGTGGCTAGTTTCGGTCGAAACCGAAGTGTCTAGCTCTTTCCTTCAGGGTTCACTTTATTGGCACCGGGAGCGCCGACTTAGCCCCCCCCCAAAACAAAATGTTTCATTGAGAGCATAGGGACTCTTACGCAGATGGCCCTTCCCGGTATGCAGATGGCCTTTCCTAGGCGGTGGGGGTCCCGGAGCACCTGTGTACTTGGCGCCCTGGATTGGCACAATTGTATTTTTGCGTTGTGTGGTTGCCATAAAAGGCCGTCTTGCACATGAAAGGATTACATGGCCCGTGAGACCAAAGCGAAGAATGTATACTTTTTAGTCTGTTTTCCATGTATCTCCCTTATTCTCTCCCTAAGGGTTTGCTGACATCCTACTGGGGAAAGGGGTAAATACAAGCCCCACATGCTGGTAGTGGTGCTGGTAGAAGCCGAGAGTTCACAGGCCCCTATATTTGCATGGGAAAGAGGTGCACTTAAGGTGATGTCTGAGCGAGAAGGATGAATGAGAAGTTTGTAATGCACGTTAATCATTCCAAGCGCTTGAAAGCTGCCAATGTCTATGTGTGGAACTGTATAGATGACTGGTTACATGAACAGATGTGTCTTACGCGTCGTCCAAAATGTAGAGTGTTCAGGTTTTTGGATGTATTGACACCAATAAATGATAGCCTCCCATAGTGCAGTGGACCTCCAGGAAGTTTTCAAGAAGGCAGGCACCTCGTCTTGCCGTACCCCCTCATCTTGGCTCCCTTGTGTACCCTACGGAAGCTCGATAGCCATGCAGCACTAAGAGACATCAACATGCCAGAGGTTGCGCTATACTGGACCATGTCACGTTGCATTGCAGTGCACCATATCATTGAGTGCACACAAGGGGTTCCAAGTGTTAAAATCACGGCATAAATGGCTGTTTACACGAAAAAACGCGGCAAAAGGCTGTGGTTTTACCGCCGTAATCCATGTAAAGGACACCCCTGCAACGCCCACCCATTATACCATTTAATGGGAGCGTGGGACACCCCTGCAACTGCCCACTCCCCTCAAATGGTATAATGGGGTACACCTTTACCGGTTCAAACCACAGCATTTTTGCCACGATTTTTTGTACAGGTGACATTTTTGCCGCAATTTTATTACTGTATACCACACAAAGGGCCTTATTCACAGAAGTGTTTTATAATGGCAAAATCCCATTGGAAAACGCTCTGTGAATCAGGGCCAAAGAATCTCCAGTGGCCAAGCGGGTCTCAGACCCCTTTGCTGCATGTGAAAATATCATGGATTTCCCGTCCATGTTTATAAGTATCCAAAATGCCGAGTCGCTACACCCTATGGGAGGTAATCTAGATGCACAAGAGAGGGTGCACTGTTGTTTATGGGGGGAGGGGGGGTTAAGGGTGAATCATCATCTACGGGGTGGACTCTCCATCTAAAGAGTGAATTCTTAGCCAAGATCAAGACTCTTTATTTGTGGAAGTTGACCTTGATCTGTAGCACGGCATCGCTACAGATCAAGCTGCGGCGCTCTATCTGACGCGCCATGTATAGGCTGCATTTAGCACTGAGAGGCTGCCAAAAGGGCAGACGTTGTGCTAAACACCACTACATTACGTTTCATAATTTGCCCAACTCAGCCTCACATGCCCAGGTACTGCCATAATAGGCCAAGTGCAGCCTCCTCTTTTAGCATTAGAACCTTTGGGTGAGGGTCTATCAGAAGGGAGTGTGCTCCACTATGGGGTAGCCTTAACTAGCTTTAGCTAAGTTAGCAAAGAGCTTTATCTTTGACAGTGGAACTTGATCATAGGGAAGTATTAATGGGAGCCTTATCTAGGATAGAGGAACTTTAGCTATGTTATCCGTTAGCAAAGCTACGTCTCTGTAAGGAGAGCTTGTCCACACTAGTAAAGATTTAAGATAGCAGAGCTCTATCCGTGATATAGGACCGTCATCTACAATAGGGAGTCTTTAGCTAGGATAGGAGGGTTTTATCTACGTTAGCAGAAATGTATGATAGCGGAGCTCTACTCGTGACATCGGCACGTGATCGACAACAGGGAATCTTTAGCTACATTAGCAGAGATTTATGATAGCAGAGCTCTATTCGTGATAGGGGAATGCCATCTACAATAGGGAATCTTTAGCTTGGATAGGAGGGCCTTAGCTACGTTAGCAGAAAGGAATGCCATCTACAAACGCATTTAAAATCTGCATCTAGAAGTGTACCCAACAGCCTAAAATTGTGAATCACTAACAACAGGCTAAACTGTGAATCTAGTAGTGCGCCAAACAACCTTCTACGCAAATCTAACCTAGAAATAACTAACAGTATAACTGCACAATGTAGAATCTAAATGGTGACCACAAAGTTGATTTAGTTCCACGCAAAACACCGTCCCTGTACAAAGGCGAATTGGACCTACTCAATCCTATAAGTATAACCAACAGTACCACTGTATATTATAGAAGCTAAAACCATGACTAATAATCTAACACCCCTCTAAGCAAACAGAATCTAGAGGCCGACCTACTATCTATCTACAACTGTAACTAGAAAAGCACCAATTAAACCTAATTACCATCTTTGAGCAGTTGAACCTTAAAGTGTACCTAAAAGCGTGTCATCACCGATCATAGAACTACAATCAGAAAACCCCCCTAAACCATCCTTTAAGCTTACACCAATCATGAGCGCACCCACTCCACCAGAATCAGTCAGAAACATCTCCCATGAACCAGCCCCTTCCTCCGGTCAGCCTTCCTTCCCATCCCGCCCCCCC
Source organism: Ambystoma mexicanum (assembly GCF_040938575.1). NCBI lineage: Eukaryota > Metazoa > Chordata > Amphibia > Caudata > Ambystomatidae > Ambystoma > Ambystoma mexicanum. Next base: position 939,043,865 of record NC_090930.1, on the reverse strand, counting down.
CAAACCCACACACCCTCTCCCTCAATCCCTGCCTTTCCCCTCTCCAAACACCAAGCCAGGGGAGCACGATGGCGAACCACCCACCCCAAAACCGCTCTTCCCTTGAACCCCACCCCCGACCCTCCACCACTTCCCATACCCGCTCCCCTCACTATCATACCTAGCACACCCCACCCTCCAACCACCAACCCTAAAACCACTCTTCCCCTGAACCCCACCCCCGACCCTCCAGCATTTCCCATACCCGCTCCCCTCACTATCATACCTAGCACACCCCACCCTGCAACCACCCACCTCCCGCCCTCCCCTCATACCCCTGCCACCCTCCCCCCGACCACACCCTTTCCCCTCCCTAAAAACTGCACGCCTAGCCCTAGCAAGAACCGAAGCTGCCTCCTGCTCACCCTCTGACCCTCCTACTCTCTCCCACACACCAGTCGCAGCAAAGAAACTAAAGAGGAAACGTTCCTGGTCCCCCTCAATCTCCCAGCACTCCTCGCCTCCCCTGTCTCGACCCATCTCCTCTATCCCGCAATCCCCTCCTTCCCCCGTCGCTTCTCCCTGCCTGAAACCCCTCTCCCTCGATTTCTCACCAACTCCTACTGAAACTCCTAACCCCCAACATCCCTCTTTCAAACCCCCTAACCAAAACCCGTCCATCCTATCACACACAGCCTCCCAACCCCACCAGAACCCTGCCAATCTCACCGCTCGCCCACTGTTCCCATCTACCATCACCCTCCCTACCCCTATCCGTCCACACCCCCCACCACCGCCCCGTCCCGCACAAGCACCGAGACTATCCTTAGCTGCCGATGTGAACTGCATCCTATTTAACGCCCGGTCAGTAGCAAAAAACAGACATTCCATCTTTGACCTCCTCACCTCTACCACACCAGACCTAGTTTTCATCACTGAAACCTGGTTCTCTGAAGACTTCGGCCCAATCGCTAATGAAGCTTTTCCTCCGGACTACCCCCTCATCCCACTGAACCGCACATCCAGAGGGGGAGGGGTAGCATTCGTCTTCAAATCCATCTTCCGCGCCTCAATCATCGACAACCAACCCTCCATTCCATCCTGCGAATCGCTCCTTGTTAAACTATCCCTCCCCCCTTCACTCTCGTACAGCTTCCTAATAATATACAGACCCCCTGGCTATGATAGACACTTCGCAAACAACCTTTGCGACTCCATCTCCACCCTCCAACTAAACCATCCTAACCTCACCCTTCTTGGAGACTTCAACATATGGCTTGACATCCCCACCAACCCCATGACATACTCCCTGATCGACGGTTTAGATGCAATTAATCTCCAACCCCACATAAACGGCCCGACCCATCATAAAGGACACACTCTTGATGCCATCTTCAGCTCCAACACCCTGATTCATCTAATGCAGCCCACACCTATCATCTGGTCCGACCACTTCATTCTCTCGTTCACCATCCACTCACCTGAACCCCTTCCCATACTCGTCTCTGAACCTCCGAACATTCGCAAAAGCTGGAAGAAACTAATAATCTCCCCGGACCTAGCCGAAGCACTCCTCCAGTCTCCACAACCTACCTACCATCACAACAATCAACTAACCCCCGAGGCCTTTGACTCATGGCTCAACCCATCCCTTATGCGCCTGACCCCCACGTGCAAACCATCAACCCGACTTGGCCCCTTCCCCAGATGGTTCACTCCTGAGTTAAAGAACACTAAACGACATTACAAATACCTAGAACGCAAATGGCATAAAGAGAAAACCCACGACAGCAGGACCACCTTAGCACGACACCTGTACCGGTACAAAGCCGAAATCCGGAAAGCGAAAAAAGCCCATTACAACTCACGAATCCTAAACTGCAAAAACCCATGCAAAGAACTTCACAAAATTATCTCCGAATTCACCAAACCGGCATGTAACACAACCATCCCGACCGCGTCACAATCACTATGTGACTCGCTCTCCCTCCACTTCTACGCCACGGCCATTGAAAGGACAAAAACTCTGACCACCAAACAGGCTCTCTTACAACCACCAGGCAAACCTCAGCCAGTACCAGCCAGCCCACCAACTGCAACCACTACACAACCAATTTTCGAGTCCTTCAGTCCAATATCACCAGAACAATTTCTCAAACTCCTATCCGACCGCAAACCATCTGGATCACCACTGGACCTTTGCCCAGCCACAATCCTTAAAGAAATCTTTGCCTCCACCTGCGCAGGAGAACACGCAAGATCTATCATAAACACCTCCCTTTCCTCCGGTATCTTTCCAGATGCATTCAAATTGGTGCACGTCAAACCTCTGATTAAAAAACCCTCACTCGACCCTCTCGAGCCAAAAAACTACCGCCCCATCTCTAACACCAGGCTCCTCGCCAAACTCATTGACCGAACAGCCTACTCCCAACTAAATGCCTTTGTAGAAGCCAACAACCTCCTAGACCCCGCCCAATCAGGATTCAGGTCTTGCCACGGAACTGAAACCACCCTAACCTCGATCTGGGATGACCTAAAAATGACTGCCGACTCTGCAGGATGCGCCGCACTAATCCTTCTCGATCTATCAGCCGCCTTTGACACGATCAATCACTCAATACTCCTTGACCGCCTCCACTCCCTAGGAATCCGTGGAACCGCCCATAAATGGATAGCCTCATTCCTCAAAGACAGGCACCAAATAACGACACTCTCCAACTTTACATCACAAGCCCGACCAGTTGACACAGGAGTCCCACAAGGAGCATGTCTATCCGCCCTCCTCTTCAATCTCTACCTGATCACCCTCCCACCAATAATTCGTGCTCACAACATCCTGTGTTACAATTACGCAGATGACACTCAACTAATTCTAAAGTTCCTGAACGCGAAACCCAACTCCCAACCCGACCTGACCTCTTGCCTCCTTAACATCGAACGCTGGATGACCCAAAGCCACCTCCTGTTAAACCCCTCCAAAACAGAAATCATGGTCTGCGGCAACTCAGATTTTCTTCCGCACCCACTACCCTGGCCACCCACCATGGGCAACTCACCGACCCCCTCTAACACAGTAAAAAATCTTGGGTGCACCCTGGACTCCGACCTAACACTCTCGCGCCAAGTCAACAATGTCTCAAAGTCCTGCCACTACCACCTCAAAAACCTTAGGCGCATCTTTCCATATCTCTCATTCCCTAACAGAGTCTCCGCGGTCCAATCAATCGTCATATCACGACTGGACTATGGTAACCCCCTGTACCTCGGAATTCATGCCTACCAACTGAATAAACTACAAAGAGCACAAAACGCAGCAGCCAAAGTGCTTCTTGCGCTCGGTCCAAAGGACCACGTATCCCCAGCCCTTAAGACACTGCACTGGCTTCCGGTAGCCCGCAGGGTGGCTTTCAAAACCCTATGCCTCACCCATCGAGCTCTACATAAAACTGGACCCCATTATCTTCAAAAAAAGCTAATACCCTATCACCCTACCCGCACCCTCAGATCAAGCTCAGCCGGCCTCCTAGTAATTCCTAAAACAAACTCAGTCAGGTTAGGCGGAGCATCTTTCTCAGCCCTGGCCCCAACCCTGTGGAACTCGCTCCCACCCCACATCCGCCTAACTCAGGACTTAACGGCCTTCCGCAAACTACTGAAAACCTGGCTCTTTCCCTAAAACCCAACCAACTGATGCGGATGCCGGTGTGGAGCAGATAGCAGTGTGATGCGGATGCCTGTGTGGTGCGGATGCCTGTGTAGAGCGGATGCCTGTGTAGAGCAGATGCCTGCGTGAAGCCGACGCCTGTGTAGTGCAGACCGGACGAGCGTGCAGACCTGATGAACGCATAGACAGACTGGAGTGCATTCGCGGGGACGACGGGAGTGCATGCATTTGGAATACATGAGAGCATGCACGAAGCACACTGAAAATGAGGGATTGACTAGAGCACGCAAGACGAACTATGCACGCGCGAATGTGTTCCTGACTGCTTAAATTGCATGACGTACATAATATGGATTGATATGCGTAAATTTGAATGAACATATATCATACCCACCCCACGCCTACTCTCCTCTTTACACCACCACTCAAATAGAACACAGGGATACTATGACACCATTCGGTATAACTGTTCTCATATCAACATCCACCGCTCACTCCCCAGCACTCTAATTAACCACCGCTGGTTTAACACCCCCAGCCTGGCGCTTCTCCTCAGGCCTAACGCAGCCACTCTAGAGCGGGAAAATTCTGCCAGAGCGTACACATTCTCCTGACTCTCAACCACCACACCTACCGCTAAGAAGCAGCTACCACATCAACCCGCACCAGCTGCACACATACCTGTGCGCACACGCACCTTTTGACTCTCCTCACCCTCTCTACTGACTCGAACCTCGGTTCCCAAGGGCGTTCAACCTACCAGCGCCTTCAGACCATACCAATGGTATATAAGGCGCTATACAAATGCAAAATAACAATAACAATAACAATAGGGAATCTTTAGCTTGGATAGGAGGGCCTTAGCTACGTTAGCAGAAAGGAATGCTATCTACAATAGGGAATCTTTAGCTTGGATAGGAGGGCTTTAGCTACGTTAGCAGAAAGGAATGCCATCTACAATAGGGAATCTTTAGCTTGGATAGGAGGGTCTTATCTTCGTTAGCAGAGATGTATGATAGAGCTCTACTCGTGACATGGGAATGTCATCTACACTAGGGAAACTTTAGTTAGGATAGGAGGGCTGCATCTACGTTAGCAGAAATGTATGAAAGCAGAGCTCTCTCCGTGATAGGGTAATGCCCTCTACAATAGGGAATCTTTAGCTTGGGTAAGAGGGTCTTATCTTCGTTAGCAGAGATGTATGATAGCAGAGCTCTCTCCGTGACAGGGGAACATCATCTACAATAGGGAATCTTTAGCTTGGATAGGAGGGTCTTATCTTCGTTAGCAGAGATGTATGATAGCGGAGCTCTACTCATGACATGGGAATGTCATCTACAATAGGGAATCTTTAGCTAGGATAGGAGGGCTGCATCCACGTTAGCAGACATTTACATTGGGGACCTTTATCTATAGCAAGGGAGATTCATCTGTGACAAGGACGATTTTGCAAGGAGCTTTATCTATGATGGGGAAGTGTTATCCACAATGGGTCATTTTAATTTGGCTAGAGGAGCATTTTAATAACCATGCCGAGGCTGCTGGGAGAAGAACGTCACGTAAGATTTCTCTGGCATTGTGCGGGCCAACCTTCACCCACGGCCTCTACATTTACATTGATGATCCAGGGACTGGTGTGCAGGGTCAGCCATGCACGGGCTGCTGGGAGAAGAACGCCACGTAAGATTTCTCTGGCATTGTGCGGGCCAACCTTCTCCCGCGGCCTCTTCATTTACATTGATGGTCCAAGGACTGGTGTGCAGGGTCAGCCATGCACGGGCTGCTGGGAGAAGAACGTCACGTAAGATTTCTCCGGCATTGTGCGGGCCAACCTTCTCCCGCGGCCTCTTCATTTACATTGATGGTCCAGGGACTGGTGTGCAGGGTCAGCCATGCACAGGCTGCTGGGAGAAGAACGTCACGTAAGATTTCTCCGGCATTGTGCATGCCAACCTTCTCCCGCGGCCTTTACATGTACATCGATGGTCCAGGGACTGATGTGCAGGGTCAAGCATGCACGGGCTGCTGGGAGAAGAACGTCACGTAAGATTTCTCCGGCATTGTGCATGCCAACCTTCTCCCACGGCCTCTACATGTACATCGATGGTCCAGGGACTGATGTGCAGGGTCAGCCATGCACGGGCTGATGGGAGAAGAACGTCACGTAAGATTTCTCCGGCATTGTGCATGCCAACCTTCTCCCGCGGCCTTTACATGTACATCGATGGTCCAGGGACTGATGTGCAGGGTCAGCCATGCACGGGCTGCTGGGAGAAGAACGTCACGTAAGATTTCTCCGGCATTGTGCATGCCAACCTTCTCCCACGGCCTCTACATGTACATCGATGGTCCAGGGACTGATGTGCAGGGTCAGCCATGCACGGGCTGATGGGAGAAGAACGTCACGTAAGATTTCTCCGGCATTGTGCATGCCAACCTTCTCCCGCGGCCTTTACATGTACATCGATGGTCCAGGGACTGATGTGCAGGGTCAGCCATGCACGGGCTGCTGGGAGAAGAACGTCACATAAGATTTCTCCGGCATTGTGCGTGCCAACCTTCTCCCGCGGCCTCTACATGTACATCGATGGTCCAGGGACTGATGTGCAGGGTCAGCCATGCACGGGCTGCTGGGAGAAGAACGTCACGTAAGATTTCTCCGGCATTGTGCGTGCCAACCTTCTCCCGCGGCCTCTACATGTACATCGATGGTCCAGGGACTGGTGTGCAAGATATTGGGAAGGGGGGTGAGCTCAGGGGAGGGTTGGGAGTTGGGAAATGGGTGACATGAAGGCTAGACTGAGGGTTTGGGCTAACCTCCCAAAAGAAAGACTGAGGCAGGTGACGGCTGAGATGAGAGAAGGGTGGAGTGGAGCAGGTGGCAAGTGGACCTGGATCTGAGCTTTCTGTGCATCAGCAGAGGTTTCTGGTAACAGAACTTTATCTACGATAGGAGAGTAGTAGCCGCAATCCACTGAAAGGAATCTTTATCTTGTTTATCCTTGATTTATTTGCTACTTTTGAAGTTCCTCTGTTGTAATCTGGCATTCCTTCTATATGCTAGAGGGCTTTTGATATACTTTTAACTGTTATGTTATCACTATTTCTACCTCTCCCATCACCACCGTAGTAGTCTGACGGCACCTGACCTAGCCTGGGAAGATGGCGTGCTGTAACCCCGCCAAGTCTGTGTGTAGACGGGAAGATGGTTGGGGAGGGTGGGAAATAGAAAGGGGTGGATTAACCAATGGACGGATCAATTCAGTAAAGGGAGCAAACACACAGGCTGAGGGGGGTAATATGGTTCTGGTTGTAGGGATGCGTGTTTATCTGTGATTAGTAAGTAAGCATGTGATCGTTTCAGCAGTGTTAGTTTCTGCTCTGAGTGAGGGATTGACTTTGATGGCAAGAGCTCATCCCCCCAATGCATGTTACTAGATGCAGTTGGCGTGCGGCGGGGGATTGAGATGTGCTCAACTGTGCCCTTGTGGTGTGGAGGCGTTCACGATATTCGTTTGTAATAAGACTCTCCCTGTATCCAGGAAGAGAACTGGTTTTGTCAAGCAAGCCGACGGGTGTGTCGGTGCCAAGAATTGGACTTGCAAAGAAGAGTTCATCGAGAAAAGGAGGTAAAGTAAAGGCAGAGAAGTGGAGGCACGGCGAGCAAAGGACACGTAGGAATGTCATGTTTACAAGCCTTGCATCTGACGACAGCTCACAACAGACATAGAAAGAGCTTGGCACACTAGGGTTTGCTCTAAGAGAACAGTGAAGAGAGAGTCACTAGACGGTCCAGACTAAAGCGATCTTCAAAGGTGAGGAAATTGAAACCTAAACAGCCAAAGGGACAAGATCAACTCCTCAAAAGAAATACGGACACAGCCATTACTTACATGAATCATCTAATTTTACTAATTTTTGTAGCTGATAATGGGCAGATTGTATACGCTGCATAATGCAACTGTTAAATATGTAGATAAGATATGATAGGTTATTTATAACACATTTAATACCCAGAGGTTTCTAAGCGCAGACCCGGGGATCAAACCTGTGTTGCTCCGTGTCGTCTTGCTTCCAAGGCGAGCACATTGCCACTGAGCTATCTTTAAGTAGGACAGGATGTAAGCCCAGATAGGGGTCCAAAAACTACTTTTGAGCCGAGGCTCCCTGACCTTATTAGCCTCCGCTAAAAGTCAATGAAAAGGTGAAGCATGACAGTACTGCTTTTCCCCAGTAGATGCCGCTATTACCAATGCTTAAAAACGACACCTGATTCAGACATTGGAAGTTACATGATTTGATTTGTAATGCTCTAAAGAGAAAATGCCATACAAAAAATAAATTGTTTGCTTTTGTGCAACATGTCATCATATTGAAGTGTTGTCATTAGAATGATTTAATAAAATGAATACATAACCGTCCTGGGTTTTCTTCAAGAGAGATGAGTGGTTGGAACCTGCATTGTCCTATTTTTATTGGGTTTTGTATATTTGAATATTATCATGTTAGTCGATTTTTTGACTACTAAATAATGTTATATTTAACACAGCCTTTAAAATTGATGTTACATTTTTCCATGCCAGGTACAAAAACGTCACTGCATCTGTTAGGCCACTCCGTTAGTTACTTATGCACACTTTTTAAAGGTTCCTTAGCTACTTGTGATTTCTAGGCCAGACCAAAAACGACTTAAACTCGACCTCTCTTTCTTATTCCACTGAAGGCATTGTAAGCAGGCACAAGTCAACGTCGCGGGTTGACGGCGTCCGCCCTCTTTTTTGAGAGTTCAGACGTTGCCCCTTCTTGTGTTTTTAAGGAATTTAAAAAATACATAAACAGTTCATTCACACACTAGTTCCACAGTCGGGACTCGAACCCCACAGTCGGGGGGTTCAAAGGCAACACACTTAGCCACAAGACAAGATGAAGTCTGTATCACAATCGAATACAATGGGGGTCATTACGAGAATGATGGTAGTCATGGCGCTATTTGCGCCATGACTGCCACCAATAACGGGTCCGGCACCTGCGTTTGTCAATGGGGACTTACCGGTCCATTCCGACCTTGGAGGGACCGGTAAGTCCCTGTTGATCAAACCATTCCCCGTTCCCATTTGAGCCCCCGTAGGGCTCAATGGGAATGGGGAGGGTACAAATAACAGGCTCGCGAATGGCAAGCCCGTTATTTGCGCCCTGGTCCCCTAACGGGACCCGTAAGGTGCCCGCTATCCCCTACCGCCCGACTCGGAATGAGGCCCAATGTCTCTTATGTTCACTTTCTGTGACCTCACTTCCCAATGCGTGCGTCACAGTCTCCCACTTTTTATTTAGGACTCGAGTCCTGACTGTAAGTACAGATTGTCATTTCGGGATATTTGTCGGTACAACCTCTTCTGTTGGCGATCTAGATTAACTTTTGTTGGCTGTTCAGCCGTGTCGCATCCTGTGTGGCACTTGTTGGAGGAACCAATCCCCTACCTCCTTGGTTGGTCACAAGAATGAGATGAGTAACCACTCAAGAATTGCACCACACTTGTCTGGTACAAACCTCAAAAGAAAGCCCTTTATTACTTGTTTACACGTGTTACGGCTACTCAAGAGCCTTTCTCAAATAAAATAGGGCATTGACAGGGTACACATCATATTCCGTCTTTTTCCATAAGTCCCGGGTAAATCCCTTGAGCTTGTTATCATTCAGTCTCCTTGCGTCGGCCTCGCACAGTCATGGGGGAATGGGGAGGGTGCAAATAACGGGCTCGCGAATGGCAAGCCCGTTATTTGCGCCCTGGTCCCCTAACGGGACCCGTAAGGTGCCCGGTATCCCCTACCACCCGACTCGGAATGAGGCCCAATGTCCCTTATGTTCACTTTCTGTGACCTCACTTCCCAATGCGTGCGTCACAGTCTCCCACTTTTTATTTAGGACTCGAGTCCTGACTGTAAGTATGCAATGCTTTTTAAACCCATGCGTGCCTCCCCAGCTAACGGCCTCTGAAGCTTCACAGAACAGGCCCTTGGCCCTACGCACAGGCTCACTAATAGTGGGAACACATCAGAACCAGGAACTCTTTGTAACATAGCTCTCAACTCACACGCTTTTGGCGGGTGTCACCCGCCTTGTAAAGGGCTGACTCACCCGCCAAGCCTCCTGCACGCCCATTGATTCCAATGGGCTTCTCACCCGCCAAAAACAAAATCGGGTGATTTCACCCGCCTTTGCAGCACAAATGGTTGAGAGCTATGTTGTAATGTAACTCTTTGTAAGTTGTAATGAAGAGCTCGCCGGCATTTTGCAACTCTTGGCTTGAAGTGCGGCTAAACATTTGGAGATAGTTAGGCCTATAGACTGGCATATAGTAGAACAAAGACAATATGTAGTACTTATGGCAGCTCTCCCTCTGCAGCGCTGCTGCAAATCCGGCAGGCTGTGCTCGCTTTCCCACCCTGGCATGCACAGCTTGGTTTCATCAGCACTCCCCAGGGCGGGATTCATGGCGCTGGCCTGCTTAATGTTCGCCCCCTTTCACTGGGAAGGAGTTTTGAGAAGAGAGCCCACGCTGATGACCTCAGGAGGATTTACGGCGGTTGCGAATAATCCGGCATTGGTTGTAACCTCGCGATATCTGAGAACGGGAAAAGCCCCGACAACGCGCAGGTCTGTGTCTGTGTCTAGCTGTTGTCTGTTAGTGTCACTGAAACTCATTAAGAAGCGGATGAAGTTCTGCAATAAACACGTTGGACTGTGAGAAGTTTGTATATCTTGAAAATATTGTGCTCTTATGTGATGCACTTTAAACGTAAAAACTCGTTAGGGGTAAAGGCACGTGAAACGAGCGATTGTAGCTATCTCATTGATGTGTTTTGTGAGATGTGTGTGTCTATTTCTCCCACTTCTTCCCCCACTTTGTGGTGGTTACAGTTGCATTGTGATGACCAGTGCAGTTCTCTCTTCCCAGGGCGGGTGAAAAGGGGAGACATTTTGTTTTGGGCAGGTGACAGCCCATTGAAATGAATGAATGGGCAGGGGGCTTGGGCGGTGAATGAATTAATGTATTCCAAGGTCGGAGATACCCGCCTAAAGCGTGTGAGGTGAGAGGTATGTCTTCCGTTTTTCAGTGAATTCAGTAACGCAAGCATTTATATTTGAATAACTTTTTTATTTTTCATCATTGTGTTAAAAAGGTCAGTATTTTTCTATCCCACACTTTTGTAAAGGTATGATTATCGTCCCAGTAACATGTTCAATTCCTCAAACTTTGATGATTACTGTCCAAAGATCATTGAGCCTATCTGAAGCAGTGGCGTGTCCAGACTCTTTTGACTGGGGTGACCGACTAACTTAAGCAGGGGTGGCATGAAGTACAAGTGCACTCACACATAATAATCATAGTTTAGGATAATTGGGTGGCACCTGGGGTGGCCAATCAGATTCCAGGGGTATCACGTGGCATCCCAGGACACTTCTTGGGCACGCCACTGATCTGGAGCCTGTGACACACTGCACAGTAATGCATTACATTTTGGGTCATCATGTCCGTTTCTTTACAGCCCACAAATACACCAGCTTTTCAGGGCGTATGTTATGTTAATGACTCACAATTTAGATTCACTCATATATAAATGTATTTTGTTTGGCTATCAAAAGAAATGTGGCATAGGATTGGCTCCATGAGGCCTGCATTCAGAGAGAAATAATAGTTCTGGAGTATGCAGCCATTGTGTCTCCAGATGTTTTGGACTACAGCTCCCATCAGCCAAAGCCAACTTAGTCAATGGTATTGGAGTCGTAGTTCGACGCCTCTAGCAAGTGTTAGGTTGCAGATCCAACCTGGTTGGTATAAGCAAAACGGTATAAGAAAAAAACTGGCAAAATAATTTTTTCTCCTAATAATCTAGCCTTTTGGCCCCTTGTTATTTTCACACCGGGTTTGGAAATGCGGGCCCACTTTTTATTATTTTTCTCTTAAATGTACAGGACCACATAGCACGCTCCCAACAGGAATGGCCTCCGCTATGTACTCAAGTGACTCCACGGCATGACACCAGGAATGGCCTCCGCTATGTACTCAAGTGACTCCACGGCATGACACCCCATAGCACGCTCCCACCAGGAATGGCCTCCGCTATCTACTCAAGTGACCCCACTGCATGCCTCTCCATAGCACGCTCCCACCCAGAAAGGCTCCTGCTATCTACTCAAGTGACTCCGCGGCATGCTTCCCCATAGCACGCTCCCACCAGCAATGGCCTCCGCTATCTACTCAGGTGACTCCACGGCATGCCTCCCCATAGCACGCTCCCACAGGAATGGCCTCCGCTATCTACTCAAGTGACTCCACAGCATGCCTCCCCATAGCACGCTCCCACCAGGAATGGCCTCCGCTATGTACTCAAGTGACTCCATGGCATGCTTCCCCATAGCACGTCCCCACCCAGAATGGCCTCCGCTATCTACTGAAGTGACTCCACGGCATGCTTCCCCATAGCATGCTCCCAAACTGTGTTTTTCGTTGCATGCACAGAATTTATATACGGTGGAGGGGTCTTTCATGAAACAGTAGTTAGTCTGCTTGGAATAGGTTTAATCCTTTCCCCAATAATACTAGAGTGTTTTCTCAGCGTCAGTGAGACCCACAGCATATGACCGCACACCTATGAAAGTCGCCTTCGATCCTGAGTCGATGTGTAATTTTGCCATCTCATCCTCTGATAATCGATAATGTTCTCTGGACGGTGGTCTGCAGAAGGGGGATATTGAGCAGATAATATTAAAAGGTAGCTCATATTGATTCATTTCTGAAACTTTGTGAGTGAAAAGGGCAAACGTGTTGGTGTTAATGTGTCAACCGAAATGTGCAATTTGGTTGAAATTAACCAACTTCACTTCGAGGGAAAAATAGATTCCATAAGATACCCTCATGATGCCAAATGGTCAAAACCAAAATGGTGTGTGAGAATTATATGTGAGTTTACACGACCAATCCCACTTTTGAGGGAGAGCCAAGGCAGCAGTAGCTTCCCGCTCTCTGCTTTGCCAACATGCCCCAGGTCCCATCCCCTTAGGAAAAGAAGAAGGGAATCCTTATCCCACATTTACAACATTCTCCCCTTCTCAGGTACTGGGTTTTTATATCTATTTTTGCCGCACTAACAACGCGTGGCATTAAGGGAATACCCACCCTGTTCACGCACCAAGCCTGGTCCTTTGGCACCTCCCCTCCAAAGACCTTTCCTGACTACTTTGGTCTTCAAGGGAAAATACAGTATTTTATAAACACAAAGTATGTGTGAAAAGGAGCACAACAACATGTCCCTGTCTGTGTACAATGGGACCACACTAGCTAGATGAAGCCTTATGGGATTGGAAAAGTCTGTTGTGTGGGAAAAATACTGCAACAAATTCAATTTCTCGTGATTTTATTGTGTTTTATGTGTATGTGTTAAAAATGTACTCACATAGTGGACACAAATGCCACCAAAACGGAATTAGCATTCCCGCCGCCTGATGTCCCGGTATTACCGGGATGTGACAGGCGGCGGGAATACCGTTAACTCCCCATTGACGGGAATGCCTCAATTACTGGTAATTGGAGCATTTTTTTGGGGGAGCCTGATCCACCGGCAGGTCAGACCTGGATGTAGATCTGTGGCCCCCACCGGCAAACTTGTGTTTCCCCGTTCGGACAAAAATTTGGTGCCAGAATTATCGGCAATTTTTACCAGTATTTTTTCCAGAACGCCCTATAGAGGCAAGCAATTGGACATTTATTTATTTAAATGTCAGGTTTACCTGATGTTTTAAAATCCATTGCAGAGTAAACACATTTCACAGTAGGGCAATTATATAGCAGTAAAACAGTAACTAATATTTAGTCCTATGTTATTGCTTCCCCATTTAAATAAAAAAAAAGTGTGTTGGAGCAGCATGTTTCAACTTTTCGATGTAGTCAGGTGTACGTCATAATGTGGAGAACGCAACTGGCACAGTTCAAGCAAGCGCAAATTAGTTTGGACTGACAAGAAAATTCAAAATCAATCTGGACCTTCAAACAAGGGGCCTCATTACGAGGTTGACGGTAAAACCTGCGGGTAGAGGACGGGTTACCGGCAACCATGTAACACTGTTACCACCGCCTGACATCCCGATGCTACCGGGATATCACAGGCGGCGGCAGTATGGTTATTACCCATTCCCTCCATGGGAATGGCAAACCTGTTAACAGTGCCAGTGCTTCACTGAAAAAACATGCCGGCAGCGGCCTGAACTCCTGGCAGGTCAGGCCCGCTGGTAGTTCAGTGCCCCCTACCAGCATCCTTATAGTTTGGCGTCCAGAAAGGGTGCCGGTATGTTGCTAGCGCCACCTTCCTTTACGGACTGCCAACCTTGTGATGAGGCCCTTGTTTAAGGTGAAGAAAGCACGAAATTAAAGACTGGCATGTGCACAACTGAGTCACAATCTTCAAAGGAAAACGACTGGGGCATGCTTTTAGTTTATACCCTTATTCTGTGTTTGATGCTTTTTCTAAAAAATAAATAAAAAGTATTATCCTGCCCTCTGACAGACTTAGATGCGTCACCGGTGAAACTTCTTGCAGCTATCTGCAATAAATACAACAACAGAGGACATACATTACTCCAAAACGTAATGAAATTTCATCTACCCTTGCACCAGTGCCAAATTATTCTGATTGCTTTCTCTGTTTTCTTTTAGAAGTGACAGTTGTGCGCCTTTCCTCATGTTGGTCCTGGGCCAAAGAGCGCTTCATTCCAGAGCAGCCATGAAATCAGCCTGTTGGTGTGGTCTGCACTTCTTGGGTGTTCTTCCATTTCACTCCCAAGGCGCTCTGAAGAACAGCACCACAAACTGGCAAAATGTGAATATCTAACTTATCTTTCAGAAAGAGAGAGAGTATATCTGCTTTAAGCAAAATACAGTTAAAGAGGACAGATTGCTTAAAATGTCGAATGCCCCGATCGCACCCTCTCCCTCTTCCCCGACTGTAGCACGCTACCCACAAAAAGTTTTTAGAAGTTTGTGCAATAGTGGAAAAGGCTGAGATATATATACCATATTTATGGCTGGCAAAGCTTTTAAGCCGGCTGACATCTTCTTTCCGTCTGGTCCTCCTGCCCCTTTAAGTGGCCGTCTACTATAGGCGTGGGGGCGGATACAAGATAGCAATTTGCTGCCTGTGTTTCTCAGTGACTTTTCAAGCATGCTCCTCCTCCTCCCCTATGGGGGATTTAAAATCTTGTTAATACTTAAGTCAGTGTGTCCCGCAAGAGGAAGGCCGGGAGAAAAGGCCATGGGCTTTTAACAGCGTTTAAGGCAACCGTAATACCAATGCCTTCCTCACCCACATCTGGACAGGCAGGATTGTCCAACTCCAGGCCTTGAGGATATCCCTCATTAATATTCATGAGAATACATTTGCATACATTTAGAATCATTGTATGCAAATTTATCTCATAAATATTATTAAGGGGTATTCTTAAAATCCTACATGGACCAGGCCTTCGAGGCCTGGAGTTGGACAACCCTGAAACAAGAAAAAGTAAAAGAGCTAAATTGTGTTGGATGTGCACTTCCACCACACATATATGTAGATGTGGGTGAGGTGACGCGGAAATGGTAATACCCGGATACCTCATATTTTGTGACGGCTGATGGGGATTGAGCTTCCCTTGGCACCTTTCTAATAAAGTTCTTTCAGGATTAACCACTACAACTTTGGATTTTTTGTTGGCTGGTTACCTGACAAAGGGCTGGTACCCGATAAGCGAAGTGTTTACATTACTTGTTCGAGTTATTGGGATAATTATCCACATTTTGTGGGTTTTCATTGCCCGCTTGCCTAAAAAGGGATCTATTTTGAAACTTCAAATCTGATGGAAGCTCCATCAAGCGAAATTAAGTTAATGTAGTAATTTATGGACCAGGTATTTTGCCAAATTGCACAGCAACAATCCTTTCTATTGTTGCACTTTAACATTGTTTACGAGCACATTGTCACTTTGGGAAATGTTGAGCCATAGGCTGCTTTCTGAAGCTCTACTTCAGCACTTAGCACTTTCTGTACAAAAGATCCCGTAAGAAGAAGAGAAAAACCGAAAAGCAGGGATTTGAATACATTGTTTTGACACTGGGACAAAGGTGTGGGCCTCCGTTTTTTCCTTCTTTTGAACCTTCCTAAAATGGCCTTACAAAGGTAGCTCAGTTGGGAAGTGAACTGCTCCTGTGAGCTCTGTATAATCTGAAACGCCTGCTAAGCCTTTAAATTCTTCTCAGGGTCATACAAGCAGCACCCACTGGTTGGGGCGTTAATCCACTCCTTTTATCTGTTTGCTTTGACGCTGCAAAACGCTGGTAGAAATTGCAGGCCATGGCCATCAGAACAAAAGAGCATCCCCTGCCAAAAACCCAAATGACTAACTTTTCACGTATGGCCCCCGTGCAACTGACTTCCAGTAGAAGAGTCTCAGATTATATCATAACATATCATATCAGTAGAAGAGTAGATTCCTCTCGCGCCTAGAAATACTTGTCTACAGGCGCTTTATAAATGACTAATCGTATCATATCATAGTATTTAACGGATGAGCTGTAGGCTACAGTGATCAGTATCCTGTCTTGTAATGTCTGCAGGCTCCAAGAAAAACATATGAGGAATTGATAACATACTTAATGATTAGGGAAGGGCAGTGGGGGCAAGGGTAAGACATTGGGGGTGATTTATTTCCAGCTCCTTTAATGATCCTTTTTGAAGAAAAATAAATTGAGAGAAAATCAGAAAACACACTTTGGACACAGTCTAGCCGTAAGAATAGTAGCTAGTTACTAGTTAGTTTAGTTCCAGCTACATTGATTCTGCGGCCGGAATAATGGGTGTTGTAATGTCAGTGCTAACATAGTACTGCCATAATTTCTCTGTTTTAATCTCTTTATATCATAGTGTTAAGCCACACTTTTGGGGCAAGTTTAGGCGGTAACGGCCTGCTAGCCTGAGCCTAGGTTGCTCTGGCCCAGAGTGTGCTATAACTTCAAGGTGATAAAAGCTTGGTATAAAAAAGGTTCCTGTTGATGAATGCGCAGGTGCGGTGCAGCGCTCATTCATCACAGGGAAGAGAAGCCCATTCAAAGATGGCTGCCATAGCAAGTGAGTGTGGCTTGGGAGTGAATCCCCACTCACTTTGCGAGGATTGGACTGGGGCAGCAGGTAATGGAAGGCTCACCTTCCGTTACAAATACTAAAACCTGGAGAGCGCCAGTACTGCTTAAGGCTGGAAATGAATGTAAACTAATGGGCAGCAGGTAAATTGAGGGAGTAAGGAGTGTGGGGTTTGGAGGAGGAGCAGGCAGGCTAATGGAGGGGTGTAGGTGGATGATAGCATACCAGAGCCTGGTGCGTGGATGTGGAGCAATCAGCTATCCTGCAATGCATGCTTATATTATAGCTATCAACCCAGCGTTGAGGGTGGAGAGGGGGTAGATGGCCGCTAATGGCCCGCAGCCTGAGCCTAGGCAGGCCGAGCTCACCTCCTTTTTGTTGTTTTCTGGTTGCATGTTGGGTGCCCTGTACATCTCCTATGTCCTGGTCTTTCTCCCCCACCCAGTACACGCTTGGCCCTGCTTTCATACTGGTCGGCAGGAGTGTAAAGAGGCTTGTTTGAGACACATCTTTGCTCCAGCTCCCAAACTCCTTATACTGAATGGTGAGAGGCAGGCTTGCCTTGACCTTCCAAAGAAAATGGCCACTGAGTGTCAGCAGGTGAGTTATCTCAGAGATTCCCCCGCTCTGCACCATGATAGTGGTTTTGCACCAACTTCGATCTTGCCTATGCTACTTTCTGAGAAGAATTCTGTGTGCGATTGGGTGAACCTTAAACTTGGTATCCTGATGTTCAAGCTCAATAACATGCAGACCAAAATAGATAAAGAGAGTGGGTGGATCACGGTGGTGGAGAGGAGAACCTGTGCACTTGAATATAGTGGGGAGCAAGGAGGTCTCGATGGAAGATCCAGATTCATCATGTGATAGGATTCTAAGGAAAGAATGAAGACCTTGGAGTCAAATCACGTAACAATGATATCAGGATACTGGGGATTGCCGAATTGGCATTATTTTCCATATTAGTGATAGGAGTCAAGAACCTTCTATGGGGGGATACTCTGTGACCATCCTTTTTCACTGTAACATCTTACTGAGAGAGCTCAAAGATCCCTTTGACTTCCTGGAACCTTGGACAGCCTACCTGGCCCATAATTGCAAGGCTTCGTATTCATAGGGATGGAGATCTGAAGTTAAGTAGGGCTGGAGGGCATTGGCCCTTCCAGTACCAGGAGTCCAGGATGACCATAGACCCAGATTTCACAGAATGTCTACCAGAGTTTCAGTGCTGTTACACAAAGGCGCTCATTTTGTCTGTGCTCTGTTTAGCTGGTCCAAGTCCATGGGGCATTCTGTCTACTGGCTCAAGCACTTGGTTATATATTATGTAGTTATCATTGATGGCCTCAAGCCCAGGGACTGTATCTCCCCAGCCCTAAAATCCCCCCCCACTGGTTCCAAGGATCAAATTCAAGACCCTCTGCATGATCCGCAAGGTCTTGTGAGGCCTGGGACCCCGCTATCTCCAACATTCCCTCCCCAAATCCTCCCCTGCTAGAGCATATGCTCCTCTAACTCCAACTCTCTGACTATCAAACGCTTCTCCAAGTAGAGCGTGGGGGGCATGTCTCTCGGCTCAGCTGGCGCCTCCCTTTGGAACAGTCTCCCTGCCCGTTTCAGACATGAGCCGGACCTCCTTAAGTTCTGGAAACTGCTCAAAACTCTGCTCTTCTCTACCTCTTTCCCACTTTCCCTTCCCTGCTAATCAGACCACTGCAGCTGTGACTGGGCCGATAACTTGGGCTGCCGGCCTGTTACGCCCCAGTTCCTGCCCTTGGAATGGGGGTTGACGCTTTATTATAATCCTTATTTAATTTTATCATTTGACAATCTGTGGGCTATGTAACGAGAGAGATAAACAGAAAGAGAGAGGGATTAGAAGGGCAGTGTGAGCTACTGAAATGGGGCCTGTATGCAAGAAACAAGTGGCGGCAAAGCAGGTTTGCAGGTTTTTTGCCTTGACTGCATGCTGTTCAGTGTGCATGCGTTCTTCATGTAAAGTATAGCATAGTCTTCAACTGTAACAGTTGCCCTAGGGGTTTATAACCAATGTATAATACCCATTCCCCCAGTTGCACTTCAAACCATAGAATACATCTGAGTGCCCCGAAAAATTCGGTCCAGCTGTCCCATATTCACTGACATAGCAGTCATCTCTGTGGATGAACACAATACCCTGCATGATTTTTATAATGTTTAAAATAGTCATCTCTGCTAGCGATTGAATAGTCACCTAATTCTAATTATTATTTGCATGCAATGTAATTCTCTTTTATTTCCATATTTGCACAGACTATAGTCTTCTGAAGGGCCTTCCACCCCACAGCGCTTCCAAGCCATAACAATGGCAGTAGGTGCTATACAAATATGAAACAACATAACATATGCACGAATGTAGCCTGCAGATTTTTCAGGCTACTTTCCTAGCCTATCGGCAGTGAGGAGCGTAGCTGCAGGAAATTCACAGTGGCTGCCATGGCAGATTTCTATATTATTAACAGGCTCCTTCATACCCATTTTATTGTAAATACTAAAAGGGGAGTGGGCAATGCCCCCAGGAAGTAGTGAACGCTGTCCTGCCTGAATCTCAAGGCATTACTTGTATGCACCATTTGCACCCTTTTGACACATGTTTCTTTCTCATGAAAGAGTTAAGGGGATTATAGTAGTTTTCTAGACAGTACCCTCAGGCCGTAAATGGTGTTTTGGGCCCATAAGCTTTGTTAAAGACCATTGATGCGCTCAAGTCTTTAACTTAACTGCGTATGACTCTTAATGGCCCATACAGGCCGATACGGTCCTTGGAGCGAGCATTTAATTAAGCCCCCGCCGCTCAGGTCATATTGCTTTTAGTACCGGCCCGCAAGATTTGCGTGACCGGGGCACTAAAAGCATTTTTTTCTGTCCTGAAAAGTTTCGGGACAGAAAGAAAAAAAAAAGACCAAGAAAATGGCCGCCCGGAAAGGGAAAACGGAGTCCGTTTTCCCTTTCCATGGCGGACATCGGGAGCGGACGCGCTGGGAACAGAAGTGTTTCCAGCGTGTCCACTCCCGAAAAAAATAGAAGAAGGTAAGTGGGGTTCGGAGGGTGGAAGGGGAAAGAAACAAAAAAAACGTACCTCCGTCCCCGGCAGGGTGACGATGGAAGCCTCCAGCCGCGTGGAGGCACGGAGCTGGGATGGCCTCGCTCCGAGTCTCCACACGGCTGGAGGCTGCCATCGTCCCCCACCGGGGGCAAAGGAGCAAGAAGGTAAGTGGGGTGGGGAGGGCAGGGAGGAGGGAGGAAAGGGGAGGGGAAAAAAAAAACCTTACCTGTGTCCCCGGCGGGGGGCGAAGGTAGCCTCTTAGCCGTGGGGAGGCTCGGAGCGGGGATGGCCCTGCTTCAAGCTTCCTCATTGGCTGAGGGGCTGCCACACCCCCTGCCATGGACAAGGAGGCTGGAATCCCAGCCGAGAATTGAGGGATTCTCGGCTGGGTAACGACCCGGCGAGAGCCAATCAGAATGCGTGTTGCATTCTGCTTGACTGTCGCCGGGTACTAAAGCTTAATTATAACCCTTGGAACATTCGTAAAGGGTTCCCATTGGACAATCTGTGTGCAATACGAACCAGTATGGCACAAGGATTGTTCAGCATGCACCACATTCATGGTGTACCCGCGACGTGGAGTGTACGTGGAGCCAATTCCACACAATTGTCCAGGGGGATATATATACTCTGTATGTGCTGGTGCATCCGACCAGGCGGAATGGGGATCGGGAGGCCCTTGATTCCGGCGCCCGTGGATGTGCAATTACCAGGTCCGCGAGCTTCGCGTGACCCGGTTTTTGCCCATTCGCGGGTGCCGGAAAAAATGCGACTCCGGCGGCGGCCGTGCCCTTAATAAGGGCGCGGCTGCTGCCGGAGTTGTAATGAGTCGCATAGTCTTGCACAACAGCACACAACAACTACCGACCGTAAAACACCCCAAGCCCAGCCAACGAACCCACCGGGCTGAGGCTGCCAACAGCACATCACTGCTATCTTGCACTTTTCAAGCTCATTCCTACTAACTCACTCCCCCTCTCTTTTTCAGAGCTGCCAGTGCGCCAGGAGACCACTCCGGTGGTGATAGTGCGTGGTACAAATATCCTTTAACATTAACATTAACATATACTACCAACAGGCCTGTGCATGCTAAAGAAAGTTATTACCAGAAGCGGGGAGGGTTTAGCCACAAGTAGAGAATGCTAGCATGCCTGCTATGCAGGCATATCAAGGCATTACTTGCACCACAAAGCCATGCCCCTTTGATGCTTTTTTCTTCCTTGTGAAAGAGCAGTGGGGATAATAATATATCAGGCCGTACGGGGGAGGGGGGTTGGTCCCTCATGCCTCGTTAAATGTTAACTTGCCTTTAACTCTGTGTTCAGGGCCCAAAATATTCAATACAGCCCTCGGACTGGATGTAGAAAGCTTGATTAGCACTGCGGACAGTAACACTCGGGGGACTCCGCTCTCATGGTTCGACCAATACGGTGCTAGAAACGCAATTTGATTTGTCCCATGATAGTAGCCGGAAAGCTCTTAAGGGAGTGCGAGTCTTCAAAGTCTGTAGAACGCTTGGGCGAGGAGGTTTGAGATGAAACAGGACAGGGCACGAGTCCCATCTAGAGAGGCGGAGTGGCGTGATTCATTTCATGCCGCCGGCCCAATTCAAATATGTTGCCAATGGCCACCGCCGTCCCCCGCCACCTCCCCGACACATTGGAGGGAAGGCGTGATGGGCCCAGGTCATAGGCATGGTCGTATTTCTCAATTCATTTCTCAATTGGGAATATCTGTTCTCTGAATCGGTCGATCGTGGGGTATTCCTGTAATTCTTCGAGTGTAATTATGATGCTTCAAAAATAAAATGGCAATGCTTTGATCTCCCACACATTTCAGAGGCAGGCAGAGTCTGCACAAACATTCAGACTTGTATCGCGGCTCAGCACAACGTGCGTGGGGATTATTTGTAGACACCACATGTGATTTGCAATCTCGTGGCCACATCACGGCAGCAGTTTGGAAGCAGACCAACTCCATTTTCTTTTAAGTCTGGTTCTGCGGCTTTGGCTTCGCTCAGCCATCCAGCTATCATTTGCTTTTAATTACAGTTCAATTATATCTTGCGCGGAATGAATACGGCCAACACATCCAGATTTTCGGATAGAGTACAGTATGTGCTCTTGGGTGCGGCGGGGGGGCGAGGGGAGGTCGGGGAGGGGCGAGGGATAGGTGAAGAGGAAAGTAACATATTTATCATGGCTTAATTTTAAATTCAACCCAGCAATCATGCCTTAGTCTCTTACTAGAGACCACTTGTCTAGTCTTGTCTCAATAAATACGAAAGAAAGATTGCACGGTGTGCACCTAACGCCCCCTGTCGGACCTGCTACCCATCCCACCACCTATCCACCCGGTGTGAGCGCTGGGAGCTTAGGGAAGCACGCTTATTTAATGTTGCTGTTTATGCATGGTGTCAAGTTTCCCAAGAAGTCCACAACTAGGGGTTTCAGTCTTCATTTGGTATTTCAACTAATTTCCAGCGGATCCCACAGGGGCCGGCAATTAGGCAAGTCAGGGCGGTGAAAGCGAAAGGGCCGCGAGCGCTCCATGGAAGAGCCTCTCCTGCACACATTCTTCCCACCTAATGGAATTGGGCAGCCTTAATAATGGGTTCGCTTTTTAGGGGGTGCAGAGGGGTGGTAGGTTTCCGCAAACAGACTCTTAATTGATTACTTCATTATCAACAGATGGGCACCAGTTCATCTTGACAAAATGGCTGCCTTCTTTCGCGATTATGGCATAACGATGACATAAATTAATGGAAAACAGTGGAAGTAATCACTGCAAACCAATAGCATTTTAAAATAATAGCATTCATCTGAAAAGGATGGCTTTGTCATTATTCCTGCACACATAGTGTGGATAGAGTTTCAACTCCCTCCTTCACAGTATCTGGCCAAATAGACACGTGTGGAATGAATGTGTGTTCTGTGCCTCCTGACACTACTCACTTAAATGTGGGCACATAGTGTTAGCTTAGTGCATCTACTGTAGTACATACACGCATAATAAGAATTTCTTATATAGCACTTCATGCCAGACTGTCAGCTTCTAAGCACTATATATAAATGTGTTATTATCGCCCCATTTAATCGTACTTGATTTATCGACTTCAGAGGATGAAAGGCTACTTCGGCCCTGCTGTGTGATTTGAACTTGTGAAGTGCGCGCCTCTGTCAGAGACCAACGCTTTGCTCTGTAGGCATCGGCCAGAGGGATCAGTTAAAGCAATGCATACCCTTTCCTTTCTAGCGCCATCCTGTATGGGAGGTTGAAGGCGCCTGCCTCCCACGTCCCTTGTTCCAAAGTTAGCCCTTTTGATTGGGCAGTAATGCTGCTGGACACGCGCAAAGGGGTGCTAAATCACTCATCCCCCTAACTAAAAAGTCAGCACTGACCATTATTTCTTAAATGGTCAATTAATGGAATGACTACCCAGTGGTGTTGTCATAGTCATTCTGCAAGTTGTTACAACTTTTTAAAGGTACAAACGCCGGGGACCATTTGCCTTAAAACGTTGCACCTGGGAAGACATGCAGGCCAGTGACTTTGCCAGGCTCTTGTTGCAGGCAGAGTGAAAAGTAGCGCAAGTAATTAATGTTCTTCCTCGTTGACGATGGGACTAGATTTCGGTGAAAACCAGAAATGTTGCTTCAATGGTTCACTTTTGCTGTATTTGCTCCCTGATGTCAGGCCTCGCTCGTGCACCTTTTCCACCTGGGCTCTATTTGTGTGCCTGGTTTTCTCAACCACTGCTTTATTCTGCCATGTTGCTATTGCCATTCATGCCATCCAATAAAGGGGCAGAATCAGGACACTGCAGCCTTACAATCAGGTGATCTGTAACTGTATCAGAACTACCTGAAGAAAAGCTTTCAACAGACAACACTCGGGTTATTTGACATGCAAGAAGATTAAGCTCCATGTTTGATACTAGACTTCGAGTTTGACAAATTTAAAAAGAACATATATATTTTGCCAATCGTTCAAAACAAAGTTATTGCAGCCCCTAACTCCCTAATTTTTGATCTTGGCAGCAGATCTAGCGGCAAGAGCCCAACTGATCGTTCATTGGCTCACGGCCTCTTTCCTTGAATTGTGATTGGTCCCCATAAATGGTATTGATGGATCATTGCACCCCAGAATTTATGTGGTGGAGAGTATAGAAACCCGGAATACACCAGAGTGTCCATGCAGGCAGCCAGTGCTGGAAAAAGAAAAAGGCTATTGGGGAACCCTCTCCTCCTTGGGGGTTGGGGCTGAGGGGTATCTCTTCATAGAACCCATGCTTGGCCGTTTGCATAAAAGCAAAGAGCATTATGGGAACATAAGAATGGGCACAATTTCAAATTTGAAACACGACTGAGAGAGGATTCAGTAAGAAACACTTTCGAGAGAGTTATGTTCTGTTGAAGGTTATTTTTACAGCGCACTGTCACCGACTGAGTGGTCCTCTGGCGGATCCCAAAAGCAAGAGGGTTAGGTATGGGGGCTAAGTTAGAAGGACTGAGCAGGAAACAAGCCCAAGAGAGCTGGGATGTGCTGTTGGCAGCTTCAGTTCGATTTAAAGCATTTGCTGAGCGCAGGTGTACATTTTCGGTCAGTAGTTGTCATATGCTGTTGTGCGGTTATGTGTGGTTTGTTTTCTTGTTGCGCTGCAGTGCAGTGCTTGCGGTTTGTTGTGCTGTAGAGGTATGGCTGTTTTTAGTCTAGAGTTTGAGAGGTGTAAGCAGAGGGATGAGTTTTTTAGTGGGTTTGGTTAGTCGTACCCCACAGAGTAATGGAAGTTGGTCTCTGCTCCTTTCATTAGTCACAATACCCACCCTAAAAAAAAAAATAATCAGCAAATTGCCAGCCATAAATACCAGTTTGGACAGTTGCATGTGAGGCGTTGGCTGGAAGCCATACCTGGGAGTTTCCTAGCCAAGCCCTCTGCCCCAGGATAGTTCTAGCAGCGCCCCAACAAGACAAACTTTTCCGAGGCTCTGCCCCATCTTGTTCCGGCCCATTGCATACCCTGCATGCAGGCTTCAGATAACGACATTGTGCGTGCCGTAAAGCCACTGTGCAATGCTGTTCAGTAACCTATGTTGGCCCTAAGCTTATGGCTTCTAAGACACGCACTCAACTATGTTATGTTGTCAGGATTTATACAGCACTCCGCTGTCATTCACAATTAAGAGAGGCAATGTGTGTTTACAAAAAGATAGATATTATGCTCACTCCAATGTTTTTATACAGCTGGAATTCCAGCCCCCGTTTCCGGCACAGCCCCAGACATATCCTCCTGATTGCAACATCTGCTGAGTTAGCAAAGCCAGGGTTAGAACCTCTTCCAGGGTCTCCAGCTTGCAAAGCCTGCAACAGAGCCACCACCCCAGGGGCACACCTGTGGCGGTCCAGATGTTAGGGAGTACGTCTTCCATGAGGCCTCACCATTCACTATTCTGGATAGGGCTGATGGAAGTTGTAGTTCAAATCACGTGACCCCTGCAGTATCCCATATTTATTAGAACCTAACGCAGGGGCTCACAGTATCGTCTAACCAAAAATAAACGTTTTCACATAATGCCCATTCGTCTTCTCAGGTTGTGGACAAGATGGCGATATGCAATAAGAATCCTAACATAACAATGTGATTCAATATGCTATATTCCTATATTTCGTATGCAATGCGTGGGGAGGAAGGATAGCTCAGGGTCAACATGTTTGTCTTGGAAACAAGACAACGCAGCGCAACACGGGTTCGAATCCCGATCATATGCTTAGAAGCAACTCACTGGTATTAAGTGCATTATAAAAGGAACATTATAATTACTTCAAATTAACATAACTTTAAACCAGTGGTTTTCAAACCTTTTATGCTGAGCCCTGCTTTAACAAAAGTACTGTTGTCACCACCCCACCCCCAAAAGTCAGAACTAATTATATTTTCTATTAAACCCATTATGTGCCTTGTCATTTGAAAGAGCCTTGCATCCCCCTTGGACTCGATAGCCTCCAGGGGCCATTAGCCAGTCCGATAGCACAGCAAGTGCAGAGTCTGCTGACACAGGTTCGAATCCCGGCAGGGCCAAACTCAGTCTTTCATACTTCAGAGGTCGATAAATGAGCACCACACACCGTGGGTAATAATAAGCAGTGCTCAGATACCTGAGGGTTTGTAGCGCTATATAAATGCAAAATTATTATTTTTATTAGGGGGGCTGGCCCCTGATCTGAATACCACTGCTTTAAACCAGAGAGATAACAGAAATCGGTATTTCTGCAGCACAGAACAGGTGCAAAATAACTGAACCCGGCATATACTGATATCCTATGCCTTGAAGCTAGCAGATGTGGCCCCCCTCTTTGGAACTAAGTAGATTGTTTACTGCACTCTTTCGAACAAGTCACTATTAAATGTGTCTATACATTCTACTATGTGTCTGGACAACAGGGCTGTTATTTTGGTACAGGTTGACACCAAACAAAACCGCATTTCTTTTTATACTGCAGCTTATTGACTTTTTCTTAGGGTTATTTTTTCTAATTACTGTATGTATATTTGATCTGTCAGATCTCTATCTACGTCTATACTTGATACCCTGAACCATGTGCCATCAGTCAAGTACATGACTCCCAAATCATTGAAGACCACTGGTCATGGTTTTCTACGGCTACTCTACACGGCGGCTCAACACCGCGGTGGGCCCACCCCGCCGCAGTGGAAATTACAGCGCTGCCACTGGCATGCACTGCCTCTGTGCACAAATGACTTTGTAGCAGTCGACCCAAACCAACCACCACGCAAGCTACGCAAACCACCCTAACACACTTGATACAGCTCTACGGCCAGTAACGGGCTAGTGTGTCGGATTGGTCTTTCACTTACCCAAAGCATATGCAACAACCTCCAAGCACAAAGCGTGTCTCGACATCAGCACGCACACGTGGCAAGTTCTCTCTGTGACACACATGGAGTTATTGGATTTATTGGCCACACAAAGCCCTCATTGGCCGACGTGCCTGTGGGAAGACGCAGTGGTGTCTTGTGACCATATGGCTGCCAAATGGGCAACTTTTTTTTGCCTTGCATTAAAAGAATACAAACTCACACGTTTCTGTCATTAACCTAGGTGTCAAATATGTTGGTGAGCACCAGTAAGAGCCAGTTAGTAATCTGAATTGCAAGCGGAGACATCAAAAAATGTGTATCGTGACCTCTACTCTACTACCGCTGCAAAAACCATGATTGATGTATTGCAATAATATCTTATCAAGTTCAAGACCCTATGCATCACCCACAAGGCTTTCTGGGGCCTGGGTCCGCGCTACATCCAACTCTTTCGCCCTAAATACCTTCATGATAGAGCCCTCTGGTCTTATAGCTCCACCTCTCTGAAGATCAGACGCACGTGCAGTGCGGTGTCCAAACCATGTTCAATCTAATTTGAGCTTAGCCTCATTGGCCAGATGGGACATTTTGCTATCAATATGAAATTCCCCGGTATAATACACTAACAGTGCCATTCTTGTTCAATTATACATGAATGTGGGCTCTATGAAACATATTGCTTCTGGTCCTCAGACTG
Source organism: Ambystoma mexicanum (assembly GCF_040938575.1). Taxonomy (NCBI): domain Eukaryota; kingdom Metazoa; phylum Chordata; class Amphibia; order Caudata; family Ambystomatidae; genus Ambystoma; species Ambystoma mexicanum. Next base: position 939,016,387 of record NC_090930.1, on the reverse strand, counting down.
AGAACACCCTATTTCTACTATATAGTGAGAGCCCACGCACGTGCATAAAAACCTATTGATATCCGCTCAATTCTCCATCTTCTTGCCCTTTGTAGACAGGAAGTGCATAGAGAGGGGTTGATTCACCACAGTGCACCATGCAAGCCCCCCAACCTATTATATTTTCACATGCACCCAACAGCAGCACCGTACCTTAGCATTCTGCAGTGGAGGCTGGTAACTTGATGGCCGATAGTACATCCTCTGTGCGGCTTCGGTGTGTATGTCTCCGAGGAAGAGTTCCTCCACCAGATGATCCAAGTTATGGTGCAGATACTGCTTCTCCAACCGGAAGAGTTGAAGTTCGTGCATGGCAAAATTCACAGCCCTGGCACACTCACAGCCGTTTTCTTCCCTCCACAAGTCATAGGCCGTATCGGGCTCCCACAGGCTTCCAGCCGGCACAAAACCAGGGCATGTGCGGTTGACGAGATGCATCATTTTGTCCGCAACACCCTCGCTGTGGAAAATTACTTTCACGTAGTGGAGCTGATAGTCTGCCTCGGTGCCCCCTCGAATGATCCACGATGCTTGGCGGAGGCGGACCTTGCCACGGATCACCAAGGTGTAGGTGGGATGGGTGCAGTGGTTGCTGCCATAGTAGAACTGGTAGGCTTTGAACGTGTTGTTGTGGTAAAACTGATATGACCTGGTGATGAACTCTGGGCCCGATCGAACTTCGCAGCTGAAGAAGAAATCAAAACATAGTCAGAGAAGTCGGGAACAACTTGGTGAAGTCATTTACAACAATTGGTGCCACCTGTGCACTTCGCTTGTTTTGATGCTGACACTGCTATTTGGAACACTGTTTAATGTGTGCATGTACATGCTATATTTAAAGTTCAGAAACCCCAACCTTGAGTATGTGTAAAATAAACTAGAATCTGCCCTAGACTGAGCCAGTGAAAGTGAAATACGTGGTGCACCCATTTCAGAGATCTGCACGTGACCTGCAGAGGATCGTCTAGAATCCTGGCGCGACCAAGAACACTTTTTATTATTATTATTATTATTATTATTATTATTATATATATTAACAGTACAAACCTAGGTCAGGAGTAATGGAGCGCGGTACAGATTGTAGATCAAAACATTGGCCCTCATTCCGGGTTTGGAGGTAACCATGGCGCTATCAACGCCATGACTACCTCCAATACCGGTACCGAGTCCGCCCTCGTTCAATGGGGACTTACCGGTCTATTCCAACCTTTGCGGGATCGGTAAGTCCCCATTGAAAAACCCATTCCCCATTCCCATTTGAGCCCCCATAGGGCTCAATGGGAAGGGGGAAGGCGTTAATAACGATACCGCAAATTGCGGTACCGTTATTAGCTCTGAAGTCCCTTAACAGGTCCCGTCCTTAATGCCTGGTAAAGCCAGGGCGTTAAGGAAGGGACCTGCTAAGGGAACTCGGAATAGGGTGCAAAGGGATTACCGGCACCAGTGTCCTTACCGGGGCCCGGTATCCCTTTGCGCCAACTCGTAATGAGGCCCATTGGTAGTGAGAATTTAACAATCAAGTAAACAGTCGACTGAAAGGTATATTGTTTTGTGCGGTAACTAACCCGATTAACCATACCCAGTAGAAAACAGGAGGGAATCCAAGCCGCAGATACAAGCCAAGAAGCCAGCAACAGCAGACGGGTACGTATTGCACTCCATACTTATTGAACTTAGCCAAAGGCAAGGTTACTCACCCGCACACATATGCATCAGTTCGCCTTTACCCAACAACACACTGCACAACATTAGAATGAAGCTATCTCCCACAACAAAAATTTGGTATAACTGGACACATAATGCATCTTGACTTCTACTACTCTCGCAGACCCTTGTATCACTTTCAAAGCACCCATCCACGAGCCTGCTTAATATGTGTAGCCAGTAGGGACCTGGCCGACACCACCCAACTTCGCTTTGGCTAAAATGCACACACGCATTCTAAACTCCTTTGGTGAACTTTTCCATACCCGGACTCCGGTCCTCCGAGGGAGTTGAACCTACAGTGCATTGGGACCATACCGATGGTGAAAGGCGCTATACAAATGATGATGAGATATTGACAACTGCTGCTATCGGCATCTACATATTATGTTTGGTGCATGCTCTTTGAACGGACAAATGTATATAATTATTCTCTGCACCTAAAATGGGTGTTTCGGCCTGCAGATCCTTCGGAAAACTCTGAAGATCCAATGACGCAATGGACCATTATGCTAACGCATCGTTCCCCCACTTCAATGGATTCTGCGCTTAAGGGAAAAAGGCATTCCATTAAAGGCAGAGGAATATGCATCCTACTAAAGATGTAGCAACTGATCAGTATCCAGCACGCAAACATGATACGATCTGGTCACGAATTCCGATCGACGTCGGCGTGGTGGGTACAGGCCACCAGTTGTACTCAATCGGTGGGTGAAACAAAGCCCTCTAATTTGCCTTGCAAATGAAATGCTCCATGTAACTTCTACACACCACATAACTCAAGAAACAAGGAGGCATTCAATAGCTCTGTGTGTTACTGCACCATAGCATCGCATCATTGGACCAGGGCGCGGCCCCATCACTACGTTTTTTCCCATTTCACCATCAAAGACTGTGAAAAAATGCATACTTTGCAAAGCAGAAGAAAGACCACAAAGTCTGACATCAAGAGCGGATACATGAATAGGTTTCAGATGTTCATTCAGGATAGATTCCGTGTGATGTCGCACAGATTTCGCGGGTCGAAGGACCGCTCTGAGATGCATGCGACCACACAAGGCCAAGAGCCACAGGCGAGGGCCCCCAGGCGCCACCAAATATTGTGTTTCAAAGCAGCTGCCCGCGCCCTTCACTGCTGCTGTACACAGTTTGACAGCTACTTGCTCTGTGATGCCTTTGTGCAAAGATTACAGTTGCTATTGTGTAACCACTCAGATAAAAGCCACATGGCAAGTGATTGGTGCATTCCAAGGTTCATTGACAAGAAGAGCTAAGGATTAGCACTGGGCGGAAAATTGCATTTGGAAGCAGCCAGAAAATTCCTCATGGAAAATCTGGATTCTGCTCAATTTTTCCACCCGGAACAATGCAAAGCTGTAAATAGCCTGCAAGGAAGCGCGATGAAGGAAGCTTGCTTGGGAGGGGGCGCCGGGCAAGACCTTTGTTATGGCTCTTGTCGTGGCTCAAACAAACACTAGCAACAAATGTCACTTTTGTATGAACCTTTCTCACTGAAAATGGATCCCTTCACCCACAGTTTTGCATCACTTTTTGTGTTCCAATGTTCATTTGTGCTTTGCGGGCAGGGGTCTGCCACCTGTGGCTCTGAAGATGTTTTGGACATTGACTTCCATGATCCATCCCCATTGACTGTGCTGGCTAGGGCTGATGGTAGGTGCGGTCCAAAAGATCTGGAGCTCTAAAGGTTGCAGACCCCTTTTCTAGGGACTTGCGCCTGTTAATGTGCTCCTTCATTGTGACTCAAGTCCATTTGCCCGAGGGATCGCGATCTCAATGTCACCTGGCCTAGTAAGATCGTTGTCTCTGTCTTCCCTCTGTTTCCCCTGCCTCGCCGCGCCTTGAAACACTTGTGTATAGGCGCGTTATGAATGCCATTTCATATCATGTGTGGCAGGCGCAAATTGCACATGATGTCTACGAATGCGATTCTTCTAGAATCCCCCTGCCCGTGCAACGGGCGGGTGGTTGCATTGGCATTTTGTCCCTGACGCAATTTGCACACACAAATGTATTTCTTAGAGAATTCATCCCTTCTGGGTCTTTGCCAATTAGTTCCACATTGAAGAGTTCTTGAATATGGGCACCCCCATACGTGAGGGGTGGGGGGCGGTACATACGAATATTTGGCACAGTTCAGAGCAGGACAGGTATTGCAACAATCATGTCTGAAGGTGGTATTCTGGGCAGGGGTAGATCTGCCTCCACCCAGGGAGGGGTTGCAGCTGCCTGCATTGGGCACATTATTGATGCCAAGGCTGCTGTGCAGAGTTGTGGCGGTGTGACCCGATGGACCTTGTCAATAACTAGTGTTAGTTTGTAAGCAGGAGTACTATTATCAAGGAGAAGGAAGTTAGACACGAGCATTTATTTATTCATTCTTTTGCAATGTCTATAACGCGCCGAACCCTGAGGCATCTGGGCGCTGTTCTTGACAATGGTTAGTACAGTTGGTTACATGTTAGCACAAGTGCGCGATATATATTGATACATAGATGCATAGTTATATACATGCAGTTCGGTATGCTATGAATTACCAGCGTGTTTCATGAGTGAAGAGCTAGGATTTCAGCTGTTTATGGAAGGTCCAAAAGGAATCTTCGGACCAGAGTTTGGCGGGAATTGTGTTCCAAAGTCTGGCAAAGCATTGCAACCTAAAACTCAGTGACCGGGGTAGGGCGATACAGCCTCTCTGGGAATTCCCCTCAGCATACTTCAAACGCTGACCCTCCTCCCACTATGAAAACCGTTGTTTGGAAATGCAGTAAGCCATTAGAGACTTGTCAGTGGAGGAGATCAAAGGCAGGATCCATACATGCCAACATTATCCATTCCATTTGGGAGACAGTAATCTAGTCCTGGTTTAAACGTTGCATTGCGGGATAAGTTGTCCTGGATTTCCCCATTACAAATCCAGAACTACAAGTCCCAGAATGCAAATTGAAACCGAGGACTGGACATGTGTCTCCCGAGTGGAATGCATAGTGTTGGCATGCACGAGGATCCTATGTTAGTTCATCAGGGCTAGGTTCACACAGCTAGTACATCAGTAAAAGGATGAAGGACGGGGTTCTCCCGCTGGCAAAGGCTCGTGGCCAGGGAAGGGTAGAAAGAAGGAATGATATACAGCACTTGCAATCCTGCTATTGGGGAAGAGAGCCTGCTTGATACTCTGAGTGCATGCCATAATGCTTATATTCTTGCATGATGAAGTTTGTATGCCTACATTGTTTTGCTGAATTTGAATATGGAATGTCTCGGGAGGATAGCTCAGCGGCAACGTGCTCGCTTTGGAAACAAGACGACACGGAGCAACACAGGTTCAATCCCCGGGAACGCGCTTGGAAACCTCTGGGTATTAAGCACGTTATAAATAACCAATCAAATCATTCCATATGTCAATTTGTAGCAAAATAAATTGATAGGAACTTTGCCTAATGTCTTTATATGAACGGTCCTTTTCCAGAGAATAGCAGTTTTTGGGAGGTTGCCCCTGACCTATTTTCGTTCGAAAACATCCCACCACCTTCACCTTTCATAAAAAAAGAGGGAAAAGTTGGGTTTCAGGTCTTGCAAAATGAGAAATCGTAGCTGCGGTTTTGCAGCAGTTTCGCAATGATTTGCGGAAATTGGGACCTTTGAATGATGACAACAATAGGACCACGAAACAGACCACATCTATGCATTAGATCATGGGTCTGCAACCTTTGGATCGCCAGATATATTGGACTACAACTTCCATCAGCTTTAGCCAGTATAGTGAATGGTGAGGAATCATGGGAGTTGCAGTCCACAACATATAGAGACCCATAGGTTGCAGACCACTGCATTAGATGATGGATCTCTCACAATCCTCCTGCCTTCTGGCTTTCAGTCAGTCTGGGCACATGGAGTAAGAAGAGGAACCCTGGGAGATAATCAAGGAAAGGAACTGGCCACCAGCCACTGCCAGAATCAGGCGTTGAATACTTCTAAGGGTCTGCAACTGGAGGTCACATTTTTAACACACTGCTATTTGGCGATATATTTGACTTTCGGCCTCATATATTAAAAAGTTATTTGGCCTTTTCTGGGTGTTGAACTGCCTAAAGGATGTATTGGTGTTTTGGATGTAGTGGGGCATTGCAACATCGTATTGGTATTGTAGGGCATGCGTAGAAAAGAGGCTTTGTTTTCAAAGCGATTTTAAGAGAATGCACTAAATCGCACAAGGTCCTCAGTCATTAACTCTCCTGGTGCTTTGGGCTACAACTCCCTGCAGCCTTAGCCAATGTAGTCAAAAGAGGAGGATCATGGGAATTAGAGTCCAACACATCGGGAGAGCCACAGGTCCCTTGAGGATCCAGTGTTATTCAAACTTTTTTATGCCGAGTCCACTTTCAGTAAACATATTGTTGTTGAGCCCCCCCCTCGTCCCCGTTTCAGCAAAAATAGTGTTGCCGGGCCCCCCCCAAAATGTCGTTTCTGCTTATATTTTCTATTGAAAGAAGTTACCAAAATCCCTTTTTGAAGAGATTTGGGCCCCCTTGGCCATCCTCCATGCCCCCCTATGGGTGCCAGCCCCACAGTCTGAAGACCACGGATAGACACAGCCCCTAGAGTAGGCATTTTTGGTAATCCTCCTCAGAAATAAATACCAAAACAACCAGGACGAAAATAGCGGTTTTTCTTTTTGGTCGAATTTTTCGATTTTTGAGCAACTTTTTAAAACAATAGATGTGGGGATGGGATAGTGTATATAAAAAAAGGTGGGGGCGCGGGGGCTGGGGGGTTGAAGAGAAAAAGGGGGCAAAAACCTGAAAAAACATTTTAGAAATTCGACCAAAAAAAATGTAGTGTTTTGGTCCTCTTTGTTTTTTTTCAGCATTTCAATGTAGAACCGCATTTTCCACCCCTGCACTGGCCAGTGAAGGCTGATGACTCTTACCCCGTGGACACCCAGTGGCCCGCGATGTTGGGCGGCATCTGCACAGTGATCCTGGCTCCGTTGTGAAGGTGCTTGAGCATGTGGTGGCACTGCGACTCTTTGAAAGCCCTCCAGGCGCTCTTCTCCATGGACCGCTGGTGGGCCCTGCTGTCTGGATGCAGGAGCGCAGAGCCCTCTCCTAGCCCTGCAGGGGAAAAGCAAAGTGCATCAGACCAGGCAATGGAGGCAGAAGGCAGAAACCCTGTGTCCAGAAGCTCTGTGTGTTTAGGAAATTAACTCTTGTTCTGCAGCTAATGCATGCCTCTACCACCTGCCTTCTTGGAAAACACAACATTGGGCCTCATTACGAGGTAACACCGTTTCCGCAGCCTGAGATCCCGGACATTACAAGTCCCGGTGGCCCGGGATATCAGCTGGAGGAACATTTTAGTCGCCATTCCCATGGAGCCCCATAGGTCTCCATGTGAGTGGAAACATGGAAGCACCTGCACTGTTGCTAACGGTGCCAGTTCTTCAGTGACAACTCTGCTTTCCAGGGCCGTTGCGCCCAGCAGGCCAAACCTGCCGGGCACACATGCTCAGGAAAGCACAGTTGTAGTTTGCTGGTCCGGACAGGGTGCCCGTACGTTGCTACTGACAGCCTTATTTCCAGACCCGCAGACTTGTAATGAAGCCCATTAATGCAAGACTGGGGACATTGACCCAACTAATGGCAAGCTAAAGTTGCGTCAAATAACCTCTGCTGAAATTCATTTCACATTAATGTTCTCATGCATATCGCTTGTGGATCATTTGAAAAGTAGACTAGACTTTGATGATCAGCATCATGTTTTAAATTCTTGAAAAGATTGTAAGGTTTAAGTTTGAATAAAAAAAGAATGGTCAGCACTAAAGCCTCAAAGCCCAAAAGTGAAAAAAGGTGACTATAAGTTTCTCAAAATAGAAGAAAACTCTAAATGTAACCAAAAGCAACCAGCCAGGTGGTTGCATGGAGGGAAGGGGAAGGGTGTGGGGGGTCGGTTGGGAACTCTTAAGTGGCAGATTTAATCGAATTTATTTTTACGAATTTTGCTGAAATATATGTGGGGGTAGGTTTAGGTGAACAAATGACATAATGGGCTTGTGGGGAGCAGGCCAGGGGCACCTACCCCGCCCATATTTGTGGCAAAACCTACCACAAAAAAATGAGATTGAATTCGATTAAATCGGTTTGACAAAATCAAATAGAACCCCTAAAGAGTAAAGAGACTCTGCCCTCATTTTAATATTAAAAGAAACACGTTATTTAAAATGACGAAGTGGCTGATGGTTTCAGGGAAAGGAGGCAGAGGGGGGTCAAAGGACGGCAAAGGGGTGCCCCACACGTTATACTGTTAGACAAAAATGCATGACAACAGGGTAGGAAACATGAGTTAGAAATTAAGAGGGGTGTGTTAAAAAGGGGTGTTCAAGCGTAACATTACCAAACGAAATGCACCCAGAAAAACAAAGTTTTCAAACGTGTATGTTTACCTGTATATAGTGAAGCCTACAGACAATACATATTTCAAACGTTCATTTTCGAAGAAAAAATAATCACAGTTTGACTTTTTTTTAACATTTTGATATTAAAAAACCTATAAATTAATGTTGGCGGGGTTTGCAATTAGAGCCCAGGTATAGATCTCCCCCGCCCTTGAACCGCGTTTCCTATTCCACCCCCCCCCCCCCCCCTTCCTCTCCCCCACTACACACAAGGGGAAAGAACGCTGGAGGCTGAGGAAAGGGAACGCTACATGGCCATAAAATCCCACCCTCTTTACTTCCTAAAATGCCTCAAAGCAAAATGGCGTTTTACTGTCAGGGTAATTGTACTAGAATAAGCCAAAGCCGTCTTCAAAGGAACGAGTGCTGCTATCACAAAGTTGAGGCCCCTGCGGCGCACGGAGAGAGACCAAGGCCTGTGACTTGGCGCCACGGCCATGTTTAATGACGTGCAAAGCACTACGCACCCAAAGCATGGGGGCCGCTGGATTTAGCGGGTCAACCATTTCAGTATACCTGAGGCCAGAGTAAGCAGCTGACTTTTCATGTTTCGCCAGTTACTGGCAAGTTCTTTTCTTCGTGAGCGGCTGTTGGTAGTTGCTGTCTGTAACCCTTGCTTGCAGTTAGTGCTGGCTGCTTTGCAGTCTCTGTGTGGGAAAGCGTCTGGCTGCTTGCCTACTATCTGCCTAGTATCCTCCTGTTTGTGCATTATCCCTCCCTGACTTTTAATTCAACCCCGTCTTGGAAGTGGACACTTTCAATATCTCACCAGTGGCGGCCATGGCCAGTGGCTACCTTTGGTGCCTAGGTCATCCATCCTTGGCCAAGTTCAGAGGCCAGGGCCACACCTCCAAAGGTGGCAGGGCCGGCCTTAGCCCTAGCAGCGCCCAGAGCAAAACTAAATTTGGCACCTCCCACAGGTCAAGGCAGCCGGGTGGGCTGCGGGGGCAAATTTAGTGCTGCGCTGGTGCCGCTGCCACACCAGCAGGGGCAGAAGCCTGCCCCCTACTGGTGTAGCAGCCGTGCTCTATTGAAATGGAAAGCGTCCCGTTCTTGTGCAGGAGAGAGCATGCTGCTTTTCATTTTAATAGGGCGCCTTCACCACACCAGGCTGGGAGAGCCCTTGAAAGACTTCCCAAGCTGGCCCGGCAGGGGTATATTGTGGCGCCCCGGGCGACCTCCCCGGTCCCCCATGCCTAAAGCCGGCTCATCTAGGTAGGGCTTTTGGCCATGCACATCAGACTCATTGGGTGGTTCGGGCTCAATATTCTGAAGTACACACTGTGCTTGGAAGATCAAAGAGGACACTATGGTACTATGCCCTCAGGACATAATAAGTCAGTACCAAGTGCTGTCAACCAAATTCTGTGGCATGAAAGATGGGTTTGCCTCAGAGGGAGTAGTGATGGAGTTTCTCTGCTTCACATGGAGTAATAATACTCCAGAGAAGTGTAGTGGAGTTAATAATCTTCATGTAATATATCTCCTGGGGAAACTTTGCGCACCAAGATACTTTGGAGTATATTTTTAGATAAACCCCTGCAATAATCTAGAAATGTGGACGTAGTTATGGCATTAGTGATGCACGTCCACATTGCAAAACAGAGAGACACACAGTGCTTTCAGTGGGATTAGAAACCGAGGGGGGTCTCTCCTTAAGTAGGGGCACCTAGGCCACGCCCCCTAGGGAGAGAGCCACCACAAACAAAAGAAGAGGCTGGGCGCACCGAAGTTGTGACACCAGTGGGCCCCAGCTCACACACAGCAGGCAGTCCTTTCATCCAAGGAGCCAGTGGTAGGCAACACTTTAACCACCGGCTCCATGAATGAAAGGTCACCCTACTGCTGATGCCTCTGTACTCAGAAACAGGAGGAGAGCTGGACTGCCCAGCTCTTCTTTTGTTTTCGAGTTAAGTCATCAAGCAGCATGAAGCCCCTTGGTTTCATGCTGCAAACTACACGTAGTTCCTTCTCCCGTTCCATGGTGGCCATTTTTTTGTTTACCATGGCTGCCACGGAAAGGGAGTACACCATTAGTACCCCCCCTCCCCCCGCTCTAATGGTCCAGGGTACTAATGGCGCTACACTCAGGCCTGTAACTATGGGCCCCAGGGGCATTCCCTGATGCAGTAATGCCCCCACCCCCTCGGCTTAGGGCTTATTGCCTAATTAAAGGCCTGCCCTCCCTGCACACACCAGCGTTTTCCACTGAGTTCCATAGAAAGGGATATAAGCAAAAGTGTCAAGTAAAAAAAGTCACATCCCAAAGGTGGACATTTATCTGTTATGTGTATATTGCAAGATTTCCAGCTTTGGACACCAACCAAACCCATCCCAAACTATCCTCTCCGGTGCACTTCACAAATGAACTGGAGGCCCTGCTCTTGCCAAGCCTCACCCAATCTGCCCCCACTCTGCAGTTGGTTTGCCCCCCTCAACTGATCGTACCCCTTTGCCATCTGTAAGGTAGGCCTGTCTGAAGCCTGGGGTAGGGGCTTGCTCAGTCCTCTGCTACTCTCCAGGGCTGTGTGAATCACGCAAATTCACCAGCATAGGGACATATGTACCACCCTACCTTGCACATCACAAGCTTTAAGAAAGAGGAAGTGACATTTGACTGGCAACTGGCTAGCAAACAATCTTTGCTAAGCGTCCATCAGAGTAATGACCAGCCCATATATCCAACGAGTTATCGACCAGCCAAACAACACAAAGGCATTTCCATTTTTCTCCAGTGGTGCAATTTAACCCACGCTCTAGTATCCAGACGTTTTGGACTACTACACCCATGATCCCTCACCATTGACTATGCTTTCAAGAGCGGGGAGGTGGGGCATTCTAGTTTAAAGCATCTGGACAGCCAAAGGTTGCAGACCCCTCTAACAGTTCAAGTCTCTTTTACGGCATGGAAAGATTCCATGAAATATTTTCACTGAATTTGGTTTTGTAAAACTAGTGGTCGAAATAGTAATGGGTAGCAGCTTGCCACATGCAGAGGGCCCCTCTGCAAGCTGTGCTGATGACTCCCTGAAATTCCCACCGCCTAGAGAGAGCATGGGTACTCGTTATGTTGCCTCCCAGATGTTTTCGACTTCCACTCCCATGATTCCTAGCCAGCAAAGTCAACGGTGAAGCACCATGGGACGTGCAGTCCAAAATATCTGGAGTGCCACATAATGAATAGCCCTGGGCCTTGGGCCATGAATATTGGTGGTGGTCAGGAGGGGCTTGCACCGCAGGGGCTGAAGGGTTGCCAATTACACCCCTGCCCCTGGACAGTTGTCTGGCTATCTGTATACCCACTCACGTTTTGTGCGCACATGCGAAGCCTGTGTTCCATGGTTGAGCCGATCCCTATGGTGACATTTGACCTTTGAGATCCATATCACGTGTCTTTCTTGTCGAGAACAGAAAGCGGCGCGGATAATGGACCATTTCCAGCTGCAAACATTGAACGGGTTTCATTCTTGGCTGGCGATGTGGCTGGCGGTGGAGATGTTTACAGAGGTAGTGAAGGCGCATCGGTTGTCTGCAGAGTCAGGATGCGCGGGCCGTGTGCAGACAAGTCCTCTTACACAGCCGTTTTCATCTCGTGTCCCTCGTGACACAGTCACGCGTCCAAGGTGGGAGCGTTACCCATTTGTTTCTGTCCGCCCTGGCACATTTGTTTCTGTCCCCCCTGGCAGTTGAGTTTATTGTCTGCGCCGTGATGAAGGCAGCCCGGTCGCCCTGTAATCCGGAGCAGATGTGCCCGGGCGAGCCACTATAATTACACCTTCTCCCTCTCTCTCTCTCCCCCAGCTCCTCTGCGCCCTTAAACTTCAGGCCAGGGGAGGACTGGCAACATTTGGCCTGGGGGGCAAGTTTACTTTTTTGGCCCCTAGTGAGATGGCCCAAGCCAAGCCCACAGTGCAGCTGCCCCAACTTCCAGAACAAGTATACCCAAAAAATACCAACCTGTACCCTTCCTATACGTTCTCAAGTATATATGGTAGATATTATTGACATTACTTTCCTTTTATGTTACATATTTTTTAGTTATGTTTCTGGTTTCTTAGAGACTCAGACCTCTAGAAATCCTCCCACTTACCAAACTTAGTAAAATGATTTCACCATGATAATATAAATGGTGAAATGGGAAAGCTTGGCTTTGGACCCAGTTTCCAATGGCTTACAGTTTGTCATTTGACGCTCCATGTTTAATGGAAATCTATACGTGGGTTAAAAGAGTCACTTGTGTTACTAACATCACACACAACTGAATGAACAGTTGAATGTCTGTGTACTCATATTATATGTTTACATATTACTTTGTTCTATAAATGCAACCAATAACATCTTCTGCAAACGGTTTTTATTTGATTTAAAAAAAAAATGTTTTCAGTATGAATATGCATACCATTAACATATGTTGTTCTACTATCTCTGGTCTGTGGCTACATACATGTTGTGTCGATAGCCTTTTGCTGTCACTTGGGGAGTGACGTACCTACAACCTACTATAATAATCTAATATGTACCAGTGTGTGAATTTTCAAAGTACCAAGTCACATGATAACACAACCTCACACAATATAAGAAAAGTAGTAATTGAAACATATGTTCATAAAGTATGCATTACTTAGTCAGAAAAAAGAAACGGGGTCAAGCCAGTCTCACAATCGGGTGCAGTGTTATGCAGGTCCAACATATATCTCAACAACAGTCAACCTGCTGACCTACTGCTCCAGATGTGTACCTCCCTCTCTTTTACCCTATTTCCTTACCCATCATCCTCTGATGTTCTTTCCTTGCACCACATTCTCAATGCACCCTGTTTCTTACAGTTACCTTTTAGACCTCTGCTCCCTTTGTGCTCCATCCTTCACCCATGAACTCAATCCCCCTCCCTTATGTTGCACGCACCTACGTCCCTTGCCCACATTGCTCAGTCACCAGGTCCTTGCCATTCACGCCATTTAATTGCCCATCACACCAAGCCCATTCCTTGCCCCTCAGCACCTTCTGTTGCCCTGGCTTACAGTTAGACAGTAGACCACCTTAATTTGCCAGTCAGCCTCTGCCAGACACGACTAGAAACCGTGATTGCGATCTTGCTGGTAATTGTGGCTTTGGGGTCTGCACTTGGAAAGACGTGAAAGACAGCAAAGGGGCGTGTGTCTTTTTTTGTGCTCCCCAGTTACACTTTCTTGGAATGTCGGCTGGCTATTTCAACTCACTGAAGCAGAGAGAACTGCAAGGGGAATACACCCTGACCTGGGGGTGGAGAGTGAGCAAGAGTGGCTTACCATATTGTGTGCTTTTGAATAAGGTGGCGTTGTGTGTGTGTGAGTGTGTTCAAGTTTCTGTGAATGAGGTAATGCGTTGACTGTATTTGTGACAGTGTTAAGTATGGGTGGAAGCATATAGCTGTGTTCATGTGACTATGTAATCTGTACAATTGTCGTCAGGCCGAGTACAATAGTTAATCTCACATCTTTACTGGCCTGTTAGAATGTCATTGTATTTTCCCTTGTTCCCTCCCTTGCCTTGAAGCACTTTGAAACACATTGTGTGTAGGCGCTATATAAATAGACCATAATATCATATCATATATGTATCTGTATAACTGAATCTCGTGATTTGCATGTGTGTATTTTGTTGGTCACTTAAGAGAAGAGTGTTCTGAAATGACAATAATTAAAAATCAATCACAGATTTAGGGGCTCATTCAGAGTTGGGTGGTAATATTTCACACCGTACAGAATCACACCGAGGACAAACTGCAATAAGATATGGGCCCGTAAGGTGGAGGAAAAAAATCTAAACTTGCCCAATATTTTTTAAATCTTTCTTTTTACTGTACAGACAGAAGCACAGGCGCTTCCCTTCATTAGATGGGCATCTCTGTCTCCTTGCACTACATTACCCATATAATGCAGACAAGTACCAGAATTGATTGACCCTTTTGTGGATAAAGAAAATCAAAAGTAGTGATATGAGCCTCTACTGTACATACTGTACATGCTCCATTTCTCCCTTGATATGATAGGTTATTTATAACGCGCTTAATACCCAGAGGTTTCTAAGCACGGACCCGGGGACCGAACCTGTGTTGTTCCATTTCGTCTTGCTTCGAAGGCGAGCACATGGCCCCGAGCTATCCTCCCTTCACGTTGATGCTGAAAATGGCTTATCGTCATCAGAGGTGGTATTTCTGAAATAGCACTGGAGGTATCCTAGAAATACTATCTCTACTGGTGGTAAACTTTGAGAAGGGTGGGTTTTCAGAAATACCACGGGCGGAGCTGGTAACTTTCTTGAACGTCCAACACTGAATGGCCCCCTCAGTTAGTACTCTTCTAATAATTAATACCTGAATATTACATCTTTCTATGTGCGTTTTTCAACTGTGTCCAAAGGGAAGTACCACAGTCTAGCAGCAATTTCTATAACCACGATAGGAGTAACATCCATGGGTTCCATTAAGGGTGCTATTAAACTCTTCTAGAATCAACAGACTGGTGATCAAGACAATCACCAGAGCATAGGGGAAGCATTTGTACAGAATCACAATGGGGACAAACTCCAATAAGATACGGACCCTTACTTCCATGGCAAGTAGGAGTCGTGATAAGATGCTGTGGATTGTAACAGACCAATCGTGTATTGGGAGCAGTCATGCCAACATTACCATCCACGGTCACAGGATCTGTTATTTAAATGCATACATCGGCACTGGTCTGTGTGAACCTGTCACTGCAGCCTAGACGCCTCTCCCGTGCACTCACTGGGGAGGTCCATGTCTGGGGGGTCCCCCAGGGACATCTACAACATTGCTGAAATCCAAAGCAGCGCCTCACCCCATTCACACAAAATCTGAGCAGCCTTTGCAACACTCTGTTGTTCCGTGGCAGGCTAGATTCTGAAGGATTTCGACTTTTTCAATTATTTTGTTTACATTAGGAGCTCTGGCCCATGGGGTAACAACACAGCCAGTCTGGGGGGCAGTTTCCCCTTTGCCTCCCTTGTCAGCTGGCCCCTGCTTCAGGCCTTCGCCCCGGGGCTCGGCCTCTGCATTTCTTGGGCCCAGCAGGCCAACACTCTTCACATTCCCTTTGGGTGCAGGTTGTGAAGGTTTGGGGGAGAAGGTGGCGAGATGGTGCCCTTTCTGGGCTTGCTCGATCACCCAAGCTCGGGGCTATGAGTAGGACTAGATTTGATTTGCAAAGCATTTTTCAATGGGATTGTGCCATATAAAATGGCTGTGTAAATCAGTCACGGTGTCTATGGAACCCGCGCAGTCTTTTCAGACACTTTTAGCGTGTAAATATTACTTTTAAAAGCAACAGTTAAACCGATACCGGTTAAATGTTAATGCAGTGACACTTTCCCACTCCACAGTATATTTCTGTTGGTAGGATGTACTAATACAACAGGCAGGCCTGTGTGCAAAGTTGATTAAAACCAGTGGTAGAAGTGTACCAAAAAAAGTAGTGGAACTGTGGAGAGGGTAGGCGTTAGCATAGTGCAACATGTGACAAGGTGTTGCGGCCGGCCATTGCAATAGTCTAAGTGACTAGTAACCGAGGCTCCTATTACAACTTTACACTTGAACAGGGACATGAATGGACAAATCCTCTATATAGAATGGTGAATAAGGTCATAAAAAGTAGAGGAATGGTAAACAGAACAAAATAAAAACGCTCCCGACCGTTCCCGCTCACTTCGATCACTGATTAAAACCACTCAACAAGGTTTTGCCACTTCCTCAAGTCGAGAGGCCTGCTACCTAGTCCACTGTCTGTTAGCACACAAAGGGGCTGATTTAACAAGCCTTTTTCAATGGGGTTTTCCCATTCAAAAGGGTTTTCGCAAATCAGGCCCAGACGGTATGCATTTACATGGAGGGCTAACTTGCACACGCGGGTGACTGGGAACCACAAGTGACCATGGGAAGCGTTTTCAAAGTGGTCCCAAATGTTACTGTTCGTGCAATGTAGGGAGCAAGCCCAGCCCCTCTGAATAATGTTGGTGGGAGGGGAGGAGGGGCATCAGGGCTCAAGTCGAGGGTACACCCGGGTGGACAGCGCACCCCCCAAACCCCCCCCCCACACACTTTTTTCAGAGGCGGATACTGTCCCCTAGGGTGTTTTAGAGGCCATGTGTAAAAGAAGAGACTTTGACTGCCTTTTTTTAAATTCGGATTTTAAGCAAGACATGGTGATTTTCGAAAGTGGTTCACAGGTCAGGCACTTCACCACTACACCATAAAACCTGGCAAAAAATGACGAACTAAAGGTGAAATGTCACATTTAATCCTGGATTGCCTCATTGTAAATACAGAACTACAAGTCCCAGAAGGCAAAGTTAAAACTAGGCTGGACTTGAGTTAACTGAAAGGAATGGATAATGTTGGCATGTATGCTTTGCAGTGCCTGAACATATGTTACCAGGCTGTTTTAAACGCTAATGACAATAAATAACAAGAAGGCGTATGTAGCCTTTGACCGTTTAAAATGTCCACCCGTCGGAGGCACACGCGCCTTGCAAGATTAGAAGGTTTGGCATAAACAGGATTCTTTGTGCAGGTTTTCCCAGGCCATACATGACCTAACAGCACAGTAGTCTGTCTCCCACTTGCCTTCTGCACCAGAGGGCAACTTATGCTCCTTGCAGGGGACTGAACGCACGCCTGCTCTCCCCAGAGTCTTTGCTTCCACACCTGTGCACGCCCACTTACCAACTCGCCATGCTTCCATTACTGCGCTTGCCAGACTTACCACGTATCGCTGCTTTTATCAAAAGCCCCCAAATCGTCTCTACCGAATGGGTGCCCCAGGAAATCAGAAATGTCTCCCAAATTGACCAGGGGTTGATTGAAGCAGATGTAGCTCAGTTGCCCTCTACTTTATTGTCAAAAGTGGAAGACTGGGCGTGATCTCAGCTACTCTGCTTAACCTAACTGTGTGATCCTGTGCAAATCACATCAGTTCTCATATTTGCAGAACGTGGGAGCACGTGGACAAACTACCCCACGAGTAGAAGCTGCACATTTAGCCGAGGGTACTGAATAAAGAGGGCTGCAAAAGGAGGAAGAAATGGCGTTGCTACTAGACTGCTTTCTGGGGGTCACAGGAAAGAGTGGAACTCTGGAAGGCTCAGCTCCTATGGAAGACAAGCAGTCAGACACCCTCTCATTTGAGATCCGTTTTAAGGGGTCACTTCCTTTTCTCTGACTGGGGAAATCCACGTAAGAACCAAAATGCAATTGTGCTCCTGACATGCACCCAATTTACTCAATGTACCCCCCATCTTTAGGAATTCCTCACTCACCCACCATTAACAGCAGTTGTGTCGCCCCGTGTGCTTAACCAGAGGGCTGTGCTATCTGGAGTCCACACGTTCAAAGACTTCTTTGCTCCATCCTTCCAGGGCTACTACAAGGATGGCTTATCATTGTGGTAGTAACGCCTCGATGCCTAAGGGCTGCAAAGGCGCCATATAAATTCAAATAAATAAATAAATACCACACATACAGAGTGCACGGGGCAGAGGGGGCAGTTTCCCCCATTCTCCTTTAACCAAAGGGCAGAAGCGTCATTCTACAGAGCAAGAATCTGAGTTTACCACCGTGGAGATTCTGCACGTATTTGAATGGGCG
Source organism: Ambystoma mexicanum (assembly GCF_040938575.1). Taxonomy (NCBI): domain Eukaryota; kingdom Metazoa; phylum Chordata; class Amphibia; order Caudata; family Ambystomatidae; genus Ambystoma; species Ambystoma mexicanum. The sequence continues at coordinate 938,998,532 of NC_090930.1, read as the reverse complement.
ACTAAAAAGGAACACACAAAAACATATGTATTGCGTGCTGGGCTCATCTATAGTACTGGCAGAGGCAGGGCTTCTGGACCCCCTCCTGCTGGGCTCAGGATTGGTGAAGTGATGGCATGCATCTTGCAAAATTAGCACGAGCTGCTCACTTCAAAGTGGGAAGCCTGCCTCGTCAATGTACCCGCTGATCCTTGATTGGAGGGGGGAGAAACTGGCCAAAGGTGGTTGGTGGGTACAGGTGTATCCTAAAGCAAAATGCTGCAGGCAGCTCAGCAGGTTAGGCGACGGATGCTGAGATGTTATATGTTTAGACCTACCTTCAATGCCTTTGGGCCTAATTTACAAAAGTGTTTTTCAAAGGGAAAATCCCAATAAAAAAGCTTTGTGGATTAGGCGCTAGGGGTTTCTCTATTCCTTGCTGCAAAATGTACTCTAAAATGCGTTGTTTCGACTTGTTACGCTAGGTCGCTTCTCGTAGTGTGGGAATTGTTGTCCCTGGAACGACAATCAAAAGTTGGCACCCATGAAGCCACAGACAGTAAAGATAGCTCAGTGGGTTTAGCGCCTAATTCTGATTTAGGTGTGGAACCTTCTGGTCAGGGGTTTGAGGCAGAGTCTCATTCGTTTGAGGGCAACACTACCAAGACCGCCTTTCACCTCTTAAAGAGGGCCTAGCGGTGGTTCAGTTCACTGCACCAGCTGTACAAGGTCCCACAACAACACACCATCATAATAAGGGCTGTTAGTGACAGCACCTGGAGTGCTCGTCGTCTCTGTGAAATGCATGACAAATACTTGTTATGGATAGTCTGAACACCTGGATGGGCATCATTGATGGATCCCTGACCACAGAAGATCTTCACACTCTGCATTGCAGTATTAACCTCCTTGACATTCTGAAAAAGTCCTTTTCTTACTAACCACTCTACAAAAACCATAATCTCCGCTCTTGTGCTCATCAAACTAGACTACTGCTCAAGCCTACTCCTTGGCCTTCCTCTCTACTCTTTCCTCCCTCTAGACAAAGTCCTCAACTTTGCTGCACGTACTGTCTACAACCTACTCACAGCCTGCCCCACTTCTACGACCACATGCAATTTGGCTCGGCATGCACAGCCGCTCGCTTTTCAAGTTCCTTCTCCTATTATACAGAGGTATCAATGGCTTTGCTCGGCAGTACCTGTTCGGTTGTACTTCGTTCCCTCCAATCCTCCTCTGCACTCAACCTCACTGTCCCATTCCCGCCCTGTGCCTCCTCTCGCTTCTGCTAGTTCTCCCTAGTCGGCCTGCTCCACTGGAGTGCACTGTCCATCACAATCATTGACAGCCCCACTATGGACCTCTTCAGAGCTCTGCTTAAAGTTCACTTACTTGCTAAACAGTGAGCTCCCCTTACCCGGTGCCTCATCATCCTCACCCAACCACACCACTGCCTCCAAGGACGCATTATAATGCACCTTTGTATAACTATATAGTACTCCTGTTCATTTTGAAGCACTTGGCCCCTAAGATTAATGTCACCTTTGTAAATCACCTGTTTTCTCATATTTGTTTTGTCCCTTTTATATATCCCACTTCTTTACACTCTCATCAACTGGCTTGCCACGTGTTCTCTTCTGAGTGCTATTGCACAGGCACTCTTTGTGGGCATGCCTCCACCCTCTGTACATGCGCTATTGTGAGTCATTTCTGTGAAAATCCCCCTCGCCCTAAGTCAACAATTGACAATGGTGCATCCAACACAGGTTATGTTATGTTATTTGGCATTTATATAGCGCTCTATATATCATTGGTATGACCTCAAAGCGCTGGTAGGTTGAACGCCCTTAGAGACTGCAGTCCAGGTCAGTGGAGAGAGTAAGTGTCGTAGGGTTTGTGGGTGCACCAGTTATGTGTGCAGCTGATGTAATTGCCTGATGGTAGCTGCACTACAAGCTCAAGTTGGTTAATAAGAATAGCGAATATCTCAGTGCTTGCCACCGGGAGGAATGTGGCACAAAGTGCTACATAAAACCCTGATCTTATAATAACGTTGCAAGTGCCAAGCCCGCCGTACAAAAAGGGGAATGGGTGCCCCTTTAGAGGGGGCTGGTTTTTGGGGAAGAAAGCGAGAGTCTGTGAGTTAGGTGGTAAATTAACTGCTGACAGTTGGGTGGGTTGGCTCTGCACATCCGGGTGGTAGACCCCCCCCTTCTCTTTCCTGCCATTAAGAGTTGAGGGCCGGATGCCTATGCCGAATCGACATCCCCATGCCAGGTGAGCAACCCACACTGAACCCATTCCCAGATGGGGGGCCCCGGGGGGAACGCGGGGGGAGGAGGTAGACGGCAGCCCTAGACAGCATGTTGGGCGTTCAATAAAGAAGGCTGCACGAGATGGGTGTGCAAATTTAAACACGAGTGCAGCAGGTGTGCGGGTCGGCATCCGGTTACAGATTGTTTTCAGGCAGGGGACAGTGGGTCACGGCGAGGAGGGGGGCAAGTAGGTGGGGGGGAAGGACTGCATGCCAGGTAAATTGGGGTGTGCTGGTAGGTCGGGCTCAGTTTATCGTAAAAGGAGGGGGGGACGCAAGGTTTGATGAAAGGTTTTTGGGGGCAACTTAAAGGGGGTAGGAGAAGGGTGAGGAGGAAGACGCGTAGGTAGGGGAGGGGCGCAGGGGGGATGTAACGGTGGAAATTGTTAAGGGGTGGTAGCTGTCATTTGGAGGGCATGGACGACGGTGGTGAAGCCCTCACGCTTGCCGCACGACAAGGTGAGTAGGTTTCAGGCTGCATGGACGGAGGTACGGGAGCGCCTCTGGTGCAGCAAGGGGAAGTGATGAGATGGGTCTGCATGGACGGGGGGTGCACTAGGGCCCCTGGTGCAGCTGGGGGAAAAAAGTGGAGCAGCGAAGCAAGGTGCTGGAAGAGGAATTTATGTGGAATGGACTGCATGGACGGGGCACAGGTTTGGCCCCTGGTGCAGCGGTGGAGAGGAGTAAGGCAGAAAAGGGGCCTGCATGGACGGGGGTGCACTAGGGCCCCTGGTGCAGGTGGGAAACAGGTGGTAATGGATGCAAGGAGCTTGAGGATTAGTTATATGGAAGGGACTGCATGGACGGGGGTTCAGGTTTGGCCCCTGGTGCAGTGGCAAGAGGAGTAATAAACTAAAGGGCCTGCATGGACGGGGGTGCACTAGGCCCCCTGGTGCAGGTGGGAAACAGGTGGTAATGGACGCAAGTAGCTTGAAGATGGTGATATGGAAGGATCTGCATGGACGGGGGCGCATGTTTGGCCCCTGGTGCAGCGGTGGAGTGGAGTAAGGAAGAAAAGGGGCCTGCATGGATGGGGGTGCACTAGGGCCCCTGGTGCAGGGGGGAAACGGGTGGTAATGGACGCAAGGAGCTTGAACATTGTGATATGGAAGGGACTGCATGGACGGGGGCGCAGGTTTGGCCCCTGGTGCAGTGGCGAGAGGAGTAATAAAGTAAAGGGCCTGCATGGACGGGGGTGCACGTGGGCCCCCGGTGCAGGGGGGACAACGCAGGACTGTAAAGCAATAAACTGGGCACAACAAGTGGAACAAATGGTTTTTGCTTGTAGGGGAGCTGTTTGCGACTTGTTTTACGTGGTTATTGTTTGGGGGCTTTTAGGGTTTCTGAGTTGGTCGGGGGAAAAGGGGGGGTAGGGGGACTGCAATGGGAAGATCTTCAAATTACAGAAGAAGGTTTAGACATCAAGATTAAAAGGTCTAAGACGGATCAGAAGGGAAGGGGCTCTTGGGTTCGGCCGGGTCGAGGGAGCAAGGTCTTATGCCCAGTTCCAGGTGCTAAGGGTATTGCGGAAGGCGCTGGTGGCAGTGGGAGAAAAGGCAGAGGATTTTGGGACTCATTCCTTTTGGATGGGCGCAGCATCTGAGTGTAACAGGTGGGTTTTTTCAGAAGACAAGGTGAAAAGATTGGGGCGTTGGAGGTCTGGGAAATACAAGGGGTACGGCAGGGAGTTTGATAATGGGGACTGTTGAAAAGGTGGAGTAGGACTTTGTGGGCCAACTGTTGTTGAAATATTTTTGACTTGTCAGTGATTTTATAATTTCTTTTTCAGATGCTGCGCGAAAGAAGGGGGAGTTGGCGCAAGTTTTGATTTGTTGGCCATTCAATTGTTAAGTGGGCTGGGAAAGAGGTGGAGAAAAGGGTGTTTGGAAGGTAACGGGGGTGCAGTTACAAGGAAGTGGTGGTGAGATGGCACGGGTTGGGGGGCCTGCGGTGGGATCAGCTGCTTCCTATATTGGCAGGGAGGAGGGAACGCTTGGGGTTCCTGAGGTGGTGATTATGCATGCAGGGGAGAATGACCTGGTGAGAGATACGGGGTTGGCTCTGCTAAGGAAAATGAAGAGGGACTTAGTGTGGGTGCGGGAAATGTGGCCTCAAGCAGTGGTGGTATGGACTAAGTTGTTGCTGCAATGAGTGTGGAGGGGAGTGAGAAGTGGGGGAGCAATAGAGCGGGCCAGGAAGGGGATAAACAGAGAAATGGTAAAATTTTGTGCCTCGTTGGCAGTGCAGGTCATGGACCATAAGGAAATAGCATATGAGGGTCTCCTTATCTTTAGAGAGGAGGGGGTACACTTGTCCGTGTATGGGAATAATAACTACCTGGCGGACTTGGGTTCTTGGCTGGGAGACTGGGTAAAAAGTTGGAGATAAAAAGTTGGGGGGGTGGGGCAGAAAGAACTCCTCGGGGGAGGGTTTTTCTGGTGCCGGGGGCATGGCCCCTTTTGATGTGGGGGGAGGGAAGCACAATGGGGGAATGACACAGGAAAGGATGGGGTGGCGCTGTTTGCACAAGCAGGTCACCCCGGGGGAACAGGTATTGAGCCTGGAGGGGCATGGCCCCTGGGAGAAAGCGGGACGCCTGGAAAAGGGGCAAGGAGACGGTAGGGTCCAAGGGATAATTAGGGAGGAAATGGGTTATTTAATTATTTAATTGTTGGGGGAAAATGAAAATGTTTAATTTATTTAATTGGTTGTTAAAATATTTCTTTAGTTTGTTAGGCTATGGAGCCAGTTAAGCGTTTTGATTGTAAGCTTTGGCCTGTCACATTAAAGCAACCTTTTCCACTTTTAAATGAGTCTGGGTTTTTGTGCAGTAAGCCAAAAGGGGGGCCCCGGGGGGAACGCGAAGCGTTTCCCCCCGGGGAGTTTTTGGTGCTGCACACCGCCAGCGAGTGGCCGTGGGGGGCAGAGCCCTCCCGGGGGTATTTAAGGGCTCAGGGAAGGTTTCGGGAGGCAGGCGAAGGTTAGGACTTGGTGATTGACCCGCCCTCCCACCCCGTCATTTTGGTTTTAGGCTGGTGTCTGGTTATGGAATATGGGGGGTCCATTGTTCATGGGATTGTGCGGGGGGTTTTAGATGACATGGCGAGTTTTTTATGAGTTTTGGGGTCTGTTAGGATGGTAGGGGTTGGTAGTTTTGTGTGACAGGTCAGGGCATTGTGAAAGTTTGTGTGTAATATATATTGCTGATGTGGCAGGTCAGGCTGGCTGCAGGTCATAGGAAGGGGGAGTTTGGTGTAGAGGGGAGTTTGAAGGGTGTTGAACTGGGTCGGGCGCCGGGGGCATGGCCCCTTTTGATGTGGGGGGAGGGAAGCACAATGGGGGAATGACACTGGAAAGGATGGGGTGGCGCTGTTTGCACAAGCAGGTCACCCCAGGGGAACAGGTATTGAGCCTGGAGGGGCATGGCCCCTGGGAGAAAGCGGGACGCCTGGAAAAGGGGCAAGGAGACGGTAGGGTCCAAGGGATAATTAGGGAGGAAATGGGTTATTTAATTATTTAATTGTTGGGGGAAAATGAAAATGTTTAATTTATTTAATTGGTTGTTAAAATATTTCTTTAGTTTGTTAGGCTATGGAGCCAGTTAAGCGTTTTGATTGTAAGCATTGGCCTGTCACATTAAAGCAACCTTTTCCACTTTTGAATGAGTCTGGGTTTTTGTGCAGTAAGCCAAAAAGAATGGGCCTGATTCGTGGAATTTTTAGCCAACACCCTGATGCACAGAGCGGTGCAAAGTGAATTTTTGCAGTGCAAAGTCCCTTTGTACTGCGCTAAAAATGCCATAAATGAGACACAGTTGTGTCCCATAAACCACTGAATGCATCAACCTACACTCTGCTCACGGGCTCTCCAGATCCCCCCTTGCCCACTTAGTTCTGCGTACAAATTTATCGATGCAGTGTTACAAGTCCCACCCGAGGCGTGCAGGCCGACTGCATGATTTCGGAAATCGGTGCCTAAAGCGATATGCTACGAGCAAAACATTGCTGTTTCCCCAAAACTACCAAGAAGTGCCAGCTGTGGGGTGGGCACATGGCTGCTACCCAGTCTTGGTTGGCAGCGGGCGCCATAGGGTGTGGAGTAAGGTAGGCACTTTACAGAGACGTTGATGTATGGGTGACATTACAATTGGGAATGCGATGGCTCAGGAGCCCGCCCACATTCAACGGGGGAGGGGGGGTCTTTTACACTGGACGCCTGGAGTTCAGATGGCGTGGGTGGGGGGGCACGGAACCTGCGCACGTTTTGTGTTGTTGTGCACCGAAGCCGTTCCCTGTGAGCCTGACTCTCTCCGATGAAAGAAGACCACGGGGGAGGTGTGACCCCCGAGGGTGGCTTCTTTCATTCTGGCGGGCGGCCTGGCGTGTCTTTTTCAGCTGGGTGCCTAGGGGTCAGTGGGAGGGACTTCCTGTCGCGAATGCGCTCAGGTTCAAGGGCCCGCACGGCTGCTTGAAAATTGGTTGTGTCTGGGGATTTGCTTTTCGCGAGGCTTCCTGGAGCAGGGTGGGGGCGGAGGAGGGGGGATGCTCGTCGTTAGTTTCAGGCTTTTTTTGCTGGTGGGTATTAAAGGATAAACCAGCGTTTTGCAAGTCTGCACAACAGAGACCCGCTTTGAATTAATATTAGTACAATACACGTGCTAGCTATATGGCGCCTGCTACAGGCGGCTTCTCGCCATTGCAAACAGCAGGTACCAAGATAACATCTCCACGCTGCTCTTTTTGCTACGAACAAAGATGCACCACTCTGGTTAATTGCTGTGGGATGATTAAATGCGAATCGCGGGTTCTCCACCCAATCCCACTGTGTGTGATCCTGCGCCCACCAGTTGGTAAAACCACATGCATAACTGGCGAGACCGTTAAAGTACAAATAACAAATGAACATCTCCATTTCTGCATCAGTGGGATTAACTCGCTGAGCTACTCCTTACAGGCCTGCACGTGCTTTGCGTTGCAGTGCCAGGTCCAGTATTCAAGCAAGCAGTTCGTAACAGGGCAAAATATAGTAAACTGGCACTACAGCCGTCTTCCCAGGCTCGTGCAGGTGCGTGGGGCGAAATAAGCACCTGCCCAGTATTTTCCTATGCCAAGATGTGGGAGTAAAATGCCGACTGGTGCTTTCTTCGACATAGTTTACTCCACGAAGCGAAAGTGTTGGCATGTTTCTCACCCGCCAGCATTATTTCATGTTTGGTAGGTTCTGCGCATTGGCTACTAAATCGGGCATCCACCGCCCCCCCACCCCCAGTTCATTGACTACGAAATATCCTAGGGCAGTTTGTTTTTATCAGTATGTTTGTCTCTGGTGTGTTGCAGGGCGTCGGTTTTCGCCGCCAGACGCTTCAGGGCGCTGATCAAAGAACCAGCGCCCCGCCATCGCGGCCGCATCTCTGTAGGCAGCGACGGGAGTGCGCATTGTGCGCATATTTACTTGTTGTTGTGGAGATTTCGCAAACTTGGCCTAATCACCGCTGGGCGCTTACTTGCGCAGAGTGAAATGGTGTTTTTCCTTTGAAATGTTCAAAGCACATTCCTGCACCCGAGAAAAGACACTTGAGAATGAGTGTCACTTCTGAAAGTCCTGCCGGGGTAGGGCGCCTCGGTGCTGCGGGAAGCGGGCTGGTCGTGGCATTCCTAGGCTTCGAGTGTCACCCTCGTACCCGGGGTCATACCGCTGCCTCTGTACAGAGAGTTAGCTGCTGCAATGGTACCCAGTGACGACAACACAGCGCCGGGCATGTTCGTACCAGGACCAAGGCGCTATGTGCAGGGGACCCACATCAGCGCACAGTGCATGGTCAAGTTACCAACACCCCGGCTGAGGAGACAGGCAGCAGCTCAATACATAGTCATCCACATACACCCCCCCGCCCCCCCCCCCCAAATGCCTCATCCTCCCCCAACGAAAAGGCTTTGGGGCATTCAAATTAAACTTTAAAGTCTGGTCTATGGCGCTTTTGGCTGTATTGGATTGTCCTCTGGTTCACACCACGGCAAACATATGGGATAGCTCAGTCCGTTCATGCACCCGCTTCAGCGACCTAATGTCAATATGTAGGTTTGATACCGGGAGTGTCTATAGACTGAGTACCGGGTCTGACTGGTGCCAGTCCGTCCTGTTCGAGGGTATCTGTACCCACCCATGGTGGGGGTGCGACGTCACCCGCCAGGGTCGGGGTGCGCGATTGTACAAGGAAAGCTTAATTTGGACTTTGAACCATGCACCGCGGTCGGGGTCTTGGTAACTCCGAGGCTGTCCGCGACACTACCACCTGAACCTCAAACGCACCCACTATACCGGCATTTATTTTAATTGCATGTTTTCCTCGTTGGTGATGGGGCATTTCATTTTAAAATTCAATATGTACATACTTTTAAACACAAAAGGTTGAAAGGGAGTCATTTTGAAGACGGAATGACACCCCGCATCCCCGGGAGTCGGGGTAGGTCATTAAGGGGGCACAGCAAACGGAGAAAGCCCGAGCAGACTTACCGTGCAGGATGAGGGCGGGCAGCAGCCACTGGACCAGCCGGACGTAGGGCGACGGCATGTTCAAGTCTCCCCCGACCCAGACGTGCACGGTTTTTTCGGTCTGTTGGATGGGCTTGTACTCCTCGACCCTTGTTGCTAAACGGTCATTCCACACACAATCCTCCTCCTGCGCGCAGTCAGTACCTGGCAGGGCGTGGGCACGGGCCGCCTGGGCGCAACGCCGACATTACCATGAGTGCAAACATCACTCCAGCTCTGGGCCCTGGGTAGGGCGAAGGAGGGTCACTCTGCCGGGGGGAGGGCACCCACTAGAAACGTTTCCATCTGGCTCCCTGACGGGGGTTGGTCTTATTCTAGAATTCGGTGGTGTAGGTCGCGTGTAGAGCAGACGCTCCGCGCAGCGTCCTCCTGGTCCTTTCTGCCTCAGAGGGGTGCCGCGTGCCCGAACCCGCACCTCTTGCCAGGCGGCGTGCCCCCGAGTGAGCGCAACTCCGCTCTTAACCTGGCAGTGCCAGCCCGCACGGGGCTTGCGGGAGCCCGTGCCGCACTGCCAGGCTCCTTGCGTGTTCCAGTCTCTCTGTGAACGCAGGGTAGGCTGCCCGCGTCTCTTCACTGTGACCGTTTGTTGTGCGTCTCTTTGCAGGCTGTCTCTAACTGCCGGTGCCTGGCTCTCGGTGTCTCCCTGCCAGTCTCCGGGCTTCCCTCTTTGAAGCCTGCGTCTCTTGCTCCAGGTCCCGCTTTCTCTCTCCCAGGCTCTCTCCTTCGCTCTCCCAGGCTCTCTCTAGGTCAGGGTCCCGCTTCCTGTATCTCCGTGCAGAGAGCAGCTTGTTCGCGGCTGCCCCGGCTCCTCTCCTCCTGCACTTTGCAAGCCGCCCGTGTTCAGAGATCCCCTTTGATAGGAGGGGGAGGGGAGGCGGCGCCCTTAGACAGGGGCGGGTCCAGCATCCCTGGGAGGCGAGGAGCATCCGATCCGGGAACGGCAGGACGACCGACTGATGTCCTCCTCTCTGCTTCAGTGCCACTCACCCCCCGTGATCGGGCGGGTGCCATCCTGTGTTCAAGGGCAGCAGGCTCGCTCTGGCAGCAGGATTTAACATACGGGTCAGATCGGGAGATCCGCTGACGTACGTTATCCGAATATCAATATCCGCGGGTACAAGAATGCGGGGCACGAGTCCAGCATCGCCCAGCCAATGATACACAAATAGACGGCTTTTCTTCTGTGACCCGCTTAAAATATGTATTCATTTATTGCGAGTACTATTCCATGTCTAGGGAATATCACGCCTTAGACTGTGTTTGAGCAATACACGACCCTCCCTGCAGCTCTAAAAAGTTGCTGTGTGTGCTTTCAAGTTGCGTCTCTGGAAGGTCTCCGAGATCATCCCAAAAACTCTTCTCCTTAGCCCACTGCCCACCCCCAGCCCGTGAAGCTGGAAAGGGGGAGAGCGCCCTTTAAAGTGTAGGGATTGTGGCTTTGGGATGCGCTCCATACAATGATCCATGGTGAAGACATCCATCCATCCCTCCATCCATTGTCAGCCTGCCCATCTATGTCCATAGTATTTTAGCGTGGGCACTCAGTGCCTTGCCTTCCCCCCCCGCTTTATCCGGCCCTTCTGCCCCCCCCCCCCATCCCTACTACCCCCCTCACCCCCCCTCTCTGCATCAGTCATCCCATGCAGGCGGAAGCAAAAAATTGACACAACACCAGTTTATGATTGGAAGGTTAACATGCCTCAGCAGCTTTATTTGCATAAAGTCTTGGAGTTATCTTACAGGCGATCCGTAATTCACCGTCACTGATATACTATTTCAAGTGCGGCTACCTAGGGCTTATCCCCCCCCCCTCCCCCTCCCCATCGTCCTCGTCCGGTGGACGCCTCGGATTGAGCCCAGCCCTGGCTATCCACCACTCTCTACCCCGGCCGTTGGTGATGTCAATTTTGCCCCCATTTCCCCCTGCCCCCCATTTTTCTAGGTCTTTGTTGCGGATGCCCGACCCCCCCGCACACTTACCCCGTGTCCTAATCGGGCTCTAGCTAAAACCGGCAGCCACGCGGTGCCTCACTAATGTTCAGGTTCCTATACCGGCACCACCACAAGTGCCCTTACAATTTCCTATACCGGCACCACCACAAGTGCCCTTACAATTTATTTACGTATCCGTATTTGGGCCGGCACCGCCCTCCGATGCCGTCCCCCACTTTCTGCCTGCCTAGTTGGTCGTCGCTTGCGACGTCCATCTAACCTTTTCTTACCAAACTTTACTCAGCCCCCCCTACGCCTTCGCGTTGTTCCGGTTATTGGCATCCCAGTCCTACCCCCACTATGCAAACCCCCCCCCAGGTCTCCCTCCTGTGTCCCCGAGCCCCCAGAAACTTCGCAGGTCCCACTCACTAAAGGCCCCCCCCCCCTCCAAATGCAGCCTTAGCAGGTGTCACCCCCCCTTAGCTGGTGTCATATCTCTTCCGGATTCCCTGTCCCTCGTACTATCTTCCTTTCCCAACTGTCTCCCCCATTCCCCTCGGTCCCCTTATGCTGCGCCCCGCCAGGCCCCCTCTTTCCTGTCCTTGCTGGCCCTCCTTGTCCGAGCTCCCCCCCCCCGATGTTCCTACCTTTCTTACTCCCTCCTCCAGCTGCCCCCTCTTGCCCCCCCCCTTCGTGACGACTTCCCCCTGCTGTATTTTTGTCCCGGTAGCATAACCCCCCGTATTCTCCTCTTGTTCCCCCCCAACCAGCTTCACTTGCTGCCCTTTTTTAGTTTGTTGTTCGTTCCCTCCCCCCCCCGCAATTTGGGTCTTGGAATTGTCTCCCAAGCCCCCTAAAACGAACGCTGCTCCGGCGAGACGGGAAACCGATGGAGGATGTGTGATTGCTCATACAAATCCGGGCTTTTATGGCCGGCTTCTCCCCGATTTCCCGCCCTGCGCCTCCGCTTTCGCGCCCTTCAGGGGGGGATGGACCTTGTATTACGTCATCCTCCCGCCCCCCCGGCGCGTTATCTCTTACGGGCGTGGGGGGGAGGGGGAAGTGCGGCCTGGACCGCCCCCACTAAGGGGCGGCGCCCGCCATGCCAGCTTTCCTGGCGCGTTCGCCCGCCGTTACCCTAGGTCCTAATATAGAGGGATTTCCCTTCTGTTAAACCTGATCCAATCCTTGGCAGAAATTCTTGTTTAGCTTCGCTAGATGGTCGTCCAACATCTCAATGCCCAACTCCCTGTTCTAGTAAAAAGTGGGGCTCTTTTTCGGGAGCAGCAAAGCAGTAGTCTTGCTGGTGTTTAGTGCAGTCTGCCACTCGCTGCATCATGTCGGCATCCTGTCCAAGGATTTTGGTAGGTTCTTTGCCACTTCCTTTTGCCTGAAAGACTGTGAGATGACTGTGACATCATCTGCATACAGTGCCAGGTCTGCTTTGTGAAGATCCATACGGATGTCGTTGATGAATTTGTTGAACTGGAACGGTTCATGGATTGATCCCTGTGGCACGCCTGCTTGGATAACGCATGTTGTTGAGAGCTCTGCCCACATGGTCACGTGGAAAGAGCGGTTGCCAAAGTAACTTGCGATTAAGTTCACCAAATAGTTTGGAAATCCTAGGTTTATAATCTTGTGCAGGAGTCCTTTGGCCATACACGATCAAAGGTTTTGTCCATGTCCAAGAAGACAATTCCGGTACATTTGTGGATGTTGAATCGATGGGTAATTTTGGCCACCACTCGCAGTAGCTGATGGTTCATCGCATGCTCTTTACGAAATCCAAATTGTTAGTGGAGGAAAAGAATCCTTTCAGAGGCAAAGTGGCTGAGGCGGGCGAGAAGGGCCCTTCCCAAAAGCTTAGACAGTCCGGAGAGCAGGCTGATAGGGCGGCAGTTTTCGGGATCTCTCATTGATTTCCCAGGCTTTGGGACCACAATGGGGCTCATTATAAGTTGGGGATACAGGAAAAATGTAGCAGTATTACTGTATACTGCCGCATTACTGCATCGTCCAACTATAACTTTGCCAAAAAAGTTGGAGGATTCACCTCCTGCTATGAGCTGGAGGTAAATCTTCCAGCTTTCTGCCAAATTCCTGCAGAATTACCGTGGCAGCATTACTGCTGCAGTAATTCCACCAACAATCCCCCATGGCGTCCAATGGACTCCATTTTCTGGGGACTAACACCCCCTACCTCCACTTGTAATCTAGCGTTAATGCCACAAGACCAAGAGGCAGTAACAGTAATACAGTTTGGTGGTATCTCTGCAGATTTACCGCCTAGATACCACCAAACGTGAAATTAGCCCCAATGGCTTCTTTCCAGGATTTAGGGAAGTGTTGAAGTCACATGCATTGAAGATTTCCACAAGGCATTATGTTTCTGCAGGCAGGAGCATGTTGATGGTCAAGTTGGTTATTCTGTCGCTCCCTGGTGCTTTGCAAACTTCTCAGCAAGTCCTGTTCCTGTTACTTCAGAGCATGTGCATCCCTCAATGCTCTCAACTCCCATCTCAGCTGGGCATTCAGAGAAATATTTGTTGACTTCTGTTTGCACTTGGAGCGTTAGCCTACTGGCTTTGTTTTGCATAAACAAAGCACCGAGTGTATCCGCCAGCAACTCTGCTGCATCTTTGTTGCTGCATAGAAGGTGGGTCCGGACCTGGATAGGTGGGCTTGGTTCCTTCTTCCAGGTCAAGCGACAATTCATCCTCCAAATAGAGTTGCTAGAGTCTTTCAAGTTGGCTGTTGCGGCTTCCCATTTATCACCCGGTGCTCTCTGATTTGCTCTCGTAGAAGCCTTGGGAGCGTGTTGTACTTCTGTAGCAGATCAGGTTTGCAGTGTTTCTGCCATGTCCGCAGAGCCCGGTTCTTCTCACCAATTGGTTGCTTGATGCCTCTTGGTAAGTCGCAGATCGAGCAGCGTTACGGTTTCTGCTTTGGGACACTGTGTTCAATTGCCTCCTGACCACAGTCGTAAAATCGTCCACAGCCCAGTCGATATGTCCCTTGGTGCTAAAGGGGCACAGGATCATGAGGTTATGCGAGTACTCAATGCCTTGATGGCTTTTATTGGGCTCACAGAGCACAATAACCTGTTAAAATGGATCATTGCCTATGCTTTCCAAGCCATTCCAACATCTAGATTATTTCCGGCTATTCCACTCAACAGTTTCACGACCTGGAGCCTACCATCCTCTGTTTTTAAACATAACACAGTAACAAATGCAGTATTCAGCAGTGTAACAGAAGATCAGATACAGTTTACTCCAGAAAAAGGTGCGCAGCCGGACCCGACCCAACTCAGGACCACGCTAGAAGCACATGTCCCAAGAAACACGAGAAGTGCTAACCGCATGAAAGTCCAGCACAGCGGGGCTGGGGCTACCAAGGTCCTCTGGCAAGGTTCGGACTCTGAGTGCTGGAAGAGAGGGCTGCAGCCTGCCGAGGTCACGGACAGAGATGCGGTCGGGCAGGGATGTCATGTGGGGGTTGCCAGGGGTAGCAGCTGCTACCCCTGGCTCCCACTCTGCTACCCCTAGACCTGTCCTTGCGACCCCTAGGACACTGGGCAAAGAGGCAGTGCCAAGAGCAGATATCTGTGTTTCATCTGAAAAAGGCAGTTATAAATGTAGCTAAATGTGCCACAGCTTTTTTCACCTGGAATCTAGATCTCGTTAGCTGGAGAAATAACAGGGATGCAGGAAAAACCATGAAGCCGCCATCACTAACAGGTTGGCAGTCTATTAGGGAAGAATGCCTGAATGGTTTGGTTCAAAGTTGGGGTTGTCTGTACAGCTCATACTCAGTACTGTAGCAACAGGAAGCATATGGGGGCAAGGTCTAGCTAGCTGGGAACGGGTAAGAGCAGCCTGCAGTGCTCAGTAACAGCACAGCATGAACGCAAATCTCATCAGTGTTTCTCGTTATCTGCTTTGCACATCCAGTGAGCCACTGGGCCTGTGATGAGAGGGGTGTGCTCCAGTGGCTTCTGCCACCAATCCTGCTTGGACACTGTGTGACCTGACCCAGATATGCCAGACCTGCATACCAGACACACTGTAGATAGGCACAAGGTGAGATCATGTATTTACATGAAGTTTCCCTCTGCCTTTGAAGTAAACCATCTGTTGCTTCCTCAAGCAAAACATACATATATTTGGAAGGATAGCTCAGGGGCAACTCCCCTTGAGAACAAGAGAATGCAGTGCAACATGGGTTCAGTTTATGTTCTAGAGCTTAGAGGCTGGAGGAGGCTGGCATTTAGTAAGATATAAAGGACCAAAGAAAATAATAAAATGGGCCTTTTTGGGGGTGATGTCATGGAGCTGCTGCTGCTGTTAACATTTAACATTTAAAAAAAACCCTATAATTACTGTGACCTGCAACACATCCTTCCCCTCTATTTCCCATCTAACAAAAAAAAACAGTGGGTTACTTACCAAATAAGCAAAACAGAAAGGTAATGGCTGGAATGTTTCAAATCATTCATAACCACTAGCCCACGTCTGGGCAACCCTCCAGACCATTGTTTTTCTATTTGGACTTGTGTTGGTCAGGTGCTGTTTCCAGTCTGTAGCCCGACACTTGGCAAGCACTGGATGTCTGTGCTTTGGAGTTTAGGCCTCTTCAAGATGCTCTGTCTGGTTACAGTTCAGCCTGAGTGATGTACGATAGTCCAGGTTCCTATGATGGAGGTCGGCTTCCATTCACAGTAATTTGGTAATATGGGGCTATACACACTGATATTAGCGATACATCCATTCTAGTAGGAAATGTATATTATAACCATGATGTTCTGTGATAGCACTTCCTGCTTTGTCAAGGGATAAAGGTCATGTGCCAACACTTCCTTTGATCTCACTTCGGGCCAGGTCGAATGACATCACTTCCTGTGATATCATCAGAGGCCAAGGGTTGTGTGATGTCACTTCCGCTACCCCTGGCATTTTGGTGAAATGACGTCCCTGCGGTGGGGGTATAGAGTTGATCACTGTTGAACCCAAAACTAGAGCTCCATTCCTGGGTTCGTTGTGTGACCCTGGGGGCGGGGTCGCTTCATCCCAATGCATGGCTAAATTCCCATCAATAGTGAGCGCGTTAATAAAGGCTAGCCCACTGCTCATTTCATAGCAGCGGCCCCTGCCAGTCCACGCCTTACCGAGATGACCGCATCGGCGGCAGGGCTGCTGAGCCCACACATAAGCAGCACACATCTCTCGCTTCTGCATTTACACACTATCACGTTCGTTTCACAAACCTCTTCTGTCATGCTATTTTAAAAACCTGCTGTGCTCCTGTCAAAGGACCGACGTCACTTTGTATTCTTTGTTCGGCATACATGAAATAATGAGTTGTGCAGTTGCACTTGTACATTTGTCGACATTCAACAAAGGTGGGCAAGAGAAACACCTGTCCTGGACAGCCATTGACGTGATAGCCCAATTCATCACTGGGGGTGTCATACCTCCACAAAGACTGACTGTCCACGTCGCGCCCAGAAGGGCCTATTCCAGGGTCGCAGAGTGGGTGGTCGTGCTCTTAGTGTAATGTGGCAGTCCTCGTGCTCGGCACGGCGATTAGTGTATCAGTAATCGTGTACTTCTTGGGACAGCTCCTGGCCAGATGTTATTCCCCATCTAATAGCCGGTGGGCTAGTGATTATGGATCATTCAGGCAGATGTTGCGCCAGCAATCGAGCCCCATCAGTATTGCGCCAATATACTTCCACTATAGATACACAAGAGTGCCGCATCATAGATCCATCTACATTAATCATAACCACAGGCATTGCTGTAGTCACCGGCCATTTCATTATTCTAACCCACCTGCGTCATTACAGGCGGCGGGGGAGGACCAGCCATTTGCAAATCAATCGCGGTCCTGCCACCTGTGGGAGCAGTCCAACCCCAACTTAATGACAGGGACCAGAGATCCCTGCCTAGCACCTTCCTCATCGCATTGTTTAATTTAAAATGCTTTATCGGTAGCACTCGGGCTCTCGCTCTAATAATGTGCACAGGAAGAAGGGTCCTGGTCAGCTCGAGTACCGATGGATGCTCTTGGTGGCAGTTTGTAGCAAAGCAATATATTTTAGGTCACGCTCCGTCATCACTTTGCATGGTTGATTGTAATTAAACATTCCATTTCATTACCTGTTCATTTAATCCTTTAAACAATGATGTATGAACTCAACCACGCAGTACGAATCCCGCCACTACCATGACAAGCAACACTTTTACTTTAGTATCTATTAGTACTATTTCTTTTGGTCTTTGTAGCATCAGCAGTATTACTACCATTAGTAAAACTATAGTACTACAGCTGCACACATGACTGCTTCCACTACAAGTACTTCTTCTTATACTACCACTGATACTAATAATGTTGCTGCTACTGCCACCACTACTAATGACCCTGCTACCACTATTATTGCTACTACCAATACTTCAAAGTTTGTTCAACTAGTGTTATCTAAATGGCTACTGTTAATATTGGTACTTATACTATGATTATTACTACCATTGTTGCTAACACTTTGACCACTTTTGTTTATGCCAAAACTATTAACACTAAATATTAGCACACGGAGATCGTTGCTGACCTCCTCTCAGGCAATCAGAATATTTGCACTGCAGTCAATAACTACTGATATTTACTGCATTCTGAACATTCTGTGTCCGATTCATGGAAATATTTGCATGGAAAATGAGGGATTTGCATGCCAATCGGCGTGCAAATCCCCGTTCAGCGATTCATGGAACCGAATGCGCACGACTTTTCCAGGAGTTGCAATGATTCCGCGCAGGCCTGGCATGTCTCTGCGAGTGGACGAGCGCCGCGAGCCACCAGATAGAGCGTGGCAGTGGCCTGCGCAGATGGTGGAGTAGTGGGTGGAACAAGGAAAATGCGGAAGAACAAGGGGAAAAGTGTGCGTTTCGAGGGACGGGCCGCAGGCAGTCCATAGCACGCCCACAAATGCGCATGACAAAGCGTATTCATAGATATGATCGCGCAACCTTTCGCCTGCGAAATGCCCTGCAAATCCCTCGAACTCTCCGCCACCCGAAGGCAGGTGTAAAGACACTTGCGCATAGGAATCACAGCGCGGAGGTGGGGTTGCATGACAGATTTAGGGGTGCATGTAGGCAGGCAGGGATCCGATTGGACTTGGGTTGCATGTACACAGTGTAGTGTGGTGCAGGAATGGATTACAGCGTTTGCATGCACATTTTGGAGTTTTACCTGAGTTACAGTAAATCGTACGCATGTTGTCGGGGTGCCGGTACCAGTTAAGGGGGACCCCAGCTGGGGACCCCACGTACTGTTTGAAGGGTGCATGTATTCACACCCAAGGGGCAAAGGTAGCTGTTCTGGCTTTTTTTGCTTTGCATGGGCGCATGACGGGGGCGTTCCGGCCGCAATTTGCGTACACGGTTACATTGCACAGAACATTCCATGAATATGCAGGATGCGCATTTTTATTTTATTCTGTCACCTGTTTGAACAAATTCTTATATCACCGTCAATACGAACACCATATAATTATGATTTGTTCTGTTAAAAACATATTGACCAATCAGTATTCATCTCATCTTAAAATGAACTTTCTATGTAACATTTTAACACTTTCAATA
Organism: Ambystoma mexicanum; assembly: GCF_040938575.1. Classification (NCBI taxonomy): domain Eukaryota; kingdom Metazoa; phylum Chordata; class Amphibia; order Caudata; family Ambystomatidae; genus Ambystoma; species Ambystoma mexicanum. Next base: position 938,980,109 of record NC_090930.1, on the reverse strand, counting down.
CTCCCTTAATGATGTTATAACTGGAGCTAACACCGGAAACAATGCTAGTACTTATTTCCACACACTATCAGCCTGATTTACAAAGCATTTTTCAGTGGGATTGCACCATTGTAAAACTCTTTGGTAAATCAGGCCCCATGTTTTGTCGTAAAGTAAGTAAACAAAAAACTCAACCACTTTACCTTTACGCTCTGGTAACCCAAGAAAGACATGTTTAAATGAAACGCTGAAAAGCCCGCCAAGTTCACGGTCCACAGCCAGCATAGGCAAGTGTTTTACAAATGCTGAGGACAGAGGCATTATGAATGTGTACTTTACTGTGGCATGCAGACATGTATCTGGGCACAATTTTCCACAATGCCAGCATCTATATAAGCTACAAACTTGCCCTCTGCATCGGAAATGATCTTATTCCCTACAGTTAATTTCCAAATGTAATCGGATGTAACTGATCCACCATGCTAATTTAATTTCAAAGGAATATTAAAATGTCCTTAATTTGAGTGTTGTTACATTGAGGGCACTCTTTTCCTAAATGCGGTTCAGTCTCGATATGGACCATCTTCAACAGGACAATAATAGTAGAATCTAAACAGAAACATAACAAGAAGCTATTATCAAAACCTAATAAATACATTGTATTTCATTCTGAAATACCCAGCTTGCCCTTAGTGTCTCTCACCCCCCCAAATATGAATAGGCATTCAATGCGCAGAGTTCGTTTTGTGCTTACCACTACTACATAACACATGCAAATAGCTCGACATTTCAGCTCTTATCATGAGACTTTATGGTCAATGTCAGGTACTTACACAATTGTTATTTTGCAAAGTCTCTTTTTTTCATTTACCATTGTGGTTACACACTTATTTATTCGGCCTGGATTGTCCGTCTTCTAAACGTTCAATCCACATCAGTTTTGCAAATTAGCCAATGTGTATTTGTTCCACCATCTGCACACAATGTTATTCATGTGATTAATAATTATTCCAATCTTAATTACACATTTCCACGCTGCCCATTTGGCTAATATGGTCGGAAACACATGTTAGAGTACCTTTTATGCTACTTTGTATAACGCCAGAGTGGTATCAGTAGAGGTTTAAGAATCCTCTAAGGAAGATATGCTAGTTTTAATGGAACCATATGTGGCATTGCAAGTTATTTCTTCATTCATTGCATGAGGTATAACCGATTGTAAAAGAAATCTACCCACAAGGCTTCTCCTCGAAGTAATATATTTTGTAAATCTCTTCCTCGATTGGGTTTTTTCACAACCTCCACAATTTGCAATCTCATTAGGTTTATCTGGTGTTTTGCTTCATTAAAATACGTAGCTACAGTGCATCTGGTATTATTTAATCTTTCTTTGGGTTTATGCTCATTCCATCGATCCTTCGCTCATCACATGGTCTGCCCTACATAATACTTGTGACTCAGAAACTTGATTTTAAATATCACACTTTTATTGTCACGTGTTGGCAAGTCCTGCAATTACACGTTCTTTCCAGCAACACCTTTATGATGTTAATAGAAGTACTGAATTGTGTGTATATGACTAAGTATCTTTTTTTGTAGGACATAACGTTTGTTGGGCTCTGTCAGAGGCGTTGCTAGGGTGGGGGCTGAGGGGGCTATAGCCCCTGGTCTTTTGGTTGTAGCCCCGGATAGGAGCTCAGGGGCTACAGCCAAAAGGCTAGCTAACCCCGAGTCCCAACAGCCCTGATATTAGCATAGCCCCGGATCTCTTCCAGATTTAGCAACACCCCTGGGCTCTGTTAAGATTTCTACTTCTGGGAACACACATTTGTCTCAAATTCATATGGCTCTTAAATGCAAAGGTCAAAGGATATTTTAATAATGTGTGTAACTTTGAGTGTGATTCAAAAATGTTCCAATGTTTCAATATTATTTGCTTAATTCTCTTGCTTTGTGTTGAGTATTTTTCCACATGGAACAAATCTACTTTTCACTTTAGATTTATTTGAATCCTTGGATCCTTGGGATGTGTTCAATTAAAGATCACGGTCGATTGATTTAATCTTTGTGATAAACAAAAACAAGTACCAGAGGAAGGGATGAATAGAGAGAATCTAATGTCATTACTGCTCAATTGCTATTTGCAAAATATACCTTCTTATTTTTCCCAAAACCTTGTTTATAAAAACGTACATAAATATAACAATTTACAAGAAATACAAATGATGTGAATACATGGAAAGCACAGAGTAACTGCAAAACACAAAATTCACAAAAACATTAATTTGACAGGATAAACCTGACAACCACTTACTACCACATATACATATATATATATATATATATATATGTGTAGGAGATTAACATCACACAAATTAGAATATAAATTGATTCATACAATCTCATCTAGTCAACAATCTTTGGACTAATCCTTAGTCATACTGTACTTAATGTATACATCTTAGACTGAGTTTAGGGCCCTTTGGGAACGTGCATGCAATGGATGGGTTCACACAGAATAACTCCAAGCCCAAATCACTGAATGAATTCAGGAAGATGGCAGAGTACTGTTTTATTGACAATTATCTAAAACAGGCAGTTACAACGAAAATCAATGGCTTGATTTCTCTCAGCGATCATTCACTTTCTGCACTCGTCCATATATCAACATTTGAGTTTGATCCCAACATCCTGCTATTTCTGTCACATCAGGACAATTAATTCTCTTAATTTCTTCAATGATCACCCCATCCTGTCCTGCAGCAGGATATACAAGCATCTTGCTTTTCCATCCTTCTCCATTTGTGTGGTCTTGATATAGTCATTCTGGTATGGAAACAACCATTTTGATCTCCATTGCAAGGTCGCCCAACTTCCTTGAACTGTCCTCGAGTAGTACATGCTGCAAGATGGCTGAGGCACTTTGCATCGTGTTCTGATACCTCCTTCGAAATGAAAGTCCTTACTGTATTCATGGCATAGGGGATGAGAGAGTAGACATAGCAACTCTCATCAGATGCTCTTTCCCCTACCTTTTTCATGTGTTGATACCACATGTTAGTCCCCAGATGAGCTGCATTATCTAGATATGCATTTACCCCTTCATTATCTTCATCTGCATCTCTTTTATGTCTCCCAATAAACTTATAGAGGTCAAGGAATTTATCATTATTTGCTTTCATAGTGTGGAGAGCCATAAGAGCTCCTTCTTTGGTAGAAACATGAAAATGATGGAGACTGTGAAAAAGGAGGAACAGAAAGACAACGAGAACAATCATGCAAATATATATCATGCATAAAAATCTGGGCAACCATTTCTCGCGCCATCTTACTACTTGCTGAACTTGTTCACCTTCTATGATCATGCCACCTTCTTCATTAATCATTTTTAATACAATCATCAAATCATCACATTTCTTTTATGTCTGCAACCGTATAATTTGTTCAATTATAGCAATAAGGAGTCTTCTTATCACTGCACCCTTTTTAGGATCCTGTAAGAAAGTGTGAATATAAATGTCTCTTCTAACAAGAGTAGGGTATGACTGTAGTATGAACAGATAGAAAACAACCACAAGCCAATGAACGTCACTGTCAGCAGGTACCATGTGTTTTTATCATTTAAAACAAATATTCTCCATGAAATGAATCTGGGTACTGATCTCATTTCCAATTTCTGATCAAGAACTGACATTTAGGCATAACTCTGATGCATTATTCTCTGCTTCAATATATATATTTTTTCAAATAAACATTTTATTAGGGTTTACATAGGAAAAAAAAAATATATATATATTTCTAAAAGTTAATTAAAAAAATTCCTGGAATTCTCTGCAAGTCCTTGCACTCTCTTCTAAAATATATATAAGTAGTGTCTATTGAATTCCAGTCCAAATAAAGTATGTGTTAATCACTTGTGGCTTTGTTGTCCTTCTTCTTAGTCAGCGATCGGGTCTGCACATGTGGAAATTCTTCTTCTTGTCTTGCTTCTGTATCAGCAACAGTGGGAGGGAAGGTCTCGCCTTTATAAACTTTCACGTTGCTTAGATGCAACCAAGCTCTTCTTCTTTGTACCTTATTGGAAAAATGGCCCATGGAAACGTGGCTCATGCCACTTACTGGTGAAATTCTTAATCAATACTAGGTCGCCAACATATAACTTAGGTGGTAGTAATAGTTCACTTTGATTGGTTGCCGAATTATCTTCTTCTGTGTTCTTAGACCGACCAACCTAACGCTTGACTTGAAAAGAAAGAAATACTGGTAGTCATACATGTCAAATAATCATGCATCTCATCACCTAAAGTTTTGGCTACACTCTGGGCATCACTCCTAATTCTAGACAGAGCTGTAAGGGGCATTCTCATTCAATGCCCTGTTACTAGCACATGCAGGGTGAGGTGGTGGTCTGATCCTGGCTGATTCCGAAGGCATATAAGACCAGGGGTTGGCAATACAGCCATCCCTTCTTCATAGTCAATTTAATCTTGGCAATCATTTCCTTGTGGAGGCCGTTGAGAGTCTCACATGGTCTGTTTGCTTGCTGGTGATATGCAGAAGGGAACTTGTGCTTCATACTTTTTTTAAAAAAACCTTTATTTTATTCTGACAGACATAATACAACCCTATAGATTTTGGGATTGAATTTTACAGTTATACAGGCAGAAAAAAAAACAGTTTTCTTTACTTAGTTGCACATCTACCAGTGCTCACAGTAGTCTTTGCACTTTTTCACGGGGAGTCAACTGAGCTACCTTCATCATTGTCTCTGTGGTAAGATCGCAAGGGAGCCCAAATGTCTTTTGGTCTGTTGGTGGACTTGACACGGTTAACATATTGTTCCTCGCACTCCTGGACATATATTAAATCCTGTAGCCATGCTTTGTGAGTGGGGGCTTTTTGGGATTTACATAACTGTAATATATTTCTTTTGGCCACTGCACCTGCAATTGCCACAAATCTACGAGTTTTAACTGATGCCTTCCCTATGTTTCCCAAAAGGTATTTACGTGGGATAGCCAGGATTTGCTGTCCTGTAATGTCACTTATACTCCTGGCCACTTCCCCCCAATAGGCGTTAATTGGGGGACATTCCCAGTACATATGCATCGAGTTTGCATTATGGGCGTTGCATTTGGGACAGGTTACCTGGTTGGTGGATTTGAAGTTAGAGATCGTCTTCGGGGTCATGTGCAGATGATTTAGGATTTTAAACTGCATTAGTCTAAAGTTAGAGTTCATCAAGATGGACTTAGAGTGCTGACAGTATCTAGCCCGTTGGGCATCCTCTATGGTGCGACCCTGGTCCCGTTCCCATTTAATTTTCATAGTATTCCCAGATGGGGTGTGTTTCTGAGCTGCCCTATACAGACTTGATATCGACCCCGTGAAACCCTCCTGTGTCATATCCTCGGACATGAATTTGTGTATTGCGGGGGCCGCGGGGAATGATGGCCACTTCTTCTTACAGGCTGCTTTCATACGGTGGTACTGCAGTGTAGTGATTAGGCCCGGTCCTACTTTATCGTGCACAATTGCAAGTGATGCAAATTTACCATCTGGTATAAATCTCCTATTCCCATTTCCTTGTCCGGGTCCCATTTGCATTGTAAGGCCGTGTCAAATGTAGGTTCCAGATCGGGATAGTGCCATAAGGGGGTATTCAGCCAATATGGGTTTGTACAACCCACCCTTGCAAATAATGCTGCCCAGGCACATACTGTTGAATTCACAGGGTCTACCTCTCTGATTGGCACTTTACTTTTGGCAAATGGCATCGCTTGAATATTAGCTGGGGCCACTGCACATTTCTCTGCCCGCACGTGCATGTGTTTTTCTGCTGTGTCTCCCCAGTATTTTGAAAAGTGTGCTTGAGCTGCATGGTAATATAGCACGAAGTCTGGGGCTGCCAATCTGCCTGTTTCATATCTTTCGCACATCTTGGACCACTTAAGTTGAACCATTTTCCCATAGCATACAAAAGTTACTGCTAGCTCTTGTAATCTCTGAAAGAATTCCCTGCCATGTCATATAGGAATACCACAAAGCATATATAACAACTTGGGCACACCACCATTTTAAGCAAGGCCACACGCCTGTACATGGATATTGGGAGTTTTCCCCACACAGCTAATTTATGCTCCAGGAGTTGCAGGTAGGGTTCATAGTTATTTGTGGATAGGGTCTGCCTATCAGTGGCCATTAGTATTCCCAGATATCGCGCAGTCACTGGGGACCATCTGAACTCTGCGTTAGCCCGTGACTGTACTGTGGACAGTGTCAGTGGGATTATTTCTGACTTGGACTGGTTAATTTTATATCTAGAGTACTTAGAGAAGGTATTATTTCCTGCATTATTGGGGGTGAGTGAGTTTCTGGACTTCTTACATAAAACATAGTGTCGTCTGCATATAGTGAGAGGAGTTGGGGAGCCGCTCTGATGAAAATTCCCCACCACATGTGTTTGTGTCTGACCTTAGCAGCCAGGCCTTCTATCGTGAGTGCAAAAATAAGTGGGGATAGAGGGCAGCCTTGTCGGGTGCCCCTTCCTAACTTGAAGGGTGATGATAGGGTATTTTTGGTCCTTAGCATTGCTACTGGGCTCGAATATAGCAGCCGGATGTACCCAAGAAACATTGGGCCAAACCTCAATTTACTCAGCATTGCGAACATATAGTTCCATGAGACAGAGTCAAATGCTTTTTCAGCGTCTAGAGTAATTGCCGCCACCTTAGCATTTGGGTCCATTTGCGATGTGATCGCGAAAAATCTCCTCAAGTTCAGTGCAGTTGATCTGGCAGGGATAAATCCCATTTGGTCTTTGTGGATTAATTTATTCATGTGTGGGATCAGATGGTTCGCCATTGCTTTGGCATAGATTTTGGCATCTGAGTTGATCAGTGACAGTGGGCGGTATGGGTGCATGGTCCTGAGGCGGTTTGTGGGGCTTTAGCAGGACTGTTATTATCGCCTCTCTCATAGTGCTAGGTAACTCACCCCTTTCAAGTACCTCTTCCCACACCTCCAGTAGTTTCGGGGCTGTCTCCGCTTTGAATGTTTTGTAAAAATCGAGCGGGACACCGTCTGATCCAGGGGTTTTACCTGCGTGTAGGTCCGAGATTGCTTGTTCAATTTCTTCTGTTGTCAATAGGAGCTCAAGCAGGGACCTTTTGGTTTCCCCCAGAATAGGCACAGGAAATGAATCCATGTAAGTTTGTAGTTCTCCCAGGGTCACTGTGTCTACAATGGTGTAGTGTCTAGCATAGAACTGCTTAAACATCTCATTGATTGCCTTTGGGGTCATCTGCACTGTTCTGTCTGAACCGTGGACACTAGTAATATGTCTCAATCCCTGTTCTGCCTTGATTAGCGTCGTCATTGCCTTACTCGCTTTGTTTCCCTCCCCATATTTCCTCGCCTTCATTGGTTGGGTTATATAGTACAGCTCTTTTTCCGCCAAGGTCAGGAATTTTCCCAATTGTACTTGTATCCTTTGTAAGTGTGCCTTCTCTGTGGCCACGGGCTGTTGGGTCTCAAGGTCCCTGGGCTCTCGTTCAGTCTGGCATAGGTCTCTTCTGATATCTCTCAGGGCCCCATATGTTGTCCCCATCAGTTGGCCTCGCAGCCATACTTTGAAAGTTTCCCAAAGTGTTCTCTGAGTCGGCACTGTTCCTGTATTCCGCTCAAAGAATTCCTCTATTTCAATTCTTAGTGGCTCAGGCACCGATTCATCTTTCAGTAGTTTTGGTGGCATACGCCATGTACGAGTGGTGCGCTCCATATCTTTAAGGAGCAGCTTCAGGAGGACAGGGGAGTGATCCGACAGCGTACACGGGTGGATTAAACATTGTTCAGCTTCTGCCATCAATCCGGGGGAACATAGCCAGTAGTCTATACAGGAGCTGGACCCGTGAACCCCCGAGTAGAATGTGTATTCCCTCCTGCGGGAATGTAGTTCTCTACACACGTCTTTCAGGGATAGGGTAACCATTGCCTGTTTCAGTACCAGTGCTGCTCTGGTACTTTGCCTGCAGCCTCCCGTGATCGGTCCAGTTCTGGGTCTAATATCAGATTGAGGTCACCTCCCCATATTATCACTGCCGTCCCCAGGGGTCAAAGAGTTCCACTATGCGTAAATAAAATTCTGGACTGTCTATATTTGGGCCATATGTGTTAAACAGAATGACTTCCCTATTGTACAGTTGCCCCCAGATAATTGCAAAGTGGCCATCCTCGTCTACCAGTGATTTGAACATTTGGAAGTTGACCCGCTTGTGTAACACCGTTATCACCCCCCTGGCCATCGAGGAGTAATTTGTGGCTATTTTTATGGGTCCCCAATTGTGTGCGAATGCCTCAGTGACTTTCTTCGTGGCATGAGCCTCTTGCAATAGAAGTACGTCTATCTTGTGACGATTTGCATATGAAATTACCTCCCTAGCTTTTATCGGGTGTACCATTCCCTGTATATTCCATGTAAGCAGTTTAATGTCTTGCATTTTTGGTGGCCATATTGATGTTGTCGCAGGTGTATTTCGTGCTCTGTTCTCCCCTTTCCATGTGCATCATGTCCGTCAGTGTTTTTATTTATGTCATTCTTTCCCCTCTTCCGTGTAGGTTCATATCCCGTTCCATCCCGTCTGTTTTGGAGCCTCTTTTCGTACAGTGGCTCTCCCCTTCCAACCAAAGGGCAACTGGCCCAACTCCCTCCCCTCCTCCACCCTCACCATCCCCCCAACTGGACAGTGTAGATCCCCTGTGAACTTTCAACCTTTGAACATTTAGGCAGCACTGCACGGTTGTTCTGTCCTATTTCCCGTGCCAACCAGACCGCCCATTGGGCCGCCGCACCCGTTAACTTATGTATCCATGAGTTCCGGAGTGCTATCACATTCGCTGCATGTCTTCATGTGCTTGCTCTGGGTAATGGGTTCCCGTCCTTTGTTGGTTGCGGGATATTGCCTTTGATATACCTTACTTGTGCTTCATACTTAATGGAAAGCCCTATTTGTTCGAATAGCTCATTAACAAAATGTGGCCCTATTCCTAAAACTGGGGCTCTACAAATTTCTTTTTTCAATTCTTCAAATCCTTCCTCCATTTGTTTGGTCCATTCTAGTTTTATTTTACCAACTTGTGCTTTTTTAAATGCTTGCAGAAGTGGCTTTGTGTACATACTATAATCAAACACCCAGGCTCTAACATAATTGCACAAACCCAAAAATTGTTGCATCTGTCTCACTTATCCCGGGAGGATAGGTCAGCAGCAACGTGCTTGCCTTGGAAACAAGACGACACAAAGCAACACAGGTTCGATCCCGAGGTCCGTGCTTAGAAAGCTCTGGGTATTAAGCGCGTTATAAATATGCAACTAAAACATATTCCTGTAACAGCGCCTCGATGCCCCCGGGCTGTGTGAGCCCTCTAAATACAAATAAATACATTTTTAAAAAACTGTGTTTGGTTTTGATGTTTTCATGATTGCCTCAGCTCTTTCAGGTGTCACTTTCTTTCCTTCATGCGAAATCAACTGACCTATGTATAACACTTCCTCTTGGTATTATTGTAACTTTTCTTTGTCCACCTTATATCCCTTGTCTGCTAGAATAGTCATTAATCGGATAGAGTCCCGTCTACACTCATCGTCCGTTTTACTGCAAATCAGCAGGTAATCTACGTATTGTATCACAGCACTTTCGAGATCGATATTGCCTATTTCCCTATTTAGGACTCTGTTAAAGATCGATGGAGACTCCCAGTACCCTTGAGGCATCCTAGTATGTTTTAGTCTCTTTTGGTGAAACGTAAATGAGGACAAGTCTTGGGAGTCTTTATGCAACAGGATTGAGAAAAACACATTTTTCAAAATGATCACTGTAAAGTATCGAGCTTCTATTGGGATACTACACAATATTGTCACCGGATTAGGAACTAAAGGAAACTCAGCATCTACAATCTGGTTAAGAGGGCTCAAATCCTTGATAACTCGCCACGACCCTCCTTTAGATTTTTTAATCGGATACACTGTGGTATTACACAATGACTCTGATGGCACCTGAATCCCCTGATTCATTAGTCCTGAGATAGTCTGAAATATACCCTCATCAGCTTTTTGTTTCGCTCGAGGTAAAAGTGCTCCTGGCTTAATCTTTATTTTAACCTCCCCTATCCCCTTCAATAAACCTATGTCATAAGGGCCTGTGGTCCATAGGGCACTTGGCACCTTTTCAAGATCCTCCTGTAAGAATGCTGGTCGTTGCTGCATTATCACCATTCTTTGTGGAACTTCCCTTTTCTCTATCCTTATCCAGTACATAATGCTCATGAAGAACACTACTTCATCATCACTTCGGTCCTTTCCGAACATATCATCATCAGTTATGTCAGTCAATCTGAACCCCCCTCAGGAGCTATCACTGTTCTCCATGGTCTACCCTAATCATCTACCCCTTCGAGCATTGCCATTTCTTTTCGTACTATAGCTGCCTCCAGCTCTATGCGAATAGTCCACCTTCGTCAGCCATAGGTATTTGTGGTCTAAATAAAAACTCATCAGATATCCTCACAATATTTCCTACCAGGTCAGGTAGCCATGTCAGTATAATGCTTACCCCATATAGAAAAGTCTCTGGCCTGCCTGAAAGGTGTGGAAACCAAGTGTCTTTTAGACCTGCTGTCTCTAAAGGCAGTTATATGCAGGCCAACTCTTTTGGCTGATCCATGACCAGAAAGTAAGAAGGAGGTGTGAAAACAGGGGCTACAATAAATGTTGCCTAAAACTCCAACTTCAAACAGCAAACTCCAAACACAAAGAGACTAATAAAAACTCTGGTTACAGGCTGGCCCAGAGAGGCAAATGGCGCGGAGGAAGGGAAGCTCATATTTCCACAGATGAAGATTCCCTTTGTTTAAAGGCCTATTATCATTTAGGCATTTTTCTCAGCAACCATAAGTTGTTTTTTCTTTATTTATGTGTCATTATTCTAGATAATTTCCAGGCAATTTTGGTGATATAAAATTCATCCACCTGCGACTTAGGGAACTGTAATGGGTAGTTAAACTAGTTTCCTGGCTGATCTGAAAATGTCCCGAATTTAAGAGTTGGCAAAGTGGTGAAGGGTGGAATTATGAATGTGGAGAGTAAATTACATGTTCATAACTGTTATGCTTTCTGTGAAAATGGTGGAAAACTGCAAAAATGGTCATGCAAAATGGTGCTGACCTGACTGTCATTTTAATTCCCCATGATTAGCTGAATCTGAAAATATATATATATTATGGCAGTTAGTAGTAAATCACAAAGCTTAGACACATAACTAGATGTTTGCCAAAATTTGACATGAAAACAAAGGGGATTGCAAATGGAAGTTGCCATATGTATTTTTCATACTCTTAAACCAATCTGTAGAGAGAGGTGGTAGTTGGGAGGAGAGAGAAAGGTGACTGTCCAATCCTATTGATGAGACCTCTTCCAGGGTACTCTACAGGATTGTACACTTGGCAGTGTCATCACTGCTATATTAAGGGGATGCACTATGAGGAAGGAGGAGAGCTGCTGAACAATTAGAGAGAGAGCTGCTAAAATTACCATCAAGAGAGCTGCTGAAACTTACCATCTGACAGCTGCAAGGAAACGCCACAGGAGATTGGTGAGAGCGCATCTGGGTAGAGCTGTCTATTTCTGGGTAGGCCTAAACTGACTGGGTCCTATGGTGGAGTGCTGCGGGCCCTCTTGAAAGTGAAGTGAACAGACCCCTGCCTAACTTTCCAGAAGGTCCTGAAAAGCAGCTGGCTCTCCTGAATTTTAAACAGAGGTTTTCTATGTAAGTAGAAGTGAACCCTTTGCAACCAAAAGGTGATGGAATCTGCTGCCCTTAAATCCTTTCCCTTTAAAGCAGGTGGGGGCGGGACAAAACCATGTAGATCCTTAGCCTATTTAACTAAAAATATTATTTCATTAATTCCCTTTGGCAGAACACTTCAGGTGATTTTTGTTAAAATTCGAAATGAACAAAGCTCACTTCCCAGTGTGCGCTGAAAAACTATAGCCTATAATTTAATTGGTTAATCCTTTTTGTCCTGTTGACCCCGACTTCTTTAAGGAAGAGGGGTGTCTTTGTTCTTAAATCAGTCCAATTGTTTTGTTCAACTGTCCCCAACACAGGCCTTTCAGTGGAGGGGGTTCTGAAATCCAAAATTTTCCAATCATCCCAACTTTGCTATCCAGCTTCCCCAACACAGGCCTTTCAGTGGAGGGGGGTCTAAAATCCAAAATTCTTAAATCATCTGAATATTTCTGTCAGCCTTCCCCAACCCAGACCAAGGTAGGGGGGAGCTCTGAAAAACAAACAGCTAAATCACCCCATGTTTATTTTAAAGTGAAAGTCTGGGTGAAATCATTGCCATATGCATTTGCCCAAATTTGTAAAACTAACTGCTAGCTTTTTAAGCGCGCAGGAAAATCAAAATTCCATTGCACTAGATTTGTAATTATTTGTGTTCACTGACCAGCGCTAATTATTTCCTGAATTTAAATTGAGACAAAGTACTGTGATTTGTGTGTTTCCCCAATCAATTTGTGTGATTTATTTATGTAACAAGAAGTTGATTGTGAGCCACAAAGACGGTGGCGGGTGTAGTTTGTGTGATTTTTGTTAACATCTAATTCAAATAAACATACATATATTTCCTGTACACTGGATTGGTTCTTGGCTCATTTATAGCTCAGGTGGAGGGATCCAGGGGGTATTAGATCAATTGGAGATAGGGCTGAATAAAAGAATCCATTAAACAGTTTGTTGTATGCCACCTTGTGTGGAGAGGGAAGGAACTCCCTGTGTTGAGGGTGGGTGGGCTCTCAATAAACTGTTACACCATTAATAAAATCAAAGGCTTGGCATTTGATTCAGACACTCATGTATTGTTATGCTCAGATATTAAATCCTTTTACACACACATTCACAAAGGGCTACCCTTGAGGTCAAATAAGACATTTTGCTCCAAAGTACAGACGATCATCCTGTGACCAATGGCTTTATTTTGTGGTGCATTGAGATAGCTCTTACAATTTTATTTTTCAATTCCAGGGTCAATTTCATTTGCAGACTGAAGGTACCACCAAGGGCTCAGCAATGGCGCCTACTTTGGCCAATCTATATGTCAATATGTTCTAAAAATAGGTGATTGACATGGAGACAAATCCCTTTAAACAACATATTTCAACATTGACAATATATTTGTTATCTGGCAAGGCTCCCAGGAAGAAGTACTGAGTTTTTTTGATTAGATTAATCATCAGAATAGATACCTCAGATTTACACACACATTGAGCAACCTGGAAGTGAATTTATTGGACATCACTGTGTATCATCACAATGGTGTTCTTCAGGTTAAACCATACCATAAGAAGATGGTTAAGAATTCTCTATTATATTATAATATACATCAATATTGTTAGGAAAGATTTCTCTTTTTACAACTTTCCCTTTATATTCTGTGAAGCACCAACCTGGCCGTTTGCTGATTTCTTCACAGGGAAACTGATCAGTCCTTCAGACTATCAGTAATGGCAAACTATGTTTCCCTTTTGTCTTTTTACTTTTTACCAGTTTGGGTAACTTTTTAACAGTGCTTAGAGCATCTTGCAGTGCCGCAGGGATACTTTTGTATCACCCTAGTCTTTTATACTTGGGATTTATGGTTACTTTTATATTTGCCTAAAGACAAGCTGGTGGTAGCAGATATATCTTTACAATTTTTGTGTTATTTTTAGTGTGCAATTCATGTTTACCACACATGGCTACTAAACATGGCTAGTGCCTTAAAATGGCCGTGCCAAAAGATTTTTCACTTGTCCTTTGACCATATTATTTTTTGGCCTTCTTCCTGCCTTGTCAGGTCAGGAAATCCCATATATTGCCATGCATTTTCCCAGGAAAGCCGCTACTTTTGCAGGATACTGTATGCCATTTGTGTGTGAACCCAGGAAGTGGGTGGGACTGTCTGGCCCCAGTCCACATCTGAGACACCTGAAAGTTTAGGTGTGGCACATGAGTGAAACTCAAAGTGGTCCCTGATTGGACCACTGCTGGCTGTTTGAATGGTGCAGATCCTTACCACTGGTGGGCTTGGACTTGCTTCCAGCCAGGATTTAGGATAAGAGGGCTCCTGCAGCCATTTCTTCAGATTAGCTTTGGAGCCAAGTATTCTGTGTAGAAGAGTAGCCAACTGAAGATCCGTGGACAACTCCTGAAGAGGAATGGTATCCCTTCCTGCGTTTGGCCCGGTGAAGCCCTGCTGGACTACCTGATCTATGAAGGCCCTCTGTGGTGCTTCTACCATGGACTAGTGGGACCAACCAGTCCCAACGCATTTTCAAGGATCCAGCTGTCCTGTGCCTTTGGAAGTGTCCCCGGACCACCCAGTGGACTGACCAGCTCTCCAGTGGGCTACCTCAGTAGAATCATCGCAGTTCTGCATTTTTGTCTGGGACTTCGGTAGTCATCAGCTCATGCCACAAGTGACCATCCTGTGACTTTCAGTTTCCTAGCATCAAGGCATTCTGCTCTGCAAGGTCTTCTTCAACCGTGACTGGAGGGACGCCTGCTATCGTCGCTGTGAGGTGACCGTTGGTAGAAGCTGCTTCCCTGTGTCCTGTGAGGTGTCCAGAAGAGTCCTGCAGTGGTGAATGCTGCTTGCCTGCTTTGCCAGGGGTTGCATCCTGTGCCAGCAGCCGACCAGAGAAATCCTCGGACCCACATCCCGTGGACATCCTGAACTGGAACAAACATCGGGAAAACTGACAACCAGAGACCCCCATTCAACCCACCAAGTCAACTGGGAAAATCAGTCAGGTGGGTGATTAATCACAAAGCATTCAGCCGCCCTGTGTCCCCTATAAGAAATGTTAGAATAAACTTTGTTTATTCCATTCCATCGCTGTTTGATCTAAAAGCTATACCCAAAGATAGGAAAATAATTATACTGACCTGTAACATTGTTGAAGTATCATCTGGAACATTTTCGCCACCACAAGAAATCTTCCTGCATCTATCCCCTCTCCTAAGAAGAAGCTGTGTGACTTTTGGGCACAAAGCCCCATACATCATAGGGATTGGACTTATAAAGTTAGGGCATTATTCTTGTGAACTGGTTTCTTTCTACTGCATTACTACTTACATTCTTTATAGTCTAAGTTATTGTATGCATTCCTACAAACCTAAAGGTGAATGGATATATATGTTTGGTTCATTTTTCTCGTCTGTGTTTTTGGGCCTATAATAAATAGAGTATTTTTGTATTTACCTGCCTAAATTGAATTATTGTGTGCTTCACTGTGTGGACACATTGTGTACCCCTTACCCCACTCACTTTCTCCCGAGACTATGCCTTGACCAATCTCCATGCTTATGCTGCATGGTTTGGCTAACCTCTCAGACTTCCCCTGTTCACTATAACTAAGGTGTCAACAAGTACGTGTACCCCTGTGTTCTCTAAAAGAGAAGGCGATAAGTTTCATGGATAGATTCAATTATTTGGGCTATCCTAATTGTGTGTTGTCAGGTCTCCATAGTTGGAGATCCATGCAGTTGAATCTATGAATACCCATCCACAGTTTCAGCAAACATTCCAAAAATCCATCAAAGAAACATAAAAAAAAATGAAAAATTAGTCAATACATTTGTTTTACTCTGTGTAAACGAAACCAATAAACAATTTCAGAGAATAGCAGCATAAGGGAAAAACATGAAAATATCAATTACAGTTCATTAATAATCATCAATTGATTTATATCATTTGAAACAAACTAAAAATGGTGATGTACATTGTACAGTGTGAACTGTAACGAATCCATAAACTTCATACTATGAATGATAGACAGTGCAGATTAAAGAAAATATTTTTTTCTTCTTTGGACAATCATTTCGTCCCAGAAGCATGTTATTTATTTCTTATGAAATTTTTCTAACTCAGATGCAGGCTGATGGTCAATATATCAGTTTAGCACTGGGACAATGGGGGTCTCAATGGTACCCTTAATAAGAACAAGATTTAAAAAAAAACAGAATATTATTTCAGGGTCTTATGGTTAAAGATATCTTTGCCTATGTCGAAAGAATTTGTTTGGCAAAATCTCAAGACAGGGGGCCTGTCCTATAGAGTGGTTCCCTATGTTCTTCATGTTCTTCACTTTTCGGCGGGCACAAACTATGCAGATGCTGCTTTGATCAGGGCTCCAAGTTGAGGACCCTGTGGTGAAGGACAAATGTGGATTATGAGTGGGATGTTTCATGGAATGCCTGTAAATACTAGGCACAAAAACCGGTTTAGTAATTTTCAGGGCACCGTTTGTAGACTTACCTACCGGGGCTTGAATCCCAATTCTCGAGTCTGATCATCGATAGAACGCATCACAGTGGACTGTGGTGGTAGCTGTGTTGAGTGGTTAGGTGTGGACTACCAAATGGTCACTGGTAAGGGGCCTGTAGATGCAGTTTGTCAAGGCGTCTGGAAGGGGAGATAATATCTGTATTCAATCCTGTGGATAAATATGGGCACATACATAAAGGGATCAAGGTGAAGTATAACAGTCAACAGGAACTTGGTTGGACAAAACCACCAGGTGTTGCGGCAGAGTACCGCACATATTGGCAACCTCATACATCATATTGGGGGCATAGATCCACATTACCTGCAGATCTTCACTCCGGGCATGGACATTCTCCGGTGTGTCTTAAGGGGGGGCAATTCCTGCTCCGAGGACTACGCATCTCCCTTCTCCTGTAGGGGAAAGCAAAACCAGGCGCCATAGTTAGTGGGAAGCCTTGGCTGCCTCCATCGTGGGGGCAAAACGTTTCTGTGCTATATTCAAGTCAGGTCATGTCCGACGTATATGTTCAGGCAATCAGATATGGGCAGTGAGTGCGAGCTTGTCTATGTGGGCTCCAGGGGCACCGTGGACGTCAGTAACTTTATGTATCATCTGCCAGTTGTGGGAACCACCTGCATCCATCAGATGCGTTTCTGTTTGTCTGGATAACTAAGGCTATGTGAGGGAGCACTGCCATTTGAGCCGTGTATGGGCCGAGGCATGCAGACTATGGGGCTGCCCTGGGGATGTATCCCAAGTCCTGCTGCACGCAGATAGCCCTTACCTGACCACGTCTCAGTTGCGTGTGTCTGCAGCAGCCGGCATTCCATCCATGCTGGAAAGGATTGAGGGAGATGCGCATGTCGTAGTGGACTGTTTATGTGTGGTAACCATGGTGAACACGCATGCGGCATGGTACTGCCGTTTGTGCATGACACTGTGTGCCATGGCGGCATGGTGTCGTGCTAATGTTGTGTTATCAAAGTTCCACAGTGGACGAAGGCCCCCGGAGGGTAAGGTCGTCCAGCTATCTGAGTTATTGTCAGATGACACTGGCAAGGTGTGTGTTAACTGGGTCCAGTTTATTTGTTGTTGTAGGGTCATTCGATTATCTGAATAATTATTAGGTGGTATTATCATTATGTGTATAGACCGTAACCACCTTACGTGGCATCGGCATCAACGGCAGACGATCTACCCTGTTTGGGATCGTGGGAGCTGTGGTGTTGGCCAAGGATCGTAAATGGTGCTGTCTGCGTGCCTATATATGCCTACACTGCGCCACTGGAATTGTTTTGCCCGTGGTTGGGCTCCTCAGTTGTGTGGCTGTGGGCACTAGTAGTGGAGATAATAGGCCTGTGGGATATTAAGTCCCAAGGTGGAAGGCGTTTAGTGGATGCATGAGGATAGATGTCAGACTAGGGGCATGCATGTATCTCTAGTTTCTAACACCCATGATTGTAACACAACCCTTGGCTGCAAGGGTTGATAGGAACATGGGATAACTAAGGTGGCCTCCTAAAATCTGTCCACCAGGCCAGATTCTAGAAATCCATATTAACCAGTTAGTGTTACAGCAGTGAGGATAAGGTCTTGGGTACCCCAGTGTTGGCCACTGGTGTGGTATCATAATTCTATTTACACAGAACACTGTGATTTGAACTTAGTCGTATAACAGTTGTCTACTCCTTTTTAAAATATGGAAACATTCACTATGTCTACTCTTGCTGCACTTAAAGCAGAGATCTTACACAAATTGTGTGTAGACAGAGGATTGCCATCCTCTGAGAACAAAGTTGATTTAATACAGACATTGTTAGATGACCAGGAGTCTAGGATTGCTCCTTAGCTAGTTAATGGTGATGCAGTGTATGCTGGGGCAGGACTCAGCTGTAGCAATGGACTTATGGTAACTGCCATTATTGAGAGTGCACATGAAGAGGAGTCATTGATTGTTTCACTGTCAACTTCAGACACTGAGATCATGTGGGAGCTTCAGAAAGAGAAGCCGAGGCGCAGCCAGAAAGAGTTGGATTTTAACATGGTTAAGCTGGAGTTTGACAGAATTGAGAAACAAAATGATAGGGATCACCCGTTGGAGCTGGCCAGACTATGAGGGTCTCAAGGCTCCTCCAGAGGTTCTGGGAGTGATTCTGGATCCTCTTCACATCATAGATTTCCCAAGGATCTGCCCAGTATGTATGATGAAAATAACTAAATCATAGATTGGCTTACAATGTTTGAGCATGCTTGTAAGGTGCAAGAAGTAGGTGAGCGTGACAAGATCGTTTAGTTGCTTAGCAAACTACCCCATTCTGGCTGCAGTGCTATTATGGATTTGTCAACAGTGGACAGAAAGGACTTTGACAAATTGAAGCAGGCTCTCCTGTTGAAGTTTTGGAAAACTCCTGCCCAATACTTAAAGAGGTTCAGAGAGTACAGCACAAAATATAATAATACTAGCGTGTCTTTTGTTACAGATTTCTTGAAAAACTTGGATGGCTGGGTAAAAGCACATAAAGTAACCACTTCTGAAGGCCTTATCAACCTGGTTATTCTGGAGCACATTCTCGCCTCTTGTTCATCTGAGTAGCATTTGGCAGATTTGAAGGCATTAGTTCCAAAGAAGCTGCCATTGGTGCTGATATTTGCGTTTCCCATAGAGTGTCTCATAAGGACAAGCATGCTTCAGGTGAGCATGAGGAGGGGGAAAAAAACCAAAAAGAGAAAGAGGGTGGGTCTACTTATAAAACATCTTCCCATAAAGCCCACACAATGTTTCATAGGGAGAATAAGTCACAGGAGCATGGACAGGGTAGTGGGACTAACTATTCCAAGCATGTTAATGTACACTTTAAGCCCCTTCTACATACACAGATCCAATGGATCTTGTGTAACCTGTGGAGCAAGTGGGCACATGAAGGGGGGCCCAAATGTAAGGGTAAGAAATTGGGGCCCACTCTGTGAATCTGGCATTTTCTCATGAAGAAGATGAGATAATCACAGGGCTAACCTTCTCTTTAGATACATTGCCCAATAGTGAAGGATCTGAAGTAGAGTTAGTTTCCTTCCAACCTAGCATTGCTCGAGCCTCTGCTCCCATACCTGATCATCCCCAAAATTACCTTTTCTGGGCATAGTGTACTGGTAGAAGGTGTAGGTGTCTCTACTATTAGGAACACTGGGCCCAGTCCAATTGTGGTAGATTCCACATTGGTCAACCCAGAGGCTCTTGGCAGAGCTCCTCTAGAGACTACTCAGCTGACTGTAGTGCCCTCTCTCAACTTCCCAGTAATGCCTCTCATTGTAGCTGTGGCTAGTGAAGTGGCTATGTCATCTATCATTGTGAGTAGAAGAGATCCTAGAAGAGTTCTGCCAGAGATAAGGCTCCAAGACTTAGGTCCTGAGAGACACTCTGCAGACCCTTCAAGCATTAGGTGTCAAAATCCAGCTGCCTTAGCCAAGTCTAAGGGAAAGCCTTAGTCAAAGGGGAAACCTTACGCTTAAGGAGAGAAAAAACAGAAAGGAAGACGGAAGGATAATATTTCCCCTGCACTACCTACAACTGAGGTTGAGGTAATTGGCCAAATCCCTGAACCCGAAGAGGAAGAGGGTTTGCCAGAATTTCTTAATTCCCAATGGGCTTCTTGCACTGCCAAGCTTACTTGCAGAAGAGGAGCACCCTAAGGATGGAATTAGTAAAGGCCAACAGAAAGTCCATAACTAACAGTCTATGGAAAAAGGTCTGCTTTCAATTGGAGGATGAGCCTCCTGTGAAGCAAATAATACAAGAGGAAGGTGGGTTACTACTATAGAAGCCCACCGAGCCCACCACAAGAGACTATAAGAGACTGATGGTTCCTCAGGATGTGTGACCCTTCCTCCTGCAGTTGGTGCACGAAGGTCCCCTGGCAGTTACTCCTATCATAAGGAAAACTCAAGTGTGGTTACCCATTCAATCCTGCTGCCCATGATGGGGGTCCCAGTAGAAAACCAATGCACACATTTTACACTTTCTGTCAGCAATCTGACAAAAAGTGTAACAGGGATTCAAAATCCACAAGCTCCACTACCAGTAGTGGGTGCAGCTTTTGAAGAGACACAACCTAACTTTGTTAGACCTCTGAATCTGTTTACATCATCAGGCAACAGGTTTAACTTGATGGTTGCTGATCAGACCACCAGATATCCTGATGCCAACCCACAACAGACAATGACTGCCAAGCCAGTCATTATAGATTTACTGGATATTTTTATGAGGGGTAGCTTCCCTGAAGACGTTGTGCCGACTCAAGCAGCAGCTTCACGTCCAGGTATAGCCAGGCCTTGTGGAATCTAGATGAGGGGACTTATCATTTGTCATCCCTATCTCCCCACAATCAGTTGGTCTGAGAGAGAGATTTTCCGGAACGCTCAAAAGTATGATTGGAGCCCTTAGGAAGTCCCAAAGAAGGCAGTGGGACCTTCTTCTATCATACATGTTTTTGAAAACCCTGATCATGCGTTCATGGTATGGGCATTACAAAGTTGAAAGACTCAATAAGGTAAACTATTCAGTGAACCTTGGAAGACCTAGAAAGGCTAACATTGAGTTTTCTATGAATAGGTTGGAGGATTTTGTCCTGAGGGCTGAAATGGGACCCCTGCTCTAGGTTTCAGAAAGGAAGACAGATAGATCTGAGAATCTCCCTGACCTGTTACAGGGCAGCCCTTTGTATGGCCTCATTGAGGGTGGCCTAGCGTCCCCTCAACTGACTCTACTACAGCAAGGTGTGGTGAAAACTTTGCTGAGGCAATATTCCCCCTTGTTGTCACTAATTATAAACTTAACACCTTATTGTGAGCAGGACTTTTTCATTGGAGTTGGTGGGCCTACCAGGTTTAGGAGGTGCAGTTGTTCAGACCAAGTACGGTCTTACATTATGATTGAAGTCAACAAAACGTTGGATCGAGGAGTAATAGAGCCATATGGTAGTCCTTGGCCCTGCGGTTCTGTTGCCAAAAGTAGGTATGACTTGTCGGGGGGAAATTCTCCCGGGGTCGGCTGGGCCGTCCGCGGACCTCCGGGCAGGGAGGCCCCAACTCCTCCCATATATCCCAAAAAAACAGAGTATGAGACACACGCAAGAAGCAAGGTGGTTCTGCTGTTTATTAAACAAAACGGCAGGGATGGGTCAAGGATCGTACGCGTCCGTCCTGACACTCTCTCTCAATCGTGGGGCTCGCAGGCCCTTTTTACCTCAGTATGACGCGCTACTTGCGTCACTTGGGAAAGTTAGCAAAAAGTAGTTTGCCACTCTGGATTGGTTTCTCGAGTGGTAGGGTTAGTATAGCATACGTATAGATAGCACTATTAGTGGTCAAGGGTTAGTCAGGTGGTATACTTGGGTTGTCCCTTCAATTTGATACATGAAAATTGTTACATGAAGACCCCTGAGGATTGGTCAATGTTAATGGCGTCAGTGATAAAAGCCCCATGTTCTGATTGGTCCACTCGCGAGCCCCCCAGTCTGGGACCATCGCCGTTCCCAGCTTGCGGTGCACCTGTCATTTGCAACAATGTTTCACTATGGGTATGTGCAGACAATGTGAGGATTTATTCATATGCTGGAAGGCCGACTACTCCCACCACCGCAGATGTCCATTAAGTCGCTTAATTGTATCTGCCTGTGTCTTGAACCGGGGGATCCAGGCGCCTCCCTCCTCCTGGGCTTGGCACCCTGTCAGGTTCGGCTTGGTCACGTGAGGTGGGACCGTGGTTGAGGCAGAATTCTGCACAATTAATATTGCATTTTCCACTGTGTGCCTGGCTTAATTTGCAGGTGTGACCTTGACGTCGGCTTGCGGCATGCGAGATTGCAACATTGTGCCCTTGGCTGTCTGCTTTCGGAATGCGAGTTTGCAACATTGTGCCCTTGGCTGTCTGCTTTCGCCGGGCTCATTCTGCAGGGTCAGCAACCGAACTCTTGCTCATTCAATGTTCATGGTAGCTCTTGCTTGCGGCCTACTTGGGTCTGGTGCATAGGTGGAGCCGTTTGATACACAGGCGCTTTAGGTTATGGTATCATATTGTTTTATCCCCAGTATCGTGTCTTCGGTATATTTCTCATTATGGCGCATGGGTTTAGGAGAAGCGTGAGCAAGCTTTTTAGATGAGTTCATTGTGCGTCTTGCGTTTCTGCATTTTAAAAAGCCTATGTGAAAATAATAAAGATGCACGTCCGTGGGTGTGTCCGTCACCTACGTCATAGCACTGAGTATGTTCTTCGTGTGGGTTGGTGTGGGAGTGTCCAGTGTGCATGTTTGCGCGGGTGTGCTGATCGTTGGCTAGGTCGTCATGGCATCTCTAACGATGTGTTGATTTAGTGTGTTGATTTAGTGCTGGATGGTTCAGTCGAGTCCATCCATGCCGCAGGTGTCGGCATGGGCAGAGCGGGCTGGTGGGCAGGCGGGTGGGCACATCCGTATGTTCCTGTACCAGGGTATTTGGTCGTCTGGTAGATGGGCAAACTCCTCTCGTGGCGGGTGCCTGGGCCGTGATCCTCTAGGCCAGGGGTGAGAGGGGATTGGTGGGAGCCTTTTGTTCCATTCTCCCACTTCAGTCCCCCCTCTGGTCGACTTGTCGACCACAAACATATCCTTTTCCTTATCTCCTCTCACTCTCCATATTTTAGTTACTCCTCCCAAATGTCCATAGTGGTTAACATGGTCTTCAAATGACCAATACATATATACACAGGTTCCTCCAGGTGTGCAGTATACCCATTTCCCTATGTAGCTCCTCGGGTTTCTTGGGTTTTCGAGCTTCACAGATGGTGGGTCCATGTGGTTGGTGATGATCTGGTTGCGCAACTTCTCTCTCTCTTTTATTATTGTGCCTGTGTGTTGGCCGTCATCTTCTGGCATCAAAGGGTGCATACCAACCATTTCGATCATCTCATCTGTGGTGCGTGCCTTCCGGGCCTTCCAAAATCTTATTATGATCAGTGCAGCTCCAGCCAAAATAGTGCATCCAACTATAATCTTCAGTCCATCTGACAGCCAAGATGGCATCCATGACCATAATATTGAAAACCAGCTCTCATCCTTTTTCACAGCTTTACTTTCATCCATCATTTTGGAGTGCATCTGGGCCAATTGTGACACTGCTTCTGTCAGTGTACCATTGTCAGCATCGTTAGCAGGGATGAATGTGCAGCATGATTGTCCTATCTTTGCGCAAACTCCTCCTTCCATTGCTGTGAGGAGGTCCAGTACATATCTGTTCTGTAGTGCTACCATCCTCACTGCTCGCAGTTCTTCTTTTATTGCGTTGAATCCATTTACTGTAGAATTAATTGTCATCATTAGTTCCCATCTAGTTATCTGGAGCCATTTTGCGTTTGCGTAAGCCTGTAGTCCCGGATGTATTATTGAGGAGAAGAACATTGCTGCTCTGCTGAATAGTCTGTGTTCTGGCGGAATTGAAGTGAGTGCTGTTTCCGACCTTCCCCACAGGTAATTTCCTGTCAGAGGTTCTCCTTGTCTTTTCCTTCTATTCAGGACAGTGTTGTTGCCGTTGTTTTTGTTCTCTGGCCCCTTCTGAAGTTGTACAGATCTCTTCTTCCTCTTGTTTCCTTCATCCATTTTGGGGAAGTTCGCCACATTCACGTGTTTCTGGGGCACTACTAGAGATGGTACATTAACGTGTACCATTGTGCATATACCATTCCATAGAGGGGGCAGTGTGTGGTATGCCTTGTCTCCGCAGGCCCAGTAATGGTCCATTACCACTGCTGTTCCTGCTCCCCCCTCAGGTAACTCCGTCACGCTTGCACAGTTGGTGTTGTATCCCACGTCCACCTCTCCTTTATGTTGGTAGCATACCTTAGGCGCAGTCAGCGGCAGTATTGTTATTGGGTCTTCATCCTTCTCTATCCACGTTAGCATGGGTACGTACTTGACCCAAATCGTCCAACATCTGTTGTTGTGTTCAGCAATAGTTGTAGTATTTTCTCGTGTTACCATGTTGCTGCCAACCACTCCTATGTCCCATTTGTTGTCCATGTACACCTTCCCTGTTATTGTTACCAGTGGTCTTTCCCAACATCCTTGTTTACCAGGAACTTCAGTGGCGTACCAGTCACATGGTAGGTATTGTAGTGTTACTTTCTTTGTTTCTCCCTTTTCAGGACCACTTGTCATGTATCTGAATGCCTCATCATGCAAAAAGCTCTTGTGGTAACTCAAATAAGTCTTGAGGAAGTTGTTTTCGTATGGATATGTGTCTCGTGTTTTCCACACCAGTTTCACCACCGTCCTTTGAAATCTCCCTTTCGTTTGGAACAGTGCCAGGTATATTATACATCGTGCTGTCTTTTCATCTATTTCCGTGGCAACGAATGTTCGAGAAGCGCTCATGGCGTACGGGATCAATGAGCAAACGTAGCAGCTGTCTTCTGTTGTCTGCTTACCTATTTGGGTCATGTGTTGGTACCACATGTTGTTCGAGACGTGTGCTGAATCTTGTATGTAGTTGTCAATACCTTTATTGTCAGAGTATGTGCTGCGTTTAACTCTATTTCCCTTGTGTGGAATTTTGCTAGTACCACCTGACGTAACACCTGTTGCAGCCGGGGGTGGAGGTATATTAGGTTTGGGTACAGCAAAAATATTGATAGCATAGCTGTTCTGCCATACAGAGGCAGCCAAGAACCCGGTGATCATCAAAATCCCTATCATCTTGATTACAGAGGCTAATCTCACCGGCATTTTGCTCTTACCTTGCTGCAGTCCGGCAGCTAATTCTTGCGACGTTAAAGTTGCCCGCCTGAAAATTCTCAATATGCTTGTTATTAGTGTTAGTTGTTGTTTTCAAGCTCTCCCTATCAAGTAGTCGTTCAGTGCCCAGGCGAAGAGCTGTTCCCACGCCAATCTAAGCGATCTGTCTCTTAGGACAGGCAAGTATGGGTGGAGGTGGGGCATTGATTGTTCTATGGCCAAGAGAAATGCTATGTAGTAGACACGTACCCTCCTTCTTTTCAGGTACTTTGGCCTTTTTATGTGATAGACAAATTGGTGTGATAATTCTTCAGGGTAGTTATCGTCTGAGGGCACCATCTGCTCCTGGGCAGTGAACTTTGTTAGTTATCTGTTTTCTTAGCAACACAATAATACACGGTACCTGCATGTGCGAGAAAGAAAAAAGAGAACATTCAAGTGTTTACATGTGTATATGTGCAAGACAATGTCCTTCAATTGGGTGGTTACTGTAGTGGGTAGGGGGTCGATGGGCAGAGGGTTTGGGGCTCAACTGGCGGAAGTCTCTTTACTCTTTGATCGTGTGACCATGGGGTGGGCGGTATGGGAGTTACCCCTTTCTATTTCAGTAGTTGTCTCTGGGGAATCTGGGGGGTGGCAGGGTATGGAGACACTTAGGCCGTTAGCTGTGGTAGAGGCCTCTTCCTCCGTTGGTGACACTGTTGCTGTTCTTCCAATGGCCCTGTCGGTGACGCTAGGGCGGGTCTGGAGTTTGCAGATCTTTACGTCGTGTAGGTGATTCCAGGCACGTTTGTCCTGTAGCTTTACTGCTCTCGTTGATACTTCCTCTACCAGGTGGGGGCCAGTGAAGCGTGGGCTGTTCCACTTTCTGTTGAAATTGCGGAGTAGTACGTGGTCACCTTTAGCAATTTTGTACAGTTTTTCCTTTTCCAATTCTTTATCCGCGTCTTCTTGTTGATCACTCTTAGACCCGCCCCGCGTGCGCTCGAGCTGTTGAGACACAAATATTACACTAGTAATCAAAGAAGACACATATTGGTACATTTCATCACCAAGAACAGTTGCAGTGTTTTGATAATCAGTGAATGCTCTTGATGTTGGCGTCAGAGGAAGGCGCATTTGACGTCCGGTCACCACCTCGTGAGGGGTGAGGTGGTGGTCGGAGCCTGGTCTATTCCTTAGCTCAAATAGGGCTAGCGGAAGGCAATACAACCAACTCTTCTTAGTTGTTTGCTGTATTTTTGCAATTGCCTCCTTCAGTAGGCCATTCAGGCGTTCGCATATACCGTTGGCCTGTGGGTGATATGCACATGCAAATTTATGCTTGATGTTCAGTAAGGATGTGATGTGCTGGAACATTTCATTGGTGAAATGCGGGCCATTATCTGACCGCAGTACCTCGCACACTCCTCACCTGGGGAAGACCTCCCTCACTAGGAATTTAGCTGCTCTGAATGCATCTGGGTGTGAGCAGGGCCCTGCCTCAATCCACCTCGAGAATGGGCATACTACTACAATCATATACCTATTTCCTTGACACACGTTGATCATGTCAACATAGTCAATATGGATGTGTCGGAAGGGTCCCTCTGGCCGGGGTATGGTACCTTTTATCACCTTCAGCGTGTGACCGGCCGTGAACTGTTGACATGTGAGACAATTGCTGATAAAATTTGTCACATGGGAATTTAACTCGGGACAGAACCAATCTTCCCTAATTCGTGCTGCAATAACTTCCTTGCCTGTGTGGGCTGGGTGGTGTAGTTGGCTCAGGGCGGTGTTCAATAGTGCCAATGGCATTACCATCTTTCCAGTGTTACCCTGGCGCCATAGTGCGTCAGTTGGTGACATTGTACATCCTCTTTTTACCCATATATCTTTTTCTGCCATTGGTGCAGCCGCTTGTAGCTCCATTATCTGTGTGGCTGGGAGATGGGTGTACCCTTCTCTTATCAACATCTCCTTAGCTATTCCCCTCCCTCTCCCTCTCTCTGACTCTGGGGGGTTCCATATCTCACCAAAGTATGCAGCATACTTCGCGTGTGCGTCTGCTGCTGCATTCCCTCTTGAGATATGATCTTCTCCATTAGTGTGTGCGGTACATTTGACCAATGCTAATTCTTGGGGGTCATTTATTACTTCAATTAGTTCAGCCAATAAGAGAGCATGTTGCACTGGAGTGCCGTCAGCTCTCCTAAACCCTCTTCTCCTCCATTTGGACAACCCTGAGTGGACAGTAGACGTGACATATGCGCTGTCAGAATATATGGTCACTCGTTTGTCAAAGCTTTCCTTCAACGCCAAGATCAGTGCAACCAATTCGGCTGCCTGAGCAGAGTAATGCTGTGGTAATTGTACGCATTTCATCGCCACACACACCGGTACCTCCGTCATTTTTACCACTGCTGCCCCAGTTCTCCTCATCCCATCACTTTGGTCTATTGTTGATGACCCATCAATGAACAGGAGCTCACCTCCATCTAGTGCGTTCTCTTCAACCTTTCTAGTACATGAGTACATTTCAGTAGTCTGCGTACAATCGTGTGAATACTCTCCTTCCTCAATTAATTCTGCTATAAACCTTGCAGGGTTGACCGTGCTGCATCTAACAATTGATAGTTCAGCTCTAGATAAGATGATCTCATAACCTGACGCCCTCTGCGTGGTTAGTGTGGACTTAGGCTTATTCAATATTGCAAATAGTGCATGTTCCACAAATAGTGTGGTTGGACACCCCATGGTGATTGCCGATGCTTTCTCTACCGCAAAGGCAGCTGCGGCGAGACCTTGTTCGCAAGGGAAATGGCCTAACATCACAGGATCCAAGTGGCCGCTGTAAAACGCTACTGGTTTGTAGCCCATGCTTGTTTTTTGAGCCAACACTGCTTTCATTACTGCTGAGTCGCAATGTGAAAATATAAAGAATTGTCGTTCATAATCTGGGGTGGCCAGCACCGGAGCAGTTGATATTGCATCTTTCAGTTCATCAAAAGCCTCTTTCATTTCCATTGTCCACCCCAACTTTTTCTCCCCTTTGTTAGCTTCTTTTAACGCCTCAAGTAGGGGTCCTATGTATGAGCTGTAATCAAATACCCACGCCCTGCAGTAGTTGCACAGACCCAGGAACTGCTGCAGTTCCCTCACTGTTTGTGGCAATGGCGTTTTTGAAATGGCCTGTGCTCTTTGTGGTGCAATCTTTCTTCCATATTGGGATATGAGCTGACCAATGTAAAGTACCTGTTCCTGACAGTACTGTAACTTTTCCTTGTCTACCTTGTAACCTTTTTCAGCCAATATTGTCAGCATCTTTAATGAGTCCTTTCTGCATCTTCTTTTGTTTGTGCTGCAAATTATTATGTCATCAACATACTGCAACACTGTGCTTTCCACTTCAATGTTACCCAAATCCATCTGAATTACTCTGTTGAAGATTGAGGGTGACTCGCAGTACCCTTGTGGCAATCTGGTGTGTTTCCACTTTGTGTTTCTGTAAGTGAAGCTTGTCAGATCTTGTGAGTCTGGGTGCAGTGGTATTGAGAAAAAAGCATTTTTAAGGTCGATCACTGTAAATCGTGATGCCTCTGCTGGAATGCCGCACAATATTGTGGCCGGGTTTGCTGCTATGGGGTATTCTGCTTCCATTATGTTGTTCAAAGGCCTGAGGTCCTGTATGAAGCGCCAAGACCCCCCTTTAGCCTTGCGCACTGGGTATACAGCAGTGTTGCATGGTGATTCTTATGGGACCAATATGCCATTATTTATAAGGGCCGTTATTGTTTCATATATGCCCTCATCTGCCTCTTTTGATAGTGGGTACTGTTTCACTCTGGGGAGTATTGCACCTTTTTCAATTTTATTCTTACTCCCCCTATGCTTTTTATGCACCCCACGTCATAGGGGCTAGTAGTCCATAATGATGTGGGTACTTTTGCCATATCCTCCTCAAAGAAGGGAACCGGGGTGGATGTAGGTGCCTCAAGTGCCATAGCAATTTTCTGTGCCACTTGTTTGTACGTCACTCTTAGCCATATTTCCACACTCATCATAAACACCATTTCACCTTCTTCCTTTTCTTCTGAGAAGAGCTCCTCATCTGACACCTGGGTGAGTCTACATCCCTCTGCTAGTGCTATCACTGCCCTCCATGCTCTTCCTTCTCTGTCTTGGGCATGTACTGCAATGTAATCAGCGGTTGCTATAATGCTCTCTATGTTCACTGAAATCACCTTTCCTTCTGGTTCATTGGCTGGTGTTTCTGGTCTAAACAAATAGGCTGTTGGCCTCCTCCACATCTTTCCTTCTATCCCTGGCATCCATGCAAATGCCATGTCTGTCCCATACTGGAACAGTTCACCATCTACTGGCTCAGCCCTAATCACTGTCTGTCCATAGTATGCTTGCATAATTTGTCGTGCAGTGAGCATGTTAATTCCTGGAGTGGAGCAAATTATGCCGTCCTCCGTAAAGGAGATCGTCATATTCAACCTGCTCATTATGTCTCTCCCCAGTATATTTACTGGTGAGGCCCTAGAATATAAAAGTGGGGCTGACATGTCATAATCCCCTATTGATAAGGGAATGTTATCAGTAAAGGGAACCAACCCCCTAGCCCCAGAGAATCCTTGGGTGTTCATGGCTTCACCTGACATCTTAAATTTACCTTCCCTTATGCAAGACCGGGTTGCCCCGGTATCAACAAGGAATGATAATTTTTTGTCACCTATCGTTACCTCTATGCGTGGTTCCTCCGCACTATTAGGTGTTACCGACAGGATGGGACACACCAAGGCCGTCTGTGGGCTGTCCTATTGAGGGTATAATGATTGACCACTTCCTGTGTAAGGGTTGTGTCCCAGGACCGTCACCCTACCCAGTTGTGTTTGCTGTAGTTGTGTATTGGTAGAGGTTATGTTATGTTCTTGAATTTGGGCAGGTTGCTGTACTTGCTGTGTTTGGTGTTGTTGTGTTATCGCTACCTGTTGTTGTGGCAGTGAATATGTCTGTGGCTGTTGTTGTGTTACTAGTTGTCGCTGTTCATTTCCCTGTTGCAACGTCTGCTGTTGCTGGATGCCCTGCTGTTCCTGTGTGGGTCTTTGTTGTCCCTGTTCATTCCATGATGGTGTGCCTGGTCTCACTCTACACGTGCGTGACATGTGCCCTACTAATCCACAAATCCAACACACCGGTGGTTCCCTGTTCTGCCATGGAAAGCTTCCTGTGTTGTCCTGGTATACTGGTTGCCCGGTGGGGTAGGAATTTCTAAGTCCTCCCACCTACTGTTGTGTGTTATATCCGTATCCTCTCCCTCTCATTATTCCTCCCCTTCCCCTGTTGTAATTATAATACCCAGCTCCTGACGTTGAGTATCCTCCTCCCATGTTAGTCGTGTATGGTTGGAGTGGCGGCATCTGTTGTGTTACAGTCTGCGAGGATTGTATTTGGGAGGGATCTTGAGCAGCCACTACTTGTGTGGGGCTTTGAGTCATTGTTGTAGGTGTAGTTATTAGTGCGCCTTCCATCGTGTATTTAGTAAGTTTTTTCTGTACTAGTTTAGCCTCTTCCGTTTTCCTATCCTCTTCCTTTTTTTTCATTTTTTCTTGCCATGTCCTACAATGATGCACTATTGTCAGTTGTATTTCTGGCCATGCTTTTGCTTCCATCCCCACTACTTTCTTCAGTTGTTTCTGAACTGCTTCTGGGAGCCCTTGTACTAGTATATGGTAGAATATTGCTGGTGTCTTGTCCCATTGTTCTCTAGTTTCCATGCGCCACTTCTCTTGAATTTCCTGGATATAATCAACAGGATCTTCGTTCTCACGCATCTTGCGCGAGGTAATTGCTCCTATGTCTGATGTGTCTGGATACTGTACCCTCAGTGCCTGCCATAATGCATGTCTGCAGTTTGCGAACGGTGCCCCATCGTGTGATGTGTTTGTTATTGTGACCCCGGGGAAGCCCGCTCTCTTCCAAATGTCATCCGCTGCATCCCCTAATATTGATATTAGAAGGCCTTTTACATCCCCTACTGCCAATTTCTGTCCTGCGGTGTGTTTTTCCATTTCATATATCCATTTACCCGCACCTCCACTTAATGATGGGAGCCTGCACTTTATATTTTCTTTGTCTCTATGCTTCCAAGGGACGTATTGTGGTCTAACCCCTCCCCTCTCCAGAAGTGGCATTAAGTTGTGGCCCGTTTGACCCCTTGGGTTCCACAAAATTGAGTCCGCGCACCCCTCCTCTTCTTCCGTGTCTACTACATCGTCAATTTCGTCCATATTTCCCCTGCTCTTAATTCTTTCTCCTCTATCTCTTCCCCTTCTTTCATCATTTCCTTTATTTAATGTGGGCGTGTGTATTCGTTCTCCCTGCCTGCGTCCAGGGAGGTCTCTAAGCCTACCTGCATAGGGTGTCAGTTCGTTTGGGAAGGGCGCGAGTTTAGGTGGGCATGTTGTACCTAATGAGCGTGGGGTGGTGGAGCATGTAGGACTGGATGGTGATGGTGTGGCTTCACGTGTCTGCCTTTCCGCTATTCCTTGCTCTTCCTCCTCACTTCTCTCCAGTTCTTCCTTTCTCCTGCAGATCCATGGTGAGTCTCTATTTGTCCGGCTGGTGTATAATTTATCTAGGCTTTCCCTTTCACTATTTCTTCCTTCCTTCTCCATTCCTTCTTCTTCCTCACTACAAAAGTCATTCGTAAATGGCAACCCCCAATCTGTCTTTTTCCCCCTAATCGTTACTGTTTTTAAATCTATTAGGTCCGTTTCTCCCTTTTCTCCTTTACCAATCGCTCCCCTTTGTGCTGATGTTGTTGCTACTTCTGTGTCTCTATATACATACCTCCTTACTTCACTCTCCCCTCTCCTATCTTCTCTTTCCCCTTCAGTTCTCTCCGCTATTTCTCTACCAATTTCCTCTCTTTTCTTTTTTAATTCCTCCATTACTTCACTACTCATCTTTTCCAGTATCCTTTCATCTTCTTTCTTCCTTTCCCATCTCGCCCTCTCCCGCTCTAATATACTCTCTATCATCCTCCCTTCTTCGTATTTCCTTGTCGATTCTGATAGTAATCTCCTCTTCCATATTGCCATTTCTTTTTCTTTCTCTTCTTCCTCCCTTTTCCTCTCACGCAGTGCTGCTCTTGATACCCTTTCTGCTACTGCCTTTACCCTTTCGGCTTCTCTCTTTTGCTCCTCAGTTCGTTCCCTCATTTTTTCCAACTCATTCTTACTTTCTTTCCTTTCCCGGGCTCTCCCTCTTTCCTCCCTCTCGAGCTGCTTGATCAGTGCATTCTGCTCATCCCTTAGTTCTGCTAATCGTTCCTCCAAAATCTCTTCCTTTTGTCGTAACAGCTCATCCCCTTTTCTTTTCCCCTCATCCCCTCTTCCCCTTTCATTTCACTCTCCCTGCTATTATCCTCGTCCCTTTTCCTTACTACCTCCTTCTCTTCTCCTGTTAATGAACCTCGTAGTTTTAATAGTACCTGCGCAGCCACCCACTCATCATGTCCTATTTCCGCAGTCTGCTCTTCTCCAGTCCTCCCCTCCCCTACTGGCATCTTCCCATGAGCTGGTCCCGTCGTACTAGTCCGCTCCCCTCCCCTGTGGTCACCTGTAGCTGTATATGGTGGCGGGCTGTATGCCGGGTTCGAGTACCCCTCAGCCGCCCTTAATTGTTCTCTTGCTATTTCTCCTAGTTCTCTCAAAGGATACAACCCCCCTCCCTCTGTTTTCACTACCTTCGCTAGGGGTATATCGTCGCTCTGTTCCTTTTTTATTTCATTTTCTTTTGAGTTGTTACTTTCTCCTCCCTCTTGTCCGTTCCCCGTGTTCTGTGTGCCTTCACTCTCTTTTTCCCCATTCTCTCCTTCCTCCTTAATCTCCTTTTCTTCCGTTGTTTCCCCCACAATGAACATTCCGTTTGGTCCTGGTCGGGACCCTTGGAACATCCTCCATAAGTTAAACACCTCCACGTGGTGTGTCAACTTCTTCCCCTTGTATGTGTTATGCAGATGGTTTAATAGTGAATGTTGGGTATATGGATCGAAGCTACCATTAGGCGGCCATGGTGTCGTCATTTTGTTGTCCGTCCCCTGTGTCCATTCTATGCTATACTTGATCAGTTTCTCCCTATGGGGTGACAGTGTTTTACATATGTGTTGTAGCGGGGTAGTGAGGGTGTTCCCCCACCCTCCCGATCCTGCCCCGTATGACATAGTAGCGCTCCACTTGTTATCCTTCCCCTATTTGGTAGCGGTTATCTTACTACAGTTTACAATATACAGCCTTATACTTTTACCTGGCCCCGTAAGTTTGGGGACTTGCGATAGTCCGCTTAAGGAAAATTAGTAAAATATAGTATTTACATTTGTATATTCTTTTCTTTCTTTTCTTCCTTTACATATCACCCTTACGGCCCCCTGCGGCCGAGGCGCACGTAGCCCCCTGCGGCTGCGTGCCCCTTGTGACGTTCTTATACAGCCGTCCTACTTTCACTTGCTCCTCCTCCCACTTCTACACTTGCCGTGGCCGGCGTTCTCCGTGCGCAGCCACGTCCCCCTTTTCGCCTTCCCCCCGATCAACTCATTACCGTTTACCTCCGTTTCCACTCCCTTAACACAGCTCTCCTCCCCACCACACTCAAAAAAAAATAAAGATGCCTTGTGCTCGAGATATCCTATGAAAGCCCTACTGGTGACGTCACCGATCTCTTCAAACTACTTGTAAGTTCTTCATATGTTTTTAAAGTTCAAAATACACTTGCAATCTACCCCCGTTAACCCCACAGCTGTCTTCCTGTCACGCCTGGAACAAGGTAATCAATAATATAATCGGACTGCGCACGCTGCGTCGCCTCGCGTGTGATACGCCCCTCGACAGGAGGGCTTAACCAGCCAATTATCTTCCGTATTGGGCAACCAGCTAGCTACCGCCTACAGGGAAACGTCATCTATCTATCGAGTTTCCTGCTCGATCAATAGGGATCCTCATCTACTCATTGATCAATAATTACCAAATCGTAGGAAACCGCACACACACACACCCTTACACGTGGTCGCGACCTAGGTCAATCAGTGTATACGAGCGGCCACACGTGATGTTTTCGTGCTCCGCCCCCTTCTTTCCCGTAACGTAGCGGACTGCTCACGCACTCGTCCGGCTACCATTCATTCCATGGCCAACACTAAATTATCAAACCTTCGCCGCGCACCTGTGCAACACCTCCCACCTCCCGTATTCAATTCCTCCCCCCTCCCTCACAATTTCACATTGCTTGTTGGGCGTGGCATACTCACCAAGTTCTCTTGATGCGGGGCCGCTCGACTGCGTGCACCCCTCCAAGCGGCTCGCCACCTCCCCTCGTCTGGATCACGTCTGGACACTCGCCAACCGCGGGCGGGATACTTCTCAACCGGCTCCCGAAGGCCAATATCCGGATTGCGCTGTCCGGTCGTCTCGCAGTTCTGCGATGGTCCTGTAGTCCTCAAAAGGGGGCAGCGGCAGAGGGGGCCGTGCCGCCGGGCCTCCTCGCAACGGGAGTACTCGGAAAAATAAAATAAAAGCAGACCTTAAACAGATCTCAGCAGTGCCTCCAACTTGTCGGGGGGAAATTCTCCCGGGGTCGGCTGGGCCGTCCGCGGACCTCCGGGCAGGGAGGCCCCAACTCCTCCCGTATATCCCAAAAAAACAGAGTATGGGACACACGCAAGAAGCAAGGTGGTTATTAAACAAAACGGCAGGGATGGGTCAAGGATCGTACGCGTCCGTCCTGACACTCTCTCTCAATCGTGGGGCTCGCAGGCCCTTTTTACCTCAGTATGACGCGCTACTTGCGTCACTTGGGAAAGTTAGCAAAAAACCTATTGCCACTCTGGATTGGTTCCTCGAGTGGTAGGGTTAGTATAGCATACGTATAGATAGCACTATTAGTGGTCAAGGGTTAGTCAGGTGGTATACTTGGGTTGTCCCTTCAATTTGATACATGAAAATTGTTACATGAAGACCCCTGAGGATTGGTCAATGTTAATGGCGTCAGTGATAAAAGCCCCATGTTCTGATTGGTCCACTCGCGAGCCCCCCAGTCTGGGACCATCGCCGTTCCCAGCTCGCGGTGCACCTGTCATTTGCAACAATGTTTCACTATGGGTATGTGCAGACAATGTGAGGATTTATTCATATGCTGGAAGGCCGACTACTCCCACCGCCGCAGATGTCCATTAAGTCGCTTAATTGTATCTGCCTGTGTCTTGAACCGGGGGATCCAGGCGCCTCCCTCCTCCTGGGCTTGGCACCCTGTCAGGTTCGGCTTGGTCACGTGAGGTGGGACCGTGGTTGAGGCAGAATTCTGCACAATTAATATTGCATTTTCCACTGTGTGCCTGGCTTAATTTGCAGGTGTGACCTTGACGTCGGCTTGCGGCATGCGAGATTGCAACATTGTGCCCTTGGCTGTCTGCTTTCGGAATGCGAGTTTGCAACATTGTGCCCTTGGCTGTCTGCTTTCGCCGGGCTCATTCTGCAGGGTCAGCAACCGAACTCTTGCTCATTCAATGTTCATGGAAGCTCTTGCTTGCGGCCTACTTGGGTCTGGTGCATAGGTGGAGCCGTTTGATACACAGGCGCTTTAGGTTATGGTATCATATTGTTTTATCCCCAGTATCGTGTCTTCGGTATATTTCTCATTATGGCGCATGGGTTTAGGAGAAGCTTGAGCAAGCTTTTTAGATGAGTTCATTGTGCGTCATGCGTTTCTGCATTTTAAAAAGCCTATATGAAAATAATAAAGATGCATGTCCGTGGGTGTGTCCGTCACCTACGTCATAGCACTGAGTATGTTCTTCGTGTGGGTTGGTGTGGGAGTGTCCGGTGTGCATGTTTGCGCGGGTGTGCTGATCGTTGGCTAGGTCGTCATGGCATCTCTAACGATGTGTTGATTTAGTGTGTTGATTTAGTGCTGGATGGTTCAGTCGAGTCCATCCATGCCGCAGGTTTCGGCATGGGCAGAGCGGGCTGGTGGGCACGCGGGTGGGCACGTCCGTATGTTCCTGTACCAGGGTATTTGGTCGTCTGGTAGATGGGCAAACTCCTCTCGTGGCGGGTGCCTGGGCCGTGATCCTCTAGGCCAGGGGTGAGAGGGGATTGGTGGGAGCCTTTTGTTCCATTCTCCCACTTCAGTCTGATCTGAGATTCTGTGTGTTGCCTACAGAGCTCTTAATGTTGTCACCAAGACAAAGGTTCATCCCCAGAGTTGGTGGACACGCTATGTTCTGCCAAGGACCTTATCGCCTTTGACATCACTGCACGGTATTGGCAAATATCTGACAAGAAATGCCAAGGAAAAGACAGCATTCCCAACCCCTGAGGGACTTTACCAGTTCACGATAATGCCCTATGGGTTGAAGAATGCAACTGCCACGTGTTCTGGAAAATTAGGGGAATATGGGGTTCATTGCGAGTACATGAAAATGTTGCAGAGCACTGTTCCCCCATATCTGGGTTTTGTAGAGGCTGCAGAGAGTTTGGTTTGCAGAGGTGAACTTTGCATGGTCTGAAGGGCTGAATGACCAGGTCAAGGAAGGAGGAATGAAGCAAACCACATTTCAGCATCTGGTGATAGCATCAAATGGTTAGTTGAGGCGAAGATTAAATCAAGTGCCATCAGGTTGTGGGTTTACCATTAGATGGGTTTGTGGATATGGGGAACAGATCTTTCTGGGAGCACACATTATTGTTATTAAGTCTGGCCAAATAGTGAGTCAAATGGGAGTTAATTAATAAAACACATGGAAGGGTTGCTGGAGGGCAGATTTTGCCTGTATTTTATGGGTTTCGTTTGAGATCTTAGGAAGATAAGCAGGATGTGTGCAGGAGGCTGTATGATCCGAGATGGTAGTTGCAAATAAGGTAATGTGCAGGAATGCAGAAGGAGTAAACATGGGACGCCAGTACATCTGGGACAATGAAATGTTTATTGATTTATCAAAAACCTGGATGTTTGTTTCTCCCCCTCCTCTTGTTTGAAGTGTTCTTGTAAAAGTCTTGCACATCACATACTGGGTAGATTTCCTACCAAATGGGACAAGTCATAAACTGAATTGTTATTAGATAATAGGGAGTCTATGTTTAGAATGTCATGACTGATTACGAAAAGAAAGCATGTGGGTAAGGGGATTGTGTTTTGTCAATGTGTTCAAAGGGTTTGAGCACGTAGGGGGATTAGATTTCATTGTTCCCAGTTAGCCAATGGGATTTTAAGGGATGACTTTGGAACAAAATGTGTGTGATTATGCAAATTGTTCAAAAGTGTATAACAGCTGCAACTTTGTTGAGCACTGGAAGGAACTGTTAGTTTTCAGCTTCACGGGGCTGACTGACCCCTTCCGGGGACAGCATGCAATACATTTGCTCTTCTGACAAAGTGTGTTTGCTCTCTATTGGAGCTGTATTTTTGCATTGGATTTTGGAGTCACATTCCTACATTTGGTGACCCACAATGTGATTTCCAGACTCTCTGAGCTGGGAGGTTTCCTTACCGCACGCTTGGCTGCGGCGCCTGTCTGCAGTAATCAGTTTCCGTGCACATCAAGAATGGCATGCAGGCACCAGGTTTAGTAAAGACCTTACTGTTCAATGAAGCAAGATGCCGTGGCCCAGTTGTGCAGGTCATTTGAAGGGACACATCTTCGGAGAGCTTCAGAGGATGCATACATTATGTAAGTGCACTTTGCACTTTGTAGAGAAATCCAAGGGGGGTAGAGAGAAAACGTTCCTATTTCATTTCTGTGATTGTGCAAGAGGTATATGGATTCAGAGAGGTTGTTGAGTTTTGTTTGGAGTCAGGAGGTTAATTGAACTCGAATGAAAGTGAGAGATTTGACTTATGATTGTGATGCTATGGTGAAGTCTTATATGAGATTTGTCCTTTTTTCAATGCAATGTTTTACTTTATTTATTATTTTTGGTAGTCAAAGTAGTGAGAGGAGATTTTCCTGTAGTTGTGAAAAGGCAGTGTTGTAATAAAAAGTGCTGTACTAGTGATAAAGAAGAGAGAGAGAGGGAGTGGTGTTGTAGTGGAAAACATCACACTCCTTTGTGCTTGAGTGAAGGAGATATATTAATAAGGAACAATGGAATGGTGTTTTATTGATATTAAGCGGCTGTCTTATGTGTAAAAGTGTTTATAAAGATTCGTTTTCAGTAAGGTGATTGTGGTGTGAGTGAGAATGAGCTGAGTCATTATTGAGGGAAAGCATTGACCTTTGTTCTGTAATTCTAGTATTTTTTGGGGGGCAGCAGGATCTCTTTCTGTTAATGTTTTTTTTTTGGTATTGTTAGATAAAGGTTGTTTTCGAGTATGGAGACTCCACTGGATCATATGCTTCCGAAGTACAAGGAAGAGATTCTGAAGTACCACAAACAGTGGGTACAAGAGACTAAAGGTAGGATGTTCAGATTTTGGCCAAAGTGGGGATGTATGTTAAAGGGGTGTTGGACAGTATGTATACCTTTTTATCAACAAGGTACAAGGGAAATATTTTGGATAAAAGGCAGGGCATCATAGAGCTGTGAAGGATGTCCAAGGAGGCATGGAAGGCCCCTTACGATAAGGGTGGGGAAGTAGGGTAGAAGCAGGGAGGTTTGGAGACCCCTACCACCTGTCACCTTATGGGTGTTTTCCTTTATCACCCACTGCTGAATAAACTAATCCCCAGTATGAGTCTCCATATTCTCAATCCTCCACCTCTGCAGTTGTGAGTAGGAAAAGAACAACAACCCCGATTGATAGGCTAGCATAACAGTTAATAATGTAAGCAGAAGATAGAATAATGCCTCCAACGGACCAGGTTAGAGGAACGGTTGAGAATGAAGGTAGAATACGAAGCTCGTAGAAGTTTAGAGGAAGCACTTCAGAAAGCTGAGGAAGTATTGGCACAAGTAAGGCAGCAAAGAAGAGAGGAGCAGGAATAAGGTAACGAACAAGTAGCAGAGACAAGGTTGGAACATTGGAAGTCGGGACAGTTTAGTTTTAAAGTACATAGTGCAAAGATATCAAGGTGGACCTTGCAGAGGGGGGTGTTGCCTTGAAAGCAGAACTTGAACAACCAGCAAGAGAACTGGTGCTCCATGGTAACGTAGGCAATAATTCAGTATGTTCAGAAAGGGTAAGGGATGTAGTAGATGTAGAAGACGAGGAAGAATGAGAAACGGATGGAGAACAGGGAGTAATGCCAGAACCAGCCATTAGGGAAATCACACCATGGGGTCTTAGGATGCGCCATGGTGGTCATGCAGCAGTAACTAAAGTGTAAGGGGAAAAGGGGAAAGATCCCGACAAGGGTAAAAGGGATGTAATTCCCGTTAGTTCAGAAGGGGTTGAGGAGAGGACATCATGTCCCATGGTCACATATGGGCTGGAATATTCTAATGAAATCACTACCCTTGTTCACTGCAGTGGCAGGCAAGTGGATTTATGCATTAGAAAAACAAACAGCAGATTTTATGGTGGCCATCAGAGATATGAAAAATGTGTTTACTGCTCTTGTTGGGGAATAAGAGCAGATGAAATTTAGAAAAAAGAAGGGTATCGAGGGGTACAGCTAGACACTAATAATCATGATGGATCATCTTTAAATAATTGCAGTGCAAACGTGTGGGCAGCTTTGGGAGTCATGTATCCCAATACGCCAGATATTAATTCAATTATGGCTAAAACCATGAAGGCGGATGATGATCCTGCCACATAAATACAACTTTATCAGGAGATGTGGAGAGTGGAGACGGGGGAGGTATAGGATAAAAATGTGGCCATATTTTAACATATGCTAAAGAAGGGACTCCCCAAGGAGGTAAAACATGATTTGGACAAAGTCATGGGGATTGGAGCAAAGGGTTTGCCTGAAATTCAAGCACATATAGTGCATCATTGTAGAAGGAGGGAGAAGAAGGAAAAGTAGGCACCAGAGCAGGAGCAGAGAGACAAAGCAAAGCTGGTTCAAATGAAAGTGGCTAAAAAAGTTTATAAGGGGCAATAATCACATGCCCCACCGAAGGACAGCAGGGCCAACAGGGACCATTTGATTCAAGTTTTGCACCAGGATGGGTGGAGTGGTATACTCCTGATCTGAGGGAAATGGGAGGTTTTCTGAGGGGCAGAGAAGGCTTCCCAAGAGGGGGATGAGGTGCATTTGGTGGATTTGGGGGAATGAGGCCTATGTTTCGCATGCAGATGGGGATCCAGATTGGGGGACCATATGGAGTCCAGTGTTGATCCTGTGGGAGGATGGGACATTTGTCACAAGATTGTAGAGTTAGTCCATCATATTATTATGACTCATGTGTCAATCCCAATGGACCAGCAAGTAGGTTTGCGGGGTATCCCTTGCAACAGAT